>NC_088330.1:42325000-42989166 GCF_036884655.1 Musa acuminata AAA Group
AACAATATCCTTTTTTTTTCTGTCTAATCCTTCTCAAGTTCTGTAATTTATACTCCACCTCTTTAATCGTAGGTCGTTTAGCCCCTTTCAATCTTAAACACATTTCTACCAATCCAATCATGTCGATGAGCTCTTCTTCGGTTGCTTCTTTTATAACAAGATCATCTATAAGATCAAAGCGATGATTTTCTCTCACCGTTTGAAGAAAATGCATAGATAGATTTAGTCTGTCCTCACATTCGGTGGAGAAAATTGGCTTTTTACCTGTTAAAAGCTCTAGAAGAATGACTCCGAAGCTATAAACATCGCTCTTCTCTGTCAATTGACTGGTATGATAGTACTCCGGGTCAAGGTATCCAAAGGTGCCTTGTACACCAGTCACTAAATGAGTTTGGTCGAGTGGAATAAATCTTGAAGATCCAAAATCTGATATTTTTACAGTTAAATGATCATCTAAGAGCACATTTGATGATTTGACATCTCTATGAAATATCGAAATTGAAGCAGCCGAGTGTAAATAAGCGAGTGCTCCAACAGCCTCAACAGCAATTCTCAGGCGATCATCCCATGATAATATAGAGTTACAATTTGGAATATGGAGATGATCTAAAAGAGTCCCATTCGAGATAAACTCATAGATCAATAAGGGAACTTCAGTTTCCAAGTAACACCCGAAAAGCTTAACTATATTCCTGTGATTAATCTGAGAAAGAACTGCAACCTCATTGATGAATTGGTTTATTTCACTCTGTTTCAAATATTTAGATTTTTTTACGGCGACTACACGTTGATCTGACAAAATTTCTTTGTAAACCGTTCCATGTCCGCCGCAGCCGAGCACTCGAGTCTCATCAAAATTATTAGTTGCCTTCTCCATCTCTTCCAGAGAAAATATCTTTGTTTTCTCACTAATATCTTCAGTAGACGAGATTAATTGTTGTAATAGTAAACCATGGTTCTGATGGAAGTATTTTTCTCTAGTTTTCTCTAGTTTTCTTTTTTTCCATTTCCTTCTCAGGATGAGGAGACTCGAACATAAGAGTAATAGGCCTATGCCGTTGCTTGCACCAATGATGACACCTGCACAACATCAATCATAAATTTAGCTCCTTAAAAACACTCCTTTAATTCTATTTTCTACGATATATTTGGATAAAGGATTGTCAATGACCTCAATGTCTTCCTGTTGATTTCCATTATTCGATTATGCACCTTTTGCATCTTTATAAGTAAAGTAGTCACAATGCCTTACCTAACAAAAGAGTCTGCTTTTTGTTGGTAGGAATGCAGGGTGCAAGTTTAGGATCACCATACGTGCCCGCTGCACAAGTGCAACTATATCCACCATCCGTATTAATACAAATCCCATGGCAAAGAGGTTTCTCGGTTGAGTTGCACTCATTGATATCTAGACAAGTCATTAGAGACAAAAGAAATTATAATTTGCTCATCAAATTACAATAAACAAATTGATAGTAAAGAAGGACAACAAACAAGTATTTGATTTGATCCTGTGTTCAGTAGCTAACCCCGAATCTGTTCCTATTGACTATAAGTATCTGTTTGTTCTTATTGACTAATGTTATTATACACTGACTCAGTCTAACTATAGTACAGTTTTGAGTTTAGTTTTTTTTTTCCCTAAAGAGATAGATATTGATGAATTTTATTTGCTGGATAGAGGCATATCGAAAGAGGGATTATCTTTTATTGCAAGGTGATTGCTGTGAAAGAAGATTTGTAAACTATTGTCTAAAATGACGTCAAAATGGTTCATACAAAGAACAGACTCAAAGATTTTGGTATAAATTGTATGCAAGACTTTGCCCATCCATTCAGCAATACGAAATTTAATCAAGAATATTTAACATATACTTTAGCGTTTTGATTCCTTTCTTGTGTCTTATATACAAAAAGAAGGGAATGAACTTCTTTTATATATATATATATAGGTTAGGTTTTTTGTGTTCTGATCTACTGTGTCCTTTCTGTAATTTTGCAGTTTAGCTAATATAATTTATTTGAGAAAAAAAAAAACTACAGTATAACTTTCTGTATGTCTTACCATAAAAATAATTTTACAATACATGTATAATCACTATTCCACAACCTGTGCAGTTCATGGTGATCCACTAAGTTAAAAAGTGCACAAAATGTTTCGTTCTATAAACTACTTTTTAAATTTTGAGCACAAGTCCTCCTTATACGTTGTATGCAAGGACTTCAATACTTGTCAATTTCGCATGCATAAACAGATTTTATTGGCATGGCAAGTGTGCATCATATCATATCAAAGAGAAGAAAAGAAAAGAGTAAGTAGGCACCTTTGCATCCATTACCAAGGTAAGGGTTTCCCTGATAACCTCGTGAGCATTTGCAATAATATCCCGAAACATCCTGGACATTGTTAGTAGTTGTTGTATCGAAACATGAGCTGTGAGCATCGACACATGCGAAGGTGGTCATGTTCTTTCGAGCATCCTCGCAAAACTGGGAAGCAATTACCCAACTAACGATGGTCTGCTCTTCAAAACAGGCGAACAGTCTTGTTCTCTCGCTCTCGAAGGTATAATCGTATTCGTTAACCCGTTCCAATTTCAATTGCCCTTCCTCCAGCAATATAGTGCTCACTTTGTAATGGGAATTGAATAGGAGAACGGGAGGACTGGACGTCTCGTTGCATGTCAGAGCAAATGACTTGCCTCTGTAACAGCCTTGTTTCAGCCCGAACGGAAACAAAATGTTGACACTCCCACATTTTGTTGCACAGTCATTTGCAGGAGAACGTGTAAAAGATGTAGCTGTTGATATGATCAAAGAATGTATGGTTACCTAATTCAAATGTTTATCAATTACATTTGGCCAAAGCCAAACACTAAAGAGCATGCCTCATGATTTGAATTCGATGTTTAATCTTTATGGATCCAAGTGATAATTTTCTATAAATAATACCAGTGTTACACCTTCGACCTTTAAGGATCTAATAAAAGGTTTTTCTTTTGGGAAAAAAAATAAATAAACAGTACTACGCTAGATTGATTCTTGTTCGATTAGGCACCTTCGTTACTGCTTGAGTTTCTATAAATCATCAGGAACTAAACATAACAGACAAGTATGATTCTACATCAAGTTAATTATACGTATTCGAACTCATTTAAAGCGAGATGAAGAAGGAAAATTACCTTGACAGCCATTAGGTACATAGGGATTGACTTGATAACCTGTGGAACATCGACACAAATATCCAACACTATTATTAACGTAGCTCGAATCAAAAAAGACACCCTGGCAAAGACTATTTTGACTGACGCAAGCGTATGTATCCGTATTCTTGGCCTCTTCGCATGAGAGGTGATCATTCATGTACCACGCCAAGGTGGCCTCCGCATTCGTTCTCCTTCCCTTTAATACTCCTTGGAGAACATCATCATCACCATCATCGAACATGATGACCTTGATGTTGGAGGTATTCACCAAGTGTAACTCGATTAGATTGAGTCGAGTTAGCTGAATCTCCAAGGCAGCTGCATTCATAGAAGATAGATCCAATGTGCAATATCTACTGTCAATGTCGTACGGCTCTGAATATTGACTCGGCTCACTGGCAATGCAAATACTAAAACAATTGCTAATGGTTTTATTGGTAGTAAGATCCACTAGACGGGCGATAGCGCTACAACCTACAACGTAAACTCTGTTAGATGTCAATTCTTGATAAGAATTACGTGTCATCTGTTCCTTTAACTCAAAGGAGTAAGGCCAATTATCCAGATCAATCAGTGAGGCGCGTTTAAACTCATCGTGGACACCCATGATGATAGTTGGTGGTTTGATATATACCAACCCCTGATTCATTTCAATTCTGGTTACCTCGATGGTGCCATCACCCAGGAAAAGCCCGGGAGCGCTGGTGGAATGGTTTCTGCAGGTAAGATTAAAGCCCGGCCGAAAACAACCATCGCCGATGCCGAAAGGATACTCGAAGCTTATACTCCCACAACTTTTTGGGCAGAAAAAAGGCAGAGGAAAAGTTGTGTTTGTTGATCTACTTTCTGTTCTTATTGAACCCATTGATGTGGATGCCAGAAGAAAGAGTAAAATCTTGACCAACCCCATCCCTCCTCTTCCCTCTCCTAATCCGACCATTTTCCTCTTCCACCTGCCGCATACCGACTTGCATTAGTTGGCAATGCAGACACAAGCAAAGCGTTTTTGTAAACAGTTAGAAAACTAATACTGATGACCTTTAAGTCCATCCGGTCAAAGTTAACATATATTAGGTCAGATACTAATTCAATATAAAAATTTTAAAATACTAAATTATGAGCCAAACTTGATTATAGGTAACTTGATGTTTTCAATCAGTGACGATATGAGACTATCAATCCATCTTTTTATCTCACATATATAAATATTTTCAACAGTACACCTTTTTTTCTAACGGAGTTGATGGGCAAATTATATTATGTCAGAATGAGCATTTTCATGAGATACGATTAGAGATGAGCAAACAACCGAGAAAAAACATTCATATAGTTTAAGTCGAATTATTCGGATCTTTGTATTATTCTTCGTATAAATAGAAATAGCAAGACGCTTACACTGGTGTTATCGAGGGAAGGAGCTCCTGAGGCTTGAGCAGCGTAGAGATAAGAAGAAGACAGTCAGTGATGCCTCCTCCTAGAGAGACGAACTTGCCTAATTATATAGAGAAATAGGTTGCAGATATAAGCAACCTCTTCCAGTGGAAAACTGGAGCTATCCTTTTCAACAGTCAATCACGTTGACGAAGACTTAGGACTTTTAGTGTGGAGTGGTAATTAACTCTTTGAACTCGTCAGAGTTGATCCATCGGGCACGCTCGATGATGATGCTCTACTTTTCCTATATGCTGTCAAATCGGTGTTAATACACTAAGATATAATATCGTAGACATTGGCGCGAAACTTTTAACTCGGATAATCATAAACTGTATGCAACCATCATTTTAATGCGTCAATCGCTTTGACATAATTAGTTTCATGAGAATCTGCATCACAACTAATATCAAGGATCATAGTTTAGCCCTGCAGTGCAAATACTTCATTAACTAATGCGCTATCCGTCAGAAAACGAGATCAGGAAAAGCTACAGATCGCTATCGGAGATATAGATTAGGAAAGGGAATTATATTGCAGTCAACGAAACACACCCGACATTGTTCGCTATCGGAGAAAACCAAAACTTGTCTTTAGGGATGGAAACAGTCAGTATACTCCTCCTCCTAGAGTATACTAACTTTGATCATGAAGATCAAAGGATGAATGTAAATTTTTTCATGTATTTATGGATGGAAAAAGCGTTATTACTTGGTTGGCGACTTGGAAGATGAACGGACAAGAGAAAGAAAGTTGGAAGAAAGACAGGTAGGCAGTGAACCAAAGTCTTCCTTCTCGTTTCACACAAGAAGAAAGACTAATCATTTTCATTTTCTCGAAACTTTTATTGTCAAACTTCAATTAATTTCCAATGGCAAAAATATTCATTACTGATGGGCAGTTCAATTGTTGAAGACGAGTTCAAAAGATGGTAAACCTAATAATAAGCAGAAAGATAGTTGATCAAATATATGCGATAGTAACCTGAGGTTCATATATAGATAAATACCAAGTAATAAGATGGGGTCAGATCTTATCCTCTTAATCAATATAAAATCATGATTAAACATACGAATCCGTGGCATTCTACTGATCTTCATCTTCCGCAAACTATAATTGCATGGTTTTGAAAACCTTCGTTTTCTTGAAAATATAATAGTGAATTATTGTTTATTTCCTTGGAAAAGTCTTTATGTATTTGATTTTCCTTTTTCCACAAGAGTCTACGATATAAGTTTCTGAGTCGTCTGATCCATCAATTCGCTCGTCCTATCTCCCGTGGGAACGAATTAGTTAGTCTATAAGAAAACACGTATAGTGTATCATTTTTTGCATATTGTGTTGGTTGATAGAGACGCTGGTTGACCGGCTCGACGACTACCACAATTCTCACACTTTATGACTTCCACGGACAATTCGTCGAACATATGTGGTTTAGAAACTCAACAAGAATCTAACTCTCTGCCACTACAAGAGTTTCTGCGTCAAACGTGTCTCTCGGCTCAGCTGTGATGTAACGTGACCCCACCTCATGTTCGATGGCTGAGGGGGTAGGTGGACCAGCACAAACTCGTCCTGTGGTAAAACATATGCTTTGATCAACTTCTCTGCCTTTTGATCATTCTCAACTTATGCAACTTAAACTCAACTCCTTTCATCGTGGGATTATAGTTTCCTTTTACTTGTAAACATGTTTCTTTAAGTCTAACAACATCATCAAACCCTTCTTTTGTTCTTTTTTTCATCATTCTGGTCATGATTCTGGCCATGATTCTAAAATGATTAATATATATATTTTTTTAATTTTTACATGATTTTACTGTAATAAATTATTAAAATTAAAGATTTTTTTAATAGGTTCAATTTCAAATGTAACATTCATATATGATTATTTTTTTACTAAACGAACTCAAAATTCTACAGAATCATATGATATGATTCTAAAATATTTAGTAACATTTTCTTATTTATAATTTTTTTTGAAAAATAATTATTAAAATTAAAAAAATTTGAATAGCATATGCGATCAAATCATTTTAGTAACAGTTTGAGGATAATTTCATTCAAATGAAAAAAAAAAAGATGCCCTCAAGTAAAAATGAATATGGGGTTTAAAACCAATAATGAAAGTTTTTTCCAGTAAAATGTCCTAAAATATTTAGATATATGAATATTGCTACTAAAAATTATTAGTAAAATTCGATGTATATGCAAACCTTATATAATGTATACAAGTGCAACAACTAGCTGATACCGAGGGAATTTTACAGAAAAATAATAAATCAATATTTATTATTTGAAATTAATAAAATCATATAAAATAGGCTTAATTATTTATGATAATCATTTTTCTGAATATTTTTTATTTTTATAAAAGCCTTAATTTATATCCACATTTAATAAGGATCCGAAAGAAATTCTACTCTAGAAAAGGTGGCATATATATATATATATATATATATATATATATATATATATATATCATAATTTCTTGGAGTCCATTTATTGACTCTAATCTATGCGTGAATTTAATTATTGTATAAATGTGTCGAGTTACAAAACGAATAGAAAATTAGTTCTTATACATAAAAAAGAAAAAGGAAAAACACTGGACTCATCCGAATGCCTGACTTGTATGATTAGCTGCAAACTGTGATTTCAGGTTGGGAAAACTGAAAGTTCTAACCCAAGTGGAAGATGACATTAGCTATAGTTGTCCCTGCCCAAAACACCTCTTGAGATTTCTTTGAGAAGACATGGAGTTGATTTGATGATAGTGCTTTGTGATGTAGTGTCTTGATGATTCCTGCCGCAGGTTTTCAAACAGTCTTTTCATCCTCCAATAAGGGTTGATAGAGATCGAACATTTCTCGTGGCCATGATAATTTACAAAGACATAAATCATGAAAGCAACGTCATATATACCCATTTTGAAATATCAAACACATTGATCGAGTGATTTTGAGCTATCTGAGTATGGGTCAAGTAAACGATGATAATTTGAAGTAATTTTTTTATTTTTTGATGAAGAAAATGATAACGATATAAAATGATACCGTGGGCACTGATAAATTTAGAAGTCCAAATCGTACAATAAGTTTTTAGTGCATGTTATGTAATATTTGTTGATACAAAAAATAATATATTATGTTACGCAACGTATGCTATATTCATTATATGTTTGGACATACTATATCGCCATTAATAATTATTAGTAGAAGAAAAAAATAATAAAATAAAATAATATAATAGGATTTTATAGATTATTTGTTTTTCGAAAGAATTAAATTATAGTTGATAATTTCTTCTTATTTTATTAGATATTACTTTCTAAGAGATGATACATCATTATCATCATCATGTCTAAGCCATCAATTCGCTCATCCTATCTCCGTTGTGAAAACTAATTAGTTAGTGTGCTAAAAATAAAAACCTTTGAGGGTAAGGTAGATTTGGCCGACTTACGAGCATTCCCATACTCCTCAATTAATATGGGACTAAATGGTCTTATCAATTTCTAAGTAAAATAATTATAAATATAGTACATTATTTATCTTTTACGAACAAAAAATTACTTTTATCTAAGTTAGTCAAAGAAAGTAAAAGTCGGAGAGGAGTTTTCATAAGAATGAAAAAGTTATTTTTATTTGAGAAAATTCTTTAAAAAAACTCATATTTTTTTAAAAATTCTAAGCTACCACTCTTTTCCTAAAAAATTATCGTAAAATATATATATATTTTTAAATAATAATATTGTCCTTCTTGATTATTATCTTCGCTTAACACCGTCGCATATCAACCTCGCCTCCCCTTTCCTCTTCCTCTATTATCGTTGTTATCTTTGTCATCCTCACCCTTGCCATTGTGACGATAGGTGGAGGAGCATTCCGTACTCCCTTGTCATCATCGTCCTTTCTTTATCATAAGAATGATATCTTTAATTTGAAAGGACGATGATATCTTCAATTATAATTAAGATATTTCAAGAAGTCCATAAGAATAGGACAGTTAGTCCATAAGAAAACGTGTAGAGTCCATATGTGATCTATCTTATTTTTAACTTAATATATCAAGAACCATGGACTTAGAAAGTGAATTAGAATGAGACGAATTGGCAAGTCAATGATGCTAGTGCGAGTGTGGTTAACAATAAAGTTCCATATATATATATATATATATATATAGAGAGAGAGAGAGAGAGAGAGAGAGAGAGAGAGAGAGAGAGAGTATGTGTTATCGGTCATCGATCAGACCGTAGAGTGACATGAGCGACCGAAATGATCTCATGGCATCAACTAATTCAAGAAGATGTAAAATCTAAACACGACGGACCTGAGTGATAACATAAACCAGTCATATACAAATGATTTCAGAAACATTACCATAAAACATGAACCGACGACGGTCATAAAACCAGATAAGGAATGAGTTGTACACAAGTGATTTGATCATATTAAAGGGTAGTTCTCTGAACATTACAATACAAGTAAAGTACAGACACATACCTACTAATTCTACATGTCATTCCCACCAACTCGATCATATATGTGATAGAGCCATAAGATGGAAACTGTTTTAGGAACAAGTTTGGAACATAACATTACCCATATGACCATTACATACGATCCTCAAGCAGAAGGAAGCTTATTCAGTGGCATTCAAGCAGTCAATAATGATTTGGACATCGAATGCAAACTCACCGTGGGTGATGATCCGACCACATAAATTCTTTCTCTAAGGTATAATTCCTGGATGTACCTTGATTCGCTGGGTCGACGACTTCAGAGAAGGCATAAGGTGAGTCTCTCAGCAGATGCTCGGTTTCTTCGTCACCTTTAACCAAACAATGTCCTGTTTTTTTCAGTCTGATCCTTCTCAAGTTCTGTAATTTATCCTCCACCTCTTTCATCGTAGGCCGTTTAACCCCTTTCAATCTTAAACACATTTCTACTAATCCAATCATGTCGATGAGCTCTTCTTCGGTCGCGTCTTTCATAACAAGATCATCTATAAGATCAAAGGGGCGATTCGCTCTCACCGTTTGAAGAAAATGCATCGATAGATTCAGTCTGTGTTCATATTCGGTGGAGAAAATTGGCTTTTTACCTGTTAAAAGTTCTAGAAGAATGACTCCGAAGCTATAAACATCGCTCTTCTCTGTCAACTGACTGGTCTGATAGTACTCCGGGTCAAGGTATCCAAAGGTGCCTTGTACACCAGTGAGTAAATGAGTTTGGTCGAGTGGAATAAGTCTTGAGGATCCAAAATCTGATATTTTGGCAGTTAAATGATCATCTAAGAGAACATTTGATGATTTGACATCTCTATGAAATATCGAACTTGAAGCAGCCGAGTGTAAATAAGCGAGTGCTCCGGCAGCCTCAACAGCAATCCTCAGGCGATCATCCCATGATAATATAGAGTCACCTTCTGGAATATGGAGATGATCTAAAAGAGTCCCATTCGAGATAAACTCATAAATCAACAAGGGAACTTCAATTTCCAAGCAACACCCGAAAAGCTTAACAATATTCCTGTGATTAATCTGAGAAAGAACTGCAACCTCGTTGATGAACTGGTTTATCTCACTTTGTTTCACATATTTAGATTTTTTGACGGCGACTACACGTTGATCTGATAAAATTCCTTTGTAAACCGTTCCATGTCCGCCGCGGCCGAGCACTCGAGTCTCATCAAAATTATTAGTTGCCATCTCCATCTCCTCCAGAGAAAATATCTTTGTTCTCTCACTAATATCTTCAGTAGACGAGATTAATTGTTGTAGCAGTAAACCATGATTCTGATGGAAGTATTTTTCTCTAGTTTTCTTTTGTTTTCTTTTTTTCCATTTCCTTCTCAGGATGAGGAGACTCGAACATAAGAGTAATAGGCCTATGCCGTTGCTTGCACCAATGATGACACCTGCACAACATCAATCATAAATTTAGCTCCATAAAACCCTCACATTCTAAAGATTGTTCAGTGACCTTTAGTTCTGAGTGCATTCTTTTTTTGGGTGTTATTTGGTCCGTGTCGACATGGCTTTCTCAATTGGCATTCAATTTGTGTGTTATTTCTTTTTTTATTTTCCTTTCGTTTGATTAATTCCTGTTATTCAATCGTACTATTTCATGTGTATCAGTTACAAATAATTACAAATTAACACTCATTTATAATCTTTTGAAAGTAAATTAGTTTCAAGGCCTTACCTAACACAAGAGTGTGCCTTTTGTCGGGAGAGCTGAACTCGTCAATATCTACACCAATCACATGAAGAAAGTAATCACATTTCTCAACTAAACGGTGAAAAAACAAGCATTCAGAAGTGCACATGAATTACAATCTAGAAGTGAGAACTACACATTATGACATAATATTTGTTCAGGAAAAAAAAATATTTTTTTTTGTCATGTTCGTGATGTTATAACATTTTCTTACACTGTTTTATGATGATTCTTGTTAATGAACATATTAGGAAATAGCGACAATTTTTCTAACATTAAAAGATATAGCACAAAGAAACATTTTATTGGAATGATTTAGTGCCGTGCTCAAATATATTGTGTTGGCTTAGAAACGTCATATCAGATAATGAAGTAACAGAGATTAAAGATGGAAGTTTGGGAAACTTGAGGCCTTTTCTAGATAATGAAGTAACAGTTCATGGTGATCCACTAAGTTAAAGTGCATAAAATGTTTGTTCTATAATTATTTTGTTAATTACGAGCATAAGACCTTATACTTTGAATGCAAGAGCAACTCATACTTGTCGATTTAACGCATAAACAGATTTTAGAGTGCATCATATTAAATTGAAGAAAAGAGTGGAGCACCTGTGCATCCAGTAGCCACGTAAGGATTTCCTTGGTAACCTTGCCAGCATTTGCAACGGTATCCCACAAGCTTGCCATCGTCGTTAGTAATTGTTGTGTCGATACATGAGCTGTGAGCGTCGACACATGCGAAGGTGGTCGTGTTCTTCTTAGCATCCTCGCAACGCTGGAACTCGATCACCCAACTAACGATGGCCTGAACTTTAAAAAAGACGAAAAGTCTGGTGCTATTGATATATACCAACCCCTTGTTCATGTCAATTCTCGTTATCTCGACGGTGCCATCACCCAGGAAAAGCCTGGGAGCGCTGGTGGAATTGTTTCTGCAGGTAAGATTAAAGCCTGTCCGGAAACAGCCATCGCCGATGCCGAAAGGATACTCGAAGCTGATATTCCCACAATTTTTTGGGCAGAGAAAGTTTTTGTTTGTTGATCTGCTTTCTGTTCTTATTGAACCCATTGATGTGGATGCCAGAAGAAAGAGTAAAATCTTGACCAACCCCATCCCTCCTCCTCTTCCCTCTCCTAATCCGACCATTTTCCTCTTCCACCTGCCACATACGAGTTGCATTAGGTTGGCAATGCAGACACGAGTAAAACGTTATTGCAAACGGTTAGAAAACTAATAATGACGACCTTTTAGTCAATCTTATATTTTAATGTTTTTAAGTTATATTATATCTAATTCGATCTTTTCAATAATCAGAGATATAAAACTATCAATCCATCTCTTTATCTCACATATAAAAATATTTTCAACGCAAACTTATACTACTTTTTCATGAGATACGATTAGAGATGAGCAAACAACAGAGAAAAATCTGAGCAAGACGCTTACATTGGTGTTATCGAGGGAAGGAGCTCCTGAGGCTTGAGCAGCATAGAGATTAGAAGAATACAATCAGTGATGCCTACTCCTTGAGGGACGAACGTGCCTAATTATAGGCAACCTCTTCCAGTGGAAAACTGGAGCTATACTACTCAACAGTCAATCACGTTGACGAAGACTTCAGATTTTTAGTGTGGAGTGGTAATTAACTCTTTGAACTCGTCAGAGTTCGATCCATCGGGCACGCTCGGCTCGATGATGATGCTATACTTTTTCTATATGCTGTCAAATCGGTGTTAATACACTAAGATACAATATCATAGACATTGGCGCGAAACTTTTAACTCGGATTATCATAAACTGTATGCAACCATCATTTTAATGCGTCGATCGCTTTGACATAATTAGTTTCATGAGAATCTCCATCACAACTAAGATCAAGGATCATAATTTAGCTCTGCAGTGCAAATAATACTTCATTAACTAATGCGCTATCTGTCAGAAAACGAGATCAGGAAAACCTAAAAATTAGTTGACAAGACTTGGAAAATTTAGCGTTTTGAAGTCTTGAGAGCTGTTCCATCGAGCATTAAAAAAAGATGCTAGGCAATTTTCAATGACGTTGAGCCAGATGTGTCGAGTCCTGAAGAAACAATTATTGCACTGGATTATTAATGATACGTAGATTGCTTTGTCATGATATGTTCTTCCCAACTAGTAATCGAATTCCTGACTTTGCTCGGCCGTGCAAATGGTTTATGCTTTGTGAGTTACTCTAGGTGAGACAAAGGTATCATACAACCGGTTAACATTTTATTTACTCACGGTAGTAAAATGTATATATGACTCGAAAAAAGGATTGTCATGGTAGATTTGATTTCAAACTTTACTTATTTATTTTGCAAGAAAAGGAAAGGGAATTATATTGCAGTCAACGAAATACACCCAACATTGTTCGTATTCGGAGCAAACCAAAACTTGTATTCAGGGATGGAAAAAGTTATTTATTTTGCAAGAAAACTATGATCATGAAGATTAATGGATTTTCTAGATAGCAGTTCTTGTCAAACTTCGATTATTTTCCAATGGCAAAAATATTCATTACTGATGAGCAGTTGAATTGTTGAAAACGAGTTCAAAAGATGGTAAACCTAATAATAAGCAGAAAGATAGTTGATCAAATATATGCGCATATATTAACGTGAGGTTCATATATAGACAAATACCAAGTAATAAGTCTCTTTGAATTTATCTCCGAGGAAAATAGGGTCAGATCTTATCATCTTAATCAATAAAAAATCATGATTAAACTTTTTATCAGAGTTTTAAGTTATCAAATTAGATGGATCGTGAAGTCTTGAGCATACGAATCCGTGGCAATCTACCGATCTTCATCTTCCACAAACTATAATTGCATGGTTTTGTAAACCTTTGTTTTCTTGAAAATATAACAGTGAATTGTTATTTATTTCCTTGGTAAAGTCTAATCACATGACCATCCTTAAGTATACTTTAAGTATTTGATTTTCTTTTTTACACACGAGTCTACGGTATAAGTTTCTAAGTCGTCTAACATGATACATCATCATCATCATGTCTAATCCATCAATTCGTTCATCCTATCTCGATCGTTCTGTGAAAACGAATTAGCTAGTCTATACGTAAGCGTGTATAGTTCATCATTTTTCTCCTATTGTGCTTGATATATCATCGATCATGGATTTTTTTTTTCTGAAAGAAAATACATAATTACTGAATAAAGCGAGTACGAAGATAACCCCTTAGACCAGAGAGGTAATGAGCAAACAGAGATCATGACCACTTCCCTCTTCAAAAATTATTACGGTAAGTAACTTTTTAAGCCGTGGCCTTGGGGCCGACGCGGCTGGTTCTGGGGTCCGGATGTCGGGGATCTCGGGCGACGTCCCTCGGGGTCTCCTGGCAGCCGAGCACCGTGGTTCGGGATCGGTCGTTCGAGTCGGCAGGTCGACGGTTTGGGTCGGGAGGAAGCTCCGTCGCAGCACCGGGAAGAGGCGACACTGTCTTCGTTCCTGCACGCAGGTCGGGTCGGAAGCTCGGCCCGACCCCTCCGACGATCAAGTTAGCGATGATGTGGAGGGGGGTTTAGGAGGAGGAGAAACCTTCGTGTGTTGAGTGTGTTTCCCTCCCCCGAGGACTCAGGGGTATTTATAGAGGAGGTTGGATGTTACCTGACGTAGCTGTCTGTAGGGCAGGACTGTACCCTCGGTGGCGTCTGACATTGCCACTGGGGCCACGTGGGAGGCCGAGCTGCTGCAGGGTATGGCGAGCCTCGGTCGGCTCTCTCCCGTTCTTCGGCCGAACGCACGGGGTCAAAGCTGAGGTGGTCGGCTGAGGCTGGTGACGTCGGTGCATGTCTAATCGGCGTAAATGCTTGCCTCCTTGGGCAGGGTGTCCACCTGGCGTGCTGACATGGCGCGTTGCCATTTTTACCCTTATCATATGCCCCCCCCCGAAAGGAGCTATGCGTCGGTTGTCACGCAAGGGGAGTACGATGCACGGCTTCTGTCTTCAGGTAGGCTAGTCGTGCGGACGCATTTCGGGGTGAATGGAGCCGCGGGGGTGAGGAACACGACGCAAGCGGGCTAGCCGCGCAGGTGTGTCCCGGGGGCCGGGGGCCGAGCAACATGACAGGCGGGTGAACCGCGCAGGTGTCTCGGGATGGCGTAGAGCCGAGGGCCGAGGAGCACAACACAGGCGGGGTGACCGCGCAGGTGTCTCGGGATGGCGTAGAGCCGAGGGCCGAGGAGCGCAACACAGGCGGGGTGACCGCGCAGGTGTCTCGGGATGGCATAGAGCCGAGGGTCGAGGAGCACAACACAGGCGGGGTGACCGCGTAGGTGTCTCGGGATGGCGTAGAGCCGAGGAGCGCAACACAGGCGGGGTGACCGCGCAGGTGTCTCGGGATGGCGTAGAGCCGAGGGCCGAGGAGCACAACACAGGCGGGGTGACCGCGCAGGTGTCTCGGGATGGCGTAGAGCCGAGGGCCGAGGAGCGCAACACAGGCGGGGTGACCGCGCAGGTGTCTCGGGATGGCGTAGAGCTGAGGGCCGAGGAGGTGCTTTGCTTTTGGCCGTCGATTGGTTGCGGCCGGGGATCGGCTGTCCGAGCGTGCGCGGGCATGGGAGGCCGGGTCGCCTTTCTTCTGGGGAAAATAAAGGGTTTCCCCTTTTTGGGGCTGCCGGTTTTCGAGGCTGACATGATTGGGTGCCTTCGCACCGCGCTGCTGCTGGCAGCCACGTCATGTTGCATTTATGGCGAGGTGACGCTTTCTGTTTTTCGAAGCGTATTTTGGAAGACGAGGGGTTGCGTTTCGGCGGGACGCGGCCCGCTTATAGGTAGCCTGAGGTTAGCTGCTGGGGTTTCCTTCATCTGTTTTCGTCGCGCTACTTCGTATACCCACACTTGTCTCGCATCAGTCGTTCCCTTTTTTCCTACCAAAGGTCAGTGAGAATGGCGTCTACCTCCTCCCTTTCGTCCTCTTTGAAGACCGTGGAGACGGCGATTTCGTCGAATCCCGCCTCGTCGTCCGATGAGAAGGCGGCCCGAGCCCTTAAGGCCCTGATGTGGTCGCACGACCATGACTCTACCGTGGGGGAGTCGTCGCTGAGCCTCCTCCGGGATCGTTATGGTATCCCGGAGGAGTTTGTCCTTCGCGCTCCTGAGCCCGGCCAACGGGCATATGACCCAATCCCTAAGGGCTTCGCCCTTACCCTATATGCTTTCGAGGCCGGGCTGCACCTCCCCTTCCACCCCGTCATAACTTCGTGTGTTTCCTGGTGGCGTATTTCCCCGTCTCAGATGGCGCCAAACTCGTGGCGCTATCTGGCGGCATTTCTGGGGGAGTGTCACTACGCCCGCATAACCCCGACCCGTGACCTCTTCCTTTCTTGTTTCCGTCTTACTAAGGGGTCGGGGGGCTACTATCTGTCTGCCCGAGCAGGCTTTCGGGTGAGCGGGGCCCCTTCCAGCAACAAGGGGTGGAAGGAGCGTTTCTTTTTCGTCAGCCGCCCGGGAGATTGGGTTTTTGGGGTTCGTTGGGGGGCGCGTGTGATAGACAACACCGTCCCAGTTTTGGACGACGAGGGGCGCCAAGGGCTCCAGAGGCTTAGAGAGATTCTCCCGGCCTCCCGAGCCATCCAAAATATGTCCGAGCGGTGGTTGGCGGAGGCGGGTCTCAGCCCGGTGCCTCTAGGTATGCCCCTCGGGGCGGTTTTAGGGTTTCTCTTTTCGCTCATGGGTTGCCCGCTCAACTGATTGTTGTTTTGGCTTTTTCCTTGCAGAGATGGTGCGTCTCGAGGCCCTCCGAGGGGTAGAAACTCCTGCGGCTGCGTCGGACCGTTCGCCTTCTGTTGCCAGGGCGGGAACAAGGGAGGCCCCTGTGGATGTTGAGGCTGGTCAGCCTCGGAAGAAGGCACGGGTGCTTCCGAGCGACGGTCCTGAGGTGGTCGCGGCCTCAGCGGAAGGTGTCATGGCGCCGACGGCGGAGGTTGCCGCAGCACCGGTGGCTGAGGGCGTGGTGGCGCCGACGGACCATGCTGCGGGGAGTCAAGCGGAGGGCGAGGCTGGTCCGAGTGGGCGTGCAGTGATGGAGGCGCCTTGCCAGCCCTCCATTCGCGAACTTCTTCGTCTTCCGCTCGGGAGAGAGGACGAGCCCTACTTGGCGCGGGAAGTGGGCGCTCTTCCGCGCGGCGCGGCCACTGACCCGTTAGTCGGCCGGTGGGACGGTCTCACCCGGGGTAGCCGGGTGTGGGCCGATGGTGATTGCGCGGCCAGGTTTGTCCGCGGAGGGCTGCATCCCGACATAGCTCAGGATTTGTATACTTTATCCTCCGAGGCTCTGCTTAGTAAGTCCGCTAAGTCGCTGTTGTGTGTAAGTGTTGTCTCGCCCTTCTGCTTGTGCGTTTTTAGGACGCTTGGTTTTGACCTCTCTCCTTCCCCAGGGCAACCATTACGCCGCCGCGCTGATGGATCGCGTCCGTGATGCAGGACGGGTCATCACTGCCCTGAGTAGTCGCAATGCCGAGCTCCGGAAGCAGGCGGACGAAGCTCGGGCTGGAGCGGGCCCTGAGGCTGTCGCGGCGGCTGAGCGGCGCGCCTCAGATTTGGAGGTGGAGGCAGCGCGCCTTCGGTCGGAGCTCCAAGCGTCCACGGAGCGGTCCGCGGAGTTCCAGATGCGGCTGGAGACGTCCGAGGGGTGTAATGCGGAGCTCCAGACGAGTTTTAGAGCGTCGGTGGCCGAGGCTCGTTCGGCGAGGGCGGACTCCCTTGAGCTGATCCGACGCCTTGAGGAGTCGCGGGCCGAGGCGTGGGGGGCTTCAGAGGCTCTTGATGCCGAGATCCGCCAGAGGCCGGGGAGAGACAAGAAGCTGATCGAGGACTACAAGGACTCCCCGGGATTCCAGCTCGGCCTTGTTCGGACCGGGTGGGTTTCCTACGAGTACGGGTATCGGGTTGCCCTTGCTCGTTTCAAGGCGCGCAACCCCGGCTCGGAGGTTGTGGAGGATCCTTTTGGTTCCTTCCCCGAGGACCTGGACATCGGCATGCCATTCGATGTTCCTTTCGACGACAGCCCGGATGCCCCTGAGGGGTGATGATCTTCGTACTTTTTGTAACCTGCTTTTTGAATGAACATGTTCTTTCCTTTCTCCGGTAGATTGTTTGCGTCTTGGTTCGGCTCTGTCTTTAGCCAGGTCTTCTCCTTACGGAAAGTATTTTTTGAGATTTTGGGCATTCCAAGTCCTCGGCAGGTGATGACCTGCCATTGTGGTGAGTCGGAATGTTCCGATTCTAATGACTTCGGCCACCCAGTATGGGCCTTCCTAGTTTGGGGCTAACTTGCCTCTTGCCCTGGTTGGGTTGCTGACCTCGGTCTTTCGCAGGACCAGGTCGCCCAGTTTGATGGGTCGGGGTCGCACCCTTCGGTTGTAAATCTTTGCGACCGCCCTTTTGTACGAAAGGGCTCTCACATGTGCGTTGGCGCGCCGTTCTTCCAGCAGATCGAGGGCTACTCGAAGTCCTTCGTCCGAAGCCTTCTCGTCGTAGCTTTGCGTTCGGAGGGTGGTGATGGCTACCTCAAGCGGCAGGACAGCCTCAGTCCCGAATGCGAGGCTGTATGGGGATTCTCCGGTTGCGGTTTTGGGGGTGGTGCGCAGCGACCACAGCACGCTGGGGAGTTCGTCTGTCCAGGTCGATCGGGCTGCGGTCACTCTTCTTTTGAGTCCATCCAGGATGGACCGGTTGGTTACCTCCGCTAGCCCGTTGGTCTGAGGATGGGCCACCGAACTGAATCTCAGCTGGATGCCATGATCGACATAGAACTCCCGGAATCTTCTGCCGGAGAATTGAGGTCCGTTGTCCGTGATAATGGCCTTGGGCAACCCGAACCGAGTTACAAGGTTCTTCCACACGAATTTCTCTATCTGATGTTCCGTGATTGTTGCTAGCGGTTCGGCCTTGACCCATTTCGTGAAATAGTCCACCCCCACAATTATGTACTTCCGCTGTCCAGAGGCTAGTGGGAAGGGTCCGAGCAGGTCCAAACCCCACTGCGCGAATGGCCATGCGCAGTCGATGGGACTGAGCGGGACCGCGGGCTGTCGGGGTGCGCGGGCGTGTTGCTGGCACGAATTGCACCGCCGAACGTAGGCTTTAGCGTCCTGGGTCATGGTCGGCCAGTAGTAGCCTTGACGGAGTATCTTGTGCGCCAAGGTTCGCCCGCCGATATGCTCTCCGCATACCCCCTCGTGGGTTTCGGTTAGGACCATCTGGGCTTCGTCTGGCTCTAAGCATCGAAGGAGGGGGTAGGTGAAGGATTGTTTGTAGAGGCGTCCACACTCCACGGTGTACCATGCGTGCGTGCGACGCAGGCGCCGAGCCGTGACTTCATCGAGGGGGAGAGTTCCATCTTGCTTGAAGCGCAGCAACTCTTGTACCCACGTGGTCGGCGCGCCGCCTGGGGCTGTAGTTGCTATTTCGACGGTGCGGGTAGGGAGCTCCCCGATCTCTGGCCATGTTTCGGAGATCGGTTTTGACGCCAGTTTAGCTAGTGCGTCGGCCCGCTCGTTCTCCTCCCTCGGAACGTTGGATAATGTGAAATAGCGAAACTTGGCGGTTAGGTCCCTTACCCGTGCCAGGTATTTTTCCATGGTTGTGTCCCGAGCTTCGTATCCGCCGTTGAGTTGCTCGGCCACAAGTTGCGAGTCGGTGAGGACGCGTATCGCGGCCACCTGCATCTCGAGGGCCAGTTCCAGCCCTGCCAGGAGCGCCTCGTACTCCGCCTCGTTGTTGGTGGCTTTGAATCCGAACCGAAGGGATCGCTCGAACGAGCGTCCATCGGGGGCGAGGAGGACCAGCCCTGCACCGGCGCCCTTTGGGTTGGCCGAGCCATCAACGTGCAGGGTCCAAGCCTCGGGAGCTTGCTCGAGGTCTGCGTTCTCTAGCTGTGCCAGCTCCGCAATGAAGTCGGCTGCCACTTGGGCCTTGATGGCGGTCCTGGGCGAGTAGCTTATGTCATGTTCGCCGAGCTCCACCGCCCATTTGAGGAGTCGTCCTGCAACATCAAATTTTGTCAAGACCTATCGAAGGGGTTGGTCGGTGACGACCTCCACCGGGTGTGCTTGGAAGTAGGGGCGCAGCTTCCGAGCTGAGAGGACCAGGGCGAGCGCGAGTTTCTCTATCGGCGGGTAACGCTCCTTGGGTCCACTTAGGACGTGGCTGACGTAGTAGATCAGGAGTTGTTGGCCAGAGCTTTCCTTGACCAGGACGGAGCTGACTGCATGCTGGGAGTCCGCCAGGTAGAGGCCCAGCTTCTCGCCCGGAGAGACGGAGGCGAGCCGGGGGAGGCTGGCCATGTGCTGTTTTATTTGTTTGAAAGCTTCCTCACATTCTGGTGTCCACTGGAAGCTCTTCGGGCTCTTGAGCGCCTTGAAGAATGGGAGGCAGCGATCGCCCGATCGGGCGAGGAAGCGAGACAGAGCGACAAGTCTTCCGTTGAGTCGCTGCAGGTCTTTAACTGTCTGGGGAGATTGCATATTGATTATGGCTTGAACCTTCTCTGGGTTGGCGTCGATTCCTCTCTCGTGCACGATGAACCCGAGGAACTTCCCGGAGGTGACACCGAAAACGCACTTTGTGGGGTTGAGTCGCATGTCGTACCTGCGTAGCGTGGCAAAGGCCTCGGCCAGGTCGGCAAGGTGTGTTATGGCCTCCTGGCTTTTCACGATCATGTCGTCCACGTAGACCTCCATGTTTCTCCCTATTTGATGGGCGAACATCTTGTTTACCGTTCTCTGGTATGTGGCCCCAGCATTTTTCAGCCCGAATGGCATGACTTTGTAGAAGTACACGCCTTGATCGGTAAGGAAGGTCGTGTGCTCTCTGTCTCCGGGCGCCATCCTGATCTGGTTGTACCCTGAGTAGGCATCCATAAAAGAGAGTCGCGCGTGACCGGTCGTTGCGTCGACCAGCTGGTCGATCTTCGGGAGGGGGTAGCAGTCTTTAGGGCATGCGTCGTTGAGACTGGTGTAGTCAACACACATCCTCCAGTTTCCATTGTGTTTCTTCACAAGGACTACATTGGACAGCCACTGAGGATATTTTGTTTCTTCTATGAAGCTTGCGGCTAGGAGCCAGTCCACCTCCTCTTGTATTGCACGCTGTCGGTCAGGAGCCTGGCGCCGGGCCTTTTGTTTTACCGGGCGGGCGTCAGGTGGGATGTTGAGGTGGTGCTCCGCGATCTCTGGGTCGACGCCCGTCATGTCGGATGGGGACCAGGCGAAGACGTCGGCATTTTCCCGTAGGAGACCGACGAGTCGCTCCCGTTCTTGCTCAGGTAGTTCTGATCCGATCTTCACGGTCTGGTCTGGTCGGGCTTCTGTCAAGGGAATGTCGACGGTGGATCCCGTCGGCTGGGGATGAGGCGTCAATTTTTTCGTTTCCCGCGGATCTGCCAGGGGTGACTTGGTCCTGGTTTTCTTGCCCAATGATACGGCGGTAAGGTAGCACCGCCGGGACTCTCGGGGGCTTCCCGTGGCTTCCCCGACTCCATCATGAGTCAGGAATTTAATGGTCTGGTAGTAGGTCGAGACGACCGCTCTGATTTTGTTGAGGGTCGGCCGACCGAGTATGGCATTGTAAGCGGTAGGGAGGTTGACCACCAGGAAAGTGGTCATCACCGTCTTCAACCTCGGCGGGGTCCCCAGAGTCAAGGGCAAGGTAATGGCCCCCAGGGGTGATATTGAATCTCCCGTGAAACCGGTGAGCGCCGAGCACATCGGGCTTAGGTTTCTCCTGGCCAAGCCTAGCTTATGAAAGGCGTCGAAGTAGAGTATGTCGGCCGAGCTCCCCGTGTCGACCATGATCCTCCTCATATGCGCGTTGGCTACCCTGGCGGATATCACCAGGGCGTCGTCGTGGTCGGGTTGCTCGGCAGCTCCGGTTGGGAAGGTAATCTCGGTGTAATCAAATCAAATATTTGAGATTGAGATTTAAATTTTGTTTTCCTTACTTGCCATCATAATTTAGGAAATCTTAATCTACTTCCTTGTTTGTTGATATGAATTAAGGAAATAACTATTAAGTATTCCAAATATGATGATATCATATTTGTTAGTATATTAAATGGAAATAATTTATATTAAATAAATATGAAAATTAAATTTTATTTCCCTTAATAGAGGCTCACCACCTCCTATTTAAAGGGGAGGGATTTCTCTCTTTCGTTCCTTACCTAGTCGAGCCTGACAACGGGAGGAACGAGGAGTTACACCCTGTTGACAAGAGAACGAGGAGTTACACCCTATTGACAAGAGGTAGGTTTTCCCTACCTTTCTTAAAAGTGTTAGCTTTTATTTTGATTCTTTAAATGTTGAAAGTTTTATAGTTTGAAAAATGTGTATCAATTCTTTAAATGTCAAATTTTTTTGTATTAAAGTAATCAGTTAAAGTTTTCAAAATATTCTCTGACCCATGATTAAGGTTTTTATTGTAGAATTAAATATGTTAAAAAGGTATATGTTTTATATGATATATTTTCTGTATTACAGTTTATCTTTAATCTCATCTGGATTAAAATCTTGTTAGACTAGAATATGTTATCTAAAATCCCTTTTTGATATTCTTTGATCTGAATTTTAAAATATATTATTCTGAATGATTTAAAATATGACTAGAATATGTTGAAATTTTATTTGTTGAAAACATGATTTTTATTTGAATTTAGAAAGCTATTTCCTTGTGTTAAAAACTTATCTCCTAGTCCCTCTTTTAATGTCTTATGATTTCTAGTCAAATTGAGAATGTTATTTCTTTGTATTAAAACTTTTCTCTTCATCTATCTTTTAATGCATTATTATGTTTTCATATATGTTGTTAATGGGTATATGCTATGACTAGTCCATGGGCTAAGGCTGGATCAGTTTTATGTAATGCATGCTCAATCATGTATAATGCACATGACCAATAGATGGACTGGCTCAATCTAGCCCAATATTATTGTTGAACTTGAGCCCAAATATTGATTGAATTAAACTATACTTGATTAGTCTAGATCAATTCAGGGTGATTCCGAATTGATTGACTTATTCAAGTTAGTTTAACCTAAATTGAACTTAATCTAGTCTAAATTATACTAGTCTAGGGTGGTTCCAGACCAGTTAAATAAGGATTAGAGATCAGTTCAGTTAGGCTCTAGTAAATCGAGTTCAATTGAATCGATTAAACTAGAGTTCAAGTCAATTGAGGGTTAATTTATATTATTTGATATTGATGATTTTTGAAAGAGACGTTTTAAATATGTTATTTCATCCCGAAATGGATATGACCAGTGTGAGATTATATTCCTGCCAAGAGCAGGTAGGGCGATTCCCTTCGGGGATTAGCGGGCAGTCAGACGTGGCGGCTGGACGGTTCCTCCATCCGCTGTTGGGAGGAACGTGTCCCCACTTTGGCGGGTGTGGGACACCACTCCATCCGCTGTTGGGAGTGTGATATGAGTTTGCCTCCATCCGCTGTTGGGAGAACACAAACTCATCCCGTAGGATAAAGCCTCTCCATCCGCTGTTGGGGGAGTGCTCCTTCGGGTACTTGATATACGCCAATGGGATGATTGATTGAATTTTGGTCATGTATTTATCTTGATTTGACTTTTGGGGTTCCTACTCAGCGTTGCTGAATTTTCTTTGTTTTTGATTTTCAGAGCAGCCTCCCTCTAGTACTAAATCGGATTCCAGTGGAGAGCGAACATTCCTCTATCGCTAGGTAGAGCCACTTGGATGACTCTTGAAGTTAACTTTTCTATTTGTAATTTGATGAATAAATGAATTGTAATAAATGGTTATAGATGATGAATAAAGTGATGTTTATTTATTTGGCCTGTGTGAAAATATATGAAAAAAAAAAAAAAAATTCAGGATGTGACAATTTTTATGGTATCAGAGCATGGTCTAGGGCCTGTAGGTGTATTAAGTCCCTTGATTGACTTTAACCAATGATTGTCTTTAACCTATTATAAGAGTAATAGAGCCAATTCCAAAGATTAGTGGTTTTATCACTCGGGGTGCTCATGGTCGTAATGCTACTAGTGTACGCACTCGGAGAGGTGTTCATACAAATAATAAGTTGGAAACTCTTTGACAGTTGATCAGATATATAGAAACTGTGTTATTACTATTAAAGGTCATGATTTGCTAGTAGATCTTATTATACTAGAATTTCAAGATTTCGATGTTATCTTGGGTATGGACTGACTTTCAACATACCATGCAAGTGTCGATTGTTTCCGGAAGACTATTACTTTTTCACCCTTAGATCAACCATCTTTCAAGTTCATTGGGATTCAGGAAAAGTTCCCTTATATTATTTCAGCTTTGAGTGCTACCCAATTATTACTCAAAGGATGTCAGGGATACTTGACCTTTATTTTTGGAGAAGAATCTAAGAAGCCAGTATTAAAAGACATCCCCATTGTACGGGATTTTCCAGATGTTTTTCCCGAAAATCTACTTGCACTACTACAAAATAGATAGATTGAATTTACAATTGATCTTACCTGGCACTGCACCTATTTCTAAACCTCCGTATATAATGACACCAATTGAGTTGGAGTTAAAGAAACAGATCCAAGAGCATTTGGATAAGGGTTTTATTCGATCCAGTGTATCACCTTGGGGTGCCCCTATCCTATTTGTGAAGAAGAAAGATTGATCTATGCGACTATACATCGATTATAGACAACTTAAGTGACCATAAAGAATAAATATCCCCTTCCCCGAATAGATGACCTATTTGATCAACTTCAAGGTACTCAGGTATACTCGAAAATTGATTTAAGATTTGGGTATCATCAACTGAAGATAAGGGAAGGAGACGTACCAAAAAAAAAAAAAAAAAAAAACTGCTTTTAGAACAAGATATGGTCATTACGAATTCTTAGTAATACCTTTTGGACTCACAAATGCACCGACTGCCTTCATGGATCTTATGAATAGGGTGTTCCACCCTTATCTTGATAAATTTGTAATTGTGTTCATTGATGATATCTTGATCTACTATAAAAGCATAGCAGAGCATGAACACCATCTTAAGATAGTTTTGGAAGTCCTAAGGCAAGAGAGACTATATGCCAAACTAAGCAAGAGCAACTTCTGGCTCAATGAAATTATGTTTCTCGGTCATGTAATTTCAAGTGCTGGTATATCTGTTGACCCTCATAAGATTGAAGCCGTGATAAAATAGAAGCAACCTTCTAATGTTTCAGAGATTAGAAGCTTTTTAGGTTTGGTTGGATACTATAGAAGATTCGTAGAAGACTTTTCAAAAATAGTAGCACCATTGACCAGATTGATACAAAAGAATATAAAGTTCATGTGGGATGATAAATGTCAACAAAGTTTTCAAGAATTGAAGAAGGAATTAACTAGTGCTCCTATATTGGTGATTCCTTCGGGGGGGAGAAGGTTTTGTAGTGTATAGCGACGCCTCACTACAAGGGCTTGGTTACGTTCTAATACAAAACGAGAGGGTAGTTGCTTATGCATCGAGGTAATTAAAGCCTCATGAGAAGAACTATCCTACTCATGACTTAGAGTTAGCAACTATCATTTCTGCACTGAAAATTTGGAGGCATTATCTCTATGGACAGACTTTTGAAATCTTCATGGAACATAAGAGTCTCAAATATATTTTCACACAGAAAGATTTAAATATGAGACAAAGAAGGTGGTTGGACTTTCTAAAGGATTATGATTTTAATATCAACTACCATCCTGGGAAAGCTAATGTAGTTGCTGATGCCTTAAGCAGAAATACCTATAGTCTTGTAGCCTATATGAATATTCAAAGGAATTCTATGATGACAGAGTTGGCAGACTTAAAACTTAAACTTTTATCGGAAATAAATAAAGGTTTTCTTGCGTGTCTGATGGCACAATCATATTTGGTGGAAAAGGTTAAAGAAAGTCAGAAGGAAGATACATATCTTCAAATGATAGTTAAGGACATAGCTCAAGGATCTAGACCTGAATTCCTCCAAGCCGAAGATGGTTCTATTACATTCCATAATCGACTTTGTGTTCCCGAAAGCCATCTAGTAAAGATGCAATTATTGGATGAGGCACATAGATCAAAATTTAATATCCATCCCGGGACTACTAAGATGTATCGAGATTTACGCCAAAACTATTGGTGGCGTGGTATGAAGAGAGATATAGCAGAGTTTGTTTCTAAATGTCTGATATGTCAACAGGTGAAGATAGAACATCGAGTACCTGCGGGAAAGTTGCAAAAGATTTCGATTCCTGAATGGAAGTGGGAGCAAGTCACTATGGATTTTGTGACAGGATTACCCAAGACTGTGAAAGGATATGATGGAATTTGGGTAATAGTAGACAGACTTACTAAATCTGCTCACTTCCTTCCTATTAACAAGAAGTATTCATTGGATAAACTAGCAAGCTTATATATTAAGGAAATCATTCGATATCATGGGGTGCCAGTTAGCATTATCTCAGATAGAGATCCAAGATTCACCTCTAAATTTTGGGGAAGTCTACAAAAATCTTTGGGCACGCAGTTAAAATTTAGTACAGCTTTTCACCCCCAAACTGATGGCCAATCTGAAAGGACAATACAAACTCTTGAAGATCTCTTAAGAGCATGTGCTTTAGACTTTGGTGGGAGTTGGGATATGCACTTGCATCTAATTGAGTTTTCTTATAATAATAGTTACCACTCTAGCATACAGATGGCTCCATTTGAAGCTCTTTATGGAAGAAAGTGCAGATCACCTGTATATTGGGATGAGGTGGGAGAACGGAAGCTTTTGGGGCCTCAATTAATTCAAAAAGATGCTGATAATATTCGAATTATACGCCAAAGATTATTAACAGCTCAAAGTCGTCAGAAAAGTTATGCAGATCGAAGGCGAAGAGATCTAGAGTTCGAAGTTGGTGAGCACGTCTTCTTAAAGGTGTCGCCAACCAAGGGAGTTATGAGGTATGGTCAAAGGGGAAAGTTAGCCCCAAGATTTATTGGCCCATTTGAGATCTTACAAAAGGTTGGGCCTGTAGCATACATATTGGCATTGCCCCTGGCTTTGGCTAGTATCCATGATGTATTTCATGTGTCTATGCTTCGAAGATATATTAGGGATCCAACACATGTCATATCTTACCAACCTCTACAGCTAAGGGATGATGCTACTTTTGGAGAACAACCAACCCAGATCTTGGAAAGGAAAGAACATGTTCTAAGGAACAAAATTATACCTTTGGTAAAGATTTGTTGGCAACACCATTCAGACCGAGAGGCAACATGGGAAAGAGAAGAAGATATGCGAGAGCAGTATCCTCATCTATTCTACTAAGGTAAGCTAAATTTGGGGACCAAATTTCCTATAGGAGGGGAGAAATGTAATCAAATCAAATATTTGAGATTGAGATTTAAATTTTGTTTTCCTTACTTGCCATCATAATTTAGGAAATCTTAATCTACTTCCTTGTTTGTTGATATGAATTAAGAAAATAACTATTAAGTATTCCAAATATGATGATATCATATTTGTTAGTATATTAAATGGAAATAATTTATATTAAATAAATACGAAAATTAAATTTTATTTCCCTTAATAGAGGCTCACCACCTCCTATTTAAAGGGGAGGGATTTCTCTCTTTCGTTCCTTACCTAGTCGAGCCTGACAACGGGAGGAACGAGGAGTTACACCCTTTTGACAAGAGAACGAGGAGTTACACCCTATTGACAAGAGGTAGGTTTTCCCTACCTTTCTTAAAAGTTTTAGCTTTTATTTTGATTCTTTAAATATTGAAAGTTTTATAGTTTGAAAAATGTGTATCAATTCTTTAAATGTCAAATTTTTTTGTATTAAAGTAATCAGTTAAAGTTTTCAAAATATTCTCTGACCCATGATTAAGGTTTTTATTGTAGAATTAAATATGTTAAAAAGGTATATGTTTTATATGATATATTTTTTGTATTATAGTTTATCTTTAATCTTATCTGGATTAAAATCATGTTAGACTAGAATATGTTATCTAAAATCCCTTTTTGATATTCTTTGATCTGAATTTTAAAATATATTATTCTGAATGATTTAAAATATGACTAGAATATGTTGAAATTTTATGTGTTGAAAACATGATTTTTATTTGAATTTAGAAAGCTATTTCCTTGTGTTAAAAACTTATCTCCTAGTCCCTCTTTTAATGTCTTATGATTTCTAGTCAAATTGAGAATGTTATTTCTTTGTATTAAAACTTTTCTCTTCATCTATCTTTTAATGCATTATTATGTTTTCATATATGTTGTTAATGGGTATATGTTATGACTAGTCCATGGGCTAAGGCTGGATCAGTTTTATGTAATGCATGCTCAATCATGTATAATGCACATGACCAATAGATGGACTGGCTCAATCTAGCCCAATATTATTGTTGAACTTGAGCCCAAATATTGATTGAATTAAACTATACTTGATTAGTCTAGATCAATTCAAGGTGATTCCGAATTGATTGACTTATTCAAGTTAGTTTAACCTAAATTGAACTTAATCTAGTCTAAATTATACTAGTCTAGGGTGGTTCCAGACCAGTTAAATAAGGATTAGAGATCAGTTCAGTTAGGCTCTAGTAAATCGAGTTAGACCCGGCCCCCGCAGAGTCGTGAGGAACGCCCTACACATTAGGGCGTCAGAAGTCCCGAATAGTGCCATCTGAGCGCGAAAGGCGACCACGTGGTCTGTCGGGTCGATGGCGCCGTCATACGCATCCAGGGAGGGAAGGCGGAAGTTCGACGGGACCGCCTATTCTTGTATCTCAAGGGTGAAAGGAGATCCTTGGCGTCCGTCCACCCCGAGCTCTCCCTTTGACTTGCGGACTTCCTGTTGTACTTCGTCAAGCCTTTGACTGACAAGGCGTAGCTGAGCTCGCAGGGCATTAGTCGAGTCGGCGGTCGGAGCGTCGGGCTCGGGTCGACTCGCTGTGTCTTCTGCTTCTCGGCTCTCGGGCCGAGCTGCGGGGTTTTGAGGTGAGACGGGGAGCTCAGGGGGTGGTGCGTGAGTCTGGACAGGGGTCTCCTGTTGTGGCGAGGGTCGGGTCGCGTGCGGAGGGGTCCGCTGGGAGATGATCGGGATGATGGTCTGGACCATGCCGGTCAGGGTCCGGACTTGGTGGGCGAGGTCATGAAAATACTCAGAGGATACTAACGGTGGGCCAGCGGGTGCGCCGTCGGGAGGCGTCAAGCCTGGGTCATTGAACAGTTGCCAGTAGCTTTCCGCCACCGCTGTAGGGCATTCGTCGCGGGCTCCGTCCTGCGGTGGGTGTTCCTCCGAGGCGGGGAGCCCAGCGGGTGAGGACTCTCCGGGGTGGATTCGCTGGTCACCTGACATCTGGGGCCCTCCTTCTAGCGCCAATATGTTACGGTAAGTAACTTTTTAAGCCGTGGCCTTGGGGCCGACGCGGCTGGTTCTGGGGTCCGGATGTCGGGGATCTCGGGCGACGTCCCTCGGGGTCTCCTGGCAGCCGAGCACCGTGGTTCGGGATCGGTCGTTCGGGTCGGCAAGTCGACGGTTCGGGTCGGGAGGAAGCTCCGTCGCAGCACCGGGAAGAGGCGACACTGTCTTCGTTCCTGCACGCAGGTCGGGTCGGAAGCTCGGCCCGACCCCTCCGACGATCAAGTTAGCAATGATGTGGAGGGGGGTTTAGGAGGAGGAGAAACCTTCGTGTGTTGAGTGTGTTTCCTTCCCCCGAGGACTCAGGGGTATTTATAGAGGAGGTTGGATGTTACCTGACGTAGCTGTTTGTAGGGCAGGATTGTACCCTCGGTGGCGTCTGACATTGCCACTGGGGCCGCGTGGGAGGCCGAGCTGCTGCAGGGTATGGCGAGCCTCGGTCGGCGCTCTCCCGTTCTTCGACCGAACACACGGGGTCAAAGCTGAGGTGGTCGGCTGAGGCTGGTGACGTCGGTGCATGTCTAGTCGGCGTAAATGCTTGCCTCCTTGGGCAGGGTGTCCACCTGGCGTGCTGACATGGCGCGTTGCCATTTTTACCCTTATCAAAAATTGTAACAAAAAAAAGAAAAAATCTAGCATGATTTGCTATTAGTCAGTTAGCAACGATATATACGTGAGATCATAAAAGAGTTGAAGAGTCCAACAATAATAAGAATATCATTAGTAACTCAAGGAGGATGGGTTTTGCCACACAGAGAGGTTGGAATCAGTTTCATGTAGTACAGATTTGGAGAGGTCATTGCGAATAACCTGCAGTTTTCAAAAGGAGAATTCCCGGGTGCTTCCAGGACTGGGTTGAAAGAGACGAGTTGGGAAGGCATTAGGAACGACGAATCCGTCTGCAGCGGGTTGAGAGCAATGCGTGAGGACGATAGCTTTTCGTGAGGCCCTCGCAAATAACCAACCAATAGAAGAGTCTCATTCTGTGTTGTTGTGTTGGTTGACAGAGACGCAGCGCGCGATGATCCACCGGGAAGTCCATGGTTAGCTGGTTGACTGACTCGACGACTCCAACGATTCTCACACTTTGTGTCTTTCACAGACTCTTCGTCGAGCATATGTGGTTCAGAAACTCGACAAGGATTCAACTCTCAGATACTACAGGAGTTTCTGCGTCAAACGTCTCGCTCGGCTCAGCTGTGATGATGACCCCACCTCATTGAACTAGTCCATGGCCGAGGGGGTAGACCAACACAAGCTCGTCCTGCAGTAAAACATATGCTTTGATCAAACCCAAATTTATTTCCTCATAAAAATTAAGAGAAAAAATCCATCGAAATTTGGATCTCGTATTGCCTCCCTTTCATGGATCACATTGTAGTTCCAATGTTTCTCGTATTGACTCTCCGCTGGCACATATTTGGAAATCCACAAACCAATTACCAATGATTTGTATCATAAAAAATTTGGATGAATATTATAAAATATGTAAACCAACCGCATCAAAGTGATCGGATGGTGTTGTAAAGAACGATGAACTCCATCGAATCGAATGGTGGGGCTTTGGCCACATGAATGCACTAATTAAGCATCTCCTAACATGAACATCAACATACACGACACTATATGTTCATCGAGGATACCTTACCGATGACATTATTTCTTCCTCCAAACTAAAATTCCGACATCTTTCTTGAGTTTCTCGTTATCTAAATTTATAGATTGCTTCGTGGAAAGTGTGACACTTGGATTCTGCAGATGGCCACTCCGATTCTTCATGATTGTTACCAGTCCAATTATCACTTCTCTGCTTTTTGATCATTCTCAACCTATGCAATTTAAACTCTTAACTCCTTTCATCGTGGGACTATAGTTTCCTTTTACTTGTAAACATGTCCCTTTAAGTCAACAACATCATCAAACTCTTCTTTTGTTCTTTTTTTCATCATCCTGGTCATGATTCTATCGAACTATCTGGCCATGATTAATATTTTTTAAAAATTTTACATGATTTTACTGTAATAAATTATCAAAATTAAAGATTTTTTAATAGGTTCAATTTCAAATGTAACTTTCACTTATGATTATTTTTTACTAAACGAACTCAAAATTCTACAGAATCATATCCTATGATTCTAAAATATTTAGTAACGTTTTCTTATTTATAAAAAAATATAATAAATAATTGTTAAAATTAAAAAAATTTGAATAGCATATGCGATCAAATCATTTTAGTAATAGTTTGAGAATATTTTCATTCAAGTGAAAAAAAAAGATGCCCCCAAGTAAAAATGAATATGGGGTTAAAAACCAATAATGAAAGTTTTTTCCAGTAAAATTTCCTAAAATATTTAGATATATGAATATTGCTACTACTAAATATTATTAGTAAAATTTGGTGGATATGCAAGCAACATATAATGTATACAAGTGCAACAACTAGCTGATGCCCAGGGAATTTTACAGGAAAATTATATCTTGTATCTTCATTTTTCTGAATTTTTTTTTGTATTTTTATAAAATCCTTAATTTATATCCACATTTAATGAGGATCCGAAAGAAATTATACTCTAGAAAAGGTGGCATATATATATATATATATTCTTGGAGTCCATTTGTTGACTCTAATCTATGCGTGAATTTAATTTTTGTATAAATGTGTCGAGTTACAAAACGAACAGAAAATTAGTTCTTATACATAAAAAAGAAAAAAGAAAAAAAACACCAGCGTCATCCGAATGCCTGACTTGTATGATTTGCTGCAAAACGGTGATTTCAGGCTGGGAAAACTGAAAGTTCTAACCCAAGTGGAAGGTGGCATTAGCTATAGTCGTCTCTGCCCAAAAAAACTCTTGAGATTTCTTTGAGAAGACATGGAGTTGATTTGATGATAGTGCTTCATGATGCAGTGTGTTGATGATTCCTGCCACAGGTTTTCAAACATATCTTCATCCTCCAATAAGGGTTGATAGAGATCGTACGCCGTGTAAACAACTCCTACTCGGAAAATTTCCACCTATAATTTCTAACTATATATGTCGGACATTTCTAGTGGCCATGATAACTTACAAAGACATAAATCATGAAAGCAACGCCATATCTACCCACTTTGAAATATCAAGCACATCGATTGAGTGATTTTGAGCTATAGTGTATGGGTCAAGTAAACGATGATAATTTTAAGTATTTTTTTGCTTTTTATTTTTTGGTGAAGAAAATGATAACGATATAAAATGATACCGTGGGCACTGATCAATTTACAAGTTCAAATTGTACACTTAAGTTTTTAGTGCATGCTATGTTGTATTTGTCCATACAAAAAAATAATAGATTATGTTACTATATTTATCCAGGATTTTCATTATATGTTTGGACATACTATATCGTCATTAATAATTATTAGTAGAACATGAATTCAAAGGAAAAAAAGAAATCAAATATGAGATGCAAGATGCAAAAAATAAAATCATACAATAGGATTTTTTAGATTATTTGTTTTTCGGAAGAATTAAATTAGAGTTGATAATTTCTTCTAATCTTATTAGACATTACTTTTTTTCAAATTTGTCTTGCGTTACTCACTATGTGAATGGAATAGATTAAGAAAAACAGATTGCCACATGGGAAAAATTATTGTCACATACAAAAGAAATTTTGGCTTCCTACATTTTTTTTTTCTTTTTTCTTGGTAACCTAAGCTTAGGCGCATGCTAATTTGATTTAATTTGTTAGATGCATGGGAAAGATATGCTCGTCAATATCATCAAATTAACACTGAAATCGAATGTAATCTTTTGCTAATTTTTTGCCAAATTGTATTCTTCTACTATCCCAACAGAGCCATCGAATCCCGAATGATCAAATGTATAATGAATAGACTGTTCTCAATCATCTACCAGTACATTCATCTATCAGATCTACAGTAGATTATTACTTGGGGAGAATTATGGAGGATTTAGATATTGTGTACACTGACGTGATCCTTGTATCTCAATTATTCTCTTGTGATTGTTGCTAGGGTTTTGGGCAAGAGATTGAGATTTGTATATTCATTATTATTATAGTGGATTATCTCTAGTTTGTCTCATGGTTTTTACCCTTTCATGTATATCTTGGTGTTCTATTTGATTATAATTTTATTTAATTTCGCTGCGTGTTATGACCTACTAGTATTTGTTCATATACAAAAGTTTATTTCTCTTTATATCTCATCATCTTGCTCTACTGACCATAAGCATGAGATTTCTCATGGTTCTACTTATATCTGTTGTCGAGAGTGAGAACGGAAAGCACTGATCGACTTCAAGCTCGGGCTCCGTAATCCTTCCCATCGTCTCTCTTTCTGGGTCGGGGAGGATTGTTGTCCCTGGGAAGGCATCGACTGCAGCAACATCACTGGCCACGTTACCAAGCTCGACCTTCAGAATCAACACAACAAGGACAAAGTTGACAGCTTTGACGATAATACGTTTGACATTTTTGCGCTACATACCGGATGCAAATGGGCACTGCGTGATGACTTGAGCCCATCGTTGCTTTCTCTGCGGCGCCTTCATCACTTGGATATCAGCGGCAACTATTTTAAGCGTAACCACATCCCTGAGTTATTGGGATCCTTGACGAGACTAACGTATTTAAATCTCTCAAATGCAGACTTCGTGGGTAGAGTACCCGATCCGCTCAACATCACCACATGTTGACATCGCCTCCTCTTCCCTTTTCCTCTATTATGGTTGTTATCTGTTTCATCCTCACCCTCACCAATGTGACAACAAGTGGAGAAGTATCTTGTACACCCTTGTTGTCATCGTCCTTGCCTTGCCTAGGTGATGGTGGGCGAAGCCCTCACCCTTGACTACATGCCCTTCCACTAAGGTGATGACAAAGGTGGCTAGAGGTGAAAGCAATGGCAAACCTTATGCCCTCTCTTTCATGGCTTGTGGCCCCTTCTTCAACAACTAAGACGATCGATCATGATTACTATTGATGGTGGTACAAGAGGTAGTCAGAAGTAGAGGCGATGGCCAATGTGATGGAGGAAGAGACAAAATTATTATAAAAAAAAGAGTGCACCATAAGAATTTTTTAAAATTAGATTTTTCAAGAATTTATCTTTTTTATTATTTCATAAAATCAAAAGATATTGCTAAATCAAATAATTACAATGGTTGCCTCTTTTATTGAAGCATATCAGCAAATGAAAAAAGTATAAACTAATTCAAAATGAAAAAGAAATCTCTAATTATAATTAAGAATTTTCAAATGGCACAATTAGTCTATAAGAAAACGGGTAGAGTCCGTTTATGATATATTTTATTTTTAACTTAATATATCAAGAACTATGAATTTAGAAAGTGAAATAGAATGAGACCAATTGGTAAGTCGATAAACATGATGCGAGTAGGGAAGCCATCTATACTGAGGAGTCCTTAATAAACTTCACAAGAAGCAATGATGCGAGTGCGTTCCACATATATATATATATATATATATATGCGAGTCCATCTACGTCGTGTTTGCAGTTATATATGGGTTCTCTATCATGGATTGGACGGTAGAGTGAAATGAGCAACCGAAATGATCTCATGGCATCAACAAATTGACTCTCCGCTGGCACATATTTGGAAATCCACAAACCAATTACCAATGATTTGTATCATAAAAAATTTGGATGAATATTATAAAATATGTAAACCAACCGCATCAAAGTGATCGGATGGTGTTGTAAAGAACGATGAAGTCCATCGAATCGAATGGTCGGGCTTTGACCAAATGAATGCACAAATTAAGCATCTCCTAACCTGAACATCAACATACACGACACTATATGTTCATCGAGGATAGCTTACTGATGACATTATTTCTTCCTCCAAACTAAAATTCCGACATCTTTCTTGAGTTTCTCGTTATCTAAATTTATAGATTGCTACGTGGAAAGTGTGACACTTGGATTCTGCAGATGACCACTCCGATTCTTCATGATTGTTACCAGTCCAATTATCACTTCTCTGCTTTTTGATCATTCTCAACCTATGCAATTTAAACTCTTTAACTCCTTTCATCGTGCGACTATAGTTTCCTTTTACTTGTAAACATGTCCCTTTAAGTCTAACAACATCATCAAACTCTTCTTTTGTCCTTTTTTTCATCATCCTAGCCGATTCTAAAATGATTAATATATCTTTAATTTTTACATGATTTTATTATAATAAATTATCAAAATTAAAGATTTTTTTAATAGGTTCAATTTCGAATGTAACTTTTGCATGGTTTAAAATTAATTATCAAAATTAAATTACATATTTCTGGCCATGATTGTATAAAACTATGTGGTCATGATTAATATTTTTTAAAATTTTTACATGATTTTACTGTAATAAATTATCAGAATTAAATATTATTTTAATAGGTTCGATTTCAAATGTAACTTTCACATGATTACCATTTACTAAATGAACTCAAAATTCTACAGAATCATAGGATATGATTCTAAAATATTTAGTAACATTTTCTTATTTATAAAAAAATTATGATAAATAATTATTACAAATAAAAAAATTTGAATAGCATATGCGATCAAATCATTTTAGTAACAGTTTGAGGATAATTTCATTCAAGTAAAAGGAATGAAAGTTTTTTTTGCAAAAACTTTCATTTTTTTTCCAGTAAAAGTGTCCTAAAATAAAAAGTGAACATGGGGGCGTCATATAATAAAAAAACCAAAAATGAAAGTTTTTTTTTCCAGTAAAATGTCCTAAAATATTTAGATATATGAATATTTCTACTAAAAATTATTAGTAAAATTATTAGTTGCATATAATAAATCAATATTTATTACTTGCAATTAATAAAAGCATATAAATAGGCTTAATTATTTATAATCATCATTTTTCTGAATATTTTTTATTTTTATAAAAATTCTTAATTTACATCCACATTTAATAAGGATCCGAAAGAAAAACACTGGCCTCGGTGATTTCAGGCTGGGAAAACTGAAAGTTCTAACCCAAGTGGAAGGTGACATTAGCTATAGTCGTCTCTACCCAAAAAACCTCTTGAGATTTCTTTGAGAAGACATGGCGTTGATTTTATGATAGTGCTTTGTGATGGTGTGTCTTGATGATTCCTGCCACAGTCTCTTCATCCTCCAATAAGGGTTGATAGAGATGTACACCGTGGAAATAACTCCTACTCGAAAATTTTCCACCTACAATTTCCAACTATATACGTCGGGCATTTCTCGTGGCCATGATAATTTACAAAGACATAAATCATGAAAGCAACGCCATATATACCCACTTTGAAATATCAAACACATTGATCGAGTGATTTTGATCTATCTGAGTATGGGTCAAGTAAACGATGATAATTTGAAGTATTTTTTTGTTTTTTTAATTTTTGATGAAGAAAATGATAACTATATAAAATGATACCGTGGGCACTGATAAATTTACAAGTCCAAATCGTACAATAAGTTTTTAGTGCATGTTATGTAATATTTGTCTATACAAAAAATAATAGATTATGTTAGGCAACGTATGGTATATTCATTATATGTTTGGACATGCTATATCGCCATTAATAATTATTAGTAGAACATGAATTCAAAGGAAAAAATAATCAAATAAAATCATATAATAGGATTTTTTAGATTATTTGTTTTTCGAAAGAATTAAATTATAGTTGATAATTTCTTCTTATTTTATTAGATATTAGTTTCTAAGTCATGATACAGCATTATCATCATCATGTCTAAGCCATCAATTCGCTCATCCTATCTCCATTGTGAAAACTAATTAGTTAGTGTGCTAAAAATAAAAACCCTTGAGGGTAAGGGAGATCTAGTTGACTTATGAGCGTTTTCATACTTCTCAATCAATGTGGAATTAAATGGTCTTATCAATTTTTAAATAAAATGATTATAAATGTAGTACCTTACTTATCTTTTATGAACAAAAAATCGTTTTTACGAAGCTAGTCAGAGAAAGAAAAAGTCGGAGAGGAGTTTTCTAAGAATGGAATAGTTATTTTTATTTGGGAAAATTCTTTAAAAAACTCATATTTTTTTCAAAATTCTAAGCTACCACTCTTTTCCTAAAAAATTCTCATAGAATATATATATTTTTTTAAATAATGATATTGTCCTTCTTGATCATTATCTTCACTCAACACTATCGCATATCAACCTTGCCTCCCGTTTTCTCTTCCTCTATTATTGTTGTTATCTTTGTCATCCTCACCCTTGCCATTGTGACGATAGATGAAGGAGTATCCCGTACACCCTTGTCATCATCATCCTTTTTTTGTCGTAAGAATGATATCTTTAATTTGAAAGGATAATGATACCTTTAATTATAATTAAGATATTTCAAGAAGTCCATAAGATTGGGACAGTTAGTCTATAAGAAAACGTGTATGGTCCATTTGTGATCTATCTTGTTTTTAACTTCATATATAAATAACCATGGATTTATAAAGTAAATTAGAATGAGACGAATTGGCAAGTCAATGATACTAGTGCGAGTATGGTTAACAATAACGTTCAATATATATATATATATATATATATATATATATATATATATATATATATATATATATATATATATATAAATATAAATAGAGAGAGAGAGAGTATGGGTTATCGGTCATGGATCAGACCATAGAGTGACATGAGAGACCGAAATGATCTCATGGCATCAACTAATTCAAGAAGATGTAAATCCAAACACGACGGACCTGACGGACCTGAGTCATATACAAACGATTTCAGAAACATTACCATAAAACATGAACCGACGACGATCATAAAACCAGAGAAGGAATGAGTTGTACACAAGTGATTTGATCATATTAAAGGCTAGTTCTCTGAACATTACAATACAAGTAAAGTACAGACACATACCTACTAATTCTACATGCCATTCCCACCAACTCGATCATATATGTGATAGAGCCATAAGATGGAAACTGTTTTAGGAACAAGTTTGGAACATAACATTACCCATATGACCATTACATACGATCCTCAAGCAGAAGGAAGCTTATTCAGTGGCATTCAAGCAGTCAATAATGATTTGGACATCGAATACAAACTCACCGTGGGTGATGATGCGACCACATAAATTCTTTCTCTAAGGTATAATTCCTGGATGTACCTAGATTTGCTTGGTCGACGACTTCAGAGAAGGCATAAGGTGACTCTCTCGGCGTATGCTCGGAATATTCGTCATCTTTGACCAAACAATATCCTATTTTTTTCAGTCTGACTTCTCAAGTTCTGCAATTTATATTCCACCTCTTTCATCGTAGGACGTTTAGCCCCTTTCAATCTTAAACATATTTCTACCAATCCAATCATGTCGATGAGCTCTTCTTCGGTCGCTTCTTTCATAACAAGATCATCTATAAGATCAAAGGGGCGATTCGCTCTCACCGTTTGAAGAAAATGCATCGATAGATTCAGTCTGTCTTCATATTCGGTGGAGAAAATTGGCTTTTTACCTGTTAAAAGTTCTAGAAGAATGACTCCGAAGCTATAAACATCGCTTTTCTCTGTCAACTGACTGGTCTGATAGTACTCCGGGTCAAGGTATCCAAAGGTGCCTTGTACAGCAGTGAGTAAATGAGTTTGGTCGAGTGGAATAAGTCTTGAGGATCCAAAATCTGATATTTTGGCAGTTAAATGATCATCTAAGAGAACATTTGATGATTTGACATCTCTATGAAATATCGAAATTGAAGCAGCCGAGTGTAAATAAGCGAGCGCTCCGGCAGCCTCAACAGCAATCCTCAGGCGATCATCCCATGATAATATAGAGTTACCATCTGGAATATGGAGATGATCTAAAAGAGTCCCATACGAGATAAACTCATAGATCAACAAGGGAACTTCAGTTTCCAAGCAACACCCGAAAAGCTTAACAATATTCCTGTGATTAATCTGAGAAAGAACTGCAACCTCATTGATGAACTGGTCTATCTCACTTTGTTTCACATATTTAGATTTTTTGACGGCGACTACACGTTGATCTGACAAAATTCCTTTGTAAACCGTTCCATGTCCGCCGCGGCCGAGCACTCGAGTCTCATCAAAATTATTAGTTGCCTTCTCCATCTCTTCCAGAGAAAATATCTTTGTTCTCTCACTAATATCTTCACTAGACGAGATTAACTGTTGTAGCAGTAAACCATGGTTCTGATGGAAGTATTTTTCTCTAGTTTTCTTTTGTTTTCTTTTTTTCCATTTCCTTCTCAGGATGAGGAGACTCGAACATAAGAGTAATAGGCCTATGCCGCTGCTGACACCAATGATGACACCTGGATAACATCAATCATTAATTTAGCTGCATAAAAACACTCCTTCAATTTTATTTTCTACGAAATACGTTGATAAAGGATTGTCGATGACCTCAATGTCTTCCTTTCGATTTCCATTATTCGATTATGCAGTTTTACGTATCTTGTCTACAAAATAATGCACCTTTTGCATCTTTACAAGTAAATTAGTCACAAGGCCTTACCTAACAGAAGAGTATGCGTTTTGTTGTTAGGAATGCAGGGTGCGCGTCTTGGATCACCATATGTGCCCGCCGCGCAAGTGCAAGTATATCCGCCATCCGTATTAGTACAAATCCCATAGCAAAGATATTTCTCGGGAGAGCTGCACTCATTGATGTCTAGACAAGCCATTAAAGACAAAAAGGAATTATAATTTGCTCATCAAATTACAATAAACAAAAAATTGATAGTAATGAATGACGACAAACAAGTAATTGATTTGATTCTGTGTTCAGTAGCTAACCCCATATCTGTTCCTATTGACTATAATTATCTGTTTGTTCTTATTTACTAATTTTATTATACACTAACTCTGTCCAACTACAGTAGAGTTTTGAGTTTTTTTTATTAAAGAGATGATACTAATGAATATTTATTTGTTGAATATAGGTATATCCAAAGAGTGAGTATCCTATATTGCGAGGCAGTTGCAGTAAACAAAAATTTACAAATCACTATCCAAAATATAGTCAAGATGATTCATGTAGAGATCGACTTGAAGATTTTAGTGTGGATTCTATACAAGACTATATACATTCATTCGACAATACATAATTTAATTGAAAATTTTTGACATGTACTTAGTGTTTTGATTTCTTTCTTATGTCTTGTATATAGAAATATGGAAATAGATATACCAACTAGCTAGCTTCTTATGCCCATTTCTAGATAATTGGTCTTCTAGATTTTTCACAACCTGTGCAGCAGTTCATGATGATCCTCTCAGTTAAAGTGCATAAAATGTTAGTTGTATAATTATTTTTTTAATTATGAGCACATGACCCTATACTTTGTATGCAAGAACTTATACTCGTCGATTTAATGCATAAACAGATTATACAGTGGCATGGCTAGTGTGCATCATATTAAATTGAAGAAAAGAGTGGAGCACCTGTGCATCCATTAGGCACGTAAGGATTTCCTTGGTAACCTTGCGAGCATTTGCAACGGTATCCCACAAACTTGCCATCGTCGTTAGTAATTGTTGTGTCGATACATGAGCTGTGAGCGTAGACACATGCGAAGGTGGTCATGTTCTTCTTAGCATCCTCGCAAGGCTGGAACTCGATCACCCAATTAACGATGACCTGCCCATTAAAAAAGACGAAAGGTCTGGTGCTATTGCCAATGTAGCTGAAACTGCCTTTTTCCTCGAGTTCCAATTGGCCTTCCTCCAGCGATATATTATTCACTATGTAAAGGTAATCTAAAATGAGGGTGGGAGGATTGGATGTGGTGTTGCATGTCAGAGCAAATGAGTCGTCCCTATAACAGTCCTTCTCCAGCCCAAATGGAAACAAGACGTCAATACTCCCGCATTTAGTAACACAGCCGTTTGCAGCAGCAGCAGCAGGTGTAAAAGATTTATCTGTTAATATGATCAAAGTGGTCAGCAGCAGAATTCGGAATCAGATTAATGTGTTTTTTTTCCGGAGTCAAAATATACATCAATTATATTTGACGCTTAAAAGTATATTCCGTCATTGCTTAAAAAATCTATGGTTACCTAATTAAAATATTTATCAATTAGATTTGGCAAAGTCAAACACTAATTTTCCATCACAAATACAAAAGGAATTTAACATAGCATCACAAATATTTGGCATCCTTGAGTTTCTAGAGATCAGCAGGAACATAACATAACAGAGAAGCATGATTCTACATCACTTTGATCTGATCCAGTTAATTTTACGAACTCATTTAAAGAGAGATAGAGGAGGAAAATTACCTTGACAGCCGTTAAGTATATAGGGATTGCCTCGATAACTTGTGGAACATCGACACAAATATCCAATGCTATAGTATAACGTACGAGAAATGGCATCATGGCAAAGACTATTTTGACTGACGCAAGCGTATGTATTTGTATTCTTGGCCTCTTCACATGAAAGATGATCATTCATGTACCACGCCAAGGTGACCTCCACATTCCTTCTACTTCCGTTTAATACTCCTTCGAGATCATCATCTATATCATCGAACATAATGACCTTGATGCTGGAGGTATTCACCAAGTGTAACTCGGTTTGATAGATTCGAGTTAGCTGAATTTCTAAGGCAGTTGCATTCGTAAAAGATAGATCCAATGAGCAATATCTATTGTTAATGTCGGACCACAGTGAATTTAGACTCGAATCATTGGCAGCGCAGATACTAAGACAGGTGCTAATGGTTTTATTGGTGGTAAGATCCACTAGCTTGGCCATGGCGCTACAACCTATAACGTAAACTTCGGTATATGTCAATCCTTGAGAAGAATGAGGTGCCGTCTGTTCCATCAAGTCAAAAGAGTAAGGCCAATTCTTCAGATCAATTAGTGAGGTGCGGTTAAACTCATCGCCGACAGTTGGTGATTTAATATATATGAACCCCTGGTTCACATAAATTCTCGTTACCTCGATGGTGCCATCACCCAGGAAAAGCCTGGGAGCGCTGCTGGAATGGTTTCTGCAGGTAAGATTAAAGCCTGTCCGGAAACAGCCATCGCCGATGCCGAAAGGATACTCGAAGCTGATATTCCCACAACTTTTCGGGCAGAAAAGAAGGAGGGGAAAAGTTGTGTTTGTTGATCTACTTTCTCTTCTTATTGAACCCGTTGATGTGGATGCCAGCAGAAAGAGTAAAATCTTGAGCAACCCCATCCCTCCTCCTCTTCCCTCTCCAAATCCGACCATTTTCCTCTACCACCTGCCACATACGAGTTGCATTAGTTAAACGTTATTGTCAACGGTTAGAAAACTAATAATGATGTCCTTAAGTCAATCTGATCAATCTTAGCATATACTAGGTCAGATATTAATTCAATATAAAAAATGTAAGCTTTTAAATTGTGAGCTAAATTTATTATATGTAACTCGATCATTTCAATCATCAAGATATAAATCTATCAATCCATCTCTTTATCTCATATATATATATATATATATATATATATATATATATATATATATATATATATATATATATATTTCAACACAAACTTATACTAACCTTTTTATTGGCGGAGGTGATGGGCAAATTAGATTGCGCCAGAATGAAAATTTTCATGAGATACTATTAGAGATGAGTAAGCAATAGAGAAAAATCATTCATATAGTTTTAAGTCGAATTATTTGGATCTTTGTGTTATTCTTCGTATAAATAGAAAGAGCAAGACGCTTACACCGGCGCTATCGACGGAAGGAGCTCCCTGTTGGGTCCAACTCATATGTGGGCTTGTATAATTGGGCTTATTGAGCCCAAATCAATAATTGAAGACAAAAATAAAAAAAGAGAGAGAGAGATAGGGTTTGGTGGCGTGCAGCGTGCGTGTGTGTGTGCACAGTAAACGTGGGAGTGCCCATGCAACAAACGACGGCGCACACAGAGAAAAGAAGAGAGAGAAAGTAAAATTTTAGAGTTTTCTGCTTGACTATCGGTGGCAAAACATTCTTAGTTTTGGCCCAAATTTTATGTGGAGAATTCTTACCGTAAACTCTACAATCCTAACGGTGTTGATCTACAGTTTACCATCTTTAAGGTACTTTCCTACTATATCCACTTTGTGAGACCTAAAATTCCCTTACGAGATCTATGATCTTGATGTTATTGTCATCCTCTGATTATTCTAGAGAAGATCGATTGTAAACTTGTTATCATTACTATTGATAGTGGAAGTTTGAGGTGGACTACGGTCCCGTGGTTTTTCCCATATTGGGTTTTCCACGTTAAAAAAATTTAGTCTCACTGTGTGATTGATTTTTGCTCTATTGTTTATGCTCTACTGGTTGATATTTTCATTTGGATATCAAGTTGGTATTTTGATGAGGAACCCATTTTGATACACAAAGAGGGAAAAGAATATTCCGCTTTAATAGGTTTTTCCCAACAGGTCTCAGAACATTAGGTTATTTGGTGCTAGTTTTTTCTTGTGTGATTGAAATGGAGCAGTCATATGGTATGATTAAATTGAACTCATCAAATTATTCCACTTGGAGGCGTCTGATGGAATATTTGCTTTATTGCAAAGATTTGTATAAGCCCATCAAAGTTAAAGATAAATATTCTACTATGGACGATGAAGAATGAGAAGTTCAACATAGAAAAACTATTGCCTATATTAGAAGATGGATGGATATAAACTTGCATGAGAATATTTCATATGAAACCAGAGCTGATGTTGTTTGGCAAAGGTTAGAAAATCTCTTTACGAAAAAGACTATGGGAAATAGAATTTCTCTCGTCAAAAGGCTCGTAAATTTGAAGTATAAAGGTAGTGGTAACATTGTTGAGCACATAAGCCTATTTCAAAGTCTTGCAAACAAATTGGTTGCTATGAAAATGAATATAGATGATGAGATGCAAGGATTATTACTTCTCAGCTCTTTACCAGAAAGTTGGAAAACGTATGTGGTGACTATTTACAACTCCACGTCAAATGGAACTCTAACTATAGATATGGTTAAAGACAGTTTGCTAAATGAAGATGTAAGAAGGAAAGAACAGGGTGAATATTCTTCTGGGGCATTTGTTACTGAAAAACAAGAAAGACGTGGAAGAAGTCATAGCAGAAATCCACATGGTTATAGAGGAAGATTCAAGTCTAGAAGAGATATCAAATGTTTTCACTGTAACAGGCCAGGTCACATGAAGAAAGAGTGTAGGTTTTGGAAGCGAGAACAGAATGAAATGAAGAAAAATGAGAAAGAGACAAATACAGTTGCTGCTGAAGGTAATATCACTATTGTTTGTGATGAAGGTTGTGTTAGTCTTGTAGCTCAGGACAGTAATTGGATAATTGACTCTGGTGCTTCATTTCATGTTACTTCTCATGGTGATTTCTTTAGATCTTACATTGCTGGTGATTTTGGTAATGTCAGAATTGGAAACAATGGTACATCTAAGATTGTGGGTATTGGAGATATTTGCTTAGAGACTAGTATTGTGAGCAAATTGATACTCAAATATGTAAGATATGTTCCAGATATTCGTCTTAACTTAATATCTACAGGTAAACTTGATGACGAGGGCTTTGCACACTATTTTGGTGAAAACAAATGGAAACTCACTAAAGGTTCTCTGATTATGGCAAGAGGAAAGAAACTTAACTCATTTTATGTCATGGAAGCTAAGCTACGTAAAGGAGAGATTAATGTAATTCAAAAAGGCGAAAGTATAGATCTTTGGCATAAGAAGCTTGGTCATATCAGCGAGAATGGACTTCAAACTCTTGCTAGAAAGCAGTTCTTACCAGAGTTGCAAGGTACATCTCTTAAATCTTGTGATCATTGCTTAGTTGGAAAAACACATAGAGTTGCATTTCAGATATATCCATCATCTAGAAGATCAGATGTTATTGATTTAGTTCATATTGATGTTTGTACTATGCAACCTAGAACTCTTGGATGTGCTCTTTATTTTGTTACTTTTATTGATAACCATTCTAGAAAAGTGTGAGCTTTTGCTTTGAAATCTAAAGACCAGGTACTCAATGTTTTCAAAGAGTTTCATGTCAGTGTTGAAAGAGAAACTGATAGAAAGCTAAAGTGTATCCGATCAGATAATGGTGGTGAGTACAGGGGTCCTTTTGAGAATTATTGCAGGTTCTATGGTATCAGGCTTAGAAAACAGTTCCTAAAACTCCTCAACAGAACGGTGTGACAGAAAGGATGAATAGAACCATTGAAGAAAGGATTAGGTGTATGCTTTCTCACGCTAAGTTACCAAAGTCATTTTGGGGGGAGGCTATGAGAACTAATGTTGATCTGATAAATCTTTCTCCATCAGTTGCTCTGAAAGGTGATGTTCCAGAGAGAGTATGGAGAGGAAAATATATATCTTATAATCACTTAAGAGTCTTTGGGTGTAAATCATTTGTTTATATTCCTAAAGATGAGAGGTCCAAACTTGATAGTAAAGCAAAAGCATATATCTTCTTGGGATATGGTCATGAAGAGTTTGGGTACAGATTATGGGATCCAGTGAACAAGAAGATTATTAGAAGCAGAAATGTTATGTTTCTCGAAGACCAATTGTTTGATGATGGTGATAATATTGAGAAGCAAGAAACCTATGTTTATATTCCTTGGAGTCTGGGTCCAGTTCCTTCACTTGTAGTTCATGATGATCATGGGGGAGATGAACAAGAAGATTATGGTGAGAATACCAGTGATGATACACCTACAGTTGATGATGCTGAACCAACTAAACAAGTACCTCCACCACTAGTTGAGATTCTATTAAGAAGATCCATTAGAGAGCGACAACCATCTACGAGATATCCTCCACATGAGTATATTATGCTTACTGACGGGGGAGAGCCAGAAACTTACCAAGAAGCTATTCTACATGAGAATAAGAATGAGTGGGTTAAAGCCATGCAAGAAGAGATGAGATCCTTGCTTGAGAACCACACCTATGACTTGGTAAAGTTGCCTAAAGAGAAGAAAGCTCTCAAGAATAAGTGGGTTTATAAATTGAAGACCGAAAACAATAGCTCACAACAAAGATACAAGGCACGACTAGTTGTGAAAGGATTCAGTCAGAAGAAAGGTATTGACTTTGAAGAAATATTTTCTCCAGTTGTGAAAATATCCTCTATTCGAGTTGTTCTTAGTTTAGCTGCCCGTTTGAATTTAGAAGTTGAGCAACTTGATGTAAAAACAGCATTTCTTCATGGTGATTTGGAAGAAGAAATTTACATGGAGCAACCAGAAGGTTTCAAAGTCAAGGAAAAAGAAAATCTAGTGTGTAAGCTTAAGAAAAGCTTATATGGACTCAAATAGACACTTAGACAGTGGTACAAGAAGTTTGATTCTTTTATGATGAGCCAAGGGTATGATAGAACCACATCTGATCATTGTGTGTTTATGAAGAAATTTTCAAATGATGATTTTATTGTTTTACTGCTATATGTGGATGATATGCTGATTGTTGGTCATGATGTTGAAAAAATTGGAAAGCTTAAAAGAGAGCTAAGTAAGGTTTTTGCCATGAAAGACTTGGGATCGGTGAAACAAATACTTGGCATGAAGATTCTTCGTGATAGGAAGAAAAGGAAGATTTGGTTATATCAAGAGATTTACATTGAAAAGGTTCTTGAAAGATTCAACATGAGTAAAGCCAAAGCAGTTTGTTCTCCACTTGTAGGTCATTTCAAGCTTAATTCGAAACAATGTCCTACAAGCGAGAAAGAAAAAGAAGAAATGTCCAGAGTGCCCTACTCATCTGCAGTAGGTAGTTTGATGTATGCTATGGTTTGTACTAGGCCAGATATAGCTTATGCAGTTGAAGTTGTCAGTCGATTTCTCTCTAATCCTGGAAAGGAACATTGGGCAGCAGTGAAATAGATATTAAGATATCTAAGAGGTACTTTCAGGTTGTGTTTATGTTTTGGCAGTGATGAACCTGTGTTAGAAGGTTACACAGATGCAGACATGGCAGATGATACTAATTCTAGGAAATCCACTTCGGGATTCTTGATGACATTTGTAGGAGTAGCAGTCTTAGCAGTCTAAGTTACAGAAGTGTGTTGCTCTATCAACCACAGAAGCAGAATACATAGCAATTACTGAAGCCTGCAATGAAGCTTTCTACAGGAATTGAGCTTGAAACAGGAAGGATATACTGTTTACTGTGATAGTCAGAGCGTCATTCACCTCTCCAAGAATTCAACATACCATTCTAGATCCAAGCATATTGATGTGAGATATCACTGGATTCGTGATGTGCTTGAGTTGAAAGAATTACAATTGGAAAAAGTGCATACCAGTGAGAATGATTCAGATATGTTGATAAAGTCTTTGCCTAAGGAGAAGCTTGAAGCATGTAGGCAAAGAGCGGGCTTGGTACAGTCCACCATATGAGCTGGAGGGGGAGAATTGTTGGATCCAGCCCATATGTGGGCTTGGACAATTGGGCTTATTGAGCCCAAATCAATAATTGAAGGCAGAAATTAAAAAGAGAGAAAGATAGGGTTTGGTGGCGTGCAACGTGTGTGTATGTGTGCACAGTGAACATGGGAGTGCGCTTCAGCGTTTTCTGATTGATGATCGGTGACAAAACGTTCTCAATTTTGGCCCAAATTTGATGTGGAGAATCTTTGCAGTAAATTCTACGATCCTAACGGTGTTGGTCTATAGTTTACCCTCTCTAAGGTACTTTCCTACTATATCCATTTTGTGAGACCTAAAATTCTTTTGTGATGAGATCTATGATGTTGATGTTATTGTGATCCTCTGATTATTCTAGAGAATACCGATCGTAAACCGGTTATCATTACTATTGATAGTGGAAGTTTAAGGTGGACTACGATCCCGTGATTTTTCTCATATTTGGGGTTTTTTTCATATTGGGTTTTTCACGTTAAAAAGATTTGGTCTGACTGTGTGATTAATTTTTGCTCTATTGTTTATATTGTACTGGTTAATATTTTTATTTGGATATAAGTTGATATTTTGATGAGAAACCCATTTTGAAAAAAGAATATTCCGGTTTTTCCCAACACTCCAGAGATAACAAGAAGACAGTCAGTGATGCCTTCTCCTAGAGGGACGAACTTGCCTAATTATAGAGAGAAATTGGTTGCAGATATAGGCAACCTCTTCCAGTGGAAAACTGGAGCTATCCTACTCAACAGTCAATCACGTTGACGAAGACTTATGACTTTTAGCTTGGAGTAGTGATTTACTCCTTGAACTCGTCAGAATTGATCCATCGGGCAGGCTTGATGATGATGCTACACTTTTCTATATGCTATCAAATCGGTATTAATACACGAATATATAATATCATAGACATTGACGCTAACCCTTTGACAAACTTTTAACTCGGATTGTCGTATACTGCATGCAACCATCATTTTAATGCGTCAATCGCTTTGACATAATTAGTTTCATGAGAATCTGCATCAAAACTAAGATCAAGGATCACAAGTTGGCTCTGCTGTGCAACTAATACTTCATTAACTAATGCGCTATCTGTCAGAAAACGAGATCAGGAAGAGCTACAGATCGGTTGGTTGACAAGAAGACTTGGAAAATTTAGCGTTCTGAAGTCTTGAGAGCTGTTCCATCAGGCATTAAAAAAGATGCTACGAGTTTTTCAATGCCGTTGAACCGGATGTGTCGACTCCCGAAGAAATAATTATTGCACTGGATTATTAATGAGAAATAGATTGGGAAATGGAATTATATTGCAGTCAACGAAATACACCCGACATTGTTCGCTATCGGAGCAAACCAAAACTTGTCTTTAGGGATGGAAAAAGTTAGTGTACTCCTCCTCCTAGAGTATACTATGATCATGAAGATTAAAGGATGAATGTAAATTTTTTCATGTATTTGTGGATGGAAACAGTGTTATTAATTGGTTGGCGACTTGGAAGATGAACGGATAAGAGAAAGAAAGTTAGAAGAAAGACGGGTAGGCGGTGAACCGAAGTCTTCCTTCTCGTTTCACACAAGAAGAAAGACTAATCATATTCATTTTCTAGAAACATTTATTGTCAAACTTCAATTAATTTCCAAGGCAAAAATATTCATTACTTATGAGCAGTTGACTTGTTGAAGACAAATTCACAAGATGGTAAACCTAATAATAAGCAGAAGAAAAAAAAAGATAATTGATCAAATATATGCGATAGTAAAAATCTAAATTTTTTGTTCGATACCTCAAGTCTTATTATAAATCATGCAACTTGAGGTTAATATATAGATAAATACCAAGTAATAATCCTCTTTGAATTTATCTCCGAGAAAAATAGGGTCAGATCTTATCCTCTTAATCAATAAAAAATCACGATTAAACTTTTTTTTTTATCAAAGTTTAAGTTATCAAATTAGATGGAACGCGAAGTCTTGAACAATCGAATCACTGGCAATCTACTGATCTTCATCTTCCACAAACTATAATTGCATAGTTTTGTAAACCTTCATTTTGTTGAAAATATAATAGTGAATTGATGTTTATTTCCTTGGAAAAGTCTAATCACGTGGCCATCCTTAAGTATACTTTACTTATTTGATTTTCTTTTTTCCACAAGAGTCTACGGTATAAATTTCTAAGTCATCTAACGTGATACATCATCATGTCTAATCCATCAATTCGCTCATCCTATCTCCATGTCTATAAGAAAACACGTTTAGTCCATTTTTTTCTTATTGTGTTGGTTGACAGAGACGCAGCGCCCGATGATCCACCCGGAAGTCCATGGTTATGACTTTCACGGACAATTCTCACATGGTTAGCTGCTGGTTGACCGACTCGACGACTCCCACAACCCTCCTCACACTTTTATGACTTTCACGGACAATTCGTCCAACATATGTGGTTTAGAAACTCAACAAGAATCCAACAATCTGCCACTCCAAGAGTTTCTACGTCAAACGTGTCTCTCGGCTCAGCTGTGATGTCACGTGACCCCACCTCATTGGAACGTATGTTCGATGGCTGAGGGGGTATGTGGACCAACACAAACTCGTCCTGTAAATTTGGATCTCTTATTGGTTCCCTTTCATGGATCAGATTGTAGTTCCAAGGATGAGCGTGTAGTACATATTTGGAAATCCAATCCACCGACCAATTACCAATGCTTTGTTTGTATCATAAAAATTTTGGATGAATATTATAAAATATGTAACCTAACCGTATCGAAGTGACAGGATCGGATGGTGTTGTAAAGAACGATGAACTCCATCGAATGGTGGTGGGGCTTTGGCCACATGAATGCACTAATTAAGCATCTCCTAACATGAACATCAACATACACGACACTATATGTTCATCGAGGATAGCTTACTGATGACATTATTTCTTCCTCCAAACTAAAATTCCGAAATCTTTCTTGAGTTGCTCGTTATCCAAATTTATAGATTGCTTTGTAGAAAGTGTGACTTGGATTCTGCAGAAGACACTCCGAATCTTCATGATTGTTACCAGTCCAATTATCACTTCTCTGCTTTTTGATCATTCTCAACCTATCCAATTTAAGAGACGGATAAGCCTCCTCTGTACTAAAATTCCAATTAGTTCGGGACATTTCGATGTTGGATGACTTTGACCGGCAACTCATTAATTATCAGTCTGGTCAATCTGTAAATAATTCTCCCTTCCTAATCAGCCATTAACGTAACCACCACGTAGGTATGTGTGGCCGGGCTAGAGAAAATTCTCAACTATGTATATATATATATATATATATATATATATAGAGGGAGAGAGAGAGAGAGAAAGGAACAGAGCTGCCTCCGTCTCAACGAAAAAGAAAACGGGGCACTTGCCATGGGTGAGAGATCCCCTCTTCTTGTCATCATGTTCTCTCTTGCTCTACTGACCATTAAGCTTGAGATTTCTCATGGTTCCACCTATATCCGTTGCCGAGAGAGAGAGCGGAAAGCCCTGATCGACTTCAAGCTCGGACTCCGTGATCCTTCCCATCGTCTCTCTTCCTGGGTCGGGGAGGATTGTTGTACCTGGGAAGGCGTCGACTGCAGCAACATCACTGGCCACGTTACCAAGCTCGACCTTCGGAATCAACACAACGAGGACATAGTTGACTGCTCTGACGATAATACGTTTGACATTTTTGCGCTACATACCGGATGCAAATGGGCACTGCGTGGTGACCTGAGCCCATCGTTGCTTTCTCTGCGGCGCCTTCATCACTTGGATATCAGCGGCAACTATTTTAAGCGTAACCACATCCCTGAGTTATTGGGATCCTTGACGAGACTAACGTATCTAAATCTCTCAAATGCAGGCTTCGTGGGTAGAGTACCCGATCAGCTGGGGAATCTCTCTGCCTTGCTCTACCTCGACCTTTCTTATGACGGAGATGATTTCTCTCGAAACTTGTTCATCGAAAACCCTGAATGGATCTCTCGGCTCGCTTCACTTCGGCGTCTGAATTTGAATTCAGTCTATTTTAGAAGTGCGTCCAACTGGTTACGAGCATTGAACGCCCTCCCTCATGTTCGAGAAGTTGAATTGTCTGGCTGCTACTTGGGAACCTTACCTCGTTCGCTTCCTTATGTCAACTTCACATCTCTCACCAGACTTGATCTTGGATATAACGGTTTCAACTCTAGCATACCAGATTGGTTGCTTAATATTACTAGTCTCCAGTACCTTTACCTTGGTTACAATTCTCTCTCGGTCTTCCTTCCTGCCATTGCCAAGCTGACATCTCTCAGGGCACTCGACTTGTCCGAAAATTTGTTCCACAGGGGCTTTATACCGAGAACTCTGTCCGACCTCTGCAAGCTCCAAAGCCTCCGACTAAGTGGCACGTTTATCAACGATTCGCTAGTCAATTTGGAAGTGGCTTTTTCTGGATGTCTTAAGTTCAGCTTGGAGGAATTGGACCTTGGCTCCACTCGGCTTGGAGGTTCCATGCGAGCAGATTGGTTGGGAAACATGAAGAATCTCAAATATCTTGATCTTTCTGAGAATTCGCTCCATGGTTCAGTGCCTGATTCTCTTGTCAACCTGTCATTGCTGCAATGTTTGGATCTCAGTAACAACAATTTGAATGGGTCGATTCCCGAAGGCCTCGGACAACTGAAAAGCCTTGTCTATTTGTTTCTCTCCGGTAACTCATTGAACTTGTCTGAAGTCCACTTGGCTAATCTATCAAGTTTAAAGTATTTGTATATTTCTGACAACACGTCGTTCCTGATGGAAAGCCATGATTGGACTCCTCCTTTTCAACTTATATCACTGGGAATGGCTTTCTGCCAAGTAGCACCGAGGCCTCATTTTCCAGTATGGCTCCAAACACAGAAAGATCTTTATACGTTAGACTTGAGGACAACAGGAATCAAAGAGACGATCCCTAATTGGCTTCCTTCCGGTCTCAGGCTTTTATTCCTCTCCAATAATGAGATTACCGGCGAGGTGCCACAGTATTTGCCGAATCTAATAGCTATGGAGCTCTCAAATAATTCCTTCTCCGGCCGTCTCCCTCCAGGTATCTCAAACACGATGCCAAACTTGCGCTTACTTGACTTATCCAGGAATAATCTGAGTGGCACAGTCCCACTCTCTATTTGTCGAATTAAGTATTTGGAGATACTTGGACTCTTCCAAAATAACCTCTCAGGAGAGCTTCCCAGTTGTTGGAAGAGTTCTTCAGTTCTACGAGTGCTAGATGCATCAAACAATAAATTACAAGGAGGAATTCCTGATTCCCTCTGCAATTTGCAGCGGCTGCAATTACTACACCTGAGCCACAATAGTTTATCTGGGCAGGTCCCTTTTTGTTTAAGAAGATGTACGAGCTTGATTAACCTTGATCTAGAAGACAACAAATTGATCGGAAGTATACCGGATTGGAGCAAAGAAAGCCTCCTGAAGCTGAAGGCACTCAGCTTAAGCTCTAATGCCTTCAATGGTAGCATTCCTCAATTTTCTCATCTTCCATCCCTTCAAATATTGGATCTTTCAAACAACAACCTTTCCGGAACTATACCACGAAGCTTTGGGAACTTCCGTGCTATGGAACTCTCCTTTCAATCAGATTACTATAGTGATGATGATTATTGGGACGACCACATGATGCTTTTCATAAAAGGAAGAGAATCTGAGTATGGCAGCAAACTACTTGCACTTGTAACAACTATCGATCTTTCCAACAATGGGTTGTCTGGATATATCCCTGAAGAGTTTGGGAATCTACATGGATTGCGGAACTTAAATCTATCTTGGAATCACTTGATAGGAGAAATACCAAATAACATCAGTAATTTGCAACAACTGGAAATACTTGATCTATCAAGAAATGATCTTTCAGGTGCAATTCCTTCAGGCTTAGCGGATTTAAACTTTTTAGATCATTTGAACTTGTCATACAATAATCTTTCTGGTAGAATTCCCACCGGCAATCAGCTGCAAACTCTTAATGATCCAACTATCTATGCCGGCAATCCAAATCTTTGCGGTCCTCCTCTTTCCAAAATTTGTACAGACGATGTGTCCGAAGGTAATGAAGGAGAGCCAAATGAAGACGCCGATAGTAGAATTGAAACTATTTGGTTATACGCAGGTATCACGCTGGGATTCATCACAGGATTTTGGACAGTTTTTGGAACCCTTCTGTTGCACAGGAGATGGAGGATTGCCTACTTCAGAGCTGCTGATAGCATGTATGACTCGCTCTGTACTGTGATCTTAGTGAACATGGCAAGGATCAAAACGAAAGTACTGAGAAGAAGTCGTGATAACTGACACACTATAGGCGCTTCGATTACCATTACGTGGTATGTAACATGCTAGCTCATGATTTTTATTTCTGTCGCGTGATCTATAATAAAAATAATAAAAGATAAGAACAATAATTGAAAAGTTTTATTGTAGAAATGAAATAGCTTTAGCTTGAATATATTAACATGTTCCCTCTCCTATTTATATAGATTAGGAGGAAGGATTTCCCTCAACAGAATAAATAGAATAGAGAGATTTCCTCATATAATTGGGGAAATCTTATCTTCTATCAAGTTGGAAAAATTTTATCTTCTATTATGCCCCCGTAAGATGGTGCTCCTGACAAGGATACCAATCTTGGATTGATGCAAAGAATGGTTTAAAGCGAAAGGCTTCGTGAGTAGGGCAAGAGCAGATCACTGTTGTTGCTACGATTGTAAGGGGCTGTGAGGGCACAGGCGTTCCCTTCGTTCTCCTTATATTCGCCCTTTCGTTCTCTTTTAAGTCTATCTATCAATTTAAACTAGCGAGACTGGAGCGTTTGCTTGTTCTATTTATCTGTGTAAGCAAAATGTTTTACCTGGATTGCAATTTTCCTTAAGAATACTGTCGGATGGGCTAAAAGCTCTTATGCTTGCATCTTTATGAGAGTCATCTTTGTTGATTGATACGGGTAAAAGCATACAGCAGAAATTATATCTCTTTTCTCCTAATTGTCATGTTCATCTTCTTAGGCCTTTTTCTATAATATCGGCAACAAAAACTACTATGGAAGCTAATAAAGGAAACTGACATATTGTGAGCCATAATTGTCTAAAAGAACAAAAATCTTCAAACCAAATGGATCAATTTGGCATCTACTGATTTCACCAATTTTGGAGAAAGAGTATTCCACTTGCAACATTCTGGTCATTCATTAGATATCCAGAGATGATTTATGAAGACAAAGAATTTAGCGTCAGCAGAAGATTAGAAGCACAACTGAGTGCTTTCCTTTGCTCCTGCCCCTTCCAACTCCACCATGTATAACTGTTCTTGCTGAGGAGGATCCATTGATTCCTTGCTCGAAACTTCTTGTGCTGTCAAGGCTAGCAGTCCCAGAGGCAGGAACAGCATATGTCGTCAAGGAAACTGGTGGAGCACTCATAGCAGCAAGAGCAACTGCAAAATGGGAGATCATCCGTCGAAAAGAACAAAACAATCAAAATAACAAAGTAACAATCACCGCTAAAGAGAAACAACAAGAGAGATGAGACGGTGACAAGACTTGCCATGCATTGATGATTCTATCTTGTGAATCATCCCCGGTTGACATTACTTGAGAAGATGGTGGCTCCATCAATCCCCAGAGAATGGTGAAGGATGGGATGTGAGGGATCGATACAAGTTCACAACACAGAAAAACTGCAGGGAGACCATAAAGTATTGGTGTAGGTCGAGCTGTGAGAATTTAATGGGGAAGGTTATCTGCAGATCACAGCAGTGCGCATGCATGTGCTGTGATATTCCATTCGATATTACTTTACAAAGTTATGAACCTTTGCAGAAATAGTGGCCTCCAGTTGCCAATGCCCGCAGCCAAGTACTTTTGGGTTCTCTTTCAGAGGATTTCCTGCCATTGCGTGAGTGATCAGGGCAAGTTTATCTGAGGTGGAACAGAAAAGGTGACGATGTTTGAGTTCTATATATTGATTGATATCTTATTGATAAAAAAGTATGCGACTCTTAACTATTATTCAGTGTGTTTCTCCCTCATAAGTCACTGAAATGATTTCATAACATATATATGAATAAACAGATATCCTCCTATTATTGAGGTTAATTCCATACCATATATAAGTGGACTTGAGATCCAGTGAAATCATTGCCAAAGAGCTATGTAGTTTGAAGCATATATATAAAGAACTTAAACCAAGTTATGCCTAGAATCATTAAAAAAATGCATAGTTGATAAGATCACATTTAGCATCACTAAATAATCACTTATACATTAGATGTAAAACTACATATATTAACCCTCTCATCCCCGCTCACATGGAAGTCCATGGGCTCCTAAAAGGAAATTAGGGGCTTCTTTGCTCTTTAGAACAAATGATGTAATACTAAATAAAGAAATGTTTTTTTTTCACCAAGACTGCTAATTAAATCTACCAGTTGCTTGGCAGATGTCTGAAGAGGAAAATTGAAAATGGAGTTCACTATGGTTTCTCAATTCCATTTTTCCTGATAATTAATCAATTATAGATTGTCATTTATTTTTTTCTTTTTTCAATCAAAGTGGTGGTGGGACACGAGGCCTCTGATTGATCGCATGTGGTCGAAAGCTCGATTGTTTGGCCTCGTAAAAAATACGATCCGACAATATGGGTTATAAAAGTGACAAACGTTATGTTACGCCCTTGCTTAAAACATCATACATCCTCCTCTCACTCCCAATAATCTCGGATGTAATAGTTCTCGAACCACTTATAAGAGAGATCTCAAGGTACGCATCCTAGGGATTGACCTATTTGATTTCTCTAATCAATCCGACTAGTTCGATTAGCCTGACTAATTTTGAACTTTCTGACCCTGAGAATTTAATCGTCAAAGGGGTTTTTATCGGAAACGCCCCCCAACTCAATCTTATAGGGTCGACAAATCGAGAAATTTCAAGTAGAATTTAAGACGACTTTGGAATAAATCTTGGTTGGATATGACTCATCTCTCCAATTCGGATAACTAAAATTTGACTTAATATATTGGTGCTAGAAGGAGAGCCACCAAACATGTCTTAGGAAAACTTAGCGAGTCCATAAAGACTGAACCCAGAAGAGGTCGACCAGTCGAATGCACCAAGTCCAGGGTGAGTAAGACCAATGGTACCAAATGGCCCTCTAACAAATCCCTCCGATTTTCGTTCTCCAAGGGACGATCCCACCAAGACCATTAATCGGTTCCGCTCTTACTCTCGAACTTCTCGATCATCAGCTTTTTTATGGATTATTCCAGAATTTGACGGTTAACCCACCTTTTGTCTAGCCTACGGTTCCACCTACCCAAACTATCACCATCCCCGCTGAAACCTTTCATATCCTAACCCAATAAGTCTAGTTCTTAATGGGGGTATTCTAGTTTATGGCTCTCTACCTCCCTCGGCTAATCTAATTAATGCAACAAGGAGCACACCAAACTCCTCATACCCCTCCTCCTTGCTCTGATACCTCCACCAGTTCCTGCTCCTAGTGTGGTGGAAAAATCACGCCCACTTGCAACTGAGCCACAACAAAATATCTACTCTCCAATTCATCCACAGCAAGTCTTAGCTCCTCATCCTCTCTAGGAAGTCGAGGCACCAAGGTTGGTAGTCCCGTCAATCAACCCCCTACTTGATATGTGAGACTAATTTTTCGAAATGAAGCAATACTTGGAGGACATTAAAAGAGAGATAAGGCAGGGGAAGCAACCTGATATTGCCCCCGTCTCAAGTCCCATGCGTCAAAAGCATTATGGAGGAGCTTATCCTATAAGGGTTTAGGATTTCAACGCTAGAGCTGTATAAATGAAGCTTTGATTCTAGAGAGTATATTAATGCTATCACTTTCCAAATAACATTACTCAAAATGGTCGATTCCCTTATATGCCAAACTTTCCTAACCACTCTTAGGGGTGCAGCAAGGGAATGAATTTTAAAGCTCCCACGAAATCTATTTTGTCTTTTGGACAACTAACCAATAAGTTCAAGCTCAATTTATCAGTTACAAGCTATTGAAGAAGCCGACCATTTCTTTGTTGACCATAAGGCAAATGGACAAAGAATCTCTTGCCAGCTACACCAAACATTTCAATGATAAAGTGAGGATCCAAGTTCGTTCGTCTTGATCAACACTTGCATCGGCGATGTCCAACTCTCAAAGTTCTTCTACTCAGTCATAACAAGACCTCCTACCACTTTTCCCGAGTTACCGTAAGAGGCCAATAGGCTCATAATGGGAGAATTAATAATTGCTAGGAAGAGAACTACTGAGCTCAAGAAGGCGACTAAGGAAGAAAAAGGCTCACGATCGAGTAACCCAAAGTAATCCTAGAATGATAGGCCTCATGGTGACAGAGCTCCCCCTCACAGGGAGTTCACTCCTTTTTAAACACTTTCCATATTAAGGTGCCTATGCAAATTAAGAAAAAATAGAAAGGAAAGTTGAATATTAACCCCAAACGGAGGGGCTTATCCTAGCTTCCTAGAGCTAGGCCTCCCTACAATACAATGGGCTTAGATAGGGCTGAGATATCTTTAACTAGAGATCAAACTTAATAATAAAGAATCAAAATCTAACAACAATGCAAATCTAAAATAGTGACATATGTTAGTATGACATAATTAGATTATGTGCTAAATATGATATTGTATTCCAATCCTTATCAAAACATAATGAGAACCAAATATTAAGAGGTGTGATGTATGAATAACCTGACAACATATTATATTTTACTCTAACCCCTCGTAAGCTTGATACATAAGATGAGTGGCTTACATGATCAATACAATAGTGCTAATTGTAATATCCTACAATTTTGATAACCTTTCATGTCCTTTTTTTCTTATGATTTGCCCTCTAATGAATAGATAATTATTTAAAAAAAAACTCTTCTTGTTCAAATAATACCGAATAATCTCGTGAAACCATTCCTAGGAATTAACACCCCACTTAATCATGATAATTATCATAACCCTCTAAAATAGGACCCATGTACACTAACTCACACAGCTCTTTGAACCATTTGAATCTTAAATTATTTTTATTCCAATTTATGAACTTAAGCACTAAGCATTAGAGGAATCTTTGTTAAATATGCCTCCAACATTATTTTCTATAAATTTTTTTATCGAGCTCACTAATCTTTCAACACCAAGTTTATAATAGACTCAAACTTGTTGATATTAAATCCTCAACATATCGAACAATCCAACTATTTAATTTGATATAGAGAGTAAGAATGCGTTGGAATTCTGGTAGTTCATTAAAGAACCACCCAGTTACATGTCAAATTCAATTTTAGTACATATTTAATCTTTAGATCTTATTGCACTGATCTAAAAATCACTTCTTACCCTATCCAAAAGAATTTTATGGATTTAAGTTAATCTAAAAATTTCTCATCTCGTCACACATCCAAAATTGTATTATTCCAAAAAAAGTTCAAGGTTTTATTTTTGACACTCTAAAAGTGAAAATTTGGAAACTGTTGTTTCTAATTTACTTTGTTTTTATTTTTTGAAAAATAAAAAAACGATGCTCCCTTAATATTCTTATCACCCAAAGAATTGCATGAAAAACAATAAATTTCCAAGAGCGCATCTTATAGCTTTTTACCTATCTTAATGACTTAAAAGATTAGTGTAATCAATTAGAAATTGTTGTTGCAGTGAAGTACGAATAGATTATTTTCAATAACATATATAAATATATGATACTTAAAGATTATTTATATCCACTAAAGTTTCCATTAATATCATTGAATTGGAACAGTTACAGAAGCATATCTACATTTCTAGATTCTACAAGAATACATATTCTAACACAAAATTAGAGAGGAGAATAAAAAATTCACAGACTATCAATATATATATATATAATTATAATTTTGCCTTATATATTATCTTTATTAGTTTTAAAGCATTAAAAGAAAAAACAACAATGAGACAGTAGCAGTGGTAATAATAATACTTTTATCGGTTTGAAAACCGTGTGAGATGCAATGGAAGCATTCTTTGAACTGACGATCGACCGCACTCGCTCCCCGCGTCCTCCATTCCCCCTTCCTATTATTAGCTGGGATCTTTTTATTTGCGGTTCCACGAATCCGATGCGAGATTAACTGAATTCTCATCGATATTTGGTTCGGAACCCACCGATCTACCTGTCTAGATTTGGCTTTTGTTCTTTCTTTCTTACTCTGCGAAGTTCCACCAATTCTGTAGAGTTCCCCCTCTCTTGCGAAGTTTTGGAGTTTGTTTCGTTCGTCGACCGACAAATTGGGGCTTCTGATGTGAAAAAGATCACTTTTTTTTGTTTGTTTTGGTTTATCGGGACGAGCGAGAGGCAGATTTTTGTCTTCAGAGATGCTGGCGGAGATGATGAGCCGGAGGGACTTTCAACTCTTCGCGGATGGCTTCTTGGACGGAAACGTACGCCGACCGACAGAGATCGAAGGCATTGCGACGATCAACGTGACCTCGTCTTTGCCTTCTTCGTCGTCGCCGTCTTCCTCGCCTGGCTCCTCCGCTGGATCCAGTCATATCCATCATCGCGTCTCCAAGATGGACACTCTTGCTGGTGTTGCGATTAAGTATGGTGTCGAGGTAATTGGAATTCTGTTTGAATGCTTGCATCGGTGTCGAGGTAATTGTTATGAATCATAAAAACATTGGTCAAACCGCTGCAATTGAAGAAACATAATTTTATTGTGCTTTTGATTATTCAGGTGGCAGACATCAAACGATTAAATGGATTAGTGACGGATCTTCAGATGTTTGCTCACAAATCCTTGCAAATTCCTCTGCCCGGAAGGCATCCTCCGTCGACTTATCTATGCGACGGTTCAGTAGAGAACGGGTATTTCCTCTTGTCTTCGGCTTGAAACAATATATTGTTTTTGCATATGTCTGAATATGTGTAAGGATATGAGCACTGATGCGAGAATATATTGTTTTTGGAGCTCGTCTGAGTTGTTCTTGATGACATACTGAAATAAAGAAAGATTGAAGTTTGCACAAGTAGCTTCTATCTTTTGATGCATCCTGTTTTTTTCATATTTGTTTTATGAACATGGCAGCAAGATATCAGTTGTCTCCTCATGATTCATTTATTGCAGAGAGCATTCTCCGCCCTATCAACCTCGTAATGATGTTTTGGATTTGATCGAGTCCCTCAACTGGAAACCTTCTGCATGTAAAGTTTCTCCTGCAATGAGCAAGTTACAGGGATACTATGGTCTCACCCCCAATAAACGGAGGCCAGAGCTTGGAGGCGCGGAGATGGCAGACTATAAAGTAGGAAGACGCTGCTTGAACGATGAATTATCATCTAAAGAATCTCCCACTTCTGATCCATTTCCAAGGAGGCATAGGAAGTCTAGAAGTCTGGCAAATGGATTCTTAACAGAAAATGGAGACATCACTGGGGAAAATACAGTTTTAGAAGCTGCGGATAATAATGAGACTGAGAGATCTATTAGGAGACGTCAAAAAACTGATACCCCAGAATTTTTGGATAGCAATGGTGGATTCTCAGGTAGGGTAGGAAAAGGAATAGCACCGAGGCCAAAACCAGGGAGCAGGACTGATACCGATACCAAACGCTTGAGTGCCATCCTCAGTGGTGATTCTGTCAAGACTGAAGGTCTTTTTTCTGTCAGGAAATCCTCCAGCACTTCGTGTTTGCAATCGCAGGACCCTGATAATAACTCTTCCCTCTGGCCTAGAAGCAAGTGGATCTTGAAACCAGACGTCCTTGCTAGGCCAATATTTGATGGCTTGCCCAAGTCCATGACTGCAAAGAGGAACAAAGCTGCTCTGGATTAGCGCCACCCCCAGATCATGATTAGTTCTACATGTTGGTGTTACCCAAATTGTGGAGATTCTGACGGAGATTGTAAGTGCGGCCTCCATTGTGCAAGGCTTCGAGTTGTTACATTCTTTTTTGGTCATCTTATCACTGTTTGTATATCGTTCATGTGTAGCCAGCCTATCATGTAGAGGGATTCTTTTGTATCATTGAAGTTGTTTATTTAAAGAGGAAACATCGATTGTTGTACCAATTTCTAAACTGGCATTTATATAAACATAGCTCCTATTCAAGATGGAGTCTTACCCCTTGTGCTGTGTACTTTGTGATAATCCACCATTAAGTTAATTGCTTTCTTTATTGTGGTCTTGTCGTTTGGTTCTACCAATATGAGATTTTGCTTGCCATGTATCATTCTTGAGACAATTCATATGCTTTACCAATATGAAGAAGCACTGGAATTTGCCAATTCATATGATGTAATAGATTAAAAAAGACAAATATTCTCGCATGCAACAGGCTATTCTTGCTTTGATAGATTGAAGTGTGTCAGTGGTAACTTTTCTTCATCGGTTCTTCTATAATTGTGTTTCTTTACTCTCGTCGGATCTCATGTCAATTTCTCTTGAACCATGCATCGGCCGAGACCGGCCATCTGTAGAGTGGGAGCAAATAGAAGCAGGAACACAAGCAAATGATAGCAGCTGCACGACCGGAGAACACCATCACCGCCAGTGTCGCCACCGTGATCCATGGCCCGACGACAGACAGCACGAGCCTCTCCGATCGAACCGGTCCGCGGGGGGATGCACGGCCGAACCGGGATGTTGTTGGCCTGCTGCTCCTCGCCCCGATTTGTGGAGCCAATTGCGACCGACAATCGATCTCAGGTGAGATGTGGGTGACAACATGTTGACCGCGTGAGTCGAGTTTTGGATCGTCTTCTGCCTCTGCTTGTTGCTGCTGCTGCTGCTGATCCTCGATTTTGGTTTGGATACCGCTATTACACTCCTGCATTCACAGATCATTAAACCACGTCTATGTATATATATTAAACGTTCACGAAACATGGACTACTACGCATTAATCCCATCTTCGACGTGATCACCATGAAGAGTTTGACTCGGGACGACAGCGAAGCCGCACTAGATGACGCACAACTCCCACGGAAAAGGAAGCGCGAAAGCTTCGGCACGACACTTCCACGTAGAGGCGACCACTTGGACTCCTATACCTCTCAGCTTCCGACTACAACATTATTTGCGATATGAAATGCCGGCCGTAACGATATACTGAGATATCATATTTGGGTGTGTTAAGTTGAGCACCGCGACATGTCCCAACTTGATTCAAAATTGAAGTCTCAGTCAACTGACATGACACGCATGAAGGATCTAACATTACAGCCTTGAGACATTTTCGTAGTTTGTGAATGTCTTGGATTGAAGAAAAGTTTAGGATCTAACAGTCCATAAGAATTCCAAGATTACTCAAGATTCATGGAAAGGTTTCGGAACTTGTCGACAGTAATTGGGATATGAAGCACTTCGATTTCATGTTCACTCTAACCGAAAAGAAACCAATGCAGACAGGTAAATCTCTCTGACCTGAGCAAGTGGTGACCTCCCTTCAACTGCATTAAGATCAGTTGATGGTGGCGTCGGAGCATTGAGGAGTGCCGCATTCCCCTTCCTCTTCTTCTTCGTGTTTCGACACCGAGGCCGCGAGAAGCAGGATGAGAGCTTGCGCTTGGAGCCCGCGCCTGGCTTCGACTCCTCCGGGAAACCGGAGTCGGAATCGGCAGAGCTGGAGAAGCAGGCGAAGCAGGATGCCGATGTCTTCTTCCCTTGTCGGATCTTGTTGGTGTTGTTCTTCTCAGCAGACATAATTCTACGGGATAACGGAGATCAGCAAGGCTGGTATCGGTTGCAAAACTCATCATCTTCTTTAACAAGCGTGTACAGCATGATGAGAAAATAATATTGAAATAGGATTATTGGTTCCCACTCCTTTTATTCCTCTTACAGAATCAAGTAATCAATGCATATATATATATATATATATATATATATATATATATATATATATATATATATATATATATATATATATATATATATATATATATATATATATATATATATATACATATATGGCCAGTGGATCGACGAATGTGAGAAGGTCAACAAGTCTGTAGAAGTACTCTGTGACGACGATCACCGCCCCTCCAAGAAAAGAAGACCGATGTGAGGAGGTGAACGAGCCCAGAGACCGTCGTCAATGTCATCGCCCTCTCCAAGAAAAGACGCTAAACTTTGTTGGCGGATCATATATCTCATTAGCTGTGTTTTCCTGAATCTATCACTTCATTATCAATATGGGAGATATGAATTGTAGCGAGCTCGAGTATAAGTTGTAATAGAGGAGAAGAATACGATCTTTTACTGTGAATGCTTTGAGACAAATCTATAAGAAAACTGAAGCTAAATGCAAAGCAGTTTCTTTCTGATCTTTCGAGTCTGAATGCATGTTTGCTATCATAGCGGAAAAGAAACTATTCAAGAGTTGTCGTAGATGGACAGCTGATCAGATGCAAATACAATCGAGTCGAGTTGTCGTCTTAACCAATTAAATCGTATGGGTCCGAAAGGAAAACTAAATGATCCATGGTTTCTGTGTCTCGAACTCTCTCTTGAAACCCAAGTAGTAAAAGGGTAACTAATATGGATCATTGTCTTCATCAATCTGAGTGTTAGCATCCCACAGAGATGATGAAAATAGGCTATAGCAAATAAATGCTTCTGTTCTTTATGCATAAATCAATGTTCTACTTGATTTTCGATTATTCGTTCAGTGTCAAATCTGCAACAAACAGAAAGAGAAACATGCAAGTTTTGTTTTGCCCATTTATACGCCCACTTAAGTAGCAGGTTCTGTGAGTCAATCCGGTACCTGATGGGCGGCGCCTCTATCCAATGACAATGGAGCTCTGAGAACTGCACTGGCCATTGTTGACTGTGTTGAGTGGTCTTGAAACTCTGGTTTCAAAATGCTTCTTTTATGACTTTAGACTGCAAACTTTTGACACTTGAACTTGTGGATGTAGCACTTCCTTTCATATTCACTAGTGGAAGTAGTTGTTCCAATCGCTACTGGTACCTGAAGCTTCTTCTTCGTTAGATGAGAAGTTTCTACAGGGAACTTCACTGGTTCCTTAGCTAACCTTGGTTGTTGCATACTTCCAAAGCTATTCAAAGATGAACTTATTTTATTGAACTCATAGAACATGGAATTTCTTCTGGAAAGCCAAGAAGGCTAGCAGAATAGTATTCTCATGTTATTTTCATCAACGTCTTTGCATCATTCTATCCACGTCCTGTTCTTTAATATTCATATATATTGACCAATACCATTGAGGTTCCAACAGCTACATTATGTCTCAATTATTGATATCTTGTTGACCAAAACAGATGAACGTTCCATCAGACATTTACGAAGTACACAGATTCATTTGTTTTGAATCCAAGAAAAAGAAGGTTTTTGAGATTCGTAGAATAAAAGAAAAGCAGGTGATTATGGAAGGGACAATTATAATATTTACGCTTCTGATGCATTATTTCAGCATAAATGACGGTAAAAGTATCATTTTTGTTTTGATGTGATAAATGTTAGATGGTACAAGAAATCGCTCCTTCTACTTAGAAAGGTATATTAAAGAAAGTATTATGAAAATAAAGCACTAAATTCACTAAAAGAATGATAATTGTGGAAGTGTCCTATCACGAAACAACTGAGGACCAAATTACAGATTATGAATCATAGTTCAACTTTTCTTAGTATAGTTATTACAGATTGTTATTTGTTGTGTCGCTTATTTGGTAAGGAAAAGTTAACCTCCAATCACAACTTATCATCTTACCGATTAGTACGAGGGATGGGCCCCGACTACTATTACATTAATAAAAATTTATTTTTATTATGAAAAGATATCGTTGATATACACAGGATTATCCAATATGTATTGAGTTAAAAATATTGAGCTTTCAATATGTCATATGTATGAAGATGGATATCGAATAAGGTTTTGATCCTTTTTAATGTTCAAGTTAATAACACGAGGTAGATGAGTGTGATCGCGAGTGATAAAAAATTGATTCCATTATAATTACACTAAAAATATCATAAAAAGATAGAATATTCTATAAGAAGACAATCCAATCACTTTTAACAACCTCCACTTGCTTTTTCTTTAAATAGAAGAGACAATCTACGACTATTCTTATTGGACCCTTCTCAATCACAAAAGATAACCTCTATATATATATATATATATATATATATATTGACTTAGATGTCACACGAAGACTATGTGTCGAATGAATATTGATAGATTATTTGTTATGTCACTTAAAAATAATATTTCAACTTTTGTTGTGTGGTTATTATAGAATACTCTTGATGTGGCTATTTTAAATATAGATTACTAATGGTGTATTAGTTGAAATTGTTGATTACATTTTGACTTTCATCTATTCTCACATTCATTAAGTATAACGTCTATAACCTCGGTATCATATTTTCTAATATATACACACTATATTATTATATGCTAATATCAAAAAAATATATTTTCTCAAGATTTATTGAATTGTCCTTAAGAGTTATTTTTAATATTCGATACGATTCGATCTAACCAATTAGAATATTAAAAATCAACTTAATTATTAGATCGAATCGTATCAAAAAATCAAAATGAATTGATTGAGCCAATCAGTTTTTGGATACTTTGCATGAACGAACTAAGTTACCTAAAATCGGATTACATAAATAATTACAGACATTATTAATTTTTTAGAATATTTTAAATATTATTTCTCTGAGCTCCAAATGCCATATACGACCCCAACAGCATGGCAAGGAGAAAAGAGGCGATGCCACAACCATATACAAGTATTTAGGGTGATGCGACTTCTCACCGAACCAAAAATTAAGACCACATGTATACGTTTCACTCATTAATTCTGCGCAAAAATGTCATCAAATCAAGAAGAGTGATTCAACCGAGTCTTATGTGATTGATTGCAACGTGAGTTCGAAAGTTAGTGGTCTGTTTTATCTTTTTGATATTTTTGAATTAGGTGTAAAATATTTCACTTGTTTTTTTGTAATGTTAACAAGGATTTCATCATTAGTTTTGGCTTTTGTCATAAGAACTTTTTTTCTCCGTTGAAAGAAAAATTAATTGATTAGCTTGGAACCAATTTCCATCCACTTCTTTGGACATTTTGGCAGTGTCTCTCTGGAATTCTGAAAGGAGCAAAAGGAAGAAGACACCTTTTATTCTCCCCAAAACCTAACGCATTGATTCGGTATAGGCTTTTAGTGGGGAAGGCGATTGGAAAATGGAAGCATTTAATCACAAGTATTATAACACATATATTGTAATTCACTTCCATCTTAGTCACAAATGCCATGCCTCTCTCTCTCTCTCTCTCTCATATATATATATATATATATATATATATATATATATATATATATATATATATATATATATATATATATATATATATATATATATATATATATATATATATATATATATATATATATATATATATAATATTTGGGGATAGTTTGGCGCATAGTTGACGGCGGGGGATTCCTTCAAATGTGTCATGTTGATTACCACAAACTATCAATTCTTCGAAAGAGATCCATTTTGGAACGAAAACCGAACACAATGCGAACGCACAGGCATTAAGTGGGGAAGGTGATTGACGACGGAGGAAGCGTTTTAACCCCAATTATTATAGGAAATATGATGAAAAATACTTCCATCTTAGTCACAAATTCATTTCATAGGTAAAATTTCCTTCCATCCTATCCTATGGAATCATATCTCAAAATCAATTCGTTCCGATTCACATATCGTAGAACGGACTCAAAACACTATAAATAGAGAGCATTTGATGCGTTAGTACTCGGTACATTTGAGTTCTGTTCATCTTTGGGCCACATGGGTACTTCCTCGTCTTCTTCCTTCTGCTTCCTCCTCCTCCTCCTCCTCCTCCTCGTCTTCGGCTTATCCTACTCTTACGCTGAATTGGACCACGAGGCCTTGAAACAACAGCAGGCCGACCGTGTGGTTCGACTCCCCGGCCAGCCGCCGGTTGACTTCCACCAGTACGCTGGCTACGTCACCGTCAACGAAAGCCACGGGCGGGCCCTCTTCTACTGGTTCTTCGAGGCCACCCACGACGTCGAGAAGAAGCCGCTTCTCCTTTGGCTCAACGGAGGTACATAATTCTCTCTGCTCTCTGCGTCAGACGATGCGATTTCTCTCTCACCACTGCAATCCTGTATCGGTTCTCCGTCATTCTTAAGGCCATAATTGGCTCCTCAACTATTCTTCTTCTCTTAAGGCCTCTCAAGAGGTGCTCTTCTTTCTCCGAGATCCAGAGTTGTCCGCTATGGTAGGAACCTCTCATGCTATATCAGTTTTCTTTCCTTCGTTTGTACGTCAAAAGGGCAATGAGATGGTATCAGACAAATAGGTGGTTCCACCATCATCATGAAATTGACAAAAATCTTTCCAATTTCTACTTGGCCAACATGTTTCAGTGATATCATCAACACTGTCATCCCCCCACCATGAATCCTTGTGTTGTAGAACTGGGGCCTCTCATCATTCATCCCAACACCATCCGATACTCCCCTGTGCCTAATTATTTGCCTCTTTTGTTTGGCGCAAGGGGTTACTTTCCTCACTGAAGGATAAAAAACATGTATGGAAATAAATTCGCTGGCACATTATGGTCTTGCACAGCTTGCTGATATGATGATTGATCTGTTGACCAGTGGACGAATCGTAGTGTTGGTTGGCATCTTGATTACTAAATTATCAAATGTCAAACATTTTGCTGTTAAGGAACTTTACATTGGATTCTGTGTCCAGGTATTAATTTACGTAATAGTCAATCTACATTCCTTTTAAGATACTGCATCTTCTGACTTCATACTCTACGCAAACCCCTTCTTCGATCATGCAAACTCGCTGTAGTTCTCGTGCTTGACTTGATTTAATATGCATGCATCGACTGCTTCTCCATCCTGCGATGTAAAAGTATCCATGATTGAGGGGGGACACCCCTACAGATTCATGGCCTAAATGAGATGATATTGCTCTTTCAAGCAATAATGGAAATCATTGTAGGGGACCAAGTTCTGGTCAAACGTACCCGATTGAGATTAAACCCATTCCTCACGAGTGGATAGGATCGAAGTAAGTGCATGTCGAAAGGTCTAAAACTAGTGTGCTTTGATTACAAGCGTGTGGGGAAGCCATGAGTGGTGAAGAACTCTGGTCACTCTGTGACCTTCCAAAGGAAGGAAAGGTTACCGTTTGCTTGTCGAGAAGGACAAATGAATGTTGGGACCATATGTGGACAGCGGCACAAGTTTCTTGCTTGCTTGGATTCATATTGCGAATGGTTCTTACTCTTCTCTCCGGTCATTAGAATTGAACGTAATGTTCGGGGGAGAAAGATGAACTGGTTCTGAGTCATTCGCACCGTCCATCTGAATCGTCCGGTCGGCCAAACTTAAACTGCTTGGCCAATGATTGGATTGATTTTTCGAAGATTAGGTGTGCATCACGCATTGTTTTCCTGTCGGTGGGACGAGAAACTCTAGTTGACACAGCTAGATTGTGACGGCATGTTAACCAAGTTTGATTACAGGACCTGGTTGTTCTTCCATTGGGTACGGAGAGGCAGAGGAGTTGGGGCCTTTTCTGATGCAAAAGGGGAAGCCAGAGCTCAAGTTCAACAAGCATTCCTGGAACAAAGGCGAGTCTAATCCCCCTTAGACGAGTACATTTAGGATTTAAAACAAATGAAGAAGATTCTTATGGAAATCTAAATTTGCAGATGCCAATCTGCTGTTTCTCGAGTCTCCGGTGGGCGTGGGATTTTCTTACACAAACACCAGTTCTGACTTGAACTCACTCGGGGATAAGATCACTGGTAAGTTTTTGACGACATAGCGTTTCTAATTCATTGATGACAACAAAACTCCTCCTAAGATTTGTTACTATCTGCTCACTTGTTGTCGATCGATGACCAATTGTAGCCGAAGACTCGTACATTTTCCTGTTCAACTGGTTCAAGAGGTTCCCGCAGTTCAAATCCCATGACTTCTACATCGCTGGAGAAAGCTATGCAGGTAAAAACATTGGATTATTATGTTCAATTCGTGCTAAGTTTAGTATTCAATCCTTGAATTGTGTCACATCATTAATTGTTCTTGTTGTTATCACAACTATGGTAGGGCATTATGTACCTCAACTTTCCGAGAAAATATTCGACGAAAACAAAAAAGCTTCCAAGGAGAATTACATCAACTTCAAGGGTTTCATAGTGAGATTTCTTTTCTGTTCTTCAGTTGGCTGTCACAAGCAGTCGTGGTCATACTAGTGGTATCTTCAGGACTTCGGTTGAAGAATCGCTCATCTTAATTATAATCCCAACTTTTTGTCAGATTGGAAATGCGTTGATGGATGATGATACTGATCAGACCGGAATGGTCGACTACGCATGGGATCATGCTGTCATCTCCGATCGTGTGTACCATGATGTCAAGAAGAGCTGCAATTTTAGTGAAGAGAATGTCACCAAGGCATGCGATGATGCGTTAGAAGAGTACTTTGCAGTGTACGATATCATCGATATGTACAGCTTGTATGCCCCTGTTTGTGTCCGACCGAACACATCCATGTCTTGGAGCGAAAGGTCATACTTCGTCGAAGGCGCCTCCCCCAAGCTGTTCTCCAAATATGTAAGCTCTATGATCAATCCAACATCACATATTACTACGAAAACAGTGAACTTGATGGGCGTTTTCGCTGCAGAGAAAATGGCATCAGAAACCGGCAGGTTATGATCCTTGTGTCTCGCTCTACAGCGAGGTGTACTTTAACCGAGAAGATGTTCAAGAAGCTCTTCATGCCAATGTCACCAAGCTTGGTTACAATTGGACTCACTGCAGGTACTAGACTTTGTTGGCATGCATTACAAGATTTGTGTAAGAACACAAAGTTTCTGGGTCGTCTCTGATCAGCATTTGAGAGTTTATGACATTCTAGCAGTGATGTGATTACCCGTTGGAATGATGCACCGGCCTCTGTTCTCCCAGTCATCCGAAAGCTCATCCGTGGCGGCATCAGGGTGTGGGTCTTCAGGTAAGATTCTGAACTAGTTTGTACTGTTCCTGAGTTGATCAAAAGAGAAAGCATCGCGAATCTAAATTTCTCGTCTGTTCTCAGCGGTGATACGGATGGAAGAATTCCAGTCACCTCCACGAGATACACGCTGCACAAGCTTGGCCTGAAAACAACTCGAGAGTGGACGCCATGGTACGACCGCAAGCAGGTATGAGTTGCTTCCTCGATTGAAACATAATAGTTTCATCATCTGTGTACGGCCGCCCGAAGCTTTTCCGTGAATCATCCAGGTCGGTGGGTGGACGATCATCTTCGACGGGCTCACCTTCGTCACGGTGAGGGGCGCAGGTCATCAAGTCCCCACGTTTGCTCCCAGGCAAGCTCGACAGCTCATTCATCATTTCTTGGCCGACCAGCAATTGCCTTCTTCCCCGTTCTAGCATATCCCACCAGGCTTGTCTCGGTCCCCAGCCGTCGTAGTTTCCTCTGCAAGTTCCATTTTGGAATCAGGTGTAAGCCCAGATTTCAATAGAGAAGAAGTTGGATCAAGGTTCAATCATTCATCAAGCAAGATTCTTCAATTGTTAATCCACAGTAGAAGAAAAATTATGTAAAGACGGTTTAATAAAATAAAGCATAGTGCAGGCTGTCTAATGCTGGTGGCAAGTAATGATTGATTATATCCAATCTACCAAGGATAAAATTCTATGTGGGACAGTGTTTATGCTAAAAGAAGATTCATCTCTTTCAGAATCAGATTTCTGATTACCCTGTGCAGATGGTGACAATTGTCTACAGCATTTTAGTAACAGGATGAATCATCATGAGCTGAAACACTATCCAAATTTTATTATCAAACAATTGATGATTTCAATAGTCTGAATCCCCCCCTCCCTGAAGCTCATAGTGTTTATGGTTCATCTGGTCAGTAACAAGAAAATAAGCATGTATTTAGATCATCCAAAAGGCACCTTATCTGTAATTTGGATTCTACCTATCCTCATCTAACTGCAAGAAAACAGCTCACTTCATATATAGATTTCTTATTTTTATGCTTATCCATATCAGTTAAAGCTTCTTAATTAAATAGTAAGGATAGCCTCTCTGTCTCAATTCAAGCTAACACCTCAGTTTCATATCTAATCTTTTGTATTTTATGCTATCCATATTAGCCACAGCTTCTTAATTAATTAGTATGGTGTCACATATGCTCAAATGGTCTATCATGGAAATAGTGACTGTCTTCTGATCTGCGTAGCAGTGGATTAGAACCTGCTACAGTTGAAGCATCCAAGTCTCATTGTGCTAATAAACAAGTGACATCGGCTGACTGTCCAAACCAAAGTAGGCCACAAACACTTTCGTATATAACAATGATTTCCCTACAAGCAGCTGAAATGTCACTGTCCTTATTCAATCTCCTCAGGCCATGGCAAAGACTTGGAAATCTAATTTCCTCAAACCATAGCATGGAAATGGAATTCAACAACACAATCATGGTACAAAATTGCTAGGAAATCAACATGTCAAGAGTACAAGTGCCTAACTTGTAGCCTAAAGGATGACTAAATGTTGGGAGTTTGACTGTGCTATCACAACTAGAATTTCTCATAACAGGACAACTAAATCATAATGCTCATGTCTCTTCTGTTTGGTCTTCATCTAAACAAAAGAAATATTAGCTGGGATGGACTACTGCCAGAAAATAAATAAAGCATCTTGGTAGGTTGGGTCTGAAAGCAGATAAGATATGCCAAATGGAACTCTTCTCCAAACAGCAGCAAGAGCCAAGAATTGACCCACTTCATATTTTGATTACAAGATAAGGCATATCGTTAATACTTCTGATGCATTGATGGTCATCTAATTAGCATCGACAGACAAAGCAACACAGTACATGTTCTAGCTGGATTGTGAACCATAATACCAAGGAAATGGCAACACCAATTCCTTTTGAGTAGATCGAGAGAACATAATCCCTCAATCTTTACATGCTGCTACAACTCTACTTGCTCAGATTATGTTGCATGTGCCTGCCTTCATTTCCGAAAGAACAGCTTCCTGAACCCATCATATACCATCCGTTATATGGACCGTGTCGTGATATAAAGCCCTTCCAATTGGGAAGCATGCTGCGTTGTCTTTGTACCAATCGTTTGTAACCAGATCTGTAGCCGAGCTCATAACGGGATGCTGTAGAAGGCCCAATGGGCTTTCGAAGTTCGATACTTGTGTATCGTCGGAGGCTTGTTGGGTCCGCCATCTACCTTATCGGACAATTGCTTCCACCCGTTCTGGAGATATTGATTTTGCGATGAAGGTGATCCTTAACCAAGTTGGCTTTGCAACATCGGTTGATGTCACAAACAACTATGTTGTACACTAACTATGATCCGAACATTTAAAATACATATTCATGTGATTTCGGTATGTATTGTTTAAAATAATACAAAATAAATAAATGGTTTGTGCGTCAGAGTCTGATCTACGAGGTTTCAATTAATGGTCCAAATGACGGAATCTAATAATGACCTAAACATTGTTTTATGGGTGCAGAATAGAATTTTACTTGATTCTCATTTGTTGTGTGTAATGATGCACATAATTGGATGTGGGAGACAAACGGACGATGCACAAATGTGTACAAAGAAAAGAGCAGAGGTGTAGAAGATCGCAAGACACATTTAAATTCAAAACACAAGAGAGTTGGGAGAAAGAAAGGAGGCACAGTTCCACCACGAACCTTGTTACTGATAGATTGTAAACATACATAATTGTATCTGGGAAAATTGAGGACGTATGAGGCCACACTTTTTGTGGACTACACACAACCTGTGTTGTTTGTTTCTCTCATATCAGCAAACAGAGACTCATGCATGACATCTTCAGTCTTCTCGCCGGTGCACCGATGGCGTGATGTGGTCGTCGAGCATGTACTTCTTCCAAAACCAGTGCTTCTTCCACACCAGAGTCATCTCTTCGATGGGCACGCCCTTCGTCTCGGGCACCAGGAAGACGACGAACAATGTCATCACTACCACGAAGGCAGCGAACAGGTGGAACAGACCGGATTTGAGGTGGCAGAGCGCCATGAGGAAGAGCTGCGCGATGACGAAGGTGAAGAAGAAGTTGACGCCGACCACGATCGACTGCCCCGCCGACCGGATGTTGAGCGGGAAGATCTCGCTGGGTACCAGCCAGCCGAGCGGCCCCCACGACCACGCGAACGCTGCGACGTAGACGCAGATGAGCGCCAGCACCAGGTTGGCCAACCCTGGCGAGAGCTTCCCGGTGCCGGCATCCCCGAAGAAGGTCCCCAGGATGGCCCCGACGGCCACCTGGCTCACCACCATCTGAATCCCGCCCTCCAGGAACAGGACCCTGCGGCCGAACTTGTCGACGGTTGCGATGGACACGGTGGTCGCGAAGACGTTGACGAGGCCGGAGATGACGGCCGACATGAGCGAGGCGCTGTCCCCGAAGCCGATGGTCTTAAAGAGCACCGGCGCGTAGAACATGATCACGTTGATGCCGGTGAGCTGCTGGAACATGGGGATGGCGATGGCCATGACGAGATGCGGGCGGTGCTCCGGGCGGAGGATGCTACTCCAGGGGTCGCTCACCTTCTTCGCCTCCTCGCTCGCCTCGATCATGTCCTGCAGCTCCGCCTCGACGTCGTCGGTCCCCCGGATCTTCTGAAGCGTGGCCTTGGCCTGGTCGCGCAGGCCACGCTCGACGAGGGAGTTGGGGGTGTCGGGGAGGGCGATGGCACCAAGGGTCATGATGAGAGCCGGCACGGCAGCAAGGGCCACCGATATGCGCCACCCGTATCCCGCATGGAGCTTTCCCGTGCCATAATTCACAAGGCCGGCGACGAAGATGCCGATGGTGGTGGCCATCTGGAACCCCATGTTGAGCGCCCCTCGGAGCTGCGGCGGTGCCATCTCGGACAAGTAAAGCGGGACGGCCTGGTTGGCGAACCCCACGCCGACACCGAGCAGAATGCGGCCGATGATGAGCATGGCCACGTTCATGGCGACGCCATTGATGGCTGAGCCCAGGAGGAAGGCCGCCCCGCCGAACAGCATGGATGACTTCCTGCCAAATGTCTGGGTCACCATGGACGCGAAGTAGGTGGAGATGAGCCCCGCGACGTAGAGGGACGACGTGAAGGACGTCAGCATTTGGCTGTCGAACTGGCACCATTGGTTCTTCGACCCGCTGGCCGTCTTCTCCTGCTGGTACACCGATGGGAAGAACTTCTCAAGGAATTCATCCATGGAAGTCACACCCCCTACAAAGAAACAGAGACATCAAATCAGCAATCAGACAAACCCACACGTACGTTCTCCGTCATCCAAAATAGGCTCATATGTAGACACCAATTACTCACCCGAGACGCCAATGTCGTAGCCGAAGATTAGGCCACCGGTGGCCGCGATCACGCAAGTGACGATCACGAAGGATGTGACACGGCCATTGTAGCGCTTCACCTCGCCATTTGAGGGCGCTAACGCACCACCTGCCATCTCGGCGCAAGCTCTCCGTCTCTGCGGTGATGGTGGGGAGGCAAAAGTTTTACTTTTGCTTCCCTTTTGGGCTCCACGATAACGCTGGTGGCTTGTCTCCTTTTTATACCTCCTCCTCCTCGCTTGGGCCTCCGAGAAGCGCGCCATGAAAGCAGGAGCTTGGCCGCGTACCTGGTCACCGCCACCTTTGGTGTCTATCTGATCTAAATTTTATCTGGGATGGATATTCAAAGCTCGGTCAACTGGATCCGTGTTTCCTACTATTGAGAGATTGGCATCCATCCTTTTGTTTACCGGGAGGCGTAACTCGCGCAAACCTCTCGTAGAACTCGTTCCAACTTAATAATGGTAGGAGACTCATTCGTAGGAGATACATTGTCATCTTTCACATCATCATCATCATCATCATCATCACCATGAAATATTTTTCATTGTTTATAACAAAAAATATAATCATAAATTTTTTTCTCAACTATGAGTCATAAGTTTCTTTTGTACCATTATAATTCGACACAAAATTTTCTTAAACTATTAACGTCTATACTCGTATACCTCATGTTACTAACTTAAGCATCAGATTAATTAGGTCAGGAAACCTCTTTTGACTTTAATCTTCGTATAGATGGTACCTTAGGAGCTTGACATTCTCACCTTAGAGACATTCCTATAATATCGAGTCATTCTTCTAGCACCAAACCTCTTTTTAGCATTTTGATGCTAGAAGAATGACTTGATATTATAGGAATATCGAGCTTACCAACCCTCTTAACAAATGCCAAAACAAGGAGGCTTTTATCCCGACCTATAATACATTTATTCAAGGGGGCAGTAGTCATCATATCCACACATGGATGCATCTATCTCGGTGCAAACGCTGATGCAATACTGACGTCTATTCAATGATCTAGGGGTGACCCCAAGTCACATATTCATCCCAATTGAGGCATCATTAAACTTCATTTAGCATGTGCAAATGCTAATAGGTATGATGCAAGCTATTATTCCACTCTTGTCTTAACTAGCCCATTAAGCAACTCCACCGCCTCAGCCACAACTAGTAGCTCAATTGACAATGGCATTAGTGCTTGTCGAGGTTTTCCCACCAAACACAATGCCAATATCTCAAGAACCCTTGAGACCCATCAAGATATTGGTCAGGCAAGAACCATATTCCTCAATTACGAAATTTAATGGACTGCCATGCCACCATCTTATTCCACCCGAATTCCAAACCCAAACGACATATTTGATAAATAATTATATGAGAATTTAACTACGACAGATGGGCTAACATTTGGAAGAAATGCAATGAAAATTCTAATAATCTAGAGAAGAAGAGTTGACCAACCCTACCTCGTGTCTATTGTCATTCACTAATAACTTCAGGAGAAATTGATCATAATCAACTTCTATCTTCTCGTTGGTAATATCATTCGATTTCGACTCGTTGGAGGGGTGCAAGATGTACATCCATCACTTGTCAAAGAGGCCTTCATGATATGACTCAAGCCTTCTTATCATTTTTGGTCGTTGATAGAGAAGTTACTGATGATGGTATTCGAAGTACTCTAACAAGCCAATCAATACATAGTGACACAGGTATTGATCTTGGATAAACATAAAGAGACATGCAAAAGGCCAAGATAGGATCAACAATAAATCCAATCAATCCTAAGGTCACCGTGGTGATAAGATGTGATAGACCCGAATTACCTCACTCGAGACTCGAGTCAACCCTATTTAATATGACTAGGACTGAAGTTTTTTTACAAATAAGAAAGAATAAACTCTTAAAAGACCTTCAATCAATATAGACTCTATTAGAGAAGAGAGATAGATTCAAGTACTATCGTTTCTATCAAAATTACGGCCATGACACAAAAGACTATCGTGATTTAAAATAATAGATTAAAGAACTCATTCATAGAGGACACATTGGGCAATTTATCCGAAAGCACTAAGAACCTTCACCTCGACCCTAAGGACTAGTGGAAATATAAATTGACATCATCATTGGTAGACTAATTTTGAGAGGAGATAGCTCCTCGAGTTATAAAGTTTACACCCAATCTACCATTGAAAAGTGCCTACGGACAAAGGATAACCTCGAGATAACCTTCAAAGAGGAAAATACAAAGTATCTCAACCCGAACCATGATAATGTTTTAGTTGTCTTTACGAGGATGATCAATACATGAGTAAAAAGAGTCATGATTGATACAAGTAGCTCTATTGATATCATCTACTTTGACGCTTTCCAAAAGCTCAGAATATTGACTAACAAACTCACCCCATGACATCTTTGTTGACAAGGTTCACTAGTGACTCGATCTCCCCTCTTAGGACTGTGAACCTACATGTCACATTTGGGGTCGAGCCATACTCTAAACCGGTGATGACCAAGTTCATAATACTCGATATCCTCTTGACATATAATGCAATCATAGGACACCTCATGCTAAATAGGCTAAGGGCAGTGGTGTTGACCTATCATATGATAATGAAATTTTCAATAAAAATTGACATTGGAGAATTGAGAAGCAATATGTGAAAGTCACACTAATGCTACCTTACGATAATCTCCTTACAAAAGAAGCTATAATTTGAGGCACTGCTTATGGATCCTCGAAGTTTCGTTAAATTTTTCTCACACTCTGAGCCGATGAAATAATTGATTGAGGTACTCTTACATAAAACCTATCTCGATTAAATTGTTAAGGTTGAGGCAATACTTCTCGAGGAGGAACAAGTACAATTTATTAGTTTTCTTAAGGACAATGCCGAGGTGTTTGCATGGTTATCAAAAGATATATTAGGAATCAACCCAGACATAGCCCAACATTACCCAAACATTTCTCCTAAGGTATGACTAGTAAAACAAAATCCTTTCAAGTTTGCTCCTAATCGATAATAAACGATCAATAAAAAGGTAGACAAGCTAATAGGAGTAGGGTTTATCACTAAGATATAGTATCCCAAGTGGCTCGCTAATATTGTACTCACTAAAAAAACTAATGAAAACTGAAAGATATGTGTTGATTATACCAACCTCAACAAAGCATACTTGGAGGGCAACTATCTTCTTCCTCGTATTGATCAGTTGGTCGATATTACCTTAGGTCATGAGTTCCTCACATTTATAGATGCATTCTTAGGATATAATCAAATAAGGATAGTACACTTCAAGGATCCCCTATCATTTGTCCTCCCCTCCCACCACATGCTCCCCTCCTCTCTTAGGACTGTGAACCTATACGTCACATTTGCGGTCGAGCCACACTCTAAACCGATGATGACCAAGTTCATGATAGTCGATATTCCCTCGGTAGTGATGTTGACCTACCACATGGTAATGAAGTTTCCGACGATAACTAATATTAGAGAATTGAAAAGCAACCTGCGAAAGTCACACTAATGCTACCTTACGACGATCTCTTAACCAAAGAAGCCGTGATTTGAGACACTGCTTATAGATCCTCGAAGTTTCACCAAATTCCTCTCACACTCAGAGCCGGTGGAATCATTGATCGAGGCACCCTTGGATAAAACCTATCTCGATTAAGTTGTTAAAGTTGAGGCAACACTTCTCAAGGAGGAACAAGTATAACTTATCAGTTTTCTTAATGAGAATATCGATGTGTTTATATGGTTATCAAAAGATATATTAGGAATTAACCGAGACATAGCTTAGCATTACCCAAACATTTCTCCTAAGACATGACTAGTAAAATAAAAGCATCGTAAGTTTGCTCTTAATTGATAATAAACAATCAGTAAAATGATAGACAAGCTAATAGGAGTAGAGTTTATCACTAAGGTATGATACCCAGGTGGCTCGCTAATATTGTACTTATTGAAAAATCTAATGAAAACTGAAAGATATGTGTTAATAAGGACAACTATCTTCTTATCCGTATTGATCAGTTGGTCGACATTATCTCAGGTCATGAGCTTCTCACGTTTATAGATGCATTCTTGGGATATAACCAAATAAGGATGGTATGCTTCAAGGTATCCCGTATCACTTGTCCTCCCCCCCCCCCCCCCACCCCCTACATCCCCGCCCCCTAAGATTGTGAACCTATATGCCACATTTGGGATCGAACCACACTCTAAACTGGTGATGACTAAGTTTATGATAGTCGATATTCCCTCAGCATATAATGTAATCATAGAACACTCCACACTAAATAGGCTAAGGGCAATAGTGTAACCTACCAAATGGTAAAGAAGTTTTCGATGAGAACTAACATTGGAGAATTGAGAAGCAACTCGCAAAAGTCACACTAATACTACCTTACGATAATCTCCTTACCGAAGAAGTCATGATTTGAGGCACTACTTATGGATTCTCGAAGTTTTACCAAATTCCTCTCACACTCGGAGCTAGTGGAATCAATGATCGAGGCACCCTTGGATAAAACATATCTCGACCTTGGGATAAAACCTATCTCGATTAAGTTGTTAAGGTCGGGACAATACTTTCCAAGGAAGAACAAGTACAACTTATCAGTTTTGTTAATGAGAATATTAAGACGTTTGGATGATTATCAAAAGATACATTAAGAATCAACCTAGAGATAGCTTAGTATTACCTAAACATTTCTCCTAAGACATGACCAGTAAAATAAAAGCCTCATAAATTTGTTCCTAATCGATAATAAATAAACAGTAAAAAGATAGATAAACTAATAGAGTAGTGTTGGTTGGGTTGGGATGAGAGGACAAATGATATGAGGTACCTTAAAGTGGCTCCCTTGTCTACATTGAAGCGTCTATCATTTGTCAAAATTTACTTTCGTTGGTTGGGTTGTCGCCTCCTAGTAGTAGATTTTTCTTCAATTAATGGTCCAAATGATGAATCTAATAATGGCCTAAACATTGTTATATGTGTGCAGAATAGAATTGAACTTAATTCTCTCATTTGTTGTGTGTAATGATGCACATAATTGGATGTGGGAGACAAACGGAGGATGCACAAATGTGTACAAAGAAAAGAGCAGAGGTGTAGAAGATCGCAAGACACATTTAAATTCAAAACACAAGAGAGTTGGGAGAAAGAAAGGAGGCACAGTTCCACCACGAACCTTGTTACTGATAGATTGTAAACATACATAATTGTATCTGGGAAAATTGAGGACGTATGAGGCCACACTTTTTGTGGACTACACACAACCTGTGTTGTTTGTTTCTCTCATATCAGCAAACAGAGACTCATGCATGACATCTTCAGTCTTCTCGCCGGTGCACCGATGGCGTGATGTGGTCGTCGAGCATGTACTTCTTCCAAAACCAGTGCTTCTTCCACACCAGAGTCATCTCTTCGATGGGCACGCCCTTCGTCTCGGGCACCAGGAAGACGACGAACAATGTCATCACTACCACGAAGGCAGCGAACAGGTGGAACAGACCGGATTTGAGGTGGCAGAGCGCCATGAGGAAGAGCTGCGCGATGACGAAGGTGAAGAAGAAGTTGACGCCGACCACGATCGACTGTCCCGCCGACCGGATGTTGAGCGGGAAGATCTCGCTGGGCACCAGCCAGCCGAGCGGCCCCCACGACCACGCGAACGCTGCGACGTAGACGCAGATGAGCGCCAGCACCAGGTTGGCCAACCCTGGCGAGAGCTTCCCGGTGCCGGCATCCCCGAAGAAGGTCCCCAGGATGGCCCCGACGGCCACCTGGCTCACCACCATCTGAATCCCGCCCTCCAGGAACAGGACCCTGCGGCCGAACTTGTCGACGGTTGCGATGGACACGGTGGTCGCGAAGACGTTGACGAGGCCGGAGATGACGGCCGACATGAGCGAGGCGCTGTCCCCGAAGCCGATGGTCTTAAAGAGCACCGGCGCGTAGAACATGATCACGTTGATGCCGGTGAGCTGCTGGAACATGGGGATGGCGATGGCCATGACGAGATGCGGGCGGTGTTCCGGGCGGAGGATGCTACTCCAGGGGTCGCTCACCTTCTTCGCCTCCTCGCTCGCCTCGATCATGTCCTGCAGCTCCGCCTCGACGTCGTCGGTCCCCCGGATCTTCTGAAGCGTGGCCTTGGCCTGGTCGCGCAGGCCACGCTCGACGAGGGAGTTGGGGGTGTCGGGGAGGGCGATGGCACCAAGGGTCATGATGAGAGCCGGCACGGCAGCAAGGGCCACCGATATGCGCCACCCGTATCCCGCATGGAGCTTTCCCGTGCCATAATTCACAAGGCCGGCGACGAAGATGCCGATGGTGGTGGCCATCTGGAACCCCATGTTGAGCGCCCCTCGGAGCTGCGGCGGTGCCATCTCGGACAAGTAAAGCGGGACGGCCTGGTTGGCGAACCCCACGCCGACACCGAGCAGAATGCGGCCGATGATGAGCATGGCCACGTTCATGGCGACGCCATTGATGGCCGAGCCCAGGAGGAAGGCCGCCCCGCCGAACAGCATGGATGACTTCCTGCCAAATGCCTGGGTCACCATTGACGCGAAGTAGGTGGAGATGAGCCCCGCGACGTAGAGGGACGACGTGAAGGACGTCAGCATTTGGCTGTCGAACTGGCACCATTGGTTCTTCGACCCGCTGGCCGTCTTCTCCTGCTGGTACACCGATGGGAAGAACTTCTCAAGGAATTCATCCATGGAAGTCACACCCCCTACAAAGAAACAGAGACATCAAATCAGCAATCAGACAAACCCACACGTACGTTCTCGGTCATCCAAAATAGGCTCATATGTAGACACCAATTACTCACCCGAGACGCCAATGTCGTAGCCGAAGATTAGGCCACCGGTGGCCGCGATCATGCAAGTGACGATCACGAAGGAAGTGACACGGCCATTGTAGTGCTTCACCTCGCCATTTGAGGGCGCTAACCCACCACCTGCCATCTCGGCGCAAGCTCTCCGTCTCTGTGGTGAACGAGGGAAGGCAAGAGTTTTACTTCTGCTTCCCTTTTGGGTTCCACGATAACGCTGGTAGCTCGGCTCCTTTTTATACCTCCTCTTCGCTTGGTCGTCCAAGAAGATCAAACAAAGGTCTGACGCGCCATGAAAGCAGGGGCTCGGGCGCATTCCTGGCCACCGCCATCTTTAGGGTCTCTGCGATCGAAATCTTATCTGGGTTGGATATTGAGAGCTCGGTCAAAGGGATGCGCGTTTACTACTATTGAGAAGTTGGCATCCATCCTTTTGTTTACCGTGTCTGGCAATCCAGAGTGTGTCTCTCTCCCTCTCTCGCTCTCTCTCTCTCTCTCATCATCTTAACTTCACCTCGCAACTCGCGCAAACCTCTCTTCCCTTCTTGTAGAACTCGTTCCAACTCAACAAAGAAAGGAGAGACTCATCATGTAAAATGGCATCTAACTCATCAACATTGATGATTTCTGATCTATCCGAAACTGAAGTGCTATGACTTCACCTGAAATCCCTGAAACAACTGAACCGTTTAGAGAACTTGGACTAAGTAGCTGGTCCATTTGGACAAGATCAAGATAAAAATAAGTCATATGTTGAAACGTATACTTCTTCAAACTTCTTCAAGCACTAACTTAATATTTAATCGATGCCTGGTTATGCAGAAGCATTTTCGTACTGGTTATGCGGAAACGATTAATCTACTCTTAACAAGTTCCAGCAAATTCATCCATCCCCATGCAATTGCAACATGTGTTTTTTGTCCATTCAGTCAAGAACTGAAGCAGTGTTCATGTTGTGCTCATGCCTCTCACTGTACCACCCTACGAAATTTGTGTGGTGTCCCATATCATTTGCTGATGTGTTTTACGTAGCAAATTGGTTCCTGTCCCACAGTGGGTTGGCATGAGTCTATGAGATGCTCCGGATTGCCTTGTCACAGGCATGCAGACAATACCTATAATGGCACAATATGGACCTGTATATTGTGCCAGTGTTTAACTGGCAGAAAAATGTATCAACAACAGACTGCAGAAAAACATTATGATAATAAGAAAAATAAGAACTGATCAAATAATTAGAGATAAATAACAACTGGAGTGTAGTGTAGCAATTAACACATGTTTCAAAAGCAAAAAAACCAATCGCTCCTCGTAAACAATAAAGGTAATAATAAGACAAGGAAATATTGGTTCTTTCATCAGGTAACAGTTACATCGATGTCCCTTTGGGAATCTCCCTGTACTTCAAGCTTACAAGTTTTGAAAATCATAATGTGTTCAAAGATTAAAAAGTAAAAAAAGACAGCATGACAGAAATGATATGTAATGAGTCGGATTCGTACCACGCAACCAACCTATTTAATTACATATTGCAGAATAGAACATTAAGAAAACAGCTACCAATCATGTCCATGCTCTCCCAACATTCTTACAAAAATTATTTCATCAAGTTCAAATGTGACATGTTTTACCATGGCTAGGTAAGAATTGGCATATGATGTAAATGCAATTACAGGAAAAAAGAATTTGCCTCACATGTACTTATCCGATAGAATCATAATAAAGACCCAAATTGTGATGCCAAGTAAAAGTCATGAAAATTCTGATAAGGCCTTCACAACAAAGTACAAAGTACAATGGGCTTAATTCATAATGTAGAATGTGCAAGTCATGTAAATGTAATTAACTCATTACAAGGTTGGTAATTGTCTCTGTGCCCCTGAACTAGACATTGGCTGACCCTGACTCTTGTGGAGTTTTTGCAGCAATGGAGATAGCATGAAGTCCAGATTTCAGTTCATCACCTAGAAGTTCATATACCATTCGATGACGTTTCACTAGGGTCTGCCCTTCAAACTTTGAAGAGACAATCTTAATGTTAAAGTGAGTCTCATTTGCATCTCCTTGAACACCTGCATGACCGGCATGCTGATATGAAACATCTTCAATTTCCAAAACACTTGCTTCCAGAGCAGACTGCAGCTTTTGCCTGATTCTGTTAGCTCTGGAAAGCAGAACATTGGCACCTCGTGAACCCATTGTCTATACAAATTCTCTTGTGATTCTTCCTATGAAACCTAAATTCAACTAAGTTGCCTGTAAAAGTAATTACTTGCATAAGCGCTTAGTAGTCTAGTGATAGATTAAACGATTCAATGTCATTGCATGTTTCTATGCCATTCCACATGTTCTCTTCATTAATTTCTCAAGAAGAGACCAAAGTCACCAACGTGGATGTACGCCAGAATGACATACTGCAAGAGTTTCCTAACATAATATATATAGTAAATACGGCTGAGATACAAAGCAAAGGTGCATACAAAAATCATAAAAATTCAAAACCAGCATTACATGGCAACAATGGTGTATCAGGAACAGTTGTTAATTACAAACCTAGTGAGGGTTATCAACAATGATATTTCATACGATTTTTTATTCCCTAGCGTGAAGCTGGATAAGAATCCTGAAATGCGGTTAGTTTTCTTTAATCAAAATCATTAAGACATAGAAATGGAGGTCTAAATATACTATGACATTGAGCATGTACAACACGCACATAAATCTTTGAGACCAATCCTTCCCAGGGAAGGATGAACAACCAAAGAACATCTCTTTCCTCATGACCAATCAACTGTAGATAGATTGGACGCAAACAAACATTGTGCCATCCAATCTCCTCTTTATCCTGAGACACTTCGAAAGCCTATTAACTCGGTATGTTTCAAATCCCACATAACCAAGCTTATACTACGAAGTTATGTTACGAAGTCATCATTTTTATGAGCAAAATCCGATCTTTTGAAACAAAAACGCCAATTAAGCGAAGAATGGCACTGAAATTTGAGTCGGTCTTTAATCATTACCGTCGACATACAACTATCATATCCCTTCAACCGAAGAAAAACAAACAAATTAAAGGAAAGAACACGAAAGTCTATCCCGATCTTATGTGACAAGCAAAACCAGAAAAATCTGGGCAAACCACATCAGGGGAACTCCCGCGGAGCAAACCAGATCCCAAAATCTAGTCCTTTACTATGTAATCGAATCAATTATGGAGGGGGAGGAGATCAAAACTCACTGTTGAGACCCAGGAGTGTGGTCGTAACGGGAGGGACGGGCGGAGGCGATGCCGCCTTCGTTTTAGGGCATAGGTTGGAAATAAGACGCTAATCGCAATGGAATATTAGAAGTGTCACTCATTTAGCACGATTTACATTTTAAAATTAAATTATCTACAATATATAAACATCATTTTTGAGCAAATATATAACTCAAATATATTTGTATTTACATTCATGTGTTTCAAGAATGATATTTACATTAGTGGGCATTTATGGAAAATTTGGATCATGATAAAGCATTTAAAATATGTAGAATTTATATTATCTATTAAGTATTTATTAAAATAATTATTTGTATATCATGAATTAAACATTTCTTCTAACACCTTTTTTTTCACCTATAGATCGTTAAAGAATTATAAGAGGTTTCAAGAAGATTAATTATTTGTGGATAGACATATAAGAATAAGATCAAAGCAGTGTTTTTACAACTAATACTTGATTTATCTGGCTCACTTATAGTGTTTTTCAATGGTATTATAATATTTTTATTAATATGCTAAAAATATTATAAAACTAACAAAAATATTATAAAATAAAATAATATTCTATCTCTTTGATTATCATTGCTCATAGGCTATTATGGTATAAATTTTTTAAGCTTAAATTTGGTTTATTTAAGATTATGAGTTTATTTATATTATTTATAATATTTAAAAATATATTTTAAATCAATTTATTATGGTGATCAAAATACTATAATAAGCCAAAACACTACAACTGATAGAAAAAGTACTATAGGGTTTGGTGAGAGATATTTTAGATATTATTCTAAATAGGAGCATCATTCGAAAAATAAAAACAGAGGTATCTTTTTGAAAAAAAAATTAAAAAAAAATCACCCAAAAATAAATTTATGATTAAAAAAAATAAAAATAAAAAAACCCAATTGTTGGAAGGGAAAAATCTATTTTTTTTTTGAAGTCCCACATCCATCAAGATTAGCTTTCTCTCTCTATCCTTCCCTGTATATTCACCTATTGGGAGCGCAACTAAATATTGAAGAGAATTTGACTTTCTCTTTTTTTTCTTCTAAAATTAAAATTTTATATATTGTCCAGCAATTTAAGGCAGCATATAAGTTGATTCAGGAAAGAGTGAGATATAGGAAGATTATAAGTAGTTTGATAATATATATATAGCAACAACTAAACCATTTATATATTATCGGACGGGTAATAATTTAACTTTCTTTGGTCATTGATGATTTATGTGAAACCTTATGATTGATTTATTCTTTTAGACGATATTATGTGAAGGTTGACTGTGATGTATGTTTTTTTTTTGTTTGTCAAAAGGTAAATATATTACTTCACAATGCAATTTCATCCATTTCCTATTCTATCAAAATTGACTTAAGAAGCAAACTGCAACCCTTCATTCCAAAATGGCAGCATTTAGTTTCATCCATCCCTCATTTAACACATTTCCCAGGATTGTTCTTCAGGAGATGTGCAGTCCAATGCATAAGCAATAATCATGTTGCATGCCTTCCACATCAACCGAAACCTATACAAGATTATTCCTATTAGGATTAAGGGCACTCTCCATGAGCATATCTTCTCCGTCCTTGAGCCAAAGCCTAGTATATCATTGGGAAACATAATGAAATGATACATTCAATTTCTGAGTGACCACTTTCCAAATTTTGGTAGAGAACTCACACTAAAATAGCAGTGATTTTGCAAGTTTCTTTCCTTATCACAAAGAAAATATTCATGCACATGCATAGTAGGCAATTTATTAAGAGTTTGCATCTAAAGATATGAGTTGTAGGGAGCATAGAAATGCATCGTAATAATTCTTTTCGCTCCACATGTGAAAAAGGCACCCAAGGCAGGTGAATACTGATAAATCCATAAACGGATTTGGTTGATGGTTGTCCATTCATTCGATCATTAGATACATACTTTTTTTGTCAAAAATAATTATTAGACTGTTAAAGATGTATAAAAGGATCTTTGGATGTCAAACTAAGGGGGAAGGTATCCACCTATAAAAATATATAATTATCTACTTGAGCGTTATAGGCAGCCTAACATACTACTTGATTACATTGATGAAAATAGTACAAAATCATGTGCGATGTTAGCTGAGACAAAAGGACTTTGATGTCACGTATCAATGTCTAAATGTACTAGGAAATCCGAGTCTTTGGTTAATATGTCATATAATATTGATGAGTCAGATTCAATCTGTACATCCAGAAGTTCATGGTCAATAACAACTTAAACGCTAAGCTTGAGTGTCAACAATTCGCAATCGATAGATGATTTGTCTTCAATATATTATTGACCTATAATGAACGCGAATCGCAAAACCTCATGTCACCGTCATGAAATGAAGAAGAACCATTAATATTTAATTTTATCTTTGCTACATTTAACTCATATAAAATTTTTCATTCTATTACTTTTAGGTGAGATAAATATAGGATTGTGATTAGTAAAGATGACCGCTCCAAAGTCAACAAAGAAAATTTCCATGCTTTTCATGTAAACTAAAGTTTGATTTGCACTGCTAGCTTGAAGGGTGGATCCTTGTGAGCCAATTACCTACATCCAACTGTGATGTGTGCTTTACTGTTCGTTTTTTGAGTTTTATTTGTAAAGATGGGCTTTTTTGCTTTGTTCACGGCATCTGAAATGTATGCATTATGCTTCGTATATCGTATGCTTTTCAGCTTTGAAGGCAGTTGAGTCTAATAAAAGCGCTAGTGGTTCGACGATCACAACACAGATATTATATGTACGATAACGCAAAGATAATTTTTAAGAATATCATTTGAAGAAAATGCCAAGAAGTTTGAGATCGATTTGTCGATGGAAAATTTAATTAGGCTACGCATCATGTCCTGAATAATTATGGCGATTGCTATATTTTAGTGGCAAAGTTTGGTGTTAGAGATTTCTATACACCGACGGTGGTCGTGGGACATCGTGGAGTGCAGTGCTTGGAGATGGATGTGTGTAGCAGAATGTGATCATACTGATAGAATACTCTTTATGATATACTGACATACGTTATCATATCATTCCCTGATATAAAGTAGGATGAGAGGAGGCGTGACACTCATCGAATATGAGGCTAACAAATAGACCACCTCATGGAATATAAAATCCTAGTGATACAGGTCACAAAAGCTATAGCAGCAGTTCATGCGTCTTTCTATGACCAAGTGCTACATGAACTAATTTGTACAATGATTGTCTTGCTTGCTATATTTTCCAATAGGAAATGTTGCAAGATCAATTATTTACGTACCTTCAAACCCAGTTCTGACAGCAAAGGCAACGCATACAAACAACTCCATGTCCACGGAGCAGCATTCTTGTCTGAATATGATTAGCCTGATGGTTTGGATAAGGGCTTTTTGGGATCTGAACATCATGTCTATGCACTTGGGCAGATTCTTCCAGAATTATGATCTTATTAAGCCTTCAAACCCGATGATACAAACTTTCAAATAGATGGTCGTTAAAAGAAAAAAGGATAAGTTAATGGCCAAAAGAACCTCTAAAAGGTCAAGAAAGAAGCTCGATTTCCAATCTGGGATGATGAACAAATTCTCTTATTCATATTCTGCCTGTTATAAGGCGGCGATATGTATTCTCTCTCTGATGGATTGCATGTGAGCAAGAACTAAGCTGCCGAATCATTGCCAGCGTTCATGCAAATAGATTTAGATATCATGAAGTGGCAGAAACCTAGGAGGTAGGAGAGTGGGAAAATGATGAACGCATGCTCTCACATCCAGCATCATCACCTTCTCCCTCCGCATATATGTATATATATATTTATGTATACTCTCCACCCCTCAGTCCTTTCATCTTCTATATAAACCCCTTGGGACCTTCTGCTGGTCACGACATTTCTGACTTGTCAACTCCACGACCCCAACATCAGTGGTTCGAGGTCTCTCCCGAATCATCTTCCTTGTGAATTTAGAGGATGGGATCACCCAATCGAGTTTGGACAGCATGGCTATTTGTGGTTTGTGTTTACTGGTGCTTTTGTTCCATGGAGAGGAACAAAATGTTTGTGGAGCCATCTCATATAGTGTATGAAGAGCTTCAGTCTGTTTCACCTGCCTTGGTAAATGACGAGTTAAAACCAAGATATCACTTCCGATCCGCTAGAAATTGGCTCAATGGTAAGATCCTTATTATCTCTAGACATCGTAAAGCTTCATTCTATGGAAGGTGAATATATTTAGAGTAATACTTGAGTTCTTCACTTGAATTCCATCTTTCACTTCTACTTACGACGTCATAGTCCCATTTGGATGTTCATAGAATGAAATAAGAAAAAGAAAAAAAAATATTTTTATTAATTCTTAAGGTATTAATTCTTTTATAATTGTTGTCTAATTATGTTTTTAGTATCAATTGCTGATTACTTACTCATTATATTTCTTTTCTTTTTTTTCTTATTTGAACACCACCATCAACAAATTCAATTATTTCAACGAGCAGATCCGAATGGTATGTTTGTAATTTTGTGTATTATAACATAAATTAATCAATTTCCTTAAATCAAAGGCTAAAAACAAACTGTAAAAATCGTGCAGGGCCTATGTACTACAAAGGCATCTACCACTTCTTCTACCAGTACAATCCATACGGTTCAGTGTGGGGCAACATCGTGTGGGCCCACTCGGTCTCCACGGACCTGATCAACTGGAAGGCACTCGCCCCCGCCATCTACCCGTCGGAACCATTCGACATCTACGGGTGTTGGTCGGGCTCCGCTACTGTTCTTCCCGGCGACAAGCCCGTGATCCTGTACACCGGCGTCGACCCAGAGCAACGCCAAGTCCAAAACATCGCGTTCCCCGCCAACCTATCCGACCCTTACCTCCGGGAATGGACTAAGCCGGACTACAACCCAGTGATACCCCCGGAACTTGGCGTCAACGCCAGTGCCTTTCGAGACCCAACAACGGCGTGGTACGCCCCGAACAAGCACTGGACTCTGGTTGTAGGCAGCAAGAGAGACAGAAGAGGCATGGCGATCTTGTACAGGAGCAAAGATTTCGTGCACTGGATCAAGGCGAAGCACCCGCTGCACTCCTCTAAGGATATCGGCATGTGGGAGTGCCCGGACTTCTTCCCGGTGGCGGCGAAGGGAAGGCAAGGGTTAGACACGTCTGCGTACGGTGACGGGGTGAAGCATGTGTTGAAGGTTAGCTTGGACGCGACGAGATACGAGTACTATACTGTCGGGAAGTACTTCCATTATATGGATAAGTACGTGCCGGATGTTACATCGTCGGATGATCACACTGGTTTAAGGTATGATTACGGGAACTTTTACGCCTCCAAGACGTTCTATGATCCTTCTAAGAAGAGGAGGATACTGTGGGGTTGGGCGAATGAATCGGACAGTGCGTATACCGATAAGGACAAGGGTTGGGCAGGAGTTCAAGTGAGTATAAGATTTAATGGTTTACTACTGGGGTTTTGTGTTAGTGTTGAATGATCGTTATCTTCTTCTTTGTATTGTTTTGATTATTTTTAGGCAATTCCAAGATCTATCTGGCTAGATGACAGTGGACGACAGCTTGTCCAATGGCCAATTGAAGAGTTCGAAACCCTTAGAGACAAACACATCTTTGTCAAGAACAAGAACATCCCAAGTGGTGGTTTCTTGGAAGTTAAAGAAATACAAACAGCGCAGGCAAGTTTCCTCTTGAAATAGACTTAGCCATAGTTACTCTCTTTGGTAACTCTGTTTGGAATTCTTTATGTTGCAATAGGCGGATGTGGAGGTGACGTTCGATGTTGCAAGTCTAGAAAAGGCTGAGGAGTTTGATCCATATTATGTCGACGATGCTGAAGCATTCTGTGCCAAAAAGACAGCAGAAACCAAGGGTGGGGTTGGGCCATTTGGACTGCTGGTTTTGGCCTCAGCCAACCGAGAAGAGAGAACTGCTGTCTTCTTCAGGATCTTCAAAGCTCAAAGCAAGTATATGGTCCTCATGTGCCATGATCCTACCAGGTCATATTTCTTGAACTAAACTCTTTTCATTTTTTATGGTGTACAATTAGCTTAATAAATAACAGCCTGGGAATATCTATCTACATTTGTTTTGACCTCAATTTCTCACGATTATGATCTCATCTATTTTGCAATTCTTTTTTGTATAAGCCTTGAAGCTATTCGGACAAAAACATTAGATCTTGAGCTACATAAAAGAATGTTAATCCTCTATGCAAACATCCTTGGGTGGTAGGAAAATTCCTAGAAAAAACTTAGCTGGGAAAATAACATCTTCATCTTGTTCTTTGTGCATCGAATATTGCATAATAATGATCTAGAGATACGATGGTTAAATGTTTTTTTTTATTTATGTTATCTAATTTTTTGTGTTTTTAAATCAGCAGATCATCGAAGAGGGAAAGTACATACAAACCCACTTTTGCGGGCTTCGTTGACATCGATATTACAAAAACAAGAAAGATATCTCTTAGAAGTTTGGTATGTTTGCATTTTATTTCTTGTGATATTTTCCTTTTTCTTCTAGTCCTTATCAAAACAATATAAAATTATATATATATATATATATATATATATATATATATTCAAAATTAATATTTTAATTTTATTTATTATTTTGAAGATTGATCACTCTGTTGTGGAGAGTTTTGGAGCCGGAGGCAAGACATGTATCACATCAAGGGTTTATCCTAGTGTGGCTATAGGAGAAAACGCTCATCTCTTTGTGTTCAACAACGGTGCACAGGATGTGAAGCTCTTCGAACTGAATGCATGGGAGATCACAGAACCGGAAATGAATGATGAAATCATTTACTGAAATGTTATTTCATAATGTTGTTCATCACATGAACATCTTTATCGCCAAAATAAAATGTTCCCTTTTTTTATGATTTAAAAAGATTGTTATGTGAAAATTTTAATTTTTTTTATAGATGTAGTGTTAACTCAAGAATACTTATAATGGATCTCAAATGATAAAAATTTTAGGTTTGTATGTAGGTATGAAGTATCAAATCATGTAAATGATTTTCTAGTATATTTTTTAATTATTAATTGTCAAAACTTTTCTTTTGATTTTGAAGTCTCTTAATAATATGGACCATAAATATCATTATGGTAAGATGCATGAGAATGTCTATAAATTATAACTATCTAATAGTCATGTTACGATATATCCGTGTGTGCCAAGAGATTGAAAAAGAAAAGTTGACAATTCTAGAATAGAATCTTATTCCTCGCTCTCCACAACCATCACAAGACAGTAGCAATGAGAGCTCCAAATAATAGCCCAAAAAAATCCTTGCATACTCTCATTGATTCATTGCCCCACATACCAAGCTTAAAAGGAAAGAAAATGCACACGTATCCTCCGTTCAATGAAATGAACACTTAAAGGAAACAGTGTGAGATCGACTCAAGTACCTATCTACAAAAAGAAAATAATAAAATATCACATATACTAAGCCTAGCAAGTCTATCAAATATGAAAAGATGATGATAGTACGAAAGCTTTCTACAAAACACTCTTACCCTTAATAACATCGATAGCTTCTATGACCTATGCCACCAATCCCCAGTGGATAGAGAGAGAGAGAGAGAGAGAGAGAGAGAGAGAGAGTTGCCCATTTAGCAATGTGGATACCAATACACAGCCTTACAAGAAATCAAATCTTTCTCATCAAGCTTCCACAATAAAAAATTATCATGTGGCACAAAGACAAGATAGATCCACATGACAAATAATCCTAAAAAACATACTCCCAAATATAGATTGTAGCCTTAGGCACATTCCAAGATTCATTACAAATAAAATTCAAAATAAAGTGACTATAGAGTTCAGAAATATTATAAAAAGTCACTTTTAAATGGATAGACACATCCAAATTTTAAAAATTTAAGGATCTAAGATAATGTTAATTGAAGAACCATTACCCATAGATATAGAAAATTCATCATGTAATATTTTAAAAGCTGATAAAAATAATTTATAAAACTAATTATTTTTAAAAGAAAAATGAATGTTCGAAGCGTCAACATTCTCATATTTAGCTCTTTCCACCTCAAACCATGAACAATTAAATTTATTCAAATATTGCACGATCCTTCTCCCTTGCAAGGCAAACCTCATGATATGCGAGTCTTTAATATCTAATCCTCCCTCACATTTTGGAAGGGTGATAGTCTCCGAGATGTAAACCACGAGAGGACTTACCACTATCCTCAGGAAACCTTCTAATCGACTTCATTACCACGTATAGAATTCAATGCAGAATTAATCAGTACAATCCGATCTACTTGTGATAAAAAAAATTTTCTTCCAAATATCGATCCGATCTAGCATAAGTTGAATCATACTGGAAATGTGGGTTTTCCTTCCAACTATCGATCCGATCTAGAAAACCTAGGAGTTAGACAAATTTATCTTTTGAACCGTGAGGATCTCATAAGTATAAAAAATATTTATAATAAATATATTTTTATTATTAATTTTTAAATTTTTATTTTTAATTTTAAAATATTTCTCTCAATAAAATGGATCATAAACCTGTCACGTTTTCCTTATGCATTGGACGGACCAGAAATGACAATTACCAAATAGTCCAAATATTTATATCCGTACTAAACAAAATTTTAAGGACAATAATTGCATCGTCCTGACAAGAGATAGGGTGGTTTCGAGTTTCACCATTTCTATTTCTTTTTCTACTTGTGTCCTTCACTAACTTGCGTACTGTTGTTTTCAGTCTTTTTTTTGGACTGTAATCGATGGGTGTCGATCAATCTCCATGTCATTGCATGTTAATGACAACAATGGATGGAGAGATTCCTTCTCGTGCACATGTATAATGGACAAGACCAACTCAGTCATCACTCAAACTATCTAATATAAAATGTATATATATCGTGAATTGGATCTACATAGTTTGATTCTCATATATGCTAAGATTTAGGAAATTGGTAGATCAGCCTGAGTGGCCTCATCGCGTTTTCCATGGCCGACGCTTACAAATCCCTATCTCCATCGAGAATCGAGGGGGAAGAAGAAGAAGTCCATCACCGGACCTATCAACACTACACACAACTCGTGTCGGCACTACCAAGCGTAGACTCCGGCAATGGCAACCCAATCCACTGCTACGACGGCTGGCACGGGTTTCTGACGGGCATAGTAGGCACCATGGTCGCCCAAAAATACTTCAAAGCTCGCCCTACCGACGTCCTAGTCGCCACCATCCCCAAGTCCGGCACCATATGGATCAAAGCCCTCGTCTTCTCCACCATAAACCGTGGCTCCTGCGTCGACTCCCGACATGCCTTGGAGTCCTGCAATCCCCATGTGTACATCCCCTTCCTTGAACACCAAATCTACACCAACAACCGAGTACCTGACCTGAGCAAGCTGCCACCGCCGCGACTCTTCGCCACGCACATCCCTTTCCAGTCCCTACCGGCGTCGGTGACGGAGTCAGGCTGCAGAGTCGTGTACATACCCCAAGGACAACTTCATATCCTTATGGCACTTCAACAACAGATTCAGGACGGAGGCTAACTTGGAGCCATGGACACTCGAGAAGGCCTTCGACAACTTCTGCAAGGGCTTCTCCATCTTCGGGCCGTACTGGGACCATGTGCTCGATTTCTGGAAGGCGCACTTGGAAAGGCCGAAGAAGATACTGTTCGTGAAGTACGAGGAGCTGCAGCAGGACACCGTAGCTCATCTGAAGCGGCTGGCGGAGTTCCTTGGCCGCCCCTTCTCGGAGGATGAGGAGAAGGAAGGGGTGATCGATGGCATCGTGCGGCTGTGTGCCATGGAGAGCTTAAGCAATTCGGAGGTGAACAGGAGCGGCACCACGGACTACGGGTATTGGACGGTCGACAACATCTCCTTCTTCAGACGCGGTCTGGTAGGGGATTGGCTGAATCATCTCACGCCCGAGATGGCTGATCGATTGGATGAGATGACGACGGAGAAGTTTGCTGGTTCTGGTTTGACTCTCTAAGCCATATCTTGCAAGAATTATATATATATCGAAACTTATATTGGATCTTAATTCGATAAATGATTTGGAAAAGTGCAAGACATGGAAATGGAGGCAGGTAATTACGGTTAGTAATGGTTCACCCGAGTTCAGTCCAACTCGTAACTTGCACCGCATCAAACCCGGTCCAACTCGGCCTCTCCCCCAACTCAGAATATATCTATTAATGCAAGAAAAAGGTCAAAACATCAATGCATGAATATAAATCGATATAACTGTTCTTCGTAGAAGATTGCAAGAATATAAGTTTCGATATAAACACCTTCATTCAATTACCAGGCGTTACATCAAACATTAAGTTCGCGAGAGATCCCATAAGATCCGACAGATGACATTGACAACCTTTAGCAACAAGCCTCGAAACTGCAAACATCAAACCAGAACTAAATTTATCCTCCGTCGTCTTCTCCGATCGATCAACCACCTCCCGGCGTGAGATGGTTTAGCCAATTCCCCACGACACCTGTGTTGGTGTTCGATAGAAAGTTTCCTTTCGATCAGCAGAATTGCATTGTGTGGGTAAAACAAAATTCGATCTTTTAGCTAAATGGCAACATATCGAATTGAGATATCCGAGTAAGTGATCAGAAGTCCACTGTTTGTTTGTGTGTCAGAAGTTTGGAAGACGCATAAGTCAAAATAGGCTGTCTTTTTGTGCTGCTCTTTTTTGTCAAAGCATGCTTGTCTTTTGGTAAGACTCTGTTTCCTCATTGAAAACTTTGTCTTTTGGTGGCAGTCTTCTTCAATTAAAGCCTGTCAATTGATCGAACGAGCTGAGGATCTACAGCCATATGAATGGAGTGAACCAATTCGACTTAGGTATATAGATGGACGGAAAAGCAAGAAATATACATGAGACAGATTAAAACAACAGAATGATCTAATGATATTATTAATATCTAACTATTGTCATTGATTTGATATACTTTCGAGTGATTGCATTTTAGCTCAAATCAAGTAGCAGCACACACTTGACCTTCTCATTCATCCAACCAGGAAACACAGCCATCAAAAAGCCAGCTCTAAGCACAAAGAAGAAGCTCTTAAGCCTCCAGAAAACATTGCACTTGAGTCTACAAGTTCTCCTTGATGCTTGTATCCTTTTGAATCCATGCACAAATGCTAACTTTCTTTTCTTATTTCCATACTCTTTTGCTTCTTTATCTTCTCCGAGGTAACACTATTTCTTCATCGTTCTTCTTCGTTCACTGGAGAGGCAATGCTGGAAAAATTGGCGAGGTTTACCGGCAACAGTAATACTCCTCTGTTTCTTCTTTGTTCTCTTTTCCGGATCCAAGGTGCTCAATGAATGCTTCGCTTATGATGCGTTTGAGCTTCCTCAAATACAGTTGTCCTGAAGAGAGAAGAAGCGGCAGACTGGGGGAATCAAAGAAGCCATAATGGCCCCTTCTATATTCCATCTGTCAAGCAGCAGCAGAGCCAGATTTGGTTGCTACAAGAACGTCTCAAGTTTTGTTCTTCTTTGAAAGAAAGATTACATCGTACATTTGTTCTGGAAGAAGAATCGAATAGAACTAAGACATCTCCTTATGAACACCAAAAACAGTAACAGCATGAGTGTTCAAAAAGAGCATTCATCCAATGAAGCAGAAGTGAACGAGGTGAAATATATAAACGAAAGATGATTATCTACTAAAACATCAACATTGATGAGCTGCCATGATATATTTCTTCACCTCTGCTTCCCTACATTCCAACGCAGCTACAAAGAAGCCAGAAACACCCATTACTCCAGAGATATGTCGCTGTACATCTCTCAGAACAATAAAGAGAAACTAGGAGCTACAGCGAGAGGAAGCCAGAGCAGCCATCATCGAAGTTGAGCGCATAGCTGAAGGGATCATAATGGAAGCTGAAACGCTGCTTGCTCTCTCTTGCTCTTCCCAGCTGCCTCCTTATTCCGGCTCTGAGCCTCCAGTAGAGGCTTCTAAACCTCCCTTTCCCTCCTCCTGTGGCCGTCCCAGCCTCTCCTGCGGCTGCCATCACCACTCCACCTCACAGAGAGCAAATGGAATAAGATTCCCAAACCTTCGAGGGACGCAAGATAGCACCGCACCTGACAAGGAGCAGGCGACCTCTAGTCCATCCTTAGGAGGGAGAGGTGAGATAGAATGAGACTTGTTGGGTTAACTCTGAGGCTATAGTGGACGTTACAGAGCTTTATAGGACGGACAAAGATTGGGGGAGTGCTACTTTTGATTCCTCTTTCACTTTGTTTATGCTCCTATGTTCACAATATTATGGTATGTGGCAAGTTTTGGCCATCACATGGGCAAAGGGAGGTCAGAGCTGCATGCCTTGTAGCTTGCTACTGCTTCCTTCATATTTAATGCTAGCATGTCCATCTAATTAAACAACAGAAAATCCAAGAAAATTCTGAGAATAATTGATGGATGTATGATCCAGTTCAAACTATTGTCGTACAGAGATGCAAGTGGAATGTGGAGCCCTGATGAGGAGATATCTCATCTTTCTTTAAAGCTCCCAGCAGTACTGGATTGAGAAACTGGGGGAGGTTGATTCAGTCACTCTTTAGGGGGCTACTTTGTCTCCGGGTCCCAGAATTCAATCACTAGCAACCATGGTCTAGACCTGACAATGGTTCCGAAACCACCGATGGATCGGTTCATTAGCAAAGAAATGCTCAAGTTGAATCTACTTCACTCGACCTTAACCTTCACTGTCCTCTGTTCACTTTGTTCTCGACTCTCTCTTCCAGTTCAATTAACTCGAGATTGCTATCAGAAGAATTCTGTCTCCAGCCATGTGAAGTCCACACTCCACTGTCAGAAGACAACAATCTGAGACGAGAAGAGGCCATGAAACCTTTTCAGAGTTTTGGGAGACAAGTATGGAGGGCTTTATGAAGAGTCCTTTTTAGTCTAAGATTCCTTCTTTCTTTATTTCCAAATAGGAGCAATTCAAATAGTTCCTTCAAATGTCTTAATATTCTACCGAGGTTGTGAAAGGAACTCCACCCACAGTTAGCCCCATGAGGCGATGTTTCCTCTCAACAGAGACAACCAAGTGTGTATCTCTTCATCACTGGAACATATTATACTCCAGAGATCATAATAAGAGGGTCAAGAATAAATAATCGAAGACAAAGTGACCTGGGCTACCTTGCGTAGAATCTGGCGACCCATGGTGCAAGATCAGTATTTTCTGGATCTCTTTTGATTTTGGAGTAGTAATCAGACCAGTATGAAGGTGATAATCTATCAGTGAATCCCTTATCGTAGATGCAAAATGGCAACCAGTCTTCACCACCATACATCCTCCTCTTCCTTTCCCTGGGATAAGCTAAAGGTGATTGAACATACCTGCAATGTAAAGATAAGTTGATTCTTTTCAAGTACTTGTCTGTCGGGAGCATGAGAGAGCCGTGCCTGTATGGAGTTATAGATACCTGACACCATCAAGTACGGCATCCCAGCAGAAGTGTGTATGGCCAAAAATATGGCACGGTGATCTGCCTATATTCTCTCCATGTATAGACCTTATTCTGACCTCCAAAAAATCAGAGCCTATTATCTTTGGAAGGTTTGGGTAGAAAAGCATCCTCTTCTCCGGGCATAAATCTTGCCTGTTGCAATAATTGTTTCGAGTTACAACAATATATGCATCAAAGAGAGTTAAGGTGCATTCTTAAGATCTTAATTTTGAAGTTCACATTCAGGGATAGTTGGTGGTTTATTACCTTCTTTATTTTTACGCGAGGTTAAACTTTTGGCATCCTGATTCAATTGGATCAAATGGCTAAAATTTGTAAGGCATGTATTCTATGTCGAAATGTGTCTATTTTTGTCTTCCTATATGCCCTTATAACATAAAGTAGGAAGCTACCTGTGTTGTTTCTGCAATTTGTCAGCCTAAACTATGCAACCAGTTAGGCACATAATGCACCTCTTCAATTCACTGTCTAGACTTCCTATAACACACTCTCCTGCCAAAAACCCTCTTGTGAGAGTGTAAGTCAGATTGGCAGCCAGTCACACAAGGTTTCTTATGGATTAAACTTTGAATCACAAAGCAGATCAAGGATGAGAAAACATTGTGAATAATCAGGACTGATTTAGCAAAAATAAAATAACAACAGAGCCAAATAACACTATTGCAGTCCATATTTAAGTGTAAATATGTATATTTGCAAGCAGATATATGAAAAAAATGGTCTGCTAACTTTTTCACATTTTTCCCTAGGTAAGATAAATCAAAATAACATAATGAATGCATACTGATGATAAGTATATCTGAACAATCAAATCATAAACACATAAATCAAATAACTCTAAGATGCCATCCAAGAAAGAATACCATGCTCAAAATGAATGCTAGATGTCTAAGGGGTCATTTGGTCGCTCACATTTGGAAATTATGCAATCCAAATGCAGGCATTACATCAAAATGAGAGAATTTGGTTACTTGTACTATTGCAAATTACATGCAGTTTCAACACAGATCTTGTAACTTGCACTCCTGACATATGGTTGAACTGCAGGGTTTTCGTTACCAGTACTCATAAATGTGGCAAGCAAACAAACCCTAAGTGCCCATTCCTGGCAACTATAATCATGCATTATCATTTTTGTTACCTTCATACTGGTGTTTGGAAAAATAAAGGACCTACACATTTAAAGTGCAAATTACCTTGGAACAAAATGAGAGAATGTTATCAAATGACAACTAGTCTTTCGTATCTCTTCGAACAAATTATGGTTCTTCTCATTCATAATATCAAAGAAGTGAGCAAGGGCAACATCACCATTTGCTAGTTGTAAAGGCCACTTGCATGAGTGAAAATCCTTGCATGCCTGGTCGTATATATAGGAAACAAGGATCATGATATAGACAAGATAACTAATTGTTTAAGAAACTGCAACAACATTGACAAACCATCTCAAGTGACACAGAGGATAGTTCGTCACCAAAAGCAATTTGGTTAAGAATTATCAAGTCAGTCATTTATGATCTTACCATCTCAAGTGATGGAATTCGAATGCCACTTATATCTTTCTCTGTGTCAAAACTCTGCAACAGAATATACTACAGTATAAGAAAATTCGAATGCATAAGTTTGACACAACTGACTGTAAAAAAGCCACAAGAAAACATTGTTTCATCAATGAGAACGATCAACTACCTTGTGATACCATGAAAACAAAGGAATGATACCCACATCCCCCACAATTCTTGGAGAGGTTTCTATTCCTAGTTTGCTGCATGCATCAAGCAAAGCGTTCAGCTTCTCCACAGAGTCCATCTGAAACGAGAATTCTAGCTGTCTCAGTTAGTTGATCTGGCAACCAGGAAAATCACAAACTTGTACACCTCCCGAGTAGCCATGTCTCAGATTGATTAAAGATCCATGGTATCAGTTCAGAAAAAGGCAACAGAATGTTTTTGTCAACTCTTGATGCAGAAATGCAATTGTCCCCTAAGTGGAGAAATAACTTGAGCAAGTCAAAAGCTTTATCAACATTATCAAACATAAAATCAAGAAAACCTTACAAAATTTCCACCTTCTCTTCGACACCAGAGATCATGGTTTCCTGGCACATAGAAAACACTGTCAAACCTCTGCTTCAACTCAGCCATGGTGAACACGAAGTTCTTATATGTCTCCGACACGTCTCCAGCGACAATAAGAACATCCTTCTTGTACCAAACGGTTGAAAGGCGGCTCACCCACTCCATGTTCTCTTTATAGTCCGTGTGCAAGTCCGATAAAACAAAGACTCTCATGTCACCTGAGTCACACGGACCACGAAACAAACGGTTCGCGGGCAACTTCTGTTGCCTCTCACCGCAAGCTATCTTCGTGCTTCTACCGCATCTTGTGGAAGCCAAACGATCGAATCCATCTGCGGAACAATTCGTGTGGCGCATTACTCCCGATAAACAAGGCAAAGAACTCACCACGACGACAGCCATTTCAGAAGAAGTTGATCAATTGGTCAATAAATGGAACCGCAAATCTTCGAGGCAAAGAAGTTGATCTACTCACTTCGGAGCATCAATCAGACGGTGTGACAACCAAAAGGGGATACCACAAACCATAGTAGAGATCAGAATTTACGAAAGGTGGGTTCTTTTGATGTGTTCCTCCAAGAAGGAAGTGGGCATTGACCTGCTATCAACTAACGGCTAAGTCAAAGATCACCAAAAGTTCCAAACGGAGTCACGCAGTTACCAAACCAAAAATAACTTGAAAATATGGAATCATGTGATCAAAAATCCTAAATTTTAAAATAATAATATCAAATTTATTAAGTCAATTTTTTATTATCGAAGTTTGATGCTGATTCGAAGCCAACGGTGATCATCTAACGCACTTACAAAACTATTATGAACATCGATTACGAAGAAAATGATACATTAAACCTGAGATATAATAACGTCCATCCTATTCAATCAAAGCATCGATTATATGTCGATAAGGTATTAATGACATAGTAATAAAGTATCGTGACGATAAGGTGTCAATCATACGACACTAACCACATGATGCTTAGTTGTGAATACTAACTATAGATGTCCTCACGTATTTATTCCTATATCATTATTATATATTCATTTGATTTAATTAGGGAACGACATAATCAATCATATATTTGTGTAAGTTTTTACAATGGAGTTAATAATTACATCGTGTGGATTTTCTAATTTCTAGTAATTTGGTAGCCTTAGCTTCACTTGTAGCGTTCCATCGTATTAGGGATTGGTGAAGCCTACTTCTCCGTAATCGAACTAATACTAAATGCAATTGAATGCAACGATCCATTATATTTATGATCAACCCAACCAACTTCATAAACGACAGGAATATTATTGCAGCTACAACGAAGGAATTGCACAATGAAATCTTGGAAAGCGAATGGTCACAACTTGTAATCATGTCCTCAAACCAAAAGCAAGATCATAACATGGCATGTCCTCAGCTAACCCCACAGTTAGCTTGTTCACATCCAAGTTGTTAGAACGAACATGCTCCGATATCACATCAAAACAAATGGGTTGGTGGAGAAATCACATCCTAATGGATCCTAAATTTCGTAATTACATTTGTTTAAGACTAAATAGATAACATTCGGTAATCATATTTGTTTAAAATAGACATATTTAGAAATTATTGTGTATGGAAAAAAAATCATCTTTTATATGGATATAAATGTACTTTTACATATGCTTATTCTAATAAAAGAAATCCTCCATTTCCATCAACATATATATCTACGTTTTTCAAGATTATATATATATATATATATATGTGTGTATGTGCACGTACAGGCGCATGCGATAATGATAATAATAATAACATACGCACGATAATGATAATAATAATTATTATAATAGTGCATAATAGTGTAAACAAGGTGACTAGTGGTGTTACAATAAATGATAATAATAATAATAATAAATATCTATCATTATAATAGCAGTGGTTACAATAGTAACATCCATGATGATGACATATATTAACAAAAGTGATAGTGATAATTATCATGGTAATGAGAAAATGATAATAATGATGGTGTAGAAAAGTATGTTAGATGTCAATTAAATAAATAATGATAGGAGAAATCTTTGAATAGATCGATCACCAAACGAGTATCCGAGTCGTCTTCGACCAAGTCGTCTTCGACGATAACAAAGCTTGAATTAGGTCAGAGTGATCCGATAATTATCTACACCAACTCCACATCAATTATATATAATCATATTTAACTCCACTTTCATATGAATACTTCAAAAGAAACCGTAACGTACGTTACACACAATTCCAGGAGCTAAATGGAACCGTGACGAGATAGCGTCACTCGCCTCGAAGAGCCCACGTTGTCGTGCGTCGCCACACCCGTCCAGGGCCCCACGTGTCGGGTCATGCTGGGACCAAACACAGGGAACAGATCACGGGCGAAGCGCATACACCCACGTTTCCCATGCACCCGTGCCGCATGAAGGTGTTTGGTGTTTGATGTTTGGTCCGAGGAGTGCCGCGGCGCCGGCGGCAGCGTGCAAGCAAGCAACGGTGTTACACGGCGGGGAGTTTATCTAAAGATTGGGAGTCCGCGGGGGACTGGCGCGAGGGTAAGTGGGTTCCACTCTTCTACTTTCCCCCTCTCCCTCCCTCTGCGAAACATACCTACCGCTTTTGGATCAACACTATATATAATAGGGTGTGTGGCTTCGGTTGGGAGTTGAGGATGGCTCGAGTTGCAGGTGAAGCAACATTGACGTCTCTCCTACTCCTCCTCCTCTTGCTACCGACGGCAGCAACCGGAGACAGAGTCACCAAAGGTTGGGAATCGGCGGTGGAGACGAGGAGAAGCGTGTTGGACAATGGCCTCGGCACGACTCCTCCCATGGGGTACATATTTCCTCCTCCGCTTCCGATCGTGTTTTCTTCCTCTTTCTTGTCGATGAGTATTAGTTTTCATTCATCTTCTTTGTTCTCTGTATGTTAGCCTTGTTATCTATTCCTCAGACTGCAAGGACCCCATCTTTGCTCCTGCTCTATGCTTCAAGCATCCAATTATGTTGGTAGACGTATCTAATTGATGATATTAATCTCACCAAATGGATCAGGTGGAATAGCTGGAACCATTTCCACTGCGACATCAACGAGCAGCTCATCAGAGAAACAGGTAGGACTCATCTCTCTCTCTCTCTCTCTCTCTGCTCTGGGAGATCTAGGCTTTGTTCATGCCGCTGCTATACCCACTCCACCTAACCCACGATGTGATGTAAAGCTACGCAATAAGTCCAGTTTGCCGTCCGTAAAGGATTTGCATGAAAGCGAAGTCTTCGATTTCTTGAGTCAACACGTGACTCACGTCGGCCACGAATCAATACAAAGGAATACTGAGAGATCGCCATGGACGGAAGATGACCAACTTGCGTTGCGGTCTATCTGACAATCAAAGGAAACCTTAGAAGAAGACAAAATTATTTTCACTTACATCGGAAGCTTTGTTGACTATGTGTGACATCTTATGCAGCGGATGCGCTGGTGTCCACCGGACTTGCCGAACTGGGTTATCAATACGTCAACATAGGTGTTCTTCTCTATCTATAACCTTCTTGTTCTTAGTGACTGATTCAGTAGATCCATGTAAATACCACTAATTACTGTGGTTTGTTGCTGTAATTTCTGGATTCACTGCTGACAGACGACTGCTGGGGAGAAAACTACCGGGACTCTCAGGTGAGAATTTATGTCAAACGTTGTCTTCTCCTTTCTACTGCGCCAGGGATTTTGTTGGATGCAAGCGGCGGTTTGCTCCCAACACCATCAGACCATGAATTCTAGGCATGACAAAAGTTATACGTGGCTATGAACTGGTTCTTTGCCCATGTCAGTACTTGAGTAGAAAACTTGGAGATTTGTATGACGCAGCTATTTCATGTCTGTTCTGCTTCAACGCATGCAGGTGCATCGAAACATTGTCATCTCGTGCTTCTTCTTCCTGACACTCCAAAGTTCTTACCAACTCACAGCTGTTTTTGCTTGTTTTCATCGCTCGCCTGTGGCTGTTTGACTTATCTACACTCAAATAAAATTTCTTTGGCCCAAGATTATGATTTTTAAGTATTTTACATTTTTTATTTGCATAGTTTAACTTCAACCATAACCAAATTTGAGTGTCTGATAAGAAGTTTAGAAGTATGTATGGAAAACAGTATATATATATATGAAAAAACAACAGTTTACCAGGTAATGTGTAAGAAAAGTTTTTGGTTCATATAAATTCTTATTATTTTTGTTATGTATTCGCTATATAATAGATGAACTGATCTATTGTCTCATATGGTTTACGAGATCCGAGTGGTATAAACTGATCCGTGTTGAGATATTACAGAACTGTCAATTCCTTTTTCTATTCCATGATGATTTCAGGGCAATTTAGTTGCGAAGCAGTCAACATTCCCCTCTGGGATAAACTCTCTTGCAGATTACGTGCATGGAAATGGACTTAAGCTTGGAATCTACAGTGATGCAGGGTACTAATTTTCATGTTGTTCATTCCATGACTCCACTTTCTGTGATTACCAGTGTTGGATTTGACAATCTGCAAGTTAAACTAACATTGAATTAAACAAGTAGCCACTTGAGACATCATAAAACTCGATTCTAGTGTAGCTGCCCCAAAATTCTACATAGAATTTAGCTGATTAGCCACTCAGGTCTTGTGAATCCACCAGTTCCTTTGAGCACTTGTGGTCTTCTAGGATAAGTAGTGCTGGCAAACTAATTGTGACCTCAAACAAAACATTTCAGGACACAGACATGCAGCAAGACAATGCCTGGGTCACTGGGATATGAAGATCAAGATGCTCAAACATTTGCCTCTTGGGTATGCAAGATCTGTTTGAATGTTAAGATACTACTCTGTCATGCCTCAGTTGTTTGGTCTGTCTTCATTCTTCTATTGTGGCTTCTACTTCAGGGTGTTGATTACTTGAAGTATGACAACTGCAACAACCCTGGTACCAGCCCAAGAGAAAGGTTAGCTATGTGGTCGATGTCAAGAAGCACAGACGTTTAAATGCCAATTTAGCGGACTCCAGCCATGGCTTAAGAACTGATGTCTGAGCTGCTTTTTGTTGCCGACATAGGTACTCTAAGATGAGCAGTGCTCTTCAGAATTCAGGAAGGGACATCTTCTTCTCTCTCTGTGAATGGTGAGTTTGCAGAAAGAGAATCTGACATTAAGCTTGTGTTAGAGTCATCATCATATACATGGAGAAATCTGACATGCTCTGGAAAAAAACTGTATCACAGGGGAGCAGATGACCCAGCAACTTGGGCGAGCGGTATAGGCCACAGTTGGAGAACAACAGGAGACATCTTCGACAGTTGGGACAGGTTGAAATGAACACGTACATGAACTGTTTCATAAGATACATTAGATTCCTCCAAACCTCACTTAGAAACTGATGTTTCACATGGTGTCAGCATGACATCCCGTGCTGATGAGAATGACAAATGGGCATCTTATGCAAAGCCTGGAGGCTGGAATGGTACTCGATGACACTGTTCCATTAGACTTCTCCTTCCACCTTGTCGACAGTATCGATTACCATAACATGATTCTAAATCATATAGATCCCGACATGCTCGAAGTAGGGAATGGTGGGATGACGACAGAGGAGTACCGATCGCATTTTAGTATATGGGCGTTGGCAAAGGTATTCAACTGTAACCACATCTTGATTGCACTACCAGAGAAATACTAATGCCGCTGCAACTCTTTAGGCTCCTTTGTTGATCGGATGTGATGTAAGATCTATTAGCGAAGATGCATTAGAGATACTGAGCAACTCCGAGGTCATTGCTGTTAATCAAGGTATCAATTTCAAGTTATCTTCACGTTTCACAGATAACATAAGAAGAACGTAAACAAGATGTGGTTTCTGTCAACAGATTCACTTGGAGTTCAAGGGAAGAAGGTAGTGTGGGGAGGCGGTACAGAGGTCTGGTCCCTTCGATATCTTAAACATCTTCTCTTTGAAGCTTAGACAGTCACATCTATCATAGTTGAGAATTGATAGGATGTGTCAACCGTCTTCATCATTCTGTCTCAACAACCTTGCAATTGCTGTCGGCTCGTGTAGGTTTGGGCAGGCCCGCTCAGTGGAGGGACGGTGGCCGTGGTCCTCTGGAACCGCGGAAGTTCACCGGCGACGATCACCGCCGAATGGTCCGATATAGGCCTCTCGTCGTCGACCGTCGTCAATGCTCGTGATCTTTGGGCGGTAAGCGTCCGAGACGAATCCATTTCCTTCTCTACGATAGATTCATGTTCTTACTGTCTTCGACTTCAAATCCATGTTTCAGCATTCGGATACTGCATCAGTTCAAGGGGAGCTGACCGCTACGGTGGATTCTCATGCTTGCAAGATGTACGTTCTGACGCCGCAGTAGGCCGCTCTGCTTTCACCAAACATGGAGAGACAATTATAGCAGATCTGAAGAGAATTTTGAACACATTGGAGAGACAATGCTACTTCTACATGTGATCCACGATGTAATGCATGTTCCTGTAATTTGATATGTCATTCCATTAGTATACTAGGAGACTACACAATTATCGGATGATTAATGGCGAGAGAGACGGAAAACAATATCAGATGTCTGTGCTGCTAGCACACAAATGGCTGGCTGAAAGTGATTTAGACTCCAACTCATTGCAAAGCACCATCCATAATGCATGCTCGACTGATGACCGAACCACATTTGGTCTTAACAATAACAATGATGTCTTGATCTTAACAATAACTGATGTATATAGATCATCATCTTTCGTTGTGAAACCAATGATGTATATAGCACCTTTGAGCACTCCATAAGTGACAAAGTAAAAGAAACAGGACTGATGTGACTTGAATCCTGGACCAAATGACCAAACTAAATTTGACAGTGGAAATCTCAACTACTGCTAAATCTCATTCATGACGACTCATACCGAAAGATTTCATCTTTCAAACAACTCTTGAAAACTAATCCAGAAGGCTTTCCAGATTCCTGTAGTATATATAATATTTGAAAAGAGACACCAACCAAATTGGTGTGAAGAAATGGCTTGACAGGAAAGCAATGTGCTAACTGGAAGCATCGATAAAAACATGTGTCCTTCGTAATAAAAACATTAAAAATCTAGGACCACTTAAAAGTAGATATATCTTAAATAGGTGACAAAATCAATGTTAGAATGGAACCCAAACAATATAAATATAACTAAGAAGCAATTGTCCTCGATGAAAACTTTATTTGGACAAGCGAATAGGGTGAACCATCACCAATATAACTCCACAAGACACGCTTAAAAAAGACACCTTAGTCAGGAGATCGAAGAGGTTTTTCCTAACTTGCCAAGTGAAGAAAGGCATGCGAACTGAAATGTTTACAGCCTTGGAGGAAGATTTTGATTTACCAAGTATTTACTGCAAGAAGATAATATATTTCCAAGAGCTGGTTTGCTGTTAATGAGGAATTCGTGCACTTCTTCGTCTAATAAATAAGAATGCATATAAGCATAATAAACAACTATGCTATCTAATACCAAAACTTCAAAACGGGATAAGATTACATAAACCAAATGGCAAGGGAAGAGGAAATATCTTCTTTTAGTTTCACAAACTTCAACTACTATAAAACCAACCAACTTGTCTCATCAACAGTTTAAATGTCAACGTCTTGGAGGCACCTAAGTATTATCACACCATTCTAAACTCGCCTTCAACATTTTCCACATGGCATTTCTGACCACTTCCGATTCCAGATTTCGTTTACACTATCTAACTTTTCTTACATACAATAAAATCCAAATAAACTATTATGTAACACCGGCTACGTCAGGGCAAGCATACACCAATTTATTTTCTTGAAAGCAACATGCATGCCACTGTCTACAAATTACAACTACCTAATGGTCATGTTATAATATATTTATATGTATTAATGTGTGAGGAGACATTGAAAAAGATGACAAAAAGAATAGTCCTGCAGCTTAAGCTTTTTGGGTTGAATTGGTATATGACTTAATATATATTAATCTTAACTAATTTAACTTACATTCATTGTTAAGTTGAAGGAAAAAAGATGATAAAAAGGTGAATAGTAAAAAAAAAAAGAGAGAGAGAGAGAGATTAAGAAAAGTTTTAAATAACTAAAAAACGATAAAGAGTTTTGAGTCAAGATGAGCTTCGTAACTAGAGTCAAGCCTATAGTACTAACAAAGTTAGCTAAACCAAATAGTCAAACTTGTCGGTGGGGATAAAGTTAGTCACACCATTGATCAATGATTGTAGATAAAATTAACTATGTCACATGCTCTTACTTGTAAGGGGGAGACAATTGAGCCACATGAATAGGAAGAGAATGTTTCAAGATATTCATGTGTAAGTAGAGATTAAAAAAAAACTAAAAAAATAATCTCACATCAGTAAATATCAAGAGAGTCACATGATATATGTTTAATTCTAACCTATAAATCATTTAAGTTTTTGGATTGAATTGGTGTGATGATTATTTCTATTTTTCACTATGATTATTATTTAAAATCTTATTTTAAAAAAATTAATATCTCAAAACTATCCTTTCAGGATATAAATATCTTTCGTCTCTTCTTCTACCTCCAAGGATAGTGAGCTGGGAGTGCAATAATCAATGGGACACACAAGATGAGAGACGACACACAACAATAAATATGACCCGTGGACATTAATCGACGATAGATGACAAGCTCGAGTTGTGGGTAACGATCGACAGTAGGAAATATGAGGGAGTGACGACGTTGACAGGATGCACCGGGAATATAGGTATGGAAAAAAATAAGCTAATTACATAGTATAATCTATAATTAGCTCAGATATTATGTTATCTTTTATAATAAAAAATATTTTATTTATGATAAAAAAAATTGATAGCAACTGTGAGGATGATAAAAAAATATAATATTTTCTTTATTATTTTTAGATTTCTCCTTACATACAATTATTATTTTTAGATTTCTCCTCACATGTTTAATGGATAAGACCAATCCATCATTTTTTTCTGGCTCCAAACCCTCATTCAAATTACCTAATATCAAAAATATATATCATGAGTTGGTCTTATATATAGTTTGATTCTCATATATGTTTGGCAAAGATTTAGGGACTAAATTAACATGATTTTCTCTCAGTTACTGGAAGGCGCACTTGGAAAGGCCAAAGAAGATATTGTTTGTGAAGTACAAGAGGCTGCAACATGACATGTTGCTATGTTAATGACAATAATGGATGGAGAGCTTCGTTCCCATGCACATGTATAATGGATAAGACCAACCTATCATTTTTTTTTTGGGTTCCAAATGCTTATTCAAATTACCTATTATCAAAAATATATACCATGAGTTGGGCCTATATATAGTTTGATTTCTCATGTATGTTTGGCTAAGATTTAGGAAATCGTTAGATCAGCCTGAGTGGCCTCATCACGTTTTCCATGGCCGACGCTTACAGATCCCAGCTCGAAGAAGAAGAGGAGGAGGAAGAAGGAGTCCATCACCGGACCTATCAACAATACACACAACTCGTGTCGGCACTACCAAGAGTAGACTCCGGCAATGGCAGACCAATCTTCTGCTACGACGGCTGGTACTGTTTGTCGTCGGGCATAATAGGCACCATGGTCGCCCAAAAATACTTCAAAGCTCGCCCTACCGACGTACTAGTCGCCACGATCCCCAAGTCTGGCACCACATGGATGAAAGCCCTCGTCTTCTCCACCATAAACCGTGGCTCCTGCGTCGACTCCCAACATGCCTTGGAGTCCTACAATCCCCATGAGTACATCCCCTACCTTGAACTCCAAATCTACACCAACAACCGAGTACCTGACCTAAGCAAGCTGCCAACCCCGCGACTCTTCTCCACACACATCCCCTTCCATTCCCTACCGCCGTCGGTGGTGGACTCCGACTGCAGAGTCGTGTACTTGTGCCGCAACCCCAAGGACAACTTCATATCCTTTTGGCACCACAAAAACTGGGTCAGGACGAAGGCTAACTTAGAGCCATGGACTCTCGAGAAGGCCTTCGACAACTTCTGCAAGGGCTTCTCTTTCTTTGGTCCGTTTTGGGATCATATGCTTGGTTACTGGAAGGCGCACTTGGAAAGGCCACAGAAGATACTATTCGTGAAGTACGAGGAGCTGCTGCAGGACACAGTAGCTCAGCTGAAGCGGCTGGCGGAGTTCCTTGGCTGCCCCTTCTCGGAGGATGAGGAGAAGGAAGGGGTGATCGATGGCATCGTGCGGTTGTGTTCCATGGAGAGCTTAAGCAATTTGAAGGTGAACAGGAGCGGCACGACGGACTTCGGGCAATTGACGGTGGACAACAGCCTCTTCTTCAGACGCGGTGTGGTGGGGGATTGGCTGAATCATCTTACGCCCGAGATGGCCGATCGATTGGATGAGATAACGAAGGAGAAATTTGCTGGTTCTGGTTTGATGTTCTAAGGCACATATCTTGTAAGAATAATATATATTGAAACTTATGTTGGATCTTAATTCAATGAATGATTTGGAAAAGTGCAAGAAATGGATATGGAGGGAGCAAGGTAATTACTATTAGAAATGGTTCACCGGAGTTGAGTCAACTCATAACACACACGCATCAAATCCTTAGAACATCATATCTATATAAGGACTAGAAGAAAAAAAAAAAAAAGTTAGGAGAAACCCTCCCAACAATATCGTCTAATCACATTTTAATTAAACTTTTCTTCTTCTTTTTTTCTGATCGATAAGTATAATCAAAATCTAATTAAATCTATAATATATTTTTATATAATTAAATAAAAGTTTATAATATAACAAATCACTATCTACCATGGCGTCGATGTGTTTCATAACACATCAATTTCTGTGAGGTAATTAGAGTTTGTGCCATATAATATATTCTCTTAAGAAAACAGTCTGTATGGGCAAAGGCAAGAGTTAAGTCAGTCAGTTGGATATCATACATTCTTTGGTGGTTTTGGATCCATAATTTTGGGAATTAGAAGTTGTCTTCGCTCCCTCTTTTGCTTTTGTTTGATTCCGTCAATTTACTGAAACAGATTATTAAAAAATAATAACATTTTCAATTCTAAAAATTATCATTAACAAGTTTATATTAGGGAACAGATTATAAAAGCTGCTTTTATTCCGAATTCCCAAATAATTAATCACATTCGGAATGTCCAACATGGAAAGAAGATTGTTGTGCTATGGAATTAGTTTGGAGAGGACATGGGAGTTGAGAGGGCGATGATGATCGACGAGTGTGAAGGTGGTGTGCTCCTCCCCCCTAGTCCTCGTCTTCTCCACCATAAATCGTGGCTCTTGCGTCGACTCTCGACATGCCTTGAAGTCCATGAGTACATCCCTTTCCTTGAACACCAAATCTACACCAATAATCGAGTACGTGACCTGAGCAAGCTACCACCGCCGCGACTCTTCGCCGCGCACATCCCTTTACAGTCCCTACCGGCGTCGGTGACGGAGTCAGGCTGCAGAGCCGTGTACGTGTTAAGATCAATGATGTCTTGATCCTGTCTAATAATCGGATGCACACGGAACATAGATGGGAGCGAAGACTGATGACCGAACCACATTTGGTCTTAACAATAACAATGATGTCTTGATCTTAACAATAACTGATGTATATAGATCATCATCTTTCACCGTGAAACCAATGATGTATATAGCACCTTTGAGCACTCCATAAGTGACAAAGTAAAAGAAACAGGACTGATGTGACTTGAATCCTGGACCAAATGACCAAACTAAATTTGACAGTGGAAATCTCAACTACTGCTAAATCTCATTCATGACGACTCATACCGAAAGATTTCATCTTTCAAACAACTCTTGAAAACTAATCCAGAAGGCTTTCCAGATTCCTGTAGTATATATAATATTTGAAAAGAGACACCAACCAAATTGCTGTGAAGAAATGGCTTGACAGGAAAGCAATGTGCTAACTGGAAGCATCGATAAAAACATGTGTCCTTGGTAATAAAAACATTAAAAATCTAGGACCACTTAAAAGTAGATATATCTTAAATAGGTGGCAAAGTCAATGTTAGAATGGAACCCAAACAATATAAATATAACTAAGAAGCAATTGTCCTCGATGAAAACTTTATTTGGACAAGCGAATAGGGTGAACCATCACCAATATAACTCCACAAGACACGCTTAAAAAAGACACCATAGTCAGGAGATCGAAGAGGTTTTTCCTAACTTGCCAAGTGAAGAAAGGCATGCGAACTGAAATGTTTACAGCCTTGGAGGAAGATTTTGATTTACCAAGTATTTACTGCAAGAAGATAATATATTTCCAAGAGCTGGTTTGCTGTTAATGAGGAATTCATGCACTTCTTCGTCTAATAAATAAGAATGCATATAAGCATAATAAACAACTACGGTATCTAATACCAAAACTTCAAAACGGGATAAGATTACATAAACCAAATGGCAAGGAAAGAGGAAATATCTTCTTTTAGTTTCACAAACTTCAACTACTATAAAACCAACCAACTTGTCTCATCAACATTTTAAATGTCAACGTCTTGGAGACACCTAAGTATTATCACACCATTCTAAACTCGCCTTCAAACATTTTACACCTGACGTTTCTGACTTGTCTCATCAACATTTAGTTTACACTATCTAACTTTTCTTACATACAATAATTTCCAAATAAACTATTATGTAACACCGGCTAGGTCAGGGCAAGCATACACATCAATTTATTTTCTTGAAAGCAACATGCATGCCACTGTCTACAAATTACAACTACCTAATGGTCATGTTATAATATATTTATATGTATTCATGTGTGAGGAGACATTGAAAAAGATGACAAAAAGAATAGTCCTGCAGCTTAAGCTTTTTGGGTTGAATTGGTATATGACTTAATATATATTAATCTTAACTAATTGAACTTACATTCATTGTTAAGTTGAAGGAAAAAAGATGATAAAAAGGTGAATAGTAAAAAAGAGAGAGAGAGAGAGAGAGAGAGAGATTAGAAAAAAGTTTTAAATAATTAAAAAAAATAAAGAGTTTTGAGTCAAAATTAACTTGAGTCAAGCTTATAGTACTAACAAAGTTAGCTAAACCAAATAGTTAAACTTGCGATGGGGATAAAGTTAGTCACACCTTTGTTAGTTACCAAATAGTCAAACTTGCGGTGGGGATAAAGTTAGTCACACCGATGATTATAGATAAAATTAACTATGTCACATGCCCTTACTTGTAAGGGGAAGACAATTGAGCCACATATGAATAGGAAGAGAATGTTTCAAGATATTCGTGTGTAAGTAGAGATTAAAAAAATACTAAAAAAATAATCTCACATCAGTAAATATCAAGAGAGTCACATGATATATGTTTAATTCTAACCTATAATCTAATCATTTAAGTTTTTGGATTGAATTGGTGTGATGATTATTTCTATGTTTCACTATAAGATTATTATTTAAAATCTTATTTTAAAAAAATTAATATCTCAAAACTATCCTTTCAGAAGTGGATATAAATATCTTTCATCTCTTCTTCTATCTTAAAAGATAGTGAGCTGGGAGTGCAATAATCAATGGGGAACACAAGACGAGAGACGACACACGATAATAGGCATAACCTGTGGACACTAATCGACGATAGATAGCACAAGTTAGGAGGATGGGGAACCGAAAATGGGGGATGGCGATCGATGATAAGCTCAAGTTGTGGATAATGATCGGCGAAATATTAGGGAGTAACGACGATGACAGGATGCACCGGGAATATGGGTATGGAAAAAAAGAAGAAGCTAATTACATAGTATAATCTATAATTAGCTCAGATATTATATTATCTTTTATAATAACAAATATTTTATTTATGATAAAAAAATATAAAAAAATTGATAGCTCCTCACATGCTTAATTGATAATATTTTTTTTATTATTTTTGGATTTCTCCTTACATACAATTTTTTAGTTTTAGATTTCTCCTCAGATGCTTAATGGATAAGACCAATCCATCATTTTTTTCTGGCTCCAAACCCTCATTCAAATTACCTAATATCAAAAATATATATCATGAGTTGGTCTTATATATAGTTTGATTCTCATATATGTTTGGCAAAGATTTAGGGACTAAATTAACATGATTTTCTATCAGTTACTAGAAGGCGCACTTGGAAAGGCCAAAGAAGATATTGTTTGTGAAGTACATGAAGCTGCAACAGGACATGTTGCTATGTTAATCACAATAATGGATGGAGAGCTTAGTTCCCATGCACATGGAAAATGGAAAAGACCAACCCATTATTTTTTTTTTTGGCTCCAAGCAACCATTCAAATTACCTAATATCAAATATATCTCATGAGTTGGGCCTACATAGTTTAATATATGTGAAGTACAAGAGGCTGCAACAGGACATGTTGCTATTTTAATCACAATAATGGATGGAGAGCTTAGTTACCATGCACATGGAAAATGGAAAAGACCAACCCATTATTATTTTTTTGGCTCCAAGCAACCATTCAAATTACCTAATATCAAATATATCTCATGAGTTGGGCCTACATAGTTTAATATATGTGAAGTACAAGAGGCTGCAACAGGACATGTTGCTATTTTAATCACAATAATGGATGGAGAGCTTAGTTCCCATGCACATGGAAAATGGAAAAGACCAACCCATTATTTTTTTTTTTGGCTCCAAGCAACCATTCAAATTACCTAATATCAAATATATCTCATGAGTTGGGCCTACATAGTTTAATATATGTGAAGTACAAGAGGCTGCAACAGGACATGTTGCTATGTTAATCACAATAATGGATGGAGAGCTTAGTTCCCATGCACATGGAAAATGGAAAAGACCAACCCATTATTTTTTTTTTGGCTCCAAGCAACCATTCAAATTACCTAATATCAAATATATCTCATGAGTTGGGCCTACATAGTTTGATATATATATATATATATATATTTGTTTCGCTCAGATTTAGGGCCTACATTATCATGATTTTCTATCAATTACAGTAGGCACAATTGGAACGGCCAAATAAGATATTGTTTGTGAAGTAAGACGAGCCGTAGCAAGACACGTTCCCGTGTTAATGACAATAATGGATGGAGAGCTTCGTTCCCATGCACATGTATAATGGATAAGACCAACCTATCATTTTTTTTTTTGGGTTCCAAATGCTTATTCAAATTACCTAATATCAAAAATATATACCATGAGTTGGGCCTATATATAGTTTGATTTCTCATGTATGTTTGGCTAAGATTTAGGAAATCGTTAGATCAGCCTGAGTGGCCTCATCACGTTTTCCATGGCCGACGCTTACAGATCCCAGCTCGAAGAAGAAGAGGAGGAGGAAGAAGGAGTCCATCACCGGACCTATCAACACTACACACAACTCGTGTCGGCACTACCTAGCGTAGACTCCGGCAATGGCAAACCAATCTTCTGCTACGACGGCTGGTACAGTTTGTCGTCGGGCATAATAGGCACCATGGTCGCCCAAAAATACTTCAAAGCTCGCCCTACCGACGTACTAGTCGCCACGATCCCCAAGTCTGGCACCACATGGATGAAAGCCCTCGTCTTCTCCACCGTAAACCGTGGCTCCTGCGTCGACTCCCAACATGCCTTGGAGTCCTACAATCCCCATGAGTACATCCCCTTCCTTGAACTCCAAATCTACACCAACAACCGAGTACCTGACCTAAGCAAGCTGCCACCCCCGCGACTCTTCTCCACACACATCCCCTTCCATTCCCTACCGCCGTCGGTGGTGGACTCCGACTGCAGAGTCGTGTACTTGTGCCGTAACCCCAAGGACAACTTCATATCCTTTTGGCACCACGAAAACTGGGTCAGGACGAGGGCTAACTTAGAACCATGGACTCTCGAGAAGGCCTTCGACAACTTCTGCAAGGGCTTCTCTTTCTTTGGTCCGTTTTGGGATCATGTGCTTGGTTACTGGAAGGCGCACTTGGAAAGGCCTAAGAAGATATTGTTCGTGAAGTACGAGGAGCTGCTGCAAGACACAGTAGCTCAGCTGAAGCGGCTGGCGGAGTTCCTTGGCTGCCCCTTCTCGGAGGATGAGGAGAAGGAAGGGGTGATCGATGGCATCGTGCGGTTGTGTTCCATGGAGAGCTTAAGCAATTTGAAGGTGAACAGGAGCGGCACGACGGACTTCGGGTGTTGGACGGTGGACAACAGCCTCTTCTTCAGACGCGGTGTGGTGGGGGATTGGCTGGATCATCTCACGCCCGAGATGGCCGATCGATTGGATGAGATGACGAAGGAGAAATTTGCTGGTTCTGGTTTGATGTTCTAAGGCACATATCTTGTAAGAATAATATATATCGAAACTTATGTTGGATCTTAATTCAAGAAATGGATACGGAGGCAGGTAATTACTGTTAGAAATGGTTCATCTGAGTTGAGTCAACTCATAACTCACACGCATCAAATCCTTAGAACATCATATCTATATAAGGACTAGAAAAAAAAAAAAAAAGTTAGGAGAAACCCTCCCAACAATATCGTCTAATCACATTATAATTAAACTTTTCTTCTTCTTTTTTTCTGATCGATAATTATAATCAAAATCTAATTAAATCTATAATATATTTTTATATAATTAAATAAAAGTTTATAATATAACAAATCACTATCTACCATGGCGTCGATGTGTTTCATAACACATCAATTTCTGTGAGGTAATTAGAGTTTGTGCCATATAATATATTCTCTTAAGAAAACAGTCTGTATGGGCAAAGGCAAGAGTTAAGTCAGTCAGTTGGATATCATACATTCTTTGGTGGTTTTGGATCCATAATTTTGGGAATTAGAAGTCGTCTTCGCTCCCTCCTATTGCTTTTGTTTGATTCCGTCAATTTACTGAAACAGATTATTAAAAAATAATAACTTTTTCAATTCTAAAAATTATCATTAACAAGTTTATATTAGGGAACAGATTATAAAAGCTGCTTTTATTCCGAATTCCCAAATAATTAATCCAACATGGAAAGAAGATTGTTGTGCTATGGAATTAGTTTGGAGAGGACATGGGAGTTGAGAGGGCGATGATGATCGACGAGTGTGAAGGTGGTGTGCTCCTCCCCCCTAGTCCTCGTCTTCTCCACCATAAATCGTGGCTCTTGCGTCGACTCTCGACATGCCTTGAAGTCCATGAGTACATCCCTTTCCTTGAACACCAAATCTACACCAATAATCGAGTACGTGACCTGAGCAAGCTACCACCGCCGCGACTCTTCGCCGCGCACATCCCTTTACAGTCCCTACCGGCGTCGGTGACGGAGTCCGGCTGCAGAGCCGTGTACGTGTTAAGATCAATGATGTCTTGATCCTGTCTAATAATCGGATGCACACGGAACATAGATGGGAGATAAATGATGTCTTGAGCCAAGTTAAGTGCCCATGTAACCAATTTCTTCCTTCTTCTTTCTTCCTGCATGTCGATGTTGGGCTGACAGCCCACAGATTAAGCCCATAGTGGATTTGGACAGCCCACAGCTCATACCCCCTCTTAACCTAACCCTAATTAACATTAGAAGGGGTGTGATGGTTACGTTTTGGAGACAAAAAAAAATATAAATAGTGCAGCAACGTGGGAGAAATGAATAGTCACAAGATTAAAAAAAAAAGGAGGAAAACAAGGCAGAAAAGAAAGAGAAAAAAGGGAAAAAGACAAGGATAATGCAGAGAGGTTGTTCTCAATCGTCTAGTAGTGTTCTCATCTTAGGTTAGATCAAATCTACAGTAGACTCTTGCTGTGATTACTTGGGGAGATTTTAGATATTGTAGGCAGTGACGTGATCTTTGTATCCTAGTTATTCTCTTATGATTGTTATTAGGGTTTAGGGCAAGAGATTAAGATTTGTATATTCATTATTCTCATAGTGGATTATCTCTAGTTTGCCCCGTGGTTTTTACCCTTCACATTGAAGGGGTTTTCCACGTATATCTTGGTGTTCTATTTGATTGTAGTTTCATTTAATTCCGCTGCGTATTATGGTCTTCTAGTATTTGTTCATATATAAAAATTATTCATGTTTATATCCCCATCAGGTGGTATCAGAGCAAGAGGTTTTGGTGATTAAAATTTTTGTATTTGAACATGGAGGCCAATAATGTTTCTCGCATGATTAGTTTAAATGGAAACAATTGGATGATATAGAAACCAAGAGAAGATGACCTTTGCAGGGGGATAGTGTAAAACTCGTAACTATGACAAATAATGAGTAGAAGATATTAGATCGAAAAATAATTGAGTTTATTCGACAGTGGCTTGATGATAGTGTCTTTCACCATGTTTCTACTGAAATTTCTACATATTCTCTTTGGAAAAAGTTGGAAAGTCTTTATGAAAGAAAAACAACTGGCAACAAAGCTTTTTTGATCAGAAAACTTGTGAACCTAAAATATAGAGAATGTGCTTCTATTGCTGAACATTTGAATGAAATGTAAAGTATTACTAACCAGTTATCCTCTATGAAAATGTCTCTTGATGATGAGCCAGATGGTGTTGTTACTATGAGTCAAGTAACAAGTAATTTATTGAATGAGGAGTTAGAGAAGAAAGAGTTCGGCAACATCTCAGAATGATTCACAAGCACTTATCTCAAAGAACAGAGGAAGGTCAAAGTCTAGAAGCAGTTCATGCATAGGTAGAAGCAACTCAAGATCAAGAAAAGATATTGTTTACTATAATTGTGGTGAGAAAGAACATTACAAGAACCAATGTAAGCAACCTAAGAAGAGCAAGAAAAAGGAAAAAGAAGTAGAGTCTATATAATCAAAAGATAATATCACAGCTACAATGCAGGGTGGTGATTATTTGATTTTATCTCCTTCTGATGATATTTTTTCTTGTGTGTGTCAGGATCTTGAGTGGGTGATTGACACAAGTGCTTCTTATCGTGCTACACCACAGAGGGAGTTTTTTGCTATATACAAGTCTGGAAATTTTGGTGTTGTCAAGATGAGTAACTATGACACAGCAGACATCATAGGCATGGGTGATATTCATTTAAAGACCAACCTAGGCTGCAAGTTGGTGCTTAAGAATGTGAGGTATGTGGTTGACTTGAGGCTAAATCTAATTTCAGTTGGAAGGCTAGATGATGAAGACTATGATAGCAGATTTCACAAAGGGTAATGGAAGCTCAGTAAGGGTTTTCTTGTTATAGCTAATGGAAAGAAATATCATACTTTATACAGATTACAGGCTAAAGCTTATGGTGAGCAGTTACATGCTATAGAAAAAGACTTCAGCATGGAGTTGTGGCATAGGCGATTGGGGCACATGAGCGAGAAGGGATTGCATGTTCTTTCCAAAAGAGAGGTATTACCAGACCTCAGAGGTATACATATGAATCCTTGTATTGATTATTTAGCAGGTAAACAACATAGAGTTTCATTTGCTAGTCTTGTTATGTCTAGAAAAATGCATGCCTTAGACCGTGTTTATACAGTTATATGTGGTCCTTTGAGGATAAAAACTCATGGTGGATATGTTGATGTTCTTGGTATAAGTGGTGCACTTTATTTTGTCACTTTTATAGATTATTTTTTCAGAAAATTTTGGGCCTACGCTTTGAAGACTAAAGATCAGGTGATTAATGTATTCAAAAAGTTTCATGTCAGGGTTGAAAGGGAGACAAAAAGGAAATTGAAATGCATAAGATCAGATAATGGTAGTGAGTATATAGGATTGTTTAATGACTATTGTAGGTCACATAGGATCCAACATGAGATGACAGTTCCTAGTACACCTCAGCATAATGCAATTGCAGAGAGGATGAACCGCACCATCATGGAAAAGATCATATGTATGCTTTCACAAGCCAATATACCTAAAAGGTTTTGGGATGAGGCTTTGAGGACTGCAGTTGATGTGATCAACTTATCACCATGTACAACCCTAGATGGTGATGTTGCAAAGCATGTATGGTCAGGAAAAGATGTTTCATACAAGCATTTGAGAGTGTTTGGTTGTCATGCATTTGCACATGTTCCAGATAATGAGAGGTCCAAGCTGGATGGTAAGTCTAAACAATGTAATTTTCTTGGCTACTCACATGATCATTTTGGTTACAGGCTTTGGATCCAGAAAAACAGAAGGTGTTTAGAAGCGGAGATGTAGTCTTCTTTGAGGATTAAACTTTTGAAGATTTGAAGAAGAAGGCACCAGCCAATACTTTTGTAGAAGGATTAGCAGATTGTGACCCAGTTATTCCTCCAGTATATCAGGGTGATGGGGGAGATGTGCAGGAAGATGGTGTAGAGCCTGATGTTGATCTACCTACAGAACATATTGTGGAACAAGAAATAGGAGAGCAAGTTCCAGCAGAACCTCAATTGAGAAGATCTTCTAGACAATGTCAACCTTCCAAAAGATACTCTACATATGAGTTAGTTGCTATGTGGGAAGAGTTGGATGCTCTTCAGAAGAACCACACTTATGATTTGGTACTGCTACCAAATGGAATGAAGACCTCACCAAAAGAAAGACAGGAGATATGCCGACAACTGGTTGGCATGACTTCACATTGAGGAGTCATGGGACAACCTCCTGGGCTGAAGGGGGAGGTTGTTGGGCTGACAGCCCACAGATTCAACCCATAGTGGGCTTGGACAGCCTACAGCCCACACCCCCTCTTAACCTAACCCTAATTAACATTAGGAGGGGTGTGGTGGCTGCGTTTTAGAGGCAGAAAAAAAAACATAAATAGGGCAGCAACGTGGGAGAAGTGAATAGCCATGGGATTCCAAAGAAAATGAGGAAAACAAGGCAGAAAAGGAAGAGAAAGAAAGGGAAGAAGACAATGACAACGCAGAGAGGCTGTTCTCAATCATCTAGCAGTGTTCTCATCTCAGGTTAGATCAAATATACAGTAGACTCTTGCTGTGATTACTTGAGGAGATTTTAGATATTGTAGGTAGTAACGTGATCTTTGTATTTCAGTTATTCTCTTGTGATTGTTGCTAGGGTTTAGGGCAAGAGATTGAGATTTATATATTCATTATTTTCATAGTGGATTATCTCTAGTTTGGCCCGTGGTTTTTACCCTTCATATTGAAGGGGTTTTTCACGTATATCTTAGTGTTCTATTTGATTGTGGTTCCATTTAATTCCATGTTTTAGTATTTATTTATATAAAAAAATTATTCGTGTTTATATCTCTATCAGTCGAGTGAGTGTTGTTGAAACGTCAATGTGAGCACGTAACATAAGGCTAAAAAGAAAAATCTTATCTATTATTAATTTTAACGTAACAGGATTAAAAAGAAAAAAAAAAGTAGCAATACAAGTAAAGGGAACAGGGAGAATGCTGGTTGCAAATTCCAGCAGTTGGTTGGACAAGAACTAATTGACTTGATTATAATCCGGAAAAACATATTTGCTTCATTCTGCATGATATATTCATGCATCGAGGCCCAAGCAGATGGATTTGATGCCCACCATGATAACATAACTCTAGTATGATTGCCTGTAGAAATAAACTTTTAACTCTAGTTGTGACCATATTCCACAATAGCATAATATTACGTAAGGCATCATCATCTTTCACTGTGAAACCAATGATGTATATAGCACCTTTGAGCACTCCATAAGTGACAAAGTAAAAGAAACAGGACTGATGTGACTTGAATCCTGGACCAAATGACCAAACTAAATTTGACAGTGGAAATCACAACAACTGCTAAATCTCATTCATGACAACTCATACCGAAAGATTTCATCTTTCAAATAACAACTCTTGAAAACTAATCCAGAAGGCTTTCCAGATTCCATCCTGTAGTATATATAATATTTGAAAAGAGACACCAACCAAATTGCTGTGAAGAAATGGCTCGACAGGAAAGCAATGTGCTAACTAAAAGCATCGATAAAAACATGTGTCCTTGGTAATAAAAACATTAAAAATCTAGGACCACTTAAAAATAGATATATCTTAAATAGGTGGCAAAGTCAATGTTAGAATGGAACCCAAACAATATAAATATAACTAAGAAGCAATTGTCCTCGATGAAAACTTTATTTGGACAAGCGAATAGGGTGAAACATCACCAATATAACTCCACAAGACACGCTTAAAAAAGACACCATAGTCAGGAGATCGAAGAGGTTTTTCCTAACTTGCCAAGTGAAGAAAGGTATGCGAACTGAAATGTTTACAGCCTTGGAGGAAGATTTTGATTTACCAAGTATTTACTGCAAGAAGATAATATATTTCCAAGAGCTGGTTTGCTGTTAATGAGGAATTCATGCACTTCTTCGTCTAATAAATAAGAATGCATATAAGCATAATAAACAACTACGGTATCTAATACCAAAACTTCAAAACGGGATAAGATTACATAAACCAAATGGCAAGGGAAGAGGAAATATCTTCTTTTAGTTTCACAAACTTCAACTATTATAAAACCAACCAACTTGTCTCATCAACATTTTAAATGTCAACGTCTTGGAGGCACCAAGTATTATCACACCATTCTAAACTCGCCTTCAACATTTTCCACATGACATTTCTGACTTGTCTCATCAACATTTAGTTTACACTATCTAACTTTTCTTACATACAATAATTTCCAAATAAACTATTATGTAACACCGGCTAGGTCATGACAAAAATCACAGAGATTAAAATAAATTTTAATTAATTAATTAAATTTATATATATTTTTATGTGTGTGTATTTGGCTAAGAATTAGACAATTGGTAGATCAGCCTGAGTTGCCTTGTCCCGCTTTCCCATGGCCTACGCGTTCGGATCCCGCTTTCCATCGAGGATCGAAGAAGAAACCGAGAAGGAAGAAATCCGCCACCGGACCTATCAACACTTTCACACATCTGGTGTCGGCACTACCAAGCTTAGAGTCCGGCTTTGTCGACTCTACAATGGCTGGTATGGGTTTCCGACGGACATCGTAGGCACCATGGTCGCCCAAAAATACTTCAGAGCTCACCCCACCGACGTACTAATCGCCACCATCCCCAAGTCCGGCACCACATGGATGAAAGCTCTCGTCTTCTACACCATTAACCGCGGCTCCCACGTCGACTCCCGACATGCCTTGGGAGTCCTGCAGTCCCCACGAGTGCATCCCCTTTCTTGAACTCCAAATCTACACCAACAACCGAGTACCTACCCGAGCAAGCTGCCACCCCCGTGACTCTTCTCCACACACATCCCCTTCCATTCCCTGCCGGCGTCGGTCGTGGACTCCGACGGGAGACTCGTGTACGTGTGCCGCAACCCCAAGGACAACTTCGCATCCTTATGGCACCACATAAACAGGCACAGGACGAAGGCTAACTTAGAGCCACAACCGCTCGAGAAGGCCTTGGACAGCTTCTGCAAGGGCTTCTCTTTCTTTGGCCCGGATTGGGATCATGTGCTCGGTTACTGGAAGGAGCACTTGGAAAGGCCAAAGTAGGAGAACTGCTGCAGGACACCGTAGCTCAGCTGAAGCGGCTGGCGGAGTTCCTTGGCTGCCCCTTCTCGGAGGATGAGGAGAAGGATGGCGTGATCGACGGCATCATGCGGTTGTGTGCCATAGAGTGCTTAAGCAATTTGAAGGTGAACAGGAGCTGCACGACGGACTTGGGGCATTGGACGGTCGACAACAGCACCTTCTTCAGACGCGGTGTGGTGGGGAATTGGCTGAATCATCTCACGCCCGAGATGGCTGATCGATTGCAGAAGAAATTTGACGGAGGAGAAATTTGCCGGTTCTGGTTTGATGTTCCAAGGCGCATATCTCGTAAGAATAATATATGTGTAATCCGACTGAATAATAATAATTTTCTTTTCTTATTTCCATACATTTTTTCTTCTTTATCCCCTCCAAGACAACACATTTCTTCATCGTTCTTCTTCCTTTACTGGACAGGCAATGAATGGTTGGTGAGGTTTACATGCAGCGGTTATACTCCTCTGTTCCTTCTTTTTTTATCTTTTCCAGATCTAAGGTGCTCGATGAGTGCTTCATTTATGGCGTGTTTGAGATTCCTCAGATACGATTGTACCGAAGAGAGAAGAAGCGGCAGAATGATGAAATCAAAGAAGCCATAGCAAGATTTAATTGCTTCAAGCAAGTCTTCAAGTATTGTTCTTCTGTGTAAGATTACAAATATCATATACACCAAGCTTGGTAATTCTATTAGAAATGAAAAAACAATAGGTAACATCGATATCATTGTATGACACAAAGGCGAGATCCACCAGAAAAGATACTCCCAAACATAGATTATATATAGCCTAGGCACATCCCAAGATCCATTACAAGTAAAATCCGAAACCAAACAATTGACTCTACAATTCAAAAATATTATAAAAAGTCAACTTTATATGGATATATATATGTTAGTGTAAACAACCTTAAGCCGTGGCCTCGGAGCCAACGCGGCTGGGTTCGGATCCGAATGATGGGGATCTTCCCGAGAATGTTTTCGAGCCCGTTGAGGTGGTCGGGTGCGATGGTCGGGGCGGTGTCGCTGTGGGCTGACGCGACTGGGTTCGGGTCTTAATGATGGGGATATTCCCGAGACTGTTTTCGAGTCCGTCGAGGTGGTCGGGGCGGTGTCGTTGTCTCCTCCGAGCAGGAACTCCTCGCCTTTGTATCTCGCGGGGACCTTCGGCTTCGTTCCTGCACAATGGTCAGGTCATGGTGCTTGGCCCGACCCCTTCGACGATCAAATTAGTGGATGTGAAGGGGGATTCAGATGAGGAAGTCTTCTCCCCTTTCTCCTGAGAGCGTAAGGGTTTTTATAGTAAAAATTACCGTTGCTTGACGTGCCTGCTTGCAGGGGGCAGGATCGTACTTCTGATGGCGTCTGACATTATCGTTGGCGTGGCGTGAGAGATCGAGCCTAAGTAGGGTATTAATATGCCTCGACAGACGTTCCGGTCCACGTTGATCGGGCGACTTATCAAGTTGACAGAGGCGAGATGCATCACTTGACGCAACTGATGTCACGTGAGTTTTATCGTAATTATTACTATCGTCATACATCCAAAGTCCAAAGATCCAAGATAGTAGTATTAATTAAAATATAATTACCGACAACTATAGAAAGTACGTCATGCAACATTTCAAAAGCAGAGAAAAATAACCTCCAAGACCAATCATTCTTAGAAAAAAATAAAATTGAATGTCCCAAGTGTCAACATTCTCATATTTAGCTCTAACCACCTCAGATCACAAACTATCATATTTGTTTAAATATTACAAAATCCTCCTCCTTTACAAAACAAACCTCATGATATGCAAGTTTTTACCACCTAATCCCCCGTCACATTGAAGAGTAATAGTCTTCTAAAGTAAGAGATGTAAACCACGAGAGGACTCACTATTACTCCAAAGAAACATTCTAATCGACTTCATCATCCCATCAAGAATAATAATCGGCATTCAAAAGACACTCAAAGAGTGAATAGGAATAAAGTTCAACATAGGATTAATAAGTACAATCCTACTTGCCTGTGATAAAAACTTTTCCGATCTAGCACATGTTGAATCATACAAAAAAAGGTGAGTTTTACTCACTCTTTTGGGGGCAATAAAGGTTCCAATATACCTTGAAACTCTCCTCCATAAACTAAAAATGATTATAGCTCCCTTTTAATACTTCCAAGGGTGTTTGTAGAAAAAAAAATCTCAAATTTTGATAAACTATTTCTATTTCTACTTATGTCTACTTCACTGACTTACGTCCTTACCGGAAAGATGCACTGGATGGAGCAGACTGTAATCCATCACCAGACCTATCAACACTTCCCACAACTCGTGTCGACACTACCAAGCTTTGAGTCCGGCAATGTCAACCCAATCCACTGCTACAACAACTAGTCTGGGTTTCCGACGGGCATAATAGGCACCATGGTCATCCAAAAATACTTCAAAGCTCGCCTTATCGATGCACTAGTTGCCACCATCCCCAAGTCTCGCACCGCATCGATCAAAGCCCTCGTCTTCTCCACTATAAATCGTGGCTCTAGCGGCCACTTCTGACATACTTGATAAGATTAATTCAAATAGCTATAATCACATAAAATAAAAGGAATAATTATTGTGAACACCAAATCTAATAAAAAACTTATTGATGATGTAATGTTTATTTCATATTTAAAATAAAATCTCATTAGTATAGAACAATTGATAAGAAAAGAATATTATGGGCTAATTACATATTACCTCTTATAATTAGTTGCATTTAGCATATCAGTCCCTACACTTTCAACAAGGTTAAAAATATAATTTCATAGGGTTAAAACTCAAGAGAGAAAAAGAGATTTTGTTAGAGCAACAATGTTAAATATTTTACTTTTATAAATATATGGATCTCAATATAACTTTTGAAAGTATAGAGATCGAGATACTAAACGAAGCTAATTACATAAGATATAATTAGTCCAGATATTATGTTATCTTTTATAATAAAAAATAGTTTATTTATGATAAAAATTAAAATTTAATAGCAACTGTAAGGTTGATAAAAAAATAATATTTTCTTTAATATTTTTGGATTTCTCCTCACATGTTTAATGGATAAGACCAATCCATCATTTTTTTTTTTTTTTGCTCCAAACCCTCATTCAAATTACCTAATATCAAAAATATATATCATGAGTTGGTTTTATATATAGTTTGATTCTCATATATGTTTGGCAAAGATTTAGGGACTAAATTAACATGATTTTCTATCAGTTACTAGTAGGCGCACTTGGGAAGGCCAAAGAAGATATTGTTTGTGAAGTACAAGAGGCTGCAACGGGACATGTTGCTATGTTAATCGCAATAATGGATGGAGAGCTTCGGTTCCATGCACATGAAAAATGGATAAGACCAACCCGTTTGTCATTTTTTTTTTTTTTTTGGCTCCAAGCACTCCATTCAAATTACCTAATATCAAATATATCTCATGAGTTGGGCCTACATAGTTTGATTCTTGTATATGTTTCGCTAAGATTTAGTACCTACATTATCATGATTTTCTATCAATGACAGTAGGCACAATTGGAACGGCCAAATAAGATATTGTTTGTATAGTACGACGAGCCATAGCAAGACACGTTCCCGTGTTAATGACAATAATGGATGGAGAGCTTCGTTCCCATGCACATGTATAATGGATAAGACCAACCTATCTTTTTTTTTTTTGGGTTCCAAATGCTTATTCAATTTACCTAATATCAAAAATATATACCATGAGTTGGGCCTATATGTAGTTTGATTCTCATGTATGTTTGGCTAAGATTTAGGAAATCGTTAGATCAGCCTGAGTGGCCTCATCACGTTTTCCATGGCCGACGCTTACAGATCCCAGCTCGAAGAAGAAGAGGAGGAGGAAGAAGGAGTCCATCACCGGACCTATCAACACTACACACAACTCGTGTCGGCACTACCTAGCGTAGACTCCGGCAATGGCAAACCAATCTTCTGCTACGACGGCTGGTACGGTTTGCTGTCGGGCATAATAGGCACCATAGTCGCCCAAAAATACTTCAAAGCTCGCGCTACCGACGTACTAGTCGCCACCATCCCCAAGTCTGGCACCACATGGATGAAAGCCCTCGTCTTCTCCACCGTAAACCGCGGCTCCTGCGTCGACTCCCGACATGCCTTGGAGTCCTACAATCCCCATGAGTACGTCCCCTTCCTTGAACACCAAATCTACACCAACAACCGAGTACCTGACCTGAGCAAGCTGCCACCTCCGCGACTCTTCGCCACGCACATCCCTTTCCAGTCCCTGCCGGCGTCGGTGACGGAGTCCGGCTGCAGAGTCGTGTACGTGTGCCGCAGCCCCAAGGACAACTTCATATCCTTATGGCACTACAACAACAGATTCAGGACGAAGGCTAACTTGGAGCCATGGACGCTCGAGAAGGCCTTGGACAACTTCTGCAAGGGCTTATCCCTCTTCGGACCGTACTGGGACCATGTGCTCAGTTACTGGAAGGCGCATTTGGAAAGGCCGAATAAGATATTGTTCGTGAAGTACGAGGAGCTGCAGCAGGACACCGTAGCTCAGCTGAAGCGGCTGGCGGAGTTCCTTGGCTGCCCCTTCTCGGAGGATGAGGAGAAGGAAGGGGTGATCGATGGCATCGTGCGGTTGTGTTCCATGGAGAGCTTAAGCAATTTGAAGGTGAACAGGAGCGGCACGACGGACTTCGGGTGTTGGACGGTGGACAACAGCCTCTTCTTCAGACGCGGTGTGGTGGGGGATTGGCTGGATCATCTCACGCCCGAGATGGCCGATCGATTGGATGAGATGACGAAGGAGAAATTTGCTGGTTCTGGTTTGATGTTCTAAGGCACATATCTTGTAAGAATAATATATATTGAAACTTATGTTGGATCTTAATTCAATGAATGATTTGGAAAAGTGCAAGAAATGGATATGGAGGCAGGTAATTACTGTTAGAAATGGTTTACCAGAGTTGAGTCAACTCATAACTCAAATTGCATATATAAGCGAAAATAAAAAGTCTAGAAAAAAAAATTAGGAGAACCCCTCCCAACAATATCGTCTAATCATATTATAATTAAATTTTCTTTTCTAATCGATAAATATAATCAAAATATAATTAAATCTATAGTATATTTTTGTCTAATTAAATAAAAGTATATAATCTAACCATCACCAGCTAATATATTTTCATACGTCAATTTCTGTGAGGTAATTAGAGTTTGTGCCATATAATATTTTCTCTCTTAAGAAAACAGTCTGTATGGGCGAAGGCAAGAGTTAAATCAGTCAGTTGGATATCATACATTCTTTGGTGGTTTTGGATCCATAATTTTGGGAATTAGAAGTTGTCTTCGCTCCCTCTTTTGCTTTTGTTTGATTCCGTCAATTTACTGAAACAGATTATTAAAAAATAATAACATTTTCAATTCTAAAAATTATCATTAACAAGTTTATATTAGGGAACAGATTATAAAAGCTGCTTTTATTCCGAATTCCCAAATAATTAATCACATTCGGAATGTCCAACATGGAAAGAAGATTGTTGTTCTTTGGAATTAGTTTGGAGAGGACATGGGAGTTGAGAGGGCGACGATGATCGACGAGTGTGAAGGTGGTGTGCTCCTCCCCCCCTAGTCCTCGTCTTCTCCACCATAAATCGTGGCTCTTGCGTATGACTCTCGACATGCCTTGAAGTCCATGAGTACATCCCTTTTCTTCAACACCAAATCTTTGAAGAAATTTTATTGAAGAAGTTTTAGTTTAAATACATTAACATATCACTCTCCTATTTTTATAGGAAAGATTTTTCTTAACAAAATAGAGGATTTTCCGACAGAAAGATTTTTTAAGAAAATCTTATCTATTATTAATTTTGATGTAACATGACTAAAAAGAAAAGAAAAGGTAGCAATACTAGTAAAGGGAAAAGGGAGAATGCTGGTTGCAAATTCCAGCAGTTGGTTGGACAAGAACTAATTGACTTGATTATAATCCGGAAAAACATATTTGCTTCATTCTGCATGATATATTCATTCATGCATCGAGGCCCAAGCAGATGGATTTGATACCTACCATGATAACATAACTCAAGCATGATAGTGGAAATGACCAAAGTAAAAGAAACAGGACTGATGTGACCTGAATCCTGGACCAAATGACCAAACTAAATTAGATAGTGGAAATCTCAACTACTGTTAAATCCCATTCATGACAACTCATAATGAAAGATTCATCTTTCAAATAACAACTCTTGAAAACTAATCCAGAAGGCTTTCCATATTCCTATAGTATATATAATATTTGAAAAGACACATCAATCAAATTGCTGTGAAGAAATAACTTGACAGGAAAGCAATGTGCTAACTAGAAACATCGATAAAAATAAGTTCACTAATCACATATCACATGTAGGCTGGTGTCCTTTGTAAAAACATTAAAAATCTAAGACCACTGAGAAGTAATTGTCTTTTTAAAAATTACACTGGATTATTATACTTATAAAAGTGAAATATTTAATCTTGTTTTTTCTCATGCTATCGATTCGGATGAAAGAAATATCACGCGTGCTAAATGATAAATTAAAGTGAGATAAAGTTAGTATGTACCTAGTGGTAAGCCTCGATATTTTCGTCAACAGAATCGTCAGCGTAACAAAAAATGAGGTTAAATATTTTACTTTCATATATATAATGATCCCAATATAATTTTTAAAAATATAAAGATTAAAATATTAAAAATAATTAGTTATATTAGGTAATCTATAATTATTCATATCAATATTTGATACTCGATGAAAAATTAATTTGGACAAACGAAGAGGGTTGACTAAATTGGTTGTTTGGAATCAAATCCTTACCATTGCAATGCCTTGCTAACTTATAGATATAAGAGTTGTAAATTTGTCTTATAAAGTTCTTTACTCATTTTTAATTACTAAAACCACCCAAGTTATCGTGAAGTCTATGTTTACTTGATCTAAAAGGTTTTAGAAACACGGAGGTTTATTATGTCCTATGCCAACTCATCTGTCATATAGGTTGATACCTAAGCAGGCTTATAAGTTATCAGCCTCAAAATAGTATCACAGTGTATCTCGATGTCCCCATACCAATGGTTGACAATAATCATCCTACCTTATCAAAATCAAAGACCAGAATGATCAAGCGATTAGCCTGATCCTATCTCAGGCTAGCTAGAAAGAAGGCTCAGTAATCAGGTATAAAAAGGAACTCATCAGCTCTCACAAGGGGGGCTCTCTATACGCTAACTCAATTATATAACTTACATTGTTGCCTTCTCCCATTTGCTGACTTAGGCATCGGAGGGGCCACGCTGGACAACCCCCAATGCCTACCTATCATGTAGGATTGTCGACCACCCAAAATACCCAAATGACCTAGCCCCTAGGGAGGGACCTTACAATCAGGAAGATCTTAGTCTACCTGTTAGGATCGGAGCGGCACTAAGAGGGGGGGGGGGTGAATTAGTGCAGCGGATTAAAACTTCGATTTTAATCAAAATCTTTCGTACGTTAAGAACGAAACTTGAGAAATTTAACTTGAAGGCGTATTCTTAAAGTTGCGCAGCAAAAGTAATACAAACTAAAGCAGTAAGAAGATTTGCAGTAATGTAAATGACAACAATAAAAAGCAAACCAGAGATTACGCCGATTTTTAGAGTGGTTCGGTCAAATGACCTACTCCACTTGCGAGGCCCCTCTTCGATGAGGCTCCCACCTTCCACTAGCAAGTCTCTTGAAATGGAAGGGTAAACACCCCTCTTACAACCTTTTACAAGCAGCTCAACCTCTTACAAATTTTCAATAAGAAAGAAGGAGGAGAACTCTCTAGCAAATTGAAAACAAGACTTGCTAAGACTTTCTAAGACTTTTCTCTCAATCAAAATGCTTCTCAAAAGTTGTAACCTCGGTTGAGATTTGAGGGGTATTTATAGGCCTCAAGAGGATTCAAATTTTGGGTTTCAAAATTTGAATTCTTTTAGGGTTCCCGGTGTTGGAGGTTCCACCGCCCAGCCAGGCGATGCCACCGCCCAGCACTCGGGTACTGGACGGTGCAACCGCCCAGCCAAGGAGGTGTCACCGCCCAGCACTCGGGTGCTGGGCGGTTCCACCGCCCAACTAGGCGGTGCCACCGCCTACAGTATTTTCATCCCAACTACAGTGTTTTCAGCCACTAGTTGGGCTTCAATCTTGGCTCTCTAGTTCGCTGGTTTAGCTTAATTTTTAGCCTAAACCAACTCTGACTTTGGGCCCAGTTGGCCCCTAACCAGGATATAGGATTATCTCTTAATCCTAATCCTAATTACAAGTGGACTACATAACCAAAACACATCCTAAGCAAATTTTCAACCGCGAACGTCGAGTCTTGTTCCGGCGAGCTTTCCGACGAACTTCTTCCGACGGACTCCCTGCAAGCTCCCAATCTTTGTGATGACTTTTAACGAGTAGCCGAGCCTTCTCGGTGATCTCCGCGAGCCTCCGACGATTTCTTCGGCGAACTTCCGACATGTTCCCGATTTCTTCTCGGATGGTTCCGGCAGCATCTCCGATGATTCTTCGGTCTCTTAAACGTCCATCGAGCTCGACTCCGGTATCCTTGCTTTATGTTTTCTGGTTATCGTAGTTAATCCTGCGCACTTAACTCAATAATATGGATTAGATCAATTAACCCACCAATTGATTATATCATCAAAATTCAAGATTCAACAATCTCCCCCTTTTTGATGATGACAATCAATTGATGACGGAGTTAAACATAACTCCCCCTATCTATATGCCATATTATGAGAAGATAAAAAACACTTGAATTCCATCCCATTGGATTCAAGCATAACCCGATAAGTTTTAATCGTAGAACTTTATCGTTATCCTCATTAAACAATAGTAAGTACGAAACTTCGATGAAAATCATAAGTTAAATGATACGGGACGAATTTTGCTACGACAGAAGATAAAGATTTTCAATATAAATTTCATGTTATCAATCTTGTGATATTTTCAAGGATTTGCAAGTCATATGAGACATTCATATCACACAGAAGATAAAGATTTTCAATATAAATTTCATGATATCAATCTTGTGATATTTTCAAGGATTTGCAAGTCATATAAGACATTCATATCACACAAGTTTTTGTAATTCATATTAGTCATGTCATATAAGTCATCACTTCTCCCCCTTTGTCATCAACAAAAAGAGACAAGCCAGCTAATTGATGATCATAGAAAAAGGTATAGCATTTATCAAAGTTCATCATTCAAATTTGCCAGAAATAGTTTATCCAAAAGACATCATCATCTATGCAGACAGTAGTTATCTAAAGGAAAGATCAGTTATCATAGAATCGATGACAAACATGAACTTGTTTTTAAAAGCAAACAGGACAGAATAAAAAGATACATCAATTTAATCCTTAGGAGGTAATCCACAGTGCTGATACATGATATCTATTTTTTCATTCATCTGTCGTAGTGTCTTCAAAATTTCAACTTGTTGATTCTGAATTTGTTCTTGCTGTGATTTGATCTGAGATAGCTCCGCCATAATGAAATTTTCAGAGGAGGAAACAGGAGCTGAAGGTGCTGCTCCAAAGGGACTAGGAGGAGGAGATTCACTTCCCATAAGAATTGGTGTTTCAGGTTGTTCTATTGGTGTAGGTATTGGATCCGTCCTTCTAGGCTGCCTAACCCATATGCCATTGCTAAAAGTGCACCTAAGTTTTTTTAGCAGGTTTTTATTTATTATGTTATATCGATCATTTTGAATAGATTCTTCATCGGGTGGAATGCAAATGTCATAGGCATGAAGAATTCTAGTGATTAACCTCCCATATGGCAATATAATATCTTTAGTCATAATTTCCTGCATGTGTTGGCGAATCAAGTACCCAAAACAATTATGCTGACCGGTCATAATCCAATACATGGTTCCTATTTCTAATTGACTTACTTCGTCAAGATGAAATTGTTTGGGGAATATGATGCTTGTGATAATGTGATGAAGAATTTTAGAGTTGAAAGGCATTAAGTGTTCACAGCTCTTGGGTAGGAAGTCAAGGTTTGGATTTGCAAAAATTGTTTTCACGGCTTCGGAAAAGGTTGCTCCTATTTTTTTGACGTCCCATTTACCCTTAAAATAGCATCCCCTATCTTTTTCAGTTATGCCAATTAGCTCACAAATGGTGCTGTCAAAAATTCTAATGGGTGTTCCTAGAATGTAAGTGCTTAGGCTATCATTGTCTTCATATAGGTTGGCATAGAACAATTTCACTAACCATGGATAGATTGATTCATCTATTTGTAGTAGAGGTAGAGCTTCTAGTTGAGCAAACCACTTAATGGGATCTAAGTCCTCTAGTTCATCCAAATCAACGTATTTTCCCTTATGGACACATCGTGTTTCAAATTTTGGAAAGCTAAGGGCTACCTCTTTTGATCTAAAAAGGTCATGGTTATATGAATCTCCTTCAATCCTTATTCCTTTTGATCTCTTTGGTGCCATTTTCTAGACAAGATGATGATGAAATTGTGAAAAATAAGCAAGAGAAAGAGAAAAGATAAGAGGGATTTCAAGTGTTACCTTGTGGAGATTATGTTGAGAGATGGAAAGCTTGGACCACCAAGAATCCTTCTCCAATGTTTCTAAGAGGTAGAATGAGGGTTAGAGGGAATGGGAGAGGGTTTTGGAGAGGTGTTTCTTCGGGTTGGGGGCGGTGTCACCGCCGACCCTAACCCCTCGGGTTAAAAGGGTGACTCGGTCGGTGTCACCGCCAAACTGGTCGGTGTCACCGCCTGGCGCCCGAGCGCCAGTCGGTCCAACCGCCGGATCTGGCGGTGCCACCGCTGGCATCACGCGGAGGAAAGAAAAAAAAATTTCCCTTTCTGTTGTTTAGCTTCTTTCCTCAAGATCATAATTCATACTTTAATGGATCATTTTGAATTGTAGAAGAAGGAAGAATTCAAATTTATAAACGAAGGGAAAAGAACGAGTTTTTTTTTTTTTTTTTTTTTGTTGAAGTTCATTTTAGGGACAATTTAGCATGCCTAATTCCCTTCGGATGAATTCAAATTGGTCTTCATTCAAAGCTTTTGTAAATATATCTGCTAATTGATGCTTTGTGTCAATGAATTCTAGAACAACATCATTGTTAAAAACATGATTGCGTATGAAATGATGCCTAACGTCGATGTGCTTAGTTCTAGAGTGCTGAATTGGATTTTTAGTAAGGCATATGGCACTAGTATTATCACATTTTATGGGAATATTTTTAAAGTGAATTCCATAGTCTTCTAATGTATTTTTCATCCAAATTACTTGTGCACAACATGCACTTGCAGCAATGTATTCGGCTTCCGCCGTAGATAGTGCGACTGAATTTTGTTTCTTAGAAGTCCAAGAAACAAGTGCATGTCCTAAAAATTGGCATGTTCCGGATGTACTTTTTCTATCTATCCTGCATCCGCCAAAATCGGCATCTGCATAAGCTATTAGATCGAATTTTTCAGATTTTGGATACCACAATCCTAAATTTGGAGTTCCTTTGAGATATCTAAATATTCTTTTAACACTCTTAAGATGAGATAATTTAGGATTAGATTGAAACCTAGCGCAAAGTCCTACACTAAACATAATATCTGGTCTAGTCGCAGTGAGGTAGAGTAGACTACCTATCATTCCCCTATATGTTTTTTGATCGAAACTTTCACCATTTTCATCCATATCTAACTTAGTCGTAGTACTCATAGGGGTGTTTATTGCTTTTGAATTATCCATGTTAAATCGTTTTAACAATTCTAATGTATATTTCGATTGGTTAAGAAATATACCATCACTAAGTTGTTTGATTTGTAATCCCAAAAAGAAAGTTAATTCACCCATTAAACTCATTTCAAATTCAAGACTCATACATTTGGCAAATGATTCACATAGTGATTCATCCGAAGAGCCAAACACAATATCGTCAACATAAATTTGCACAATAAGAAAATTATTTTCAAAATGTTTAATAAACAATGTAGTATCAACCTTGCCTTTGGTAAAATTATTTAAAATAAGAAAGGAACTAAGCCTTTCATACCAAGCTCTAGGAGCTTGTTTTAAGCCATAGAGAGCTTTAGTCAATTTAAATACATGATTAGGAAGAAGAGAATTTTCAAATCCGGGAGGTTGTTCGACAATACTTCTTCGGAAATAAAACCATTCAAGAAAGCACTTTTAACATCCATTTGAAATAGTTTAAAATTATTACTACTAGCATAGGCAAGGAGCATCCTTATGGCTTCTAATCGAGCCACGGGAGCGAAGGTTTCATCGTAATCGATACCTTCTTCTTGGTTGAAACCTTTGGCCACTAATCTAGCCTTGTTTCTAACCACGATACCATTTTCGTCTTGCTTGTTTCTAAAGACCCACTTAGTACCTATGACTAAGTGGTCACTTGGTCTAGGAACAAGCTTCCATACCTCATTCCTCTCAAATTGGTTCAATTCTTCTTGCATTGCAATGATCCAAAAATCATCTTTTAAGGCTTCGTCAATGCATTTAGGTTCAATTTGAGAAAGGAAAGCGGCGTTAGCACAGAAATTTTTGAAAGAAGAACGAGTTTGAACCCCTTTTGATGTATCTCCTATAATTTGCTCTTTTGGATGAGCATCTACATACTTCCATTCTTTTGGTAAAGAAATTTCGGAAGAAGATGCATTCAAAAGGCTATTTTGAGGAGAGGGTTCATTTAAATTCAAATTATCAAAACCAAGATCATCATCAAAATCATTTTTCTTTAAATCGGAAATTTCATTAAAAACTACATGAATAGACTCTTCAATTACTAAAGTTCTTTTATTAAAAACCCGAAAAGCTTTAGAAACGGAAGAGTAACCAAGAAAGATGCCTTCATCGGATTTAGCATCAAATTTTCCTAAAGCATCCCTTTCATTTAAAATAAAGCATTTACAACCAAAAACTTTAAAATAGGAGATGTTTGGTTTTTTGTTATTCCATAATTCATAGGGAGTTTTGGATAAGGATGGTCTTATTAGGACTCTATTCATGATGTAGCAAGCCGTATTTACGGCTTCGGCCCAAAAGTACTTAGGTAAACTATGTTCATTCAACATAGTTCTTACCATTTCTTGTAGGTTTCTATTTTTCCTTTCAACTACTCCATTTTGTTGAGGATTTCTTGGAGTTGAGAAGTTGTGATTGTACCCATTACTTTCGCAAAAATTTTGAAAGTCACGGTTTTGGAATTCACCACCGTGATCACTCCGAATTGATGAAATCATGAAGCCTTTTTCATTTTGAGTGAGTTTACAAAATTTAGAGAAACACTTGAAGCAATCACTTTTGTGAGCTAAGAAATAGGTCCAAGTGTATCTAGAGTAGTCATCCACAATCACAAAGGCATATTTGCTTCCACCTAGACTTGTTGTATCAATTGGTCCAAATAAGTCCAAATGGATCAATTGTAATGGTCTAGTAGTGCTAATTTGATTTTTTGGTTTGAAGCTTGTTTTTATTTGTTTGCCTAGTTGACATGCATCGCATACTTTGTCCTTAATAAACTTTATATTTGGAATTCCTCGTACTAATTCTTGAGATGAGATCTTAGATATTGTTTTCATGCTTGCATGGCCTAATCTCCTATGCCAAAGCCAAGCATCATCATTTACGGCGGAGAAGCACATTTCATTACTTAGTTCATCAAGATTGATGGTATAGACATTATTTTGTTTTAAAGCAATCATAGTCATGTTATGATTTGGTTTTTCAATAATGCACATATTTGATTCAAATCTAACGATGTAACCTTTATCGCATAGTTGACTAATACTCAAGAGATTATGTTTCAATCCATCAACTAGTAAGACATCATCAATGGAAAAATTAAATTTGTTACCAATAGTTCCCTTGCCAATGATTTTGCCCTTGTTGTTGTCTCCGAAGGTAACGTACCCTTCTTCTTTGCTAGTGAGCATAGAGAAATGAGATGGATCTCCAGTCATATGTCTTGAGCATCCACTATTGAGATACCATCTCTTGCTCCTAGCTTGTGGGTTTGTCTACAAAAGAGGATGATTTTTAGGTACCCATTTGATTTTGGGTGCCTCAAAAATTGACCCACTAACTTTGTTATTTATGATTGAATTCTTTATAGTTCCTTTAGGAACCCATATTAATTTTTGTGAACTAATTTTCCTAAATGGGCATTTGTAGGCAATATGTCCGGATTTGCAACAAAAGTTGCATTTCACATAAGAGGAAACATGTAATGTAGGTCCTTTTACGAAAGTGGTGGGATTTTGATGTAATCCTTTTACAAATCCAATTCCATTTCTATTTGCGATGTGACCCTTGTTTGCAAGGATCATATCTAATCCTTTGCTACCAACCTTAAACTTGTTTAAGGTTTCCTTAAGAAGCATATTTTCATTTTTTATTGCTTCTAAGTGCTCACACTTAGAGCATGGAGGAGTTTGAAGACTATCAAACTTATCTTGTAGCAAAGCATGCTCTTTCTTTAAGATACTTAACTTCTTGCTAACAGTTCTACATTCATCAAATAATTCATGAAAAGCGATAGACAGTTCTTCAAAAGATAAATCTTCATTAAATAAATCACATACCTCTTCTCCTAACGCCATTAGCGCGTAATGAGCAACTTGCTCGGTGTTGGACTCCTCTTCTTCGGATGCACTTGAATCATCCCACGTTGCCTTGAACGCCTTCTTCTTTGATGTCCTCTTTTTGGCTTGAGGACAATCGTTCTTGTAGTGTCCCGGTTTTTTGCATTCATAGCAAATCACTTGGTCTTTCTTTTGTTCAAATTTATTTTTTGTATTATTTTTAAATCTGTTCTTTCTTAAATATTTTTTAAACTTTTGAGTCAAAAGTGCAATGTCATTGTCACTGTCCTCATCACTTGATGTTCCTTTCAAGTGGTCTTCTTGTGATTTGAGTGCCATATCCTTCCTGTTCTTTGGAAGGGGGTTCTCGAGCTCGTCATGAGCTTGACATGTCATTTCGTAGGTCATTAGAGACCCAATGAGTTCTTCAAGAGGGAATGCTTTAAGGTCTTTGGCCTCTTGAATGGCCGTAACTTTTGGATCCCAACTTTTAGGGAGGGATCTTAAGATTTTAGTTACTAGTTCAAAGTTAGTAAAATCTTTACCAAGAGCTTTGAGTCCATTGATGACATCCGTAAACCGGGTGTACATGTCTCCGATGGACTCACTTGGTTTCATTCGGAAAAGTTCGTAAGAGTGCACAAGGATGTTGATTTTGGACTCTTTCACTCGGCTAGTGCCTTCATGAGTGACCTCAAGAGTTCTCCAAATATCAAAAGCCGAATCACACATTGAAACACGATTAAATTCGTTTTTGTCTAGTGCACAAAACAAGGCATTCATAGCCTTTGCATTTAAAGCAAAAACCTTCTTCTCCGATTCATTCCATTCGCTCATCGGAAGAGAAGATTTTTGAAATCCATTCTCGACAATAGACCAAAGCTCAAAGTCCATAGAAATGAGGAAGATTCTCATGCGAGTCTTCCAATATGTGTAATCCGACCCATTAAACAAAGGTGGTCGTGCAATAGAATGGCCCTCTTGCATGCCGGAGTAAGCCATCTCTCTTGGGTATTAAACCAAATATGAGAGATAACCTGGCTCTGATACCACTTGTTAGGATCGGAGCGGCACTAAGAGGGGGGGGTGAATTAGTGCAGCGGATTAAAACTTCGATTTTAATCAAAATCTTTCGTACGTTAAGAACGAAACTTGAGAAATTTAACTTGAAGGCGTATTCTTAAAGTTGCGCAGCAAAAGTAATACAAACTAAAGCAGTAAGAAGATTTGCAGTAATGTAAATGACAACAATAAAAAGCAAACCAGAGATTACGCCGATTTTTAGAGTGGTTCGGTCAAATGACCTACTCCACTTGCGAGGCCCCTCTTCGATGAGGCTCCCACCTTCCACTAGCAAGTCTCTTGAAATGGAAGGGTAAACACCCCTCTTACAACCTTTTACAAGCAGCTCAACCTCTTACAAATTTTCAATAAGAAAGAAGGAGGAGAACTCTCTAGCAAATTGAAAACAAGACTTGCTAAGACTTTCTAAGTCTTTTCTCTCAATCAAAATGCTTCTCAAAAGTTGTAACCTCAGTTGAGATTTGAGGGGTATTTATAGGCCTCAAGAGGATTCAAATTTTGGGTTTCAAAATTTGAATTCTTTTAGGGTTCCCGGTGCTGGAGGTTCCACCGCCCAGCCAGGCGGTGCCACCGCCCAGCACTCGGGTACTGGACGGTGCAACCGCCCAGCCAAGGAGGTGTCACCGCCCAGCACTCGGGTGCTGGGCAGTTCCACCGCCCAACTAGGCGGTGCCACCGCCTACAGTATTTTCATCCCAACTACAGTGTTTTCAGCCACTAGTTGGGCTTCAATCTTGGCTCTCTAGTTCGCTGGTTTAGCTTAATTTTTAGCCTAAACCAACTCTGACTTTGGGCCCAGTTGGCCCCTAACCAGGATATAGGATTATCTCTTAATCCTAATCCTAATTACAAGTGGACTACATAACCAAAACACATCCTAAGCAAATTTTCAACCGCGAACGTCGAGTCTTGTTCCGGCGAGCTTTCCGACGAACTTCTTCCGACGGACTCCCTGCAAGCTCCCAATCTTTGTGATGACTTTTAACGAGTAGCCGAGCCTTCTCGGTGATCTCCGCGAGCCTCCGACGATTTCTTCGGCGAACTTCCGACACGTTCCCGATTTCTTCTCGGATGGTTCCGGCAGCATCTCCGATGATTCTTCGGTCTCTTAAACGTCCATCGAGCTCGACTCCGGTATCCTTGCTTTATGTTTTCTGGTTATCGTAGTTAATCCTGCGCACTTAACTCAATAATATGGATTAGATCAATTAACCCACCAATTGATTATATCATCAAAATTCAAGATTCAACACTACCTACCCAGCCATCCCGAACCGGGTCCTCACCAACAAAATAGCTTTCAACATGACAGCCTATGCATTCTCATCCCACCAAGTCTTCTATGTCAACTAGGAAGAGGCACATAGATGAGCCTGCACCTTTAGTATTGGACCAATCAAGCTAACTCATCAATCAATGGTACTCACAACTCCATCATTTTGGTGTTAGAAGGAGGGCTGAATATCGTTGGTGCACCCTTTTGTCGCTCTTCCTAGTGAACATCTTATATAAGGAGGGCCCCTCCTCCCTTTCCTAATAGGTAAGGTAAGCCTGATATTTACCTCGTTAGAAGCACCCCTCAAGCTTAGGCACTAAGAGGCCAGGCATTTGTGGCTCTCCACCCTTAGCAACACCAACCCTTATCTTAAACCCTGCAATCTAGTGCTCAACCCCCTTCACCCGAGGACAGAGGGGACATCATACTATCTATGGTGTGTGCTATTTAAACCGTCGAAAAACCCCAATCTTGGCTTCCACCGACAAATGCAAAAGGCTACTCCACTTATCTTAAACCCCTCATGGGGGGACAAGTAGTAATTGCTCAACCCCCGACTCAGTCGGAAGCATGAGCAGAAGAGGTTGCGAGATGGCATGACCCCTGCATCATCGCACGCGCTGAGAAAGCCCCTCAAGAAATGCCAAGAATTTGGTGCTATCTGGGAAGGCAAAATCTTCCAATATCCTAGACAAGAAACCACCACCAGAGGAAGTGGAAAACATAACCCCACCTCCGCAGCATCAATGGAGAGGCAGAACCCCCCAGAGAGCCGATGGAAAGGGCGAACCTCATCCCCAAGAATGAACAGAATAAACTTTGATAAAACCCGAAAGTGGTTGTGTGGTGCCTCTAACTATCACAAGGTCACTATGGAACTATAGTCGCGGGCCTCCTTTAATTGTAGTAGGTCTCATAAGGTCATGGGAGTCTCAAAAGGTTTGCTCCCCATAGACAAAGAGCTCACCTGAACCACCTTCCGGGAGGAGGCAGTCAACCTTTTAGCACCTTGTCGACACCGAGAAAGAGGACAGAAGGCAATCAGAAGGTCGTCACCAAAAGAGAACAACCCCAATGGAGAAGGCAAAGTTTTGTTGGAGGAAGATATCTTAGTCCGCACTGAAGTGTTTGATGGCCAACAACAAGAAACGACAATGGAAGAAGAAGAACAAGAGAATAATGTAAAAAAGAGACTCCCCATCTTGTATGCATCGGTTTGATGTAATGGCATGCCTAGGGACCACGCGAGCAATGATGGCAAAAGATCGCATCAATTGCCCCAACGCAGCCACAAAAGCACCAAAAACGGAAAAGGGGAGCTTAAATCCCTAGGCAGATCAAACCCGCCCCCGCTTCAACGCAACTGAGTCCGATCCCAGATGAGCCCGGTCTTCACCTCAATGGGCCAAGCTTAACTCCTTGAGGGTTGCACCTAGGTGGAGATTACAAGCTCCATAACTATGCACTCAACGTAAAGACCCGAGGATGGCACCTTGGATGAGTAAGAGTTAAAAAGGATAGCTCTGAGCTATGCATCTCGGTGTGAAGCCCTAAGGGTTGCACCTAGGCCGAACCTACATGCTTCGTAGCCATGCATCTCAATGAGAAGCCCCGTGGGATGCATCTAGATTAAGCTTACACACTCTCTAGCCATACACCTCAGCATGAAGACTCGAGGGTGGCACATCGGATAAGTAAGAGTTAAAAAAGACTTGCTCCTAAGCCATGCACCTCAACGTGAAGCTTTAAGAGCTACAACTAAGCTGAGCCTACACGTTCCCTAGCCGTGCACCTAGGCATGAAGTCTAGAGGGCTACACCTAATGCTAGTTATAAGTGCCCTACAAGCTAATCACGTGAGTGATGACACGTGGTGGCATGACATAGTCTTTTTTTTATTATTATTATGATATTTTTTTACTTTATATTGCTTGTTGCATACATATATTGTGATGTTCATAGATCTATGCAATAGAAATCGGATCGTGGTGAGATCACAATAATGAGATTGATTTACCTTTAAACACAGACCCTAAATAATCCTAGTCATAGGTTACTCAAGAGAGATATCGAGATAACCGGATAGACTGGTGTATTATATACCCGTTCATATGATAAAGACGGTTGGTCTTATAATTGCCCGTGTGGGGATACTAGGGTGCATGTACTTATTAGAAGATGAGTTCATTGATTGATCTACTTACGAAATGTTAGATGGTTGATGATACATCATTGTCAAATAGCGATTTTGTCATCCTAGTAGTATACTTAATCTTTAGACTGGAGATATTAAAGATGTCCTATATGAGTACTCCACTCTTTAATACCAAACTTAAAGTTTAGAAGTTTCAGATCTAGTATAACTAGTCATTGGGAGTGACAACTAACATTACGATGGCTATTGAGTATCGATAGATGATCATCACTCTCGGTATCATGAGTGTCAATAGTGTCTAAGCAAGAACATGTGTGTTCTTACTTAAACAAATCCTTGGCTAAGGTCATTTAGATTGAGAGAGAAATAGATAGATCAAAATGATTGAATTCCCTTATATCGGACAACAACATAGTGGCATAATATGTCAGTAGTCGATGAGTCGAGTGAATTATTATGAAGATAATAAATAATTCACTGACCTAGAAGGAGTTCTGACAAATATATGACTCACGGCCAACTCGATATTGGGCGTAGAGGGTCGTACACATATGTAAGCATTACGACGAGTAGAGGATCGAATATAAGATATTTGTCGAAGCCCATATCTTATTAGATATCCAATAAATTCCTGAATTATTACATCCCATGGATGAGATTCAATAGGAGCTAATAAGAGATTATTCGGTAGAGACCCACTAATCTAATAGGCTTAGGTAATTGGATGGAGATTCAGTACCCAATATGGTAGGATCCATTAGGGTTAAGTTAACTAGATGCCTCTATAAATAGGAGCTAACCAAAGGCCTATAGGCTGGGGCTTCCTGGTTGCCACCTCTTATTCCTCTCTCTCATTCTCTTCCTCAGATAATAGGTGTAGAGATTGTTGGGAAATTTTGGGGGCGACATCACATGCGCAGCGGAAGAACAAGAAAACAAAATCCCCGATTCCCAAAGAGATGTTCGTCGTCGTGCGAAAATTGGTGCGCAAAATCCGTGAAACTTAAAACTGCGTATAGAGTAGATTGTGTTACCTAGGGAGATCGTATATCCCTATTTCTTTGCATATCTTTAGGAGAGGGTGAAGGAGGTCAACCGTCCTCCTCTCTAGCGGTGATCCACACAGTAGGGCTGTGACGACGCTCCTCAAAGCTCCAGGCCTGCTCTGAGGTGGAAAGAGGGAGGAGAATAGGAGAGGCAAGCAAAGGCTCTAGCCTATGAGGCTTTGAATCCCTCCTATTTATAGAGGTCCTCTATCAAACCCTAATGGATCCTCCCCTAGTGGGTATTGGATCTGCATCAAATAACCTAAGCCTTTTAGATTAGTGGATCTCTATCCAATAATCTCTCTTGGGCTCTTATTGGATCTTGTCTATGGGATCCAATAATTCATGGGTTTATTGGATATCCAATAAGATAAGGGCTCCGTCGGATATCTTATATTCGAACCTCTACTAATCACAATGCCTATCATATGTGTGTGACTCTCTAGGCCCAATATCGAGCTGGTCGTGAGTTATACCTGTCAGAACTCTTTGTAACTCAGTGAATTATTATCTCTGTAATAATTTACTCGACTCATCGACTACAGACGTACTAGGCCACTACGCCATAGTCCTCAAACGATACAGGAGAATCCAATCCATTGGACCTGTCTATCCTCAGTTACCGTGTACCTATAGTCTCTCATCCATCTAATATCTCATAGATAGTATATCGAGCATGGTGTTGTCAGACTCATACGGTTTCTAGTCGAGTCTCACTCTAATCGGATTCTCCCAGAGAACTCTTTCTCTCTCAACCCGAATGACCCCGCCCAAGGATTTGTTTGAGCAAGAATACATGAGATATTCCTCTTATGACGCCGAGAGTGGATGATCCTCTATCGACACTTAATAGCCCTCGTAAGGTCGACTACCACTCCCAATGACCAGCTGTACTATATCTGGGATAGCCAAACCTATAAGTCTGGTATCAAAGAGTGGAGCACTCATACAGGATATCCTTGGTATCTCAAGTCTAAGGACCAGATACACCACTAGGACTACGGAATCGTTGTCTGACAATAAGGCATCATCAGTGAACTCATTCTCCAATGAGCACATGTACTGTATCCCTAGTGTCCCTACATGAGCAGTTATGAGACCAACTGCATCCATCATATGGACGGATATACAGCACACCAGTATGTCCAATTATCACGATGTCCCTCTCAAGCAACCTATGATCGAGATTATTTAGGATCTGTGTTTAAAGATGAATCGATCTCATTATCGTGATCTCATCACGATCCGATTCTTATTGCACAAATCCAAGGATATCACAATATATATATATATATGCAATAGTTATAAAGTGATATATGCCAAAATATAATAAGCAAAAGGATTATGTATCAAGTCATACGTGTCATCACTCACGTGATTGGCTTGTTGGACACCTATGACTAGTAGAGATTTGGGTAGTGATTTGAGGAGTGTTGTCATAGTCCTACTGTGTGAATCATCGTTAGAGAGGAGGGTACTTGAACTCCTTCATCCAATACTACAGATCTGTAGGAATTCAAAGATATATGATCTCCCTAGGTAAAAACACTATCTCACACATGTATTTAAGTTTTGTGGGTTTTTGCACACCAATCTTCGAACGATGAAGAATACTTTTTTTTGGGAAATTTGATGATTTTATTTTCTGTTCTTCTTCTGCGCATGTGATGTCGCCCCTAGATTTCCCAACACATAAGCCGAGCTTACATGCTCCCTACCCGTACACTTGGTGTTAAGACCTCATAACCATACCCCAACTAGACCGATCCCGATACCCCGACTAGTAGACTTCTATCAGGGCACATACCCAACAAAAGAGCACGTAAGGACACCCTCCACAAAAGGCCTTGAAGGATGCCTTTCTAAGGGTGACAAATGAAAAGGATGATTTTGCCCCATGCCAACTCATCTATCATAAAGGTCGACACCTAAATAGGGCTCCAAGTCACTAGCCCCAAAATGACATCACAGTATGTCCCGATGTGCTCATAATAATTACTCTATCTTATTAAGATTAGATATCATAATGATCAGGTGATTAGCCTGATCTTATCCCAGGCCAACTAGTAAGAAAACTATGGGATCATGTATAAAAAGGAACCAATCAACTCATGCTAAGGGGGGGGGCTCTCTATACGCTAACTTAGACATAGAGCTTATATTGTTGTTTTCTCCTCTTCATTAACTTAGGCATTAGAGGGACTATGCTGGGCAACCCTCGACACTGGCCTGTCATGTTGGATCATCGACCAGCTGAAAACACCCAGATGACCCAGCCCCCAATAAGGGACCTTGCAACCAGGAAGATCTCAGTCCGTCTACCCAATCATCCTAAACCGAGTCCTCACCAACAAAACAGCTTCTGACCAAATAGCCGTACGATCTCACCCCATCGAATCTTCCAGATCAACCAAGAAAAAGTATTTGGATGATCCTGCACCATCGATAGTAGAACAATCGGATCGACTCATCAGGTACTTATGATATCATCATTGTGAAAGTATAAAAATAAATATTTCACACAGCGTAGACCAACGGGCTGCAAATCATTAATTATATGATCACATCATTACCAAGAATTAGAATATACACATTAGAGTTGTGATGTCATTAATTAAATAACTGCTTAGAATAATAAATAAGAATACATATAAGCATGATAAACAACTATGCTATCTAATACCAAAACTTCGAAACGGGATAACATAAACTAAATGGCAAGGGTTGTTAGGTCACAAACTTCAACTACTATAAAACCAACCAACCTGTCTCATCAACATTTTAAATGTCAACGTCTTGGAGGCACCTAAGTATTATCACACCATTCTAAACTCGCCTTCAACATTTTCCACATGACATTTCTGACCACTTCCGATTCCAGATTTCGTTTACACTATCTAACTTTTCTTACATACAATAATTTCTAAATAGCTATTATGTCACAACGGTCAGGTCATGACAAAAATCACAGAGATTAAAATAAATTTTAATTATATATATTTATTTATTTATTTATGTGTGTGTGTTTGGCTAAGAATTAGACAATTGGTAGATCAGCCTGAGTTGCCTTGTCCCGCTTTCCCATGGCCGACGCGTTCGGATCCCGCTTTCCATCGAGGATCGAAGAAGAAACCGAGAAGGAAGAAATCCGCCACCGGACCTATCAACACTTTCACACAGCTGGTGTCGGCACTACCAAGCTTAGAGTCCGGCTTTGTCGATCCATTCCACTGCTACAATGGTTGGTACGGGTTGCTGACGAACATCGTAGGCACCATGGTCGCCCAAAAATACTTCAGAGCTCGCCCCACCGACGTACTAATCGCCACCATCCCCAAGTCCGGCACCACATGGATGAAAGCTCTCGTCTTCTGCACCATAAACCGCGGCTCCCACGTCGACTCCCGACATGCCTTGGAGTCCTGCAATCCCCACGAGTGCATCCCCTTTCTTGAACTCCAAATCTACACCAACAACCGAGTACCTGACCTAAGCAAGCTGCCACCCCCGCGACTCTTCTCCACACACATCCCCTTCCATTCCCTACCGCCGTCGGTGGTGGACTCCGACTGCAGAGTCGTGTACTTGTGCCGCAACCCCAAGGACAACTTCATATCCTTATGGCACCACAAAAACCGGCACAGGACGAAGGCTAACTTAGAGCCATGGCCGCTCGAGAAGGCCTTCGACAACTTCTGCAAGGGCTTCTCTTTCTTTGGTCCGTTTTGGGATCATGTGCTCGGCTACTGGAAGGCGCACTTGGAAAGGCCAAAGAAGATACTATTCGTGAAGTACGAGGAGCTGCTGCAGGACACAGTAGCTCAGCTGAAGCGGCTGGCGGAGTTCCTTGGCTGCCCCTTCTCGGAGGATGAGGAGAAGGAAGGGGTGATCGATGGCATCGTGCGGTTGTGTGCCATGGAGAGCTTAAGCAATTTGAAGGTGAACAGGAGCGGCACGACGGACTTCGGGCGTTGGACGGTGGACAACAGCACCTTCTTCAGACGCGGTGTGGTGGGGGATTGGCTGAATCATCTCACGCCCGAGATGGCTGATCGATTGCAGAAGATGACGGAGGAGAAATTTGCTGGTTCTGGTTTGATGTTCTAAGGCACATATCTCGTAAGAATAATATATGTGTGTAATCCGACTGATCTGAAGGTGTAAGATCGATGAAGCCAATTTTCTTTTCTTATTTCCAAACTTTTTTGCTTCTTTATCTCCTCGAAGACAACAACACATTTCTTCATCGTTCTTCTTCGTTTACTGGAAAGGCAATCGTTGGTGAGGTTTACATGCAGCGGTTATACTCCTCTGTTCCTTCTTTTTTATCTTTTCCAGATCTAAGGTGCTCGATGAGTGCTTCATTTATGGCGTGTTTGAGATTCCTCAAATACGAGTGTATTGAAGAGAGAAGAAGCGGCAGAATGATGAAATCAAAGAAGCCATAGCAAGATTAATTGCTTCAAGCAAGTCTTCAAGTATTGTTCTTGTGTGTAAGATTCCAAATATCATATACACCAAGCTTGGCAATTCTATTAGAAATGAAAAAACAATAGTGCAAAAGCTTATAAAAAGTCAGGTTCACACAGATTTAATTAACATCCCAAGATCCATTACAAATAAAATCCAAAACCAAACAATAATTCTCCAATTTAGAAACATTATAAAAAGTCAGGTTTACACAGATAGACACATCCAAAATCTAAGGATCCAAGATAGTGTTAATTAAAGAACTATTACCCATAACCATAGAAAATTTATCATGCAACATTTCAAAAGCAGGTAAAAATAATCACCAGGACCAATCATTCTTAGTAGAAAAATGAATGTCCCAAATGTCAATATTCTCATATTTAACTCTTACCACCTCAGACCATAAACTATCATATTTGTTCAAATATTGCAAGATTCTCCTCTCCTGCAAAGCAAACCTTATGATATAATAGTGACAATCTCCTAAGGTAAAAGATGTAAACCACAAGAGGACTCACCACTACCCCCAAAGAAACTTTCCAATCGACTTCATCACCCATCAAGAATTATAATCGACATCCAAGTGACACTCAAAAAATTGAATAGGAATAGAGTTCAACATAGAAATAGTTAATACAATCCTACTTGTCTATGATAAAAATTTTCCTTTCAACTACCAATCCCATCTGGCACGAGTTGAATCACACTGGAAAGCAGAGTTTTACTCGCTCTTTTAGGGGCAATAAGGGTTCCAAAATATTTGGAAACTCCCCTCCATAAGAATGATTATTCCTAGAGAAAAAAATCTCGGAGTTAGGCAAATTTATCTTCTGAGTTATGAGGATCTCATAAGTGTAAAAAATATTTCTAATAAATATATTTTATTATTAATTTCTAAAATTTTACTTTTAATTTTGAAATCTATTCTCAGTAAAATGGATTGTAAACATCATTTTCTTGTCACATTTTTCTTACCGAAAAAGATGCATTGGACAGACCAAAAATAATAATTATGTAATAATACAAATACATATGATAAGTCAATATTTGGTCGATTTACCATTGGTGCGACTCGCGATGAATTGTTCGCTTTTGGTGATGAGTGTACCCGTATGATTTTATCCTTTTGGAGCTTAGGAGCTCTAAAAAATACGATAAGGATAACCCGACAGACTTATGAGTCATTGATTCTCATACTCCTCACCCAATATGAGACTAAATGTCCTTATCAGTGCTCCTTTCCATAGAGGAGCCAAGGGCCCAGGGCCTCCCTTCTAACGCCAAAAAATTATTTTTTGTGTGTCATTAATCAAAGAGTCAATACGGCCCGGTTTAGCCTCGAAAGCGTGGATCTATCCTAGAAGCCCAAATCGTAATAGGTGGACTCTCTGAAGGTGTGGTTCGTCTAGTAAAGGAAGTTCAAATTCATCTCGATGTGCGCTTTAGCCTTATTTGGTGATGCTCTACATCACCTCAGGGTGCTCCTTAGATGCATCAAGGTCCTGCACAATTAGTCAGCATCATCAGGAGATTCCTCAATTCTACTAGACATTTTGACTATTAACTATAATGTCACAGGTTCAAGTCATCCTTCTAACGTTAAAATATTATTTTTTATATATCATTAACGAGAGTCAACGAGATCAAAATATGGAATTATCTCATAAGCCCAAATGGATCACTTGGGTGACAAGTAGACTCTTAAGGCTTTGCTGACTTGCGGCAACAGATCAGTAGTTCTTTGGTGGTATGGCTCATAAAGAAAAATAAATGCCCTTATCAACTTATATCCATACTAAACAAGATTTTTAAGGACAATAATTGCATCGTCCTAACAAGAGATCAGATAGTTACGATTCATTACTTCTATTTATACTTCTACTTGTGTTTTTCTTTCCTTTTTTGGACTGTAACAGTTGGGTGTCCATCTTCTCTGTCATTACATGTTACTGACAATAATGGAGAGCTTCGTTGCCGTGCTTTTGTGTGGTCACGAAGACACAAAACGACGTGCACACATTTACTGGATGAGACGTACCCCGTGATCTTGTGTGGGCACTACCAAGTGTAGAGTGCAACGTTGTCAACCCAATCCACCGCTACAACGGCTGGTATGGGTTTTTTATGAGCATAATAGGCACCCCAAAAATACTTCAAAGCTCGACCTATCGATGTACTAGTCGCCACCATCCCCAAGTCTGGCACCACGTGGATCAAAGCCTTTGTCTTCTCCACTATGAATCATGGTCGTCGACTCCCGACATATTTAAATAGTTAATTACACATCGGATTTAGATTAAGATTAATAGACAAGGGTGAGGAGATTTGTTTAGATTATGTTGATTTTTTTATTACTTTAAAAAAAAATATTTTATTTTTTGACTAATATAAATATGTGCTTATGAATGAATCTAAAGTACTCTTACTCCCTTCTATTATTTTCTTTTCTTTCTTCTTCGAGTTTTACATAAATCCAACAAGTGTGATATCATAGGTTAGTTCGAAAAAGATAGTGTGTCGATTTAAAAAGGAAGAAAAGATCAATAGATAAAAAAAAAAGAAGATATTGGAGTAAATATTTTCAATCAATTTTTTCTATCTTTAAAGGTGAAAAATATCAGTTTTGGATCATTAAAATTAGACATCTATTTATTTCATAAGGATTATAGAATTTGGTAAAAAATAATTTTGCTAAGTATGATCTACAAGATCTCAATAATATTAAAGATCAAAACGATCAAATGAATAAGAATATATAGAAAGATGCAAGAGCTCTAATTTGACACTTTTACATTATTTTCTAACAATGAAAATGATTTAAAATATAAATAATAAAAAAATTAGTCAAGAAAATATGCTAAAGATTTGTTTAAAAGATTTGTAAGTCTATGAATATTCCAAATAAATATAAATGATAAATTTATGTTAAATAATGGAATTGAAAAAACAGATAAAAACAATATAAAAACTTAATTAGAGGGTTAATTTACTTCATTTACATTCAAAACCGGATATTATGTTTACAATTAGTTTGTTATCGAGATTCATGCATTGTCTTAGTAAACAACACAACTAAAAGAGTTCTTAGATACATTAATAGAATTCTCAATTATGACATCCATGATGAGTTGGTAAAAGATTTTAAGTTGTATTATTATATAAATAATGATTAGATTGATTGTGCAAACAATAGAAAAAACACTTCATGTTTAACCTTGGTTCAAAAGTAATTTCAAGAACGTGTTACTCTCTGAGAGAGTAATACATGTTAAACAATTTGGCTCCAAAGAATTTTAACAGATCACTAAGAATAAGAAAAATAAAGTAGACCAGGACAATAAATCTACTATTACAATAACTAAGACAATACATGAATCCAAACATGTTATCCAAGCATGAATGTGTTTATATTGTTTTTATCTGTTTTTTACCAGATTTATCACTCTTCTCATTTTTATAAGAGTATACGGAAATTTTTTATCTTTATAGTAATAAATCTGGATAACATTTTATTTCAATGTTATCATTACTCTTCTCATTTTTATAGTAATAAAATGTTATCCAAATTGCAATATTGCAAGATTTAGAGTAATAAGATTAATAAAAATCCAGACATGAATCCAATTATACCGGATAAATTTACTATTAACATTCTAGTTAAAATGAAGTTGACATCAAAATCCAAGCAAAACATGCATGTTATCCAAAGACAATATTGCAAGATTTAGAGTAAAACAGTAATAAAAAGAGAAGAGTATACGGAAAAAAAAAATTTATCCAAAGACGATATTGCAAGATTTAGAGCAAAACAGTAATAAAAAGAGAAATAAAAAAATAAAAAAGTACCAGACCTTTTTTGACAAATTGTCAGATATTACAAGATTTAGTGTATATAAACAGATATATTGGTAGCCAACTCTTATTGTAATTGTACCTAAATTATTTTCAAGAGCTTTGCAGTAAAATTTTAATATTCTTTTACATTTCTCAAGGGCCGGAGCCTGGGTCAAGGACCGGAAGCCTGCAGTAGAAGCTGATGGATTTATCTGTCAGTCGTGTCCCCGGAACGAAGAACTGGAATATCACGGTCAAGCAAGCACCCTGAGGAGCGATACCTGCATACAAGGAACTTTGTAAAATCAATATGATGGACACCATAGTAAGATAAATCATAACCAACCCAACATCCCTTACCGTAGAAGGCGGAGTCTGGCTTGGCCAAGTGACACTGCAAGCTCTTTGCAAGATGCTTCAGGCTCACTTGCTGTCGTGAATATAGAAAACCAATCAAGAGAAAGTCCAATAAAGGGAAAAAGAATCAAAATCTCTCATAGATTACAGACCACCGAGGCTCCTTCGCCCTTCTGAATCGCCATCTCAGTACGTGTCGGAGCGCTTAAAGTTCGATCACCTATCGGTGGATCAGCTGAAATGAATCACAAAAGATTATTCTTGAACTGAACTATCCTTTTGGTAACATAAAAGGCGGTGGAGGCAGCAATATACCACGCACACCAAGGACTCTCAACCTCCTGAACTCAGAACCAACAGTGATAAGTGAGGTGGACACCTGCAGATGAAGGTCACCGTACTGGGTAATGGCAACTGTGAGAAGGTCTCCAACATTCCTCAGCCGGTCCACCAAGCTCTGTAGCTGAGCAAGATCTTGGACCTGAACCATTGTCTACAAGAAGAAACATGGCAACTAAGCGATCAGCCAATTGATAGAATTTGAATGAGGTGGACATACTAAGCTACCTTAATCGAGTAGAAAACACCAACCAGAAAACTTTTTGGTTTAATAAAATATTTTGTGAAGAGAAAAGAAAAAAAAAAACAGAGAACCGAAATCCAAAATAAACAATTTAGCAAGCAAGCAGTCAATTCCAGCTCACAGAAACCGATCAAAACCAATTAATCAACCTAGAAAATCAACGAGCAAACTCAAATCTAGTACACACTTTCTTTCAGAAAACCACGAGCTACACCAATCATCAAATCTAAATGCAATTTTATTTTAAAAAAACAGATTTTTTTTTTTTAGGTTGCAGATGGAACAAGCAATAAACATAAGAGAAGCTCTTCTAACCCACTCTAGCTCTCTTTTCTTTTCCTTCCTTTCCCTTCCTTAAATTCTACATCTTCTGCACAAAATAGCCGGGCTACATTTAAAACCGGCACAATTTTAAGCCAAAAGAACTGATCTTGATTCTAAAACCGATACCTGGGGTAGGTCCTGCGCAGCTTCCAGGGCGGACTGGAGCTGCTGCACGTCGTCCCGGGGTAGGGGCTTGGAGATGGGCACGTCCTGCACCACAGCGGAGACCCGCCCCTTTGTCTCGAACGTGAGAAACGGAGCGGGGTCGCGCGAGCCCGCGGGGAGCTTCTTCACGAGCTTGATCTGGATGGCCGCGGTGTCGTCCCGGGCCTGAGCCTGGATGGTGAGAGCGCTGCGGAGGGCGCGGTGTAGGAGGGCAACATCGACCGCGAAGGCGATGCGGCCGGCATTCTGGCTGGAGATTCGATAGTCTCGGAAGAGGACGTCCTTGTTGAACTGCGCCACGGACTGCACGCCGTCGCCACCGAGGAGGTTGTGGAGGAACATGGCGTGATCGGGCGTCAAGTATACATGGCAAATGCGTCCATGCTTGTCGAGGGCGGGGAGAAAACCTACAATAGTTATATACAGCAAAGAGCATGTAAGGTGTTTGCGGAAATGAGCAACAGAGATCGTCGCGGACTGGGAGAAGAGAAGCGTACGCTTGTCGAGGAGATTGACGCCGTCCTGGGTGAGGAATGCCTTGAACTTCATGGCTCTCTCGATCTGCCTACAGACATGAGATTAGAAGGGTTAGGAAACGAGAGGGATTGATTTCCACGGTCCCGTTCCGCTCCTCCTCGCATTCAAGTCTGATATCTTTCCCGCTTTCCCTTGTCGTGGTGTACTTGTATATATATATAAAAGGATCCTTTTTATAAGTATTTTAATTAATCTCCGGGTTTCCAGCTGTCATCACAACCTCATCAACCCGGAGATTAATCACAAAACCCTTTTGTTAGAAATACTCTTTTACCTCCCCAAATCTACCTGCCTTCCCATTGGGTGATCCGAGGCGAGATCAGACGATCGGTGGCATGGATACAAAGTGAACCGAGTAGCTAAGTTTTATCAAAGAAAACCGGTGGGTCCACAACTTTCTTAGACCAGCGGTAAATAACGTCACCAACAACCACGATGATTACAGTAACAAAACTCCAAACATCGGGGTCTCTGCCAGTGCTCGGGCCACTTCTAATTGACCTTTACGACCTCCCCCAACCCCACCGACGCCCATAGAAGACACCAGAAGGCTAGAGGGGGAGAGAGAGAGAACATCGACCCCGTACCATGGCGTCTAAGCTGGTCCTCATCCTCGTCTTCGTGGTCGACCTGATAGCCTTCGGCCTTGCGGTCGCCGCCGAGCAGCGCCGCAGCAAGGTGAGCCCGTGATCTCGTCCCCGTCTCCCCCTGAACCCGATCTGAGTTGATTTGGCCTGATGTTTCAGGCTACGGTCGTTATCGACTCGGAGAAAAACTACAACCACTGCGTCTACGACTCCGACATCGCCACCGGCTACGGCGTCGGCGCCTTCCTCTTCCTCCTCCTAAGCCAGGCCATCCTCATGGCCGTTAGCAAGTGCTTCTGCTGCGGCCGCTCTCTCGGCCCCGGCGGCCCCCGCGCCTGCGCCCTCCTCCTCTTCCTCTTCTCCTGGTACATACGCATCTCCTCCTGCAATTATCTCCAATGAGCTCAAGTTTTTGTTCTTTGATCTGGATCTGCGGCGGTGGATGTTGCAGGCTGACGTTTCTCATAGCGGAGGCGTGCTTGCTCGCCGGGTCGGTGCGTAACGCGCACCACACCCGCTACCGGAACATGTTCTTCGACGGCAACTTGTCGTGCGAGACGGTGCGCAAGGGCGTCTTCGCCGCCGGTGCCGCCTTCGTCCTCTTCACCGCCGTCCTTTCCGAATTGTACTACGTGTACTACGCAAAGGCGGCCCGCAGCTCCGGCGCGCCTCCCTACGGCGAAGCTCCCGCCGTGGGCATGAGCTCATACCGCTAGATCTGCTCCGATCCGCTCCTCTTTCTACACTCTGTTCAGTGTTTAGTGTTTAGGCCGATCAGAGACATGGATTTGGTGTTTGCAGTAGCTTCTTTGGTTCCATGATTTTAGTGGCCACACCACATTGTGGGCTCTTGTTATTATACGATGGCGATGTGATCCTTGATTTCTTCTCCTTCCTTGTTGTTCGGTCGATGCTCCAAGCCTAATTGCATGATATGCTGCTTGAAATGTGACTTCTTGATGGCCATTTGCGAACAGTGGCTGAGGACAAAGGTGGAAGAAACTGTGCAGTAAACGATCAATGAGGGTACTTCATGAAGAAGTCTTCTGTGGTAGCATCAGATTCTTCCTCGACACGTGAAGCTATACTGTTGGGAGCATTTTGGGGTTTCATTTCAATATTCAGTGTCCTATGTATTGCATTTAGGTGAAATTGCTTTGCTGGTTGCGTCTATAACTCTAAGAAAATTTCATATATTAATATAGTGATCCTAATGGATGCATATGCTCGTGATTTGTTAGAACTAATTATTTTTAAAAAATGTGAATAGAAAATTAAACAGATTTGAGAAAACATTAAACGGATAATATACGCAAAAGAATAAATAAAAAGTTTGAAAAAGATCCAAAGGTGCGTGAACCTAATCTTTATAGGAACGGGTAATTCATTAATTCCTTTCCTAGTTATTCAATCCAAGGTATTTGAATGGCCAAAATTATGAAAGCACGATAGCTAAAAATTTATCCAGACATTATCCGAAGATAACATGAAACAGCATGATAAAGCGAGTACATATACTTGAAGGTTCCATCCTAATCCATGAGGCCTTAACTCACGATAAGTCTCCTAAATCATCGAGGCTTGTAGTTGATGTATACAGATTAATTTGGCACCGAGTTTCACATCAGGGTAACATATGAAATTCCAATTCAGTGGCAACATTCCGTCGTACTGAAGACCTGACTGGAAAAAAAGAATTAAATTGTCAGGGAAACAAATAACTTAAAATGAAGCACATAAGAGAACTAAACAATAGCTTGCAAGAGAGCTATTTAAGCACCTGACTCAACTCAAAGTTTTCAGAAATTTGTTAGCGGTGAACCACAGCAGTGCACATCGGAGATGTCGGAAAGCCTCTGTCTTGGGGACAAGGTCGAATTGGCTGCCATGTCGAACTCGAGGGTACAGATATCCTTTCTCTTCTGTGTTTCCTGTTTTGGTTTTTCTTCAGATGTCTCGAGGATTGGGCTGAGCGGTGGCGATCCACTCTGTCTCTGCGCTATCATGGCTTGTGCTTCTGCCACAACAGATGAGCTATCATCTGTAGCATACAGGATCTTCTGAATGGCACCAACAATCTGCATAAAAGTGACGTATTACGCAATCAAAATATTTCTTCACCCAAGTTCCTTCGTTGATTAGCATATCCCCTTCTTAATATAACAAAAAAGAGAAGTTTGACTCACAGGTAGATGCTCAATCTCAGGGTTCTGGCACAAGATCTCGATGTCCCTCAGTTTACCAAAGTAGAAATCCCTTTCTTTTTCAAGACTATCCACAAAAAGCTTCAGCTCTGTGATCTGCGTTTTGCCTCAGAGGTTTAAGCTTAGTTCTTTGGCAAATTATCCTGGAAAACAAAGTTTCATCATCAAGCAAGCTTACCTTTTCATCATATGCTTGAGATACAGAGGTATCAGGTTTTGTGGCTTTATGTGATGCATTTCCAGCATGAGCATCATTCTTTTTTGTGGTATGTGAGGCTTGAGTTTTAAGGACAGCAGACGAAGATCTGACTGATGTTTGAGAAGGTGCTGCCCTCTTATTCGCTTCTTTTCCACCTTTACAAGAATCTCTTCTCTCCAGAGCGTTATAACTGGAAAAGAATATCGCAGAAGATAGATATTCACAAAGTTATCTTCCCACAATGAAAGCAAAAATGATAATTGATCTTGCTGGCGGAGTAATAACAGTGTCAAATGTTCATTTGATTGTATGAAAACATATTTTTCAATGAACAAAGAGAGATTATATTAACCAAGAACCTGATGTCGGTACTATCCAAGAAAACAACGATATCCATATATTTTACTTTCATCAATAGAAATTTAAATTGTTGCTTTTCTTATTGCACATTAATATTCTAAAGACAATTTTTTTTAATAAAATAAAGTGTTATAAAACTGAGTAAGAAAGCAGAAAAAAGAGAAAAAGTTACTTGTTCAAGACACCGCCATTAACAGAATCACAGTATCTCTTCATCCACTGCATGAACTCCAAATTATCCAGGGGCCTTCCTTTCACAAGTTTGTTGACTTCAATGTGCTGACGATAGAAAGAAATAAAAAAAACACATTCATCAGAATTCCAAAAAAGAATAGTTAATTATTGCCGAGAATGACCTTTCATCAATACATCTGTTCTAACCAATTATGCCAAGGAACTCTCTTTGTTGACTTGTGATTCCAAGAAGCTAGGCAGAATAATTCATAATTTCTCGTCCAACGCATTCAGCAAAACACGATGACAATTCTATAAAAATAATTTGTTAATTGCATATGACCAGTATCTTAGAATTCTTTAATGATATACAAAATATCATATACGTGTAGTGTGCATTATCAAATCCTCAATCTTGTCAGTAAGACATAGACTATCATAGAAGCATAGTCCAGGGAAAGTAATTCACCGTTTGCTAAATTTCTAGATAGAATAGAGCAATGATTTAAAAAGGCGCTCGGGCGAGGCAAGGCAAGGCCCAAGCGCCTCGCTTCACTTCCAAGTGACGCGCTTCAAAGAGGCGCCGCCTGAGCGCTCGCCCGAGCCCAGGCGATGGGCGCTTCGGGCGAGCACCTGGGTTAAACCAGGCGACCGAACCAGGATTTTAGATCTGGTTCGGTCTCTGGTGTTTTAGTTGGTTCAATCAAACCAACTAAAATCGATATCAGCTGTCGCTGCCCAACCCTAACCCTGCTCGTTGCCGCTACCGCTCTTGTTGCTCGCCGCTATCACTACTCGCTACCGCTACCGTTGTCGTCGCTCGCCGCTCCCGCTGCCTCTGCTCGCGGCTGCCGTTGCCGCTATCGCCGCTCCCACTGTCGCTACTCGCCACTGTCGCCTGTCCCGCTCTCACTGTCGTTGCCGCTGTCGCTTCCTCTTTTCTTAGTCAGCACCCCCTTACACTCCTCTTCCTTCTTCTCCTTCTGAATACTGTTAACAATATACTAATAATAGTATTTGAATTTTGAAACTTTTTGTTAATGTGACATTATGATTTTATATTTTAGATTTTTTTAATTTAATAGCATATTTTTATTTAAAATTTTAAATAATTATATTATATATTTTTATATTTTAGCGCCTTGTTTCGCTCGGGCGAGTGCCTGGGCAAGTGCCTAGCGCCTCGGACATTTTTGGACCTTAGCGCCTTTTGACGCCTAATGCTTTTTAAATCACTGAAATAGAGAGATTCAAGAATTTAAATTGAGTGAAACCTAAAAAAGTATGCATGCATCAAATGACAAATTCATTCGGAAAGGCTTAAAATTTTAATCCATGTAATGGAATTACACAAAATTTAACTCTATGTATCTCATATTTCTATCATTAGATTTTTAATTATTTATAGAAACGACTAGAAAATAGAAAAACACTACCAAAAACTCATTCTATATGAAATATTGGTTAGACCATCCATGCATATTGTGGGCCCAGCATGACAGGTAGTACATATGGCATCATCCAACATTCCCACCTGCTAATCTCCTTCCATGTACTGAATCACAGATATAGTCATATGGCCAGCAGTACAACTCTAGTTCCATGTATGTGTTGAAATGAAATGCTCATTCACAGATATATTTTTAAGACCACCATTTATAATTTGATACAGAAAATAGGCAAATAAATATTGTGTCCAGGTTTGATTTGACAGAGGTCGTGATTTTTTCAGGGCAAACGAAGGCATACAGTATGTTTTAAGAGTATATGTAATCTTAAATTGGTCGGCTAGAATCCTGAATAATATGGCATTCAAATCAACAGTATTCCCTTACATGTTAATCAAACTACAAGATCGTTTATATGGTTGCCTAAAGTGTTCTAGTCTACGGACAAACCATCACTACATTGTATTGCCATCTTCAGAACTCGTAATAGCATGCATAAGCAGACAGCCAGACACTATGATTGACAAGTTAAAAACAGTGCAAGGAAGCAAATCTTTGCAAAATTGCTTTCGATTTACTAATTTCAGGGAAAAATAGTCATTTCGAACAAATAATTCCAGAATATGTGTCCATGGAAAACAAATACCTATTGGATTTACCAATTTGAATAGAAGAATATGTGAGAAAATAGATTTTGCTTTGATTAATTTTGCCAAAATCAATTATGATCATGTTTATTAAAACATGTATTAGGGAGGAATCATCACGAATGAAAAGGTTTTCACAGCTATGGCCATTCATTTCTCAAACTGGCCATTCTTGGAAATCTTCAACACATGTTCGATGAATTTCAAATGTGATTTCGAAAAGGTTTCCGTCAGTTACAGAAAATCACAAGCATCAAAAGATTGACATGGTCGCAATAATCATCATATTCAAAATGAAAAACCACCCTTAATCATCAAAGAAGAGGGACCAAAAAAACATCTTAGTGCAAGACATTGATATGTGAAAACGTCACAATATTTGCAACCACATCAACATATATATAGCCACACAAGGCACAAATCTTAAAAAGTTTTGTTAGTCCCTTTGACAGATTTCTCAAGAAGCTTTGAGATTCCTACATATCGAGCCCTAATGGCTGATAAACCAAGAAAATACTACACAAAAATGAAATCCTTTTATTGCACGCATTAAAATTCGCCATTCAGCTCAAAGAAAAGGAAAAGGAACAGGGAGAACACAAAAGACAGAAGAAGGGTAGACCTTAGTGATCTTGAGTTTGTTGAAGACATCCTGAAGGACCTTGTAATTCTGGATCATCTCGTACTCGCTCTTGGCATCAAAGTTGACTTTGTGCATCGGCACGATCCCTGAGTGGACGGCGTCCATCAGCTGACACTGCACCGCCCCCGACGCCGCCTGGGAGCCCCCAATTCGCCCAGAGCCGGACCCATCGATAACCCAACACAAAACGATTCATTAAGACGCCGTCTCAGCCGATCTAAATAAACAACAAAGGATCGACAAATGACTCACCTCTTCGACCTTCGAGAGATTGAGTTGTAGGGTGGAGTTGATCCACGCCAGGATCTCGTTCCGACCGACGAAGTAAGCCGCATCCATCATCCCTATGTTGGTCGCCATTGCTACGCCAATCGATCGAGGGGTTTCGCTTCCTCTCGCCCACTCTCTCGGTTAGGGTTTCGAGTAGGCGAATGGAAAGAAGCGCAGGCCGAGAGAGAGGGAGCGGGATTTTTGTGAATTTGAAACGAGCGATACCGACGACGGCCTTCCTCATATGCAAATGACGTTTCTCTTATTCCGAAGCTGACCCTCGGAGGCAAGGATCGGACGGTTGAGAGAGCATATCAGGCAGAGCCAGTGATTGTAAACTTAACATTTCAGGTTTCGATAAGGGCATTTTGGTAGATTTGAATCTATTTAGAACGGTTAAAATTTCGCTTTACAACTGGCACTGTTTAAATTAATTTTGTCGATAAAGGTCTTAAGAATTAGGTCTAAGGTTTCTTTTTTTTTTCATCAAAATAAGTTTTAATTAATTATTTGATCTCTTTTCTATTATTTTATAAAATAAATATCAACTTTACAAATAAAATAATTAAAAATGAGACTTTATATTTCATTCTTGTGGATGACTCTTTCACCAAAACAAAGTTTTATCGTCTCCTATGTCCTCTCGATAAATTTTTTGAATTTTTAATTAACTATTTAACTTATTTTATATTTATATGTTTTCAACCATATACATCTATGATACTAATAAATGAACTTCATTACATTTGTCTGAATCAACCTAAAAAATATGTCTTAAAAATATCTAAAATAATAAAAAAAAAATAAAAAATATATTTACTCAATTATTATTGAGTAGTTTTTGTCCTCTTGTGGCGAAAGATGTAATTGATGATAAGGAGTCTGAGAATACACTTACTCAACCTAAAAACATATCAAATTGGACTTAAAAGCCTCTGAAATAACCAAAAAAAAAAAAAGGAAAAGGCTAGGAATTTATTATGCAAATATTCTTACCCATTTGTCGTGCAAGACGGACATGTATTCCATAGTTACATCTGTTTGCATGATCAATTTGAAAACATATCGAATTAGACTTATGTCCCTAAAATTACCAACAAATACAAAAAAGACTGTAGAGATTCACTGTAAAGATATTGTTGCTCATTTGTGATGCAATGGATACATATTTCGAAGTTACACTGATAAATGAATGAATTTACACTCGTCTATATAATCAAAATTAAACTTAAAATCTCTAAAATCACCTATAAAGAAAAAAAAATTATAAAATTCTTATTTGAGATGTTATTTCCCATAAAGTATGATAACATGTATTCCTCCGTCACAAAGTGATTTATTAATCAAAATGATTTTTTTCCATTAGTTAAGGATCTATGTTACAATATGGAATGCGTCCTCTTATTTGTAGAACAACATATGTATGTATGACCTATCAAACACATTCAACTTAATGTTAGGGGTGTTCATTTTCAATAAAACTTGATGTTGCTACATGATGGATTTTCGAATTACCCTCTACCATTTGCAACACATAATCCTGTTTAATCATTTCCCTCCTGTGCCTATCCAACACCAGACCACAAAGTCTAAGAAGATATGGGAGCAGCAAAATCCATTGATCTTGCAGTAATTTGTCAGAGCTACAACCATATCACACACAAAGACTCAAATATCAGCAGTAGGCATTGCAATTACATGAAAAGGATGACAAGTACTGCTAACTCCTTCCAACAAAATATACACAGTACACTTGGGAGATAGCTAAAGGCAAAGATAATGTTGATTTACATACATAAATGGCCTTCCCAAACTTCAAAAAGATTACTGAAACAAGTTCATCTCCTTGTTGGAGGAATACACTCGAAACTCAGATGAACTTTTCGATAGATGTGATCAAAGTACTTTCTGGCACCGCCCCAATTACAGCATCTTTCTTCTCACCATTCTTGAAGATCATCATAGTGGGGATGCTTCGAATCCCATATTGAGAGGCTATATCCGGGTTTTCGTCAGTGTTGAGCTTGTAGCACTTCAGCTTTCCTTCGTAAACCTTCGACAATTTGATAACAAGTGGCTCAATCATTCGACATGGCCCACACCATGGGGCCCAAAAGTCAACTAGAACTGGGATATCCGAGTCCAGGACGAGCGACTGCCATGTCGCCTTACCCACTTCTGGAACTGTAATACGAATAAAAAGTGTCTGGTAAAAGATGGAGCTAACAAACCTGGTAAAAGATGGAACAACATGGTACATCCACTTGGGCATATAAAAATCCACAATACTCAGACACAACAATTTTTTTACCGGTAGAGGCAGATCATTAACCTTATTACCATGTGCAACAAAAAGATTATGAAAGAAGAAGCCTCGTTCTAAATTCATAGCAAAGAATATTACCATGTTTATGTTCAGGACTCATGCCAGAATATTGTCATGACACTATAGATCACTCATGGAGGTCAATTGAACTTGCAGAAAGAGAAATCAAATGCCTACTAAATTAGACATGCATACACATCAATTTAGATTGTAAGTGGTTCCCTTGAAACTCAACTCAAACAAATGCCTAAACCCTTAAGACGATAGAGCAATGTTCAACAATTAGATTACAGATCAGCAGATCAAGATTTGGATGCATGATGTTCTTTAGAAGTCTATAATTCACAAGCAAGATAAAAGATTTGTATATGCCTTTACGAACATGATCTTATATATTCACAATCAAATCTATCACTCTTGCAGAATCTATCATTTACAAACAACTTTACAATAGTATATACCTCAGGGACATCATTACAATGAATTATCTTTCGTATAATAGTTAAATATATAATAGGTATTACTTGATGTGACTCCCGCATAATATATCCACGATATAACCTATTTGTAGTAGAATTTTCCAAATGTAATGTCTATCCACAACTACATTGCTAAAAATGCTCAAGGTTAAATTTCTTAGAAGTGTCTTCATTTATTTCCATATACCATCATAACCCTTCTTACTTTCCATGTGGGACTAATGAGGATGACACTAATTGATGAAAGACAAACGCATGCAAATTTAAGTATGTAGGGAAAGATAGAGAGGGAGAGAGAGGGAAAGCAAAAGATAGTAATGAGTAGCGATAATGAAGATAGATAAAAGAGCAAGGGAGAGAAGATAATACTGAACTTCTTTAATTCCTTAGCATCATAGGTAAGGATTGCAGCTTACATCATTCTAGGATGAGAATCAAACTTGCTTTGGATAAAACAATATCAATCATTTCTTCTTTCCTTTTTTGGAAATGACATATTTCCATACTTGTTTTGACAAATAATATTTCTTCATGGGTAACCTTCCACAAATATTTCTGAGATTCCAGGTATTCTAGGGCTTTTCTCACATCAATTGCCAACTTATGGCCATCGAGATTCATGGATATTTCAGATTAATAGGTAGGAGTAGAGCTTACCTCTCTTTTTGTCCTCTTAAAACAACCCAAAATGATTAAAGTTTTTCTATCCAGAATCATCTTAGATCTAATTCCCATTACTTTAGCAGGAATCGCGTATTCAGAATACAGAAGTGGAAATCAGTGGGACTTTTGATAGAGTAATATCATTCTCTTTTTTTATTGACCTCCTGCAGGGAGGTCAAATACAAGTTACAATTCAACTTTTTGGTTTTGTTAAATTATTTTATTATAATTTGTATCAAATAAAACAAAATACACACTGTATGATCTGAACCTATGACATAGGGTTTGGAAGTTCCACATGCTACCAAACTCTAAGAGCACTTTCTTATGCTTATGACAAGGGATAAGATAGTCATATAAAAAAATGAACTTTTTTTATCCCAATGCATCTTTCATAGAGTGGAATCCTTGATCAAACATGGAATCTCCAATCAAGTGAAAGATTTATCTCACATTTTTTTCGTGGAATCTCCAATCAAACCTGATTTATCTCCTCCCTTTTTTTAGTTTGTCTTTCTTTTCTCATCTTTTTGGACGATCTAGGTAAGTAAGTAATCTAGAAAATAAAAAATATTATCATATGCCAACTTATGATGTTTACAGAGAAACCTTTTCTAAAACTGGTTCCAAAAATAAGTTCAAAGAAAATAGCTCCTGCATCTAGAATAAACGGAAGTTATGAACTAAAGAAACCTAAATCTCGACCTTCACATGACATTGGGGCATCAAAGTAGATAACAAGAATCGCTCCTGGAGGGCAGAGACATGTGAATCCGATCACGTTATGTTTCAATTGCTACAACCCACAACAACAATGCTGCCATACCCTCTCTTCCAAGTTCCAAGCTCGTTACTTTGATCATTCAATACACATAGATTTAGTTTCATCATCTTCAGCAAAGACAAAAAGCCAAAGATTAGTTTCACCCTAATCCAACCAAAGAAACCCACTCCCACCTCGAGTGAACCCTAGGCAAGGCATACGGACATGAAACACAAGAAACGAACAAGAAGGAGAAGGCCATACGCTGAACCGCCGTGTCCTGCGCTTCGCAGACCACGGCTCCACTCCCGACGGCCCTCGGTCGGGCCGGCGCGGCCGCCCTGACCCTCGAGGGAAGCGGAGAGCACCTCAGGCCGCTAAACCGGGGGAGGAGGAGCCCCGACCGACGAGAGGTGCGAGGAGAACGAGCGGAGGCCAAGGCAACGCCGCGGGAAGGGCAAAGGACCGCCAGCGGCTCGAGAATGACGGCGGCGGCGGCGGCCATAGTAGATGAAAGCAGAGTGGGTTGGAGGGAGAAGGAAGAGGATGTATCTGAGAGAGAAAGGGAGAGGCGGAGGGGATGCGATATAAGATGTGGAGGAGATTCGGAGAGGGCGGGAGACAGTGAGATCACACGAAATGGTGGTGCTAAGGTCATACGAAACGGATATGAGTGGATGTGCCCATCCACTAAATAACATATAACCAAATTGTGTCTACGGTTAAACGCTACGCTATATAATAAAAATTATTTTATTTTTATTTTTATTTTTCAGTATCCCTTAAAACCCTAAAAATTAGAAATCCAAAATAATATTCATCAAATTAGAATTTTTTTAATATAAATTTTTTATTTAAATAATTAGTATTAAAATATTTTTATATTTTAAAAATTCTACTGCTAATAATAGGATGTCATCTAAAGAATTATGTGGTAAATAATTTATTTTTATTATTTATATTTTTTCACAATATAGTTATCGGAACCAAATCGATCGAATATAATTTAAATATAAAAAAATAAAAATTATATGTATAAGCAATTGAAAACACTAGAATTAGAAAGAAAAAAGAATATTTCAATGGTGCATAAAATATGATAAAGAGTAATGACATCAATCAACACTATAAACATAAACCTTTATATTATTAACAAAGTACTTGTAGTGATCCACTCAAGAATAAATTGATTGACCGTACAGGTTGGATCCGATGGTGTGAGCTCGAGCGCTCGAATTGTAGTAGCAATTTTAAATTGTTCCCCTGATGCTGCAGTTTTATGTCAATCGAATCCTCATACATTTAAGATTTGATTTGATTTGATTGGGTAATTCCATCGCCAGCAGACGGCGAAATAATGAGTGCAAAGAACAGAGTGATACTCGTAAGCAGTTGGAGGAGAAAGAAAGATCACAAGGACTGGAGGAGCTTCGCTTGTCTCTAACCGGAGCTGCCGTCGGTCACGTCGCATATGTGGTGGTGGGGGGAGGATTTTGGTGGTCGTAGAAACTTGTCCATGCATTTCGAGGAGCTTTTCTGCAGCCACAGAATAAACAAAAGATAATTTTGGAAGTGACACTGACTTTGAAGGAACAGAACATTTCTTTCATTTTATGACTAACCTTATATTGCATTTCGTGGCTTACTCGAAGCCTTTTTCACTGTCTGTTTTCATGTTTAAGCTCCTCTTGAGTTGAACTGAGCATTTCTATTGAGTCTTCTATGGAAGGCATAATACCCCTTCGATATTTAAGTTAATAACTATTTAAATATTATAATAAATATTTAATATTTAAATAAAAATTATAAGGAGAGAAATTCTTAATTATGATAGCGTATTGTATTATGGTCAGAAAGGATATTTATCCATAGTAATTTTAATTTTCAGAAAATGATAATTCGATCGAAGTGGGAGAAATAAATATTAAATTTACATTTCAATTTATTTTACTATCAATGCTTATCCATTCGGTCGAATTATTCCAACAAATGAATCTATGACAGTTCGAGCCGGTACGAAACCTCCGACACGCGCCACGTCTTCGGAGCTATGCCAACTACGCCACTCTTCCTCCACGTGTCCCCTTAGGTGGCATAAGAACACGAGCAACTCTATCCTCACCCCCATGCTTTGCTCCTCCATTTATACCTCTCTGCCTCGATTCCAATCTCTTTCATCGGAATCTCTTTCCTCGCAATGAACGTTGAGGTGGCACCTGTGCACGGGCATGCGCGCGAACTGGAGCCGGAACGACGTGGTCTGCATGCAGGTACGGTCGATGTCCATGGCGTTCGATAGTGATCTGGTGCTGTTTCTCCTGTTTAATCAGACTGCACGCAGCCATGGAAGGCGAAGAGGAGCACCACGGGAAGAAGCCGGTGTTTGAGAAGGTAAAGGAAAAGGTGAAGAAGATCAAGGACACCATCAGCAAAAAGAAGCATGGCCATGGCGACGACAACCATGACGACCACCGCGACGTGAGCGAAGAAGAGGAAGGCTACGAAGAGGATGACGAGGAAAGACTCGACCACCCTGCGGTCCACGGCGCCACTGGTACGCCTTCTGTCTCACCTGCTCACGACTCGTAGTTGACGAACAGGAATCGCAGGCCATGCCGGTGGCGAGAAGGCGGCTCTGAAAGACTACGTCAGGAGCTTGGAAGAGGATCCTGCTGCTCCGATGTCGGACACTTCCGCCCAAAGAGGTAAAAGCATGCAGTAAGAGACTGAACTTAGCTGGATCATTCTCGTTCCTCGAGTTACAGGCAGCTGTTGTGCGGCAGGTGGGGAGGACATAGGGACGTCGCCCGTGATCCAGGCCTTCGAGGCCATGACCGTGACCGACCAGCCGCCGGTGAAGAACGAAGTATGTGGAGTCCACAATATATCGGAAGAAGAGAAGCCGCCGAGCGGCACCGATAACATCACAACAACTGCGAAGGCCCCATGCGACGCGGTGGCTGAGGCGGGGGCGTGTGTGATTGAGAAGGTGCAGCAGGGGGACAGCGCAACAGAGGGTGGCAGTGTCCGTGTTGGCTCCGGAGTCCGAGTGAAGCTGGCGGAGAAGCTGAAACCTGGAGAGGAGGACAAGGCACTGTGCGAGGTGATATCGGATGCGATACGGAAGAGGATAGAGGGGGCAGAGGAGGCGGCGGCGGCGGTGACGGATTCCAACGCGAAGAGTGGAAAGTTGGGTATGATGGGGCGGCTCAGAGGTGCCGTCACATCTTGGGTTGGCGGACGACGGGAGTCTCATGCCTCGCCGTCGATCGAGCACCAGAGAAAAGGTAAGTACACAATAAAGATGGAAATCACGAGATGCATACCAACCTTCAGGTCTTATTACTGCTATTCCTGTTGGTGTAACAGAGACGGAAGTTGATCGACCGCAGGAGGAGATCCATGAGCAGGAGTTGGAGGAGACGGAGTAGAGGCTGTCGGCGTGCTAATGTTTCATACTTTCTCATTTACTACGATGGGGCGTGGGAGGTGTTCGTCGCGCTCTCTCTCTCTCTGTTTGTGGTAATACGTGTGGCTTGTGTTTTTTGCGTCGTCGTTCTGCTCTGTTGCTGCACCGGTTGCAGACTTCGTTGTGTAATAGTAGGCCAAATTGGGCACATAACATGAGAAGCAAACCAGATGGGTCATTACAGAGTCGAAAATTCTTGAGAAAACGAGAAATTTTAAAATTAAAAATGTATATTAAACATGAAAATTTAGAATCTTTAAGATATCGGAATTTTTATTTTTTTATCTTATCTTTTTGTAATTGATTGTGTAATATTTTGTATTTATAATGACGTAAATTGAGGACTTTGATTTTATTTATTTGTAGAGGTAAAATGAGGATTTTTTTTTATTTGGGGTAAATATTTTCAAGATAAAATTTTATGTGATTACAAAAAGAAATTTAAATCTATGTTATTTATTTGTCTTGATCAATTGTAAAAATTATCAGAGTTTTGAATGTTTTTATATGAAAAATTAGTTTGATGAATATTTTTTTTTGAAAATTTGGTGTTTAATAAAAAATATTATATATTTTTTTTATAAATATGAAGTTATTGAAATTAAAAAATTTAAATTAATATGATTTATGATGATATATATTAGGGGGATCTCATCGAGTTATTTTTTATTTTATTTTTGTTAATTGTGATCTCGGTAGGGTTTGGTGTATGAAGTTATTTTAAATTAAGTTATTTTTTTATTATTATTTTATCTTCTTTTTTTTGTTCTTAGATTTTTTTTTCCTCTTCTATTATTCATCTCTCTCCTCTAATTCTTTCTCTGTATTATTTTCACCCTCGAGTCTATCCCGACTTAGACTCCTCTTTATCTATCTCTTACGGACTAAAAAAACTTAATAAAATATGATTCAAAACTTGAAAAATAAAAAGGATCCTAACAAATTATCAAAATTATTTTTTTGAAACAAAAAAAGTTATTTTTTTATTAATTAATTGACATCGAGACGATCCTTTTCGTCAATCAATTTTTTTTAATCGATCATCTTATCTTAGGTTATAATTAAATCTCTTAATTATTTTTTTCTTAAAATTTTTTTTACTCTCCTATTATTTCTCTCTCTCTCCTCTCCTTGTTTCTCTGTATTATTTCGAGGTGATAATAGAGGAGAATAAAGAAAAACACTTCTTAACTTATAATCCCGTTAAGCATCTGAATTTTTAATTTTTTTTTCATTATTGAAAAATAAACTCAAGGTACTCGACTCTTCAACTATTGTACGAACTCAAGGGCTCACTGGAACCGTGCTAGTTACGTAAGGTCTGAGACTTGCTAAAAAGGACCAACACAATCTACGCGTTATCAACTATGGTGCTACCCATGGGTTAAGTCGATGTTAAGATGAGCACCCGTGTCCAGTTGCCTCGAACTTGACCATCCTCTTACTTGAGATGGGGAAAGGTTTTGAGTCGGAAGCGACGATGGCATCCTCTGCTGACCATCCTCGTTCCAATGTTCGGATTCAGCACCCGATTCATGTCTGGCTATGCCTTTGTTCTTTGCGTTCGATCCCGGGTGAACAAAACTCCCCACAACCACCTAGACAAGAATGACTAGAAGAATATTATTAACACGTTGGAGCAAGAGGCAAATGCAGAAACAAAGTTCGTACGAGGAAATCAAGTTTTCCTTCCTGTCCCTTTGAGAAACAAATCAGACGAAGGTCTGAAGATAAGCATCGATCTAAAAAATAATATCATCACGACTGCATGTCGTAAGGACAATGCGTCTATAAGGAACGAAGTGGTCACCTGTACAGGATTCGAAGCTAATAGCGGTCCAGCAACGCTGCCGCCGATTACCCGGCCATCGAGACCAAACAGAGAGATGTTAAGCCACCCACTTCGACCTTGTGATCCACCGGTATCAGAGACCATGTATGAGCCCGATAAACAAAGTATTTCATAGTGACCCTGTATAAGTTGAAGAAGATGAACAGCGTTTGGTTTAGAAACTTCTCAGACCAATATGACAGACACATAAACTTGATGAGCACAAGGCAACACATAAAGAAAATATATATATACACAGCAAATTGCATTCGTATTATTAAAGCAGTCAGGAGAAAGAACTCTTAATTGGATGACACACCACGGCTGCAAAAATTACTACTTTCAAATTTTAATCCATCTTAACTATACTCTTTTGGCTATCAAAATCTAAATTCCTTACATCTCAATTATAAAGATACTGTGTACAAGTAAACCACTCTTGTAACCAATTCCTGAGGTTGGACTATAGACAAAATATCACCTTATTAACTAGAGATCAGAGGAAAGGATAAACAATTTTTTCCATTGTTGAGGTGTGGACAGATCCCAAATTAATGTATGGACATAATTGACCCAAATTTAAGGATCCAGTTCAATGATGCATTCACCTGTTCCCAACTAATCTCTCATGAGTCCCGTTACTCATTAGACATATTAAGTCAATCCTTGATCAGAAGTGAAAATGATACTAGGTGATTCCAATGAGTTCTTGGCAACTTTTCATCGATGCTATCAAATTCTAATGCATCCAACTGATCTAAGCTGAGCCAACTAAACCTAATGATGGAAATCCATTCTGATATTTCACAACTTACCTGGGCAAAATTTTGCTTCTACCTGTCCTTTTCAATGGAAAGCATCATTGCAAATTATTTTCCTTTCATGAACTTCATTCCTACTAAATACTTTTTTAGAGGTCATCATATTACCAGAATATAACAAAAGAAGTTTGAGGCATAATAACAATGATCAAACAAAACAAAAACACTCTTCTAATTGTGAATTCCCTGAGGACCTATGACACTTATGTCATTTCTTCTTTGATTTTATTTAACACATTTATCCATCAAGCATTTCACTCAGTTTTATCTTTCCAATACCAGAATACAATTCATCTAGCAATCTGGATGACAATTTATTACAAGAGGGCTCCAAACCATGTGTCTGCCAAACAAGCATCTAAAATATTTTCTATCAATGTAACTACTAACCTCCTAAATAAATCACGCTTAACTTGCTCAACATCCACATTTTCCATAGCCTGCATTTTTTTTCCTTCATTTGTGAGTCAGTTCTCCATATCTAGGATTTATTTCCCAGACCATAACATCTCACTCTAAAAGGCATGCAGTCAAAGACTTACCAGCTTCCATAACCTGAGAGCCAATTTTAGCCTTAGATCAACATAAGTATAGGAATCATCAATCTATCGAACTGTATTGTATACGTTAATCTTTCTCACTTACCCGTAAAATGAACTTATCCTTAAGGTTATTGCTGGTTTATAGTCTTGCCTAAAACAGAAAAAAAATAAAGTTCCCACTATTGCTCATCCATGATTGATAACCAATGCACACTCGAGCCACAGTAACTTTTCTGTAACATAAAATGAGAAAACAGAAATGCAACATTATCAATGCCCAGATGATCTGATATTAAAGGAAAATTTAATCATGGAGCAGCCAGTATGCTGACTAAAGAATCAAAATAAAAATTTTATAACCTTGTAAGTGATAGCGTCCCCGGAAGTTGCATAATGACAAAGGGTCGCAGTGGAAACTACACCACTAGCTGAAAGGATACAAATAGCCCTTGGTCCCTGCTGTGAAAATGACATAATCTTTGTTGCAATATCCTGCCAAACAGTGAAGAGTATACAAATCACTAAGGCATGTACCTCCTGCTCAAAACCCTCTTTGGTAGGAATCCAGCCAAGACTAGCTTCAGAGGATGATGATATAAGCTAGACCCATGCCATTATTACATGAGGAAGAAAAAACAGTTGCAAAATGGATCATATTTCTTGTACAAGCATAGCAGAGTTACAAAAACGTTTGTTATGGATGAAAGAAAGACTACATCAGGATGGGAATAGTGGTATTGCATCGCAGTAAGCTTCTGTAAATGCAAAATGTTGTATGTATGATCAAAGGCACATAATACATGATGCTACTGAAACCAGCAGCTGCAGTATGGCTATTTACTCATTTGCCTGAGATAACCATGATGATGATGATCAATATTGCCACATTCTGAATCACAACATTTGATGTCCATGTGAACTAGAGCAATTCAATTTATTCCTTTTGACTTCGACTGTGAAGATATTATTCACTGTTCTCCTGATAATAAATTAGGACCTTACAGCTTGTCATTGTTCTTTCTTTAGAACATAAAAAATAGAATGCATAACATAAATATCGACCCGTATAGACCCGGTATACGCGGTATATCAATCCGATAGGGGACCGATACGCAAACCACCCTCTACCGGGCGGTACCATAACCTGACCATGTATCGAGTGATACAAGGTCTATACCGAGCGGTAACAGTCGAAATTCAACCATTGCCGACCTGTACTGATTGGTAACAATCGGATTTCGACCGTTACCGATCAAGGGTTGAGATCACCCTATTTCAAACGGTCAAATTGACCATTTGAACCATATAAACCCTTTCCTCCCATCTTTCAACTCATATCACTCTCAATCTCCTCAACTCTCTAAAACTTATTCTCACTCACATTTCTCTCATTTTCATATTTTCACTTTCCTAAAGACCTAAACACAACAAAGTTACGATTTGTGGATTAGATCAAATTTGAAAGGATTAAGAGGAAGATTCCCTAAGGTTAGAACGTGATGGAAAGAGCCAGACAACATCGAGTCAGACTGCTCGAGGAACTAGAGACGCCCAAGTTGAAAATAAAGTTTTGGGTGACCCGACCATCACATTCGTCCGTCCAACGTACAAAGGCAAAGGCAAAGGGGAAGGCAGTAGCATCAGTTGTAACGTTGGAAAGAATCGAGTCGGGTGATGAAACACTTTCTCAATCGCATTCAACAACCCGCTCAGTCCACAAACATGGAAACGACGTGGACAACAATACCTCACAATTTGAGGGTATTGCATGGACTAAGGAGCAGTATTTTACATACTACCACCTATTCAAATCATAGAACTCGACGAATTAATGGTTAAATTTATATACAAAAGGGGAAGGGGAAGGAGAAGGCAATGGATGCTTTTGAACAGATACAACAGAACCTACATGACGTAGACATAGTGCAAATCTCATCGTATTCACAGTCGTCGTATCATTGAGAATCTTATAGCCAAAAATAGTGCGATGATAGTTGGTTATACTTCTCCGAGCAACAGTACGATGATCGATCTTATGATATAAAACAATAGATCAATGGTGAAAGTAGAAGTTCTGACATTCTCCATGCTTCACACTAATACATGCTTTACCTCAAAAGCCGCCTCAAGTACATGTGATTCACGATGATTAGACTACGACCATCGCTACAATGATGCAGCAATAGCATATAGTGTATCAGTATACTATGTCGTGGGATAAATTTCAGGATTAGGTCCGATAAACATATCCAATTGATATACAGATATATAGGATCGAGGATCTTGAACCACCGCCCATTGAATCCTATCATTCTTTTTGGTAGTAGAACCAAGTATATTCATTATTGATTACTTGATTCATTTGAATCTTAAAGTTTAAGTTGTTTAAAAAAAATCTAACAATTCAAATCATTTCTTTGTAGATAATTCAATATTAACGAAAGGACGATCCGAAATGTATCACAAAGCTACTTCTCAAAGTCCTAAAAAAATATGTGTCACTATTCTTTCCAAATTTATATTATTTTCGCTAAAATTATACTAAATTTATATTTATTTTCAACTTAAAAATCCTAATCTATTAAAAAAAATTAAGCTATTTTTTATTTTTTTGGGCGTATATGTACCATATCGACCATTGGTTGGTACACCGATACGAACCATTAAGGTGAACCTTAATAGAAACAATAAAAAAGGTACAACAATCAACTATCTTCAATCTACAAAGAGAACAATTAGGTATCTCACAAAAATGTAAAGAAACTAGCAAGTTATTTCAAACTAGTAGTTACAAAGCACTAAAAGAAGAAATAGAGGATGCAAATCATACCTCTCCTATGGCAATTGTTATCACATGTGGAATAAGATCTGATCCAGCTGAACCAGAAAACCATTCCCCTTTGCAAAAAAGTAATCAAATTGGAAATCAGACTTGGACATAACAGTCAAAATCATTCATTATTCAAATAAGTAAATAAAAATCATGAGTACCATAGAAATTAATCATAAACAAAGCATAAAAGAAATTAGCTATATGAATTCAAAAGAACAGGTAAGAATATTTTTCATGTACAAGCCAATTATATTCCATTTCATGGACAAAAAAGGTAGACACAACTCGAATCGTGGGACAATATAAATGCACAAGCTCTATATGGTGTTGTCACCGGTTTGATATAAAATCACAGAGTTTTACAAGGAACCAAAGGAACCAAGCTAAGAAAATAAATTTCTTCCCTGATCAATGATTTGGTACAGTGTGATTTACCAAAAGTTCATATCTGCACCTCACTCAATGCAAGGTTTCTCCATTGACCATGGAAAGCCCATCATCGAGGTGAGGAAGCCATAGCACCAAACAATCTAAAAAAAACAATGTATTTCAACTTTGTCCAAGAATGGCCTATAAGTTATGAATTTTGCACGATCAGGATCTTGAAAATCAATTCTTAAGCATGTCTACAGGTTCCCACACAAACTTCATCAGTCCTGACAGAAGACAGGACATTCCTAGCACTTGGACCACAATACATCCGAAGTTTGTGATCTTTTGAGGCTTAGCTAATAAACATTATGTTGGAGGTAATGGTAATAAGTAATAACAATACAAGGGTGCCAAATCCCACTATTGACAGTAAACCAGCATAAAGAACTAAAAAGATGCTAATACAGCAGACATGTCACTGGGAAGCAACTTCCAACAGGAAAGTGAAAAAACATGAACTGGGCCTCCAACTTTTAAATGCTTGCTCGAATATCAACGCGTAAAATAACATATATCTAAAATGGTATGTGGGTGAAAGCCAACAACCGTAGTTCACATTTGTTAATGCAAAGTATGAACACAATTCCTTGATAGATCATTTAGGATATTATTATTTGTAACCCCTTTTTACTATTTACAATACATTTTAAATTTTTTTTATATTTCTAAACTATATTTGTGCAAACGGATGTAAATACCCTCTTCTGCTCCTTCTTCCTCCTCCTCCTCCTCCACCTCCTCTTCTTCTTCCCCACCTCTTATTCTTCCTTCTCCTCCTCCTCATTCTCCTCCCCTTCTTCCTCTCCATGGATAACAGCGTCGAGAGGGCCACGAGTGGGGCTAGACAGTGTCAAGCGGCGACGGCGATGGCAGCGAGCAGCGTCAGTAGTGACAGCATCAACGTCAACGGCAAGGATGAAATAAGGGGTTGTAGAGAAGAAAAAAAGATAAAATCAGTAATACTAGATTGTAAATAGTAAATTAATATATATATATATATATATATATATATATATTTTAAAGGATTGTCAATAGTAAGGGGGTCATGAATAGTTAAAAGGGACGTGTGAATAGTGAATAAGCTTCACAATTTAAGAATATATTCTGAAACCAAAAACCCATAGCAGAGGCAGTTCTCTGTTGAATGTCAAGAATCATAAAAGGCAGGTAGTACCTCAATGAAAAGCTAAAGTTACATAGTAAAAGTTGATTCATCAGCATTACATTTAAAATAATATAATGATTAAAAAAACAAACACTGGCATCAGAAACTAATCCCGTCTTTTTCAAGGAACCATTTTAAAATTTAATGGAAAATATTGTACTATATATACCAAAAATTGGCAACAAATAACCTACAAGGTACCTATATTTCACCATGTGGCTCATATAGAGTGCCATACAAATTGCACAAATTCCAGAAAAGACAATTAAACAACAACAGTATCCAGAACAAAGAATTGTTTAATAAAATCTGCATTATATTCCTATTGTCTTGCTAACTCACTTTTGTCTCTGCATCACCATTCTTCTATGGTGTTGGCATCAAAATAATAAGACTAATGATTTAATTGAGGTCATGATATCAATTCTTTCATCGGTAAAGAATAGTTTTTCCCCGTTGTCAAAGGTGTAACGTTTTAACTCACCATGTGAAGCCAGCTTCTGTTTCCTCCCGGTTCCCGGCGGACGCCCTCTGCGTCGCTTAGGAGTAGCAACATCTGGGCCGCCAGACATCAGAGCAGGACCGGTAGAAGATGTAGGCGAGAAAGCCAATGCCACCGCCCCGGCCGCATCCGGACCGTACTTTCTCGGCCTCCCCCTCCTTCTTTTCACCAGCTCCCCCCGGCTCACTCCACCACCATGAGATGACAGGACTCCCGACAGTGGTTCCACTTGAAACTCAGACGATCTGATGCCGGAGGAAGGCCCGGCCAAATTCAACCGGTTGTCAGGTGGTGCAGCCACTTGCGACCCGAGTTGCGCACCGGCGTCTTGGTCGGCGATTTCCCGACGCATGAAGTATGCGGCCGGATCCGCCATCACCACAACCCTCCTCCTATAAACCCTAGAAACAGCAAATCCGTCAGGATCCAAAATTTTGTTTAGAAGAAAGACTAGAATCCGAGAACAAAGTTCCTACACATTTGTCCATAATGGCCTAATTCGCTACTAAAGAACAACATGAATTCTCATCCTTCTTTCGAACGTAACCAAGAACAGGACAACGGAACAGGAAACCTATGCGCCAAAAGAGATGCAACTATTGAAGCCAAGAACAGGTTGGGAAGAAAAATATAGAAAACACACCTTTCAGCCCTTTCCCTCGCCTCCTCTATCTGTAGAACGAAGAGACGGCCCCCTTGTTTCTTCGCTCCTTCACTCTCTCCGAGGACAAGAACGAAGAAGAGAGAGGCAATGGGCAGGCGAAACAGAAGAAGGGAGACGGCACACGGAGTCGAAACAGTGTTAGAAACAATATTATCAAGGAAAATAAATCATGATAAGGTTATTATGATTGTTTTGATATTTCAATAATATATTATTATATTTTAAAATTATAAAATTTATATATTATAATTATTATGAAATTATTGATATAAATATTTTATTGATTGAAAAATTATATAATTATCATATTTTATAATCTGTTATATATATATATATATATATATATATATATATTTATGTTAATCATTTTTTCCCCAAAGAACGAAAGCATTTGTTCTCTCTTTAACGAAGATTATTTAATGTATACCACAACGATATATTGACGATAGATCGAATGATAACAAATATTAGTTTTTTTATATTATATATTTTTCATGAAACAAATTTGAGATAAATATATTCATCAATCAATCTATAGCATATATATAAAGTATATATCTTTGATATCATTAAAAGAAATTGTTATTGAGGCTAAGCTACCCTTTTCATCACTAATTGAGATTCCGTTAGTAGTTGATGTTGAATTATGGACTCTTGGAATAAAAAGACGGAGATTAAAAACACGTGAAGATGACAAGAAATGAGGCTCTCCTACTGAGAGCAAAGCGCCAATAAAATGAAAAAAGAAATACTTGATATTTTGTAGGAAAATGGTTCGACTATATTGATGCATAACTATTTAAAACGAGTTTAATTATATCCGCATATTTGGCGGCTACAGTCCACGAAACGTGCTTGGTCGAGGATATACCACGCAGTCCTGTGGATTCCACAACGCAAGTCCCCACGATTCCACGACGCAGCCGGCAGACCTAATTCTCCGTCACCACATCTTCCTCCATCTGCTCGCCGTTTCATTCCGATCACCTAAGAGAGCTTCCTTTTCCCTTTCTTCCTACGATTTACCCTATCACCGATCCACTTTCTGTGCGAACCTTACCATCAAAATCCGATTTTTCGATCAGCAAGGAGGTATCCGACAGAGGGCGCACGATGTCCGGCGGCGGCGACATCCGCCTCCCGAAGGAGGACAACGACCACCTCACCCGCCCTCCGCCCCACTCCCCCCGCCGCCGCCGGTTCCTCTCCTTCCGCCACGTCAACGCGCTGGCCGTCGTCGCCGTCCTCGCCGCCAGCGGCATGGTCCCAGCCACCGACCTCACTTTCGTCCTCTTCTCCTTCGTCTACCTCCTCCTCCTCTCAGCCACCGCCTTCCCGCCTCTCGGCCCTCCGGGCGCGGCTGCCGACCCGCCCGTCTTCGGCGCCCGCAACCGCCTTCTCGCCGCCTACGTCTCCGTCGGCGCCGTCGTCGGCCTCCTCCTTCCCGTGGCCTACATCCTGGACGGCGTCCTCGCGGGGGACAAGGAGGGCATCAGGGCTGCCGCCCCGCACGTGTTCCTCCTCGCCGCCCAGGTCTTCCTCGAGGGCGTCACCTTCTCGGGCCGCTTCTCGCTGCCGATGCGCGCCTTCGTGCCCATCTTCTACAACACCAAGCGGCTATTCACCATCGTCGATTGGCTGGCGAGCGAGGTCGGGAAGGCGGAGGGCAAGCACGGGGCAGGGCGGCGGCTCCTCGCGGGGCGCGCGCTCGCAGTGGCCAACTTGGCCTTTTGGGCCTTCAATCTCTTTGGGTTTCTGCTTCCGGTTTACCTTCCCAGGGCCCTCAAGGGATACTACGGTGGGAATGGTAGCAACAATAACAACACTAAGGTCAAGGATTAGACAAAAGATACTGATAAATATGACTAAGCATTCTTAATGGATGCTATTAATATGAACTTGAGTTGTTTTTGTTTACTCAGGCAAGCAACTGCATTTAATCTTTTCCCCTTTATGCTGTCTTTCTAAAGTTTGTAATAAATGAATGGTTAGAATTGTATTACTTGTTCTTGTCTCTCTTTATATATATATATATATATATATATATATATATATACTTCTAATTTCATCTTAATTTAAAAAAAATTATAGAATATTTTTTTAAATAATCACTTTTTGCTCTCCACCCTATCCTTGGTGGTCATTTTTTGCTCTCCAGCCTATTGATTGCCCTCTCTTCACTATACTGGTCACCTTCCTCACCTGCAGTTAATAACGAGAAAAGGGTGTAAGAAAACTATGAGATAATGAAGGGATATAAGGAGACTATATGGTTCCTTTATAGTCAACAACGAAGGTGTGGTCGTAGGTCCTTGTACAATAGACGATGAACCATCGTGTGAGATTTATAAGTGGAGAGGGCAACCAAGAATATAGGCGATGGTAGCCCTCCCTTGTACAAGGGTTGTTAGTGACAACAACGGGATTGACGGAGAGTCAAAAAAATTTAATTTTTAAATTTATTAGGATTAAATTATTTTTTTTCACATGATCAAACGTATTCTATAAAAAATTTTCAAACTTGAGATGCTATCGGAAACATTTTTAAACTTATATATTTTTTCTGAAATTTTACTCTATATATAATTGATTTATTAAACTATGTATATAATTAGATAGAGTTATATTATTGTGTGTCCCATCAATCCAACTCATGAAAGAATGTCTTGGGACGCAAGAGAAGAGGACAAGAAGGAATCGTTAGAGACTTGGGACAAATAATCAGGCAAAGGTTGAGCTACTGATAGTGAGAGAAATGTTAATGTGATATTTGCAATGAAATTGTCTTATCATTTCCCCTATTGTATCTCCATCATCAAATATCCAAATTAACATGGACAAATAGCAAGAAAATGTATCATAAGATCAGCACATCACATATTTTGATCAAGAGAAATGAGGTGCAGTATGCACTTCTCTACCACTGCTAACACAGTCTTGTTCTTGGAGTGTGCATCAAGGATTTTAAGGACAACCATTCAAAGCCAAAGCAAACAAGCGAGCCGCTATCATCACCCATTTATGAAGCTTTTAAATCAATGCCGTTCTCAGACAGCTTGTGATCACCACTCACGCAGCCCTCCACCCTGACCCCCGACAACGCCCTCACCACCATGACCCCCGACAACGCGGCGGCGGCGCTCACCACGGCGGCCCCCTCCAGCCAGCCGGCCACCCCACCCTCGCGGCAAGGAAACATGCGGTGCATCGCCATCACCGCCGTAGGCCTCATCGTGCTCGTCGGCCTCGTCGTCCTCGTCTTCTGGCTCGCCCTCCGCCCCATGCCGCTCGAGTACACCATCGACGACGCCCACATCCGCGGCTTCAACATCACGGCCCACGCGCTCAACGGCGTCTTCGACCTCAGGCTCCGGTCCTACAACCGCAACACCAGGTTCTCGGTGTACTACGACGCCATGGAGGTTACGGTGTGGTACGGCGAGCAGACGGTGGCCATCTCCAAGGTCGCCCCGTTCTATCAGCCCCGTCATTACGTGCAGACGATCACCGTGAGCGCAACGGCACAGTCGACGCCGCTGCTACGCCCGGTGGAGAAGAACCTGAGGCACAACGAGTCGGCCGGGGTGGTGGAGCTGGAGGTGAGGGCGAGGGCGAGGATTAGGTTTGCGGTGGGGGTGGTGAAGAAGCACTATAAGCTGAAGTCCTACTGCGCGCCGGTGGTCATGCATTGCTCTCCGTCGTCGCACTTCGACAGGGTTTACTGTACGAGTGCCACTCTTATGAGCGTTTGACCTGCATGAGACTTTTAGCTGTGTCTATATTTGCGTGTATTGTGATAGTTTACTTGTTACTCGAAGCTAATTTTCTTATTGTAATCATTTTCGTTTAATCAATCACGGATATTGCAGTTTTTGTTCTTTATTTTTGCTATTCAAACACTAATCAATCAATTTCATAAAATCACTAAATCTGGAAGAATAACATTTAAGTTGGAGAAAACCACGGGAGATTCAATGATGTGGGTCCCTTTGATTGCCACAGTGTCGGGAGAGGCGACGTGTCGGTGACAGACAGGTAGACAAATTAGTTATAGAAAAATCGAGTTTAGTAGTTGACTTGTCATAGATGACGTGGCAACCGGGGTTCAGGCGAGAATGTTTCTGATGGGCTACTAGAGAAATACTGATTCAACCTGCTTCGTGATTGGTGGATTTCATCGGATTCACCCAAAATAGGCAGGTAAACAAGGGGTAGTTTTACGGTTTAATTATTTGGATATCATAGAAAGGTTTTCTTTTCCCCCTTTTTTTTCTCCTTTTTTTTATTGCCTTTTCTTGCGCCTAGAGAACCAATCGGGAGGCTGACAAAGAAGACCTAGAAACGGAACAGAAGCGATTCGATCTCAGCCTGAATCGATCGCTCTTCTCCGGAGTTGGGAGTGAGAAAAGATCAACGAGAGGAGGAGGAGGAGCGGCAGGGGAAGGAGATGGAGACGGTGAAGAATCTGCTGCGGCCGAAGCCCAATCCCCAACAGCAGCTCCGCGAATGGCAGCGCCGGCTCCGCCAAGAGTGCCGCAACATCGAGCGCCAGATCCGAGGAACGTACATCCCCCTTGTTCTCTTGATCAATTAGTTTCGATTTAATAAAAGAGTTGATTGGTCTTGCAGATGTGCAGAGGGAGGAGAAGAACGTGCAGAAGGCGATCAAGGATGCCGCGAAAAGGAACGACATGGCTTCGGCAAAGGTCGGATCAACTCCGATCTCTTCCTCCTCCTCCTCTCTCCTGATGCAGTTTCTTGGATTCGTTTGATGAATTGGTTACTAACTTATAGTGAGAGTTTTTAGAAGCTATGATCGTTGTTTCGATCGTTCGATCTAACTATGCTGATCATATTTATTATCTCCTCTCGAGAAATATGTCATATATCTCTTTGCATACTCGTTCTCAGTTTTGAATGCGTCAGTTCTGCGGAGATTTCCGCATTATTGGTGGGAAGAATATGGACAAATTGAACTTTTTCATAATTTCTTGAGAAAGTAATTGATTGGGAACTTGAATGTGGCTAATTTTTGTCTTTTATTTTATACAATTCTGTCATTATAGACTTGCCAAGAAATAGTTAGTTGTTGTGTGCAATATATACTGTGTTCATCAGGGACTTACTAATTCTGTTGTGCTTTGGTTGTAATTATCATAAGTTATTTTGTCATGATTAGCAGGCGACTCAAATATTTTATCTATGTTTTCCTAACATAGTATGCTCTGATACAATCAATTAAAGGGTCAGCCATCGGATATTAGTTAAGAATATGCTAAGAGAACAAACTAGGAGTTTCTCATAAATACCAGGTTGTGATATAGACTAAAGATCCAAGTTTCTTATAATAAGACCACTATCTGCAAAGAAGACTTGCATACTAAGATAGTTCAATAATATATATGAATATATATATGTACATATATGTATATATGTATATATATGTACATATATACATATATACATACATATATATATACATACATATATATATACATATATATATATATACATATATATATATATATATACATATATATATACATACACATATATATAATTTTTTTGGAAGCTGAGTTATTTTGACACTTTTGATTACCATTTCCTTGTGATGCAGTCTCTTGCTAAAGAAATTGTGAGATCAAGGCGAGCTGTGAACCGTCTTTATGAAAATAAGGCACAATTGAATTCGGTCTCCATGCACCTTGGTGAACTTGTTGGTATGGACTACAGAGAACAGTAACCTCTTGATGTATTTTTGGATGAGAAATTTCATTTGAAATGCATAAGCAATATACTAATATTAAACATGGCTTGCTTTGTAGCTTCCTTCCTAACCACAAAATAGATATGGTTCTTATGTTCAATGACATTTCTTATGTGAAACATGTATAGGGACTTCTGATCACAGTGAAGTCCGATGGATAAGAGTTCGATCACGAAACTTTGTTTGATACCCTACAGCCAGAGAAAGAGAATCATTCCATCAGATCATCAGAACTAAGGCTGGGAAAAAACTTGTCCTATTACTTGCCTGTTTCCACTTTAGAATTTAATATGAGTTAATGATATGGCACAATACTGTGGGGCCTAGCTTCTGTATTAACCACAAATTACAGTAGTTCTGTCTGGATTTGTGCAGCTTTTTTCTATTACAGCGGTGAAATATAAATGTTTGTGTTCATGTCATATTGTTAATTCTCATAGCACCCTTCTAGCATTTGTAAAAGTTTCCTATATTCTTTGAAGACATGTTGAACTTTGGCCCCGCAAATGATATATAAATTCATGAATTAAATGCTTTATTGACATATAATGTAAATGTAGTTGAACTTATTATTGCCATTTTCGATCTCTTTGGCTTAATCTAATTTAAATTTTTTGTTGCATAAATTGATTTTTACATGCTTCTTTTGGGAAGATATTTTCATCCATTATGATTATCTTCACGTATTCAAGTTTACTGTATAAAATCTAGAGGCCTACAAGACCTTCAGTAACCAGTTTGAGGTATGTAGGTTATTATACTATATCAGATAAAGAATTTGCATACAGCTCCCACTCATACAGTCAACTAGATGAGATTGGACCATTGATGATTGTTTATTGCATCCAAAGGCACTTTTCCTGTCTTATTGTCATTTGGTGAAAGCATCCATTTAGCAGTTTTAACATATTATGAACAGAAAGTAAGTATAATAAACATACAAAGATAACTTCTAGGAGTGTGATAATGATCTAGTATGATAAGTTTTTCTCTCCCTGGATAATTCAATTGCCAGGAAATGACATTTTTCCATTCTTTATTTTTATAATAAAATGATAGGAAAAGAATCTAAATAGAAATCTTAGGGAATAATATTCTTTATTTAAGAATATTCTCACGTGATGTTGCTTATCTAATAAAATCAACTTGAGGAAATATTATTGCACCGTGCAATAATATGGTAAATAGAAGGGAACAAGTTTACTACTTGTAGGTTGATTGGCACTAGAGTAGACATATAAAAATGCATTAGCATGCATTGCCTTCTTGTATGGGATTCTAATGGACTTTTCTAGAGCATTTGTTTGTTAGGCACCTAGATGATGTACTTGTTTTTCTAGATACGAAGATTGTAAGAAATTGTTCCACATCAAAATGAAATTGTCTGTTGTTGGTTCTATTTTCAGCAACGGCTAGGACAGTCGGCCATCTATCGAAGAGTGCTGAGGTTATGAAACTTGTTAATAATCTTATGAAAGCTCCTGAGGTGGCTGCTACAATGCAAGAATTTAGCAAAGAAATGACTAAGGTATTCATTTTGATGATGTTCTTGTTCCTTTCCTAACTAAAGTAAGAAATGCAATAGTCCAAATTAAATAGCGCGCATGATATAGTGTAAAGGTTTGGATATTTTGTACTTGAAATATGCTTGATGAGTTGCTCTTTATTATTACTAACTGTTATGTAGTTGAGTTTGCGGCATTGAATATTCATTGTATATTGATTACTGCTTGTCACTAGAGAGCTTTTATCTTTACATTGTTATTTCATTTCTGATTAGTTTATTTTTTGCATTTGTCGAAGGATCTTGTCAGCACCTGCATTGAACATAGTTCACTTTGTTGCTTTCTTACTGCATCATCAATATATTTCTGGTAATCTTTGATATATTGGATTTTGTGCTCTTATTTTTTTTTACTTTTTTGTTTAAATTTAACATATCCATTTGTGTAGAATAATATAGAAAGTCTCATTGAGATGGAACCTGAGCAATCATGATTACTTGCCATTATGAGAAATGTTACTTCATTACATTTGAGGAGAAATCGTTACAGTGATCACAATTATAATGAAACTAAATTTGATACTTTCTAGTTTTCCATCTAATGAAGCTTTCTCATGTTTGGTTCTGGAGAGATGATTTCTGCCTTTACATATCCTAAAATTATGCTTGGTAGTGCACCGGAAAATTTTTTCCCCTTCTCCAAGAAGTATCTATTAGACTAATGGTAATGTTGTATGTAGCGCAATGAAACGTGGAACTGTATCAGTACCGAAATAAACCACATTAGGGTTGGTCGCATTCCTTGATATCAGGGCACTTGGTTGGCAGATGATCGTAGAGATTTCTGATGTCATGCAACTCTGTTTTATATCTTAAAGCCATATCATTTACCTTAGTACAATTGTAAAGATAATTATGCTGACCGCACCAGATATGCTTCTTAATAAGTTTCATATGTTGGCTTTACAACTAATATACGAATTGCATGGCATCAATAAGTTGCTGATGATTTTTACCTGTTCATGTGTGGCCTAACATTCTGCTCTCTAGTAGTAATTGGTGCACTGCAGATGTTGTCTATCTGCTTCATTCTCATTCTACATGTTTTTTGTGTTTAGGCTGGGGTGATGGAGGAAATGGTGAATGATGCTGTTGATACAGCTTTGGACTCCGAGGACATAGAGGAGGAAATAGAAGAGGAAGTGGACAAAGTGCTTGCTGCAATAGCAGGTGAAACCGTGTCACAGCTACCAGATGCTGTTAGGAAGGAGAAGATGAAGCAACCTTCAGTGAGCACAGCTGTTGAAGAGGTATGTATGCATGGACCAAGCAGTTTCTTAGTGACATTCACAAGAGCTGAAACTATTGTGCCGCCAATATTTTCAGCGTGAAGCAGTTGCCGAGGGTGCAGAGGATGAAGACCTAGATGAGATAAGGGAACGACTTGCTAGGGTGAGGTCATAGTTGGCTCGATCTGCTTGCTTAATACGAAAGAACCAATTATTAATCATCATAGTATGTCTGAGGCATTAAGATGTGATAAATGTAGTAACATATGCACCATGAATATGATGTCACACATCCCATAAGTAGTGCTTCTCTCGTGGGATTCACTTTGATTCTCTACTAATTCTTGATAGCCAAATTTGTATGGCGAACATGGAGTTCATCCATAACCAGTGTTTATTCACCATCCATTAAGAATATGTGACGTTGTTAAGGGACATAGATGAAGAATATTTACTACTTCGTTTGCAGTTAACTAATAATATTTTCTGCTACTTGTAAAGTATCAATCTGGTGCGTAATTTTGGCTGCATGAAGCAATGGATATGTTAAGGAATTAAAGCTTAAGCTGCTTTCCTCATCTACAGATTTCCCAGGTAAATTATTCGATGATCATTTACTATAAGTCAATAGCGTAAATATAGTGTTTCTCATGATGATGTTCCTATTGTTCTTTGACACAAATGGCACTGCTACCAAGCGAGACAATATCTCCTTAGAGAGAAACGTTCGCAATCCATTATGATCAGAACCTGGAGCCAGCGATGCAGTTTGTAAACCAGGCAAGTAGTAGATGATGCGTTATTATCACTGTTATATTAAGATGCATATTAATTAAGCTATTTGATGTCTTTGCTTCGCGTTTAATGGTTAAATGTATACATACTGTAATTTGCATCTTTTAGATCAAGGTAGTAATAAACAGACGCAGTAGGAAAATTGGCATTCAGAGACTTAGAAGGGCCAGCTCTATGCATGCAGAAAGCTGCAGGAAACCAGACCAGGCTCCAAGCTTCATATATTGGAACACAACGCACTTCCCATAATACAGTATGTGAAAACTCTGCAACATTAGCCACCAAGAAGATTAATAGTAAAAGGATATTGTACAGTAACTTTCGTGGTTACATTAGAAACAGTGACAAAGATAAGAAAGCACACAAATAAGTCAGATGTCATCTCTACCAATCCTTAATGGCACATCATTTGAATGCACAAAATCACCGTTTGGTTTCTTTAGAAGGTGGTGATCTGCATCTTCTTCATCGCTTTCGTCTATCAATGATGAAGCATATGAATCTGAACCATCTTCTGAAACAAAATATGTAAATAAAGAAATTCGATAGTTACTTATGTGACACTGAAAAAGACACATATAACAAACACTTAATAGAACTCTACCGAAGATTAAGGTGGTATTAGGGAGCATAGAAAGGGAAACTTGGGTAGCTGATCCATGCATACTTCTATGATGCACCAAGTGAAATTAACAAATTCAAGTGGTAAAGAGACATAAGAGGAAGACAGAACAAGAAGACAAGCAAAGATGACCTTGACTTAAAACAATGGCTGACCCTAGGATTCAGAACAATGCAGTTGATACTCAATTGAGCTAAATGATGAAATCAGAACTATGTAGAATACCCTGAATTGACTTATTATTCTATATTTCTAGGATTCAGCTATTTTTTGGATGTTTTTCTTGTATATCGATTATCGATATTGCCATAGTACTCTATTGGACAAAGATTTTGGTAGTTCTAGCAATGGTTGCAGTAGCAGGAAAACCAAACTACAAAACAGGCAAAGGTATAAAAACTCACCAGAATAAGCTGGATTAGCAGGTACTTGTCCAACTGCTGTAACCTGAATATTCTCTGGGAGAATACAGTTGCAGAATGACCCTGAAATTTCCCAATCATCCATCACACAAGTTAGTACTATTTTTTTATAAAAGAAATTCTAAGAAGAGAGAACATGTTTCAAGATAGATAATAACCTAATCTGGCAAGTCTATTTACCCATCCTGGAATAGGCTTGCCTGTCAAACGCATGCAAACTTCATCAGTGAAATGATTGCAGTTCTTGATGATCAAGTGGTAGGTGTCACCATGATATTTTCCAGCAAGGTCTTCGATAAATACACGAAATTCTGAACGAGACATATCGGTGGTACCCAACCACACAGACCGTCTGAAGATAAAACCAGGACAGCTTTTCGGTTCCACCTCAAATACTCCACTAGACGAGTAATCGTGTGCTCCGAATCCATACTCCATGCCATGAACTATAAGCAAAAGACAAAATCATATTTGTGACAAAGCATAGAACCTGAAGGCTATCTAAACAGATGACAGGATACAAACAACAAGCTTATGAGATCAATGTAAAGCAGGAAATATGGGTGAACAAAGTTGTTTATTGTGGAAGTTTCACCAATACAAAAAAAAAAAAAAGAGTCAAAACTACAACAGCTAACCTTCCACTTCCTCTATCCTCCGCAATCACAAGTTAACAGGATGAAGACTGGTAGGTCAGAAAATAAACAGCCAGAATTGTCTCCCTTCAAAGTCAAGTCTAAAACAAGATAACACTATAGAATCAATAAGGTCGCTTTCTAAAATGACACGTTGAGAGAATGAACAACCGCAGCACTAAAGTAGACTCACTAAGATTCACAATTACCTACTCAACACAGTTAAAGATGAGGTTGAGAACTAAAAGATTCATGGCACTGACTGCAAGATTTTCTTAGTGACAGTTTATGTTTGCTAATTCCTTAGATAATAGATACGCCTTAAATTTACACTGCGTCACAAGCGCTCTTGTTAGGCGTGCAAAGCAATGTGCTACCTGAATCGAACTAATACAAAGCTTACGCAGTGACCGAAGAATCTTACAGCAAACCACAGACCAATTAGGAAATTGTTTATAGTGAATAATACTGCGTCCTTTCAACATTCATCAGGCAGATCTGTTTGCTACAAAATCTTCAGCTATTCAGCAAGCTTTATCACCACGAAATGCTTCCAGCAAACACACAGATCCAGAAAGATGGAATTTTTGAGGATCGAGAGCGGAAATTTCCAAACTAAGCATCACTAAGTACAACAAACCAGTAATCGTATGAGAGGAAATATTACATAAAGAAACTCTCAGATCCTAAATTTCCGACCAGGCATGGCATACCTTCGATCCCGGAATGGAAGACGCCGATCCCGAACCAGTACAGGTAGTTATTCACCGGCGTCAAGTCATAAACATTCAGGTAGAGGTGCGTCCTGGCGCTCCCATCTCCGTTCCTACCGCTCAGCCCCTTCACGGACGAACATCTCGACAGAATCGAGCGCATGTTAGTCCGACTCGGCCGGGGGCGCAACGAAAGCGGACCAACCCTAGAATCCCCAATCCCGCATCGAATCCTCCACCTCCCACCCTCGATTCGACGTCGCGTTCAAGAATCCGACGAGGAATCCGTCAGAGAAAGAACCGGGGTCGGCGAGATTTAGGGTTATCCTTTTCCCTTATCGCGAAGAGGAGCACGTCGGCATCGACCCAAGGGAGAGGGGAAGAGGGTCCAGCTTCTCTCGCTTTAAGCTTCCGATTAATGGAATGGATCTTTGCATCCAACCCCCTATAACCTTTCATACATACAAATAGCTCCTCACATTTTCTTATTTATAATTATACCCCAAGACTACCTCAAATTATATTAGGATTTTTCAATATATAAATAGCCTAATTTTCTCCAAATGGTAGCTATTATATATATATATATATATATATATATATATATATATATATATATCATTGAGTGCTAGATAATATTTTTATCTCTCATCATAATAATTTTTCTCTTTTATTTTCTTTCATTTTATTGGAAATAAATCGATGAGAAATTGAATATGATCAAGCATAGAGTTTAGGCTAAAGAAAATGTATTATGAAATGAGATCAAAACCTAGAGTTAGTAATATTACGTGGAATTAATGTAAATTTTCAAGGTTAATTACAAGTTATTTAAAATGATATATGATATATGTACTTTAGAGGGAGATATATGTAAATACGTAAATCAACAATTTTAGAGGGACATATATGTAATTTTGTGTTTATAAAAGAGAGGGGTGAAGAGAATGAGTTTCGTGAGGCTGCCGTGTCACGGTCGAGACAGGAAACAGTCTTTATCCGATTCCACTGACAACAACTGTGATGACGTAATGGGCGCTACATTTATGCGAAGGCAAACTCTGTCCCTGTCTCGGACTTCACAGGTGAACTCCGCCCCGAGGGGTTGTGTTGTCGGCAACCTCACGATTCAATGCTTGTCGCGTCGTGACTGGGTTTGTACGGGAGTTTGATGTTGGACGGTTAAGTGGATTTGACCAAAGAGCCGTATAAATGATCGATTTGAGAGAACGATGAAATGATGGATGAATAAACGATGTTATGATTCAAATAGACAGGAAAACTCGTTTATTTGATGAGTTAAATTATCGGTTTCATATGCTTAATCTTAAATTAATAATAATAATAATAATAGACTTATATGATGTTATTAATTGATTTAGGGCGGTTGTAATTGCTTTTATTTCCCTCGCCAGAGACGTACGAGGGAACATGTAGTTGCTGCAAATTCTATCAGACACACTTGGTGGTGATAACATGGGCAAGATTCCAAATGTTCTCATGTATGGTGATGTTACTCCTTGCAACTTTATTTATTATTTTTATACCCAGTAAGTGTGGTTGATCTTGGAAACTTCGATGTGATAGTGTATGTGACAGCTACATATAATTCCTCGTGTAAAAGGCCTTTTGTTTGAAGGTCTTACATAAGCGTTTGTAGATGAGGAATATTCTCGTATCAGCTATAGGTCATCAGTCAACAGTCACCGTGGAGTCGATATAAAACACAACACAACATTTGTCCAACACACAAAGAAACTGACCTGGTAAGCGATGCCCTTCCGCTCGATTTCACACCGCACGAGATTGTACGAATTGACGTCGGGCCATGGGAACTCGGACCGATTGACCCGCACCGCAAGGTGTTTACGGATTGATCGTCCTCGTGATCACGTTGCATGAGATACTAATGGTCATTATCAATCATCGTAATTTCGATCGTTATCGTAGGTATAAATACTTATTCCCTATCTCAAGAGGAGGAGAGATCTATTGGAACATACCTCCACTCACTAACTTAAAACCATTGGATGAGTCGAGTTGGAATCCTCCTCCAACATTGATTTATTGTGCAGAATCTCGATATAGAGCCAATGTAAGACGGCTCCACTTTGGGATGCTCTTGAAGGCTTGATTAGCGCATCGGAGCTAACCTCCCCAGCCTGACCTCGCTCCCCCATCCGTCAACTCCTCGAGGAATCGTTGGATGACTCTACAATTTTGGGACTAGACCAAGATGTACCGACTCCCAGGCCATGACATAAAGGTGCATAATATTTTTTGTGTTAGAAGAATGGTCGAATATCGTAAGAGTGTCTACCGGTTAATTCACTTAACGAGTGCTCTAGCGATGAGGTTCCTCTACATACACACAATACCTTCGACTAAGGAGGACAAATGCTCACTCTCCCACAAGTAGACGGGTCCACCTTAGCCCAGACCCTATAGCACTATTGACACCTATTTAATAACCCTAAGTTCTCCCCTCCAGAGCCAACACATGATTGTTGGTGGTCCGTGCTGAGGCTTTCCTAAACCACACCCACCAAGTGCAGGCACTTGCCTAGATGATGAAAACCATCACTCCTCTCTTGCCTCAACTGACTCAATAAATGACGCATATTTTGCAACCACGACTAGCGGCCCAGTTATCGCTTGTACCCACACCCCTTAGGCTTACCCTGACCGAATCACCCTCGATACACCAAGACCACCCCTAGTTAGTCGAGGGGCAACTTGGAGACTCACGCTCCATGACAGCGCTCCCCCACTCCATTACACCACCTCAGCCTTTCACGAGTTGGACACTCATATCGACATATTCAATAAACGACTTGCTCAAGGCATAATTACGATTGGTGAACCAATGCCTGGACAAGGTATGATGGGAGTTTCATTAGTCAAAGGGGGAAGCTGGCAACCATAACTTGAGCAGCTCCCCTTTCGCCTAAGATATTCATGAGAAGCCCCTCTCGACCAATTTCTTGCTAATTATATGTACCTTGCAAGCTAATCACATGAGTGATGAAATGTATGACACGCTGCACAATCTTTATTATTATTATATATTATTATTTTATATTATATGATAAATATATGTTATGGTATTCTTGGATCTGTATAATGAGAATTAGATCATGATGAGATTATGATAGTGAGACCAAATCACATACAAACATAGATCACTAAATGTTTCCGATCATAGGTTACTCGAGAAGAATATCGAGATAGTCGAACAGACCAATGTGTTATATACCTATCTATATGATGGAGACAACTGGTCCCATAGCTGCTTATGTTGGGACACTATGGATATAGTGTCGATGCTCATTGAAGAATGAGTTCACTTATAAAATATTGGATGGTTAATGATACCTCATTGTTAGATAGCGATTCCGTGGTCTCAATTATATAATTGGTCTTTAGGCTTGAGACACCAAGGATATCTTATTTAAGTACTCCATTTTTTGATACAAGACGTATAGGTTTAGAAGTTTCAAATATAGCATAACCGGTAATCGGGAGTAGTAGCCAACCTTACAAAGGCAATTGAGTATCAATAGAAGATTATTCACTCTTAGTATCATGAGAGGAATATCTTGTATGTTCTCACTATGACAAACCTCTGGCCAGAGTCAATCAAATCATGATGAATTCAATAAGCATGAGATTCAGATTGAAAGAGTTCTCTAAGAGAATCTAATCAGAGTGATACTCAGATAGATATCGTATAAGTCTGACAGTACCATGCTTGGTATATGATTTTTGAGATATTATATGAATGATGGACTATAGATACATGATAATTGAAGACAAACATGTCCAATGAATTATATCCCTATATATCGTTTGAGGACTATAGCATAGTAGCTTAGTATATTCATAGTCGATGAGTTAAGTGAATTATTATGAGGATAATAATTTACTTAGTTAGAAAGAGTTATAAGTCAAGAGGAGTTTTGACAGGTGTAACTCATGGATGACGCAATGAATAGATGATTGGATATATGATATTTAATAATTTATTATTTTATTGGATCCATTGGGTGAAACCTAATAAGAGCTTAGAGTGGATAATTGGATAGATATCCACATTCTATCCAAATATCTACTCTAATGTCCAACATGTAAAAATAATTGGATGAAAATTTAATATCTAATAGGACAAGATCCATTAAGATTAAGTTGAGATGACTCTATATAAATAGGATAGTGACCAAAGGATCATAAGATGGACTCCTTTGGTCGTTAACCTTCTATCTTTTCTTTCTTTTTCTTGGTTTGCCATCAACCTCTATCGGAGGCATGAGGATAATAAGAAGGGTCAACACCTTCTAGTTTTGCTGCTGTGTGGTGAAGGTCAGGTTACCCAAAAGCTCCATGTGAAATGTGAAGGAGGTGAAGGTATCCGATAATTTACGACCGGTGGTCAGCCATATCGACATAAGTTATTATGAAAAAGTGAGAAAAAAAATTCGACAGTGTGAACTTACAATCAAAACACAAAGAAAAAAAACACTTTGTGATAAACTTGAGATGCAGTTTGTGGTTCATTTTGATTCTTATATTGATGCCCAGCTTTAATGTCCCAGGTAAGCTTTTGACTACTGTGGTATGACTTCTGTCGCATTCTGTTTATTTATGTTCTATTTTGATCTCCTCAACGTATGATGGGCTAATCAAATGTGTCCTTAGACTCTGTGTGGATTGAGAAACCCAGAAATGCAAATCGTTGTTTTATACATCATCGAGTCACATATATGTGGATCGAACTCCATTACCTGTTGAGCCTCCGAAATAATGGGTGCACTCGATCCAATAGCTTATCGGATCCAATCCGACCCGAGCCGGTCCGTCATCCCAAAACGTGGCTGCTCGAAACCCCAACGCAGCTCACGTGAACCGGACTAGCCCGAGTCCAACCAAGACCGTTCGTTCGTTGCTTCAATCCCGTTAACCAAGCCAACACGTGTCACACGTACCACCGCGCATTAGAAACCATTCGTGCCGACCGCGATGTACTCATCGAGCGCCACAGTTTCGCTGAGCTGGCCGCCTACGTGGACCGCGTCGTCCCCATCCTCGACCGTCTGATGGCCACGACGCCCGCCGCGAACCGTGACGGCAGCTCCCCCCCTCCCTGTCGCCGCCGAGATCTCGCCCGCGAGGTCGAGGCCGCCCGGGCCCTCGCCTTCGACTGCGGCAAGCGCAACCGCGTCTAACTCATCCTCAACTGTCGTCGCATCGTCACGTGCCTTGAGTCCGCCAGGGAGATCGGCCTCCTCCCCCTCGCCTCCCTCGATCTCTGCTCCGCTATCCGCGGTGAGGCCAAGCTACTTGGCGATTCCATGGACCGGGCCGAGTTCCGGGCCGCCCACCACCGAGGAAGAAATCCTGCGGAAGGTGGAGTCGACCATCCAGGAGAACAACTCCAATCGGTCCTACACGAACGGTCTGCTGGCCCTCATCGCGGACTCCGTGGGGATCTCCAAGAATCGGACTGCTCTCAAGAAGGGGTTCAAGGAGGTGGCGGCGGAGGCCAAGCTGCAGAAGGACCTCGCGGAGGCGATTCAATGGAGAAGGACCGCAGACCGCTAACGAATGGGTCAACTCATTTTGGTGCCTCTGTTTTCGCAGCCAAGGATGGAGCTGAAACTTGTGCTGGAATGGCTTCGCCCACCTATCACGCATATGAAGTGTTAAACAAGAGAAATTAAAAGCCCAAATCACTCCAATATATTGCATAAGAATATCATCATTACAAAGTCAAAATGTTAATGTTGATTTTATGATGGTGTTGAGATTTGCTCATTAAAGGATCAATATTTTATGTTCAAGATTTATATATCTATATATATTTAATTGTTGAAACAAAACAGACATTCTCAGAAACTGTCATTTGGCAATCCGAAAAGGATTCTTCACAAGATTTAAGAGAGAGAGAGAGGATGCATGCACTCTTATTCGGATCACAAAAGCCTCTATCTCGTTCCTTCCCCTTGGTTCTCATCTCTTATCTCTTCCCTTCCCTTCCCTCTGTCTCCAGTCCAATATGAACTTTGGAGGAGCACCCAAGAGGCACACCCCAACTCATCCTCCCTACGCCGTGGTATGTTCGCCGCCCAGTGCAAAACCAAGTAGTTGCACGTCCATTGATCTTTGATTCGGTTGTGCTTCCGGTTATTGGGGTCTTGCAGATGATTGCCGCCGCAATCCGATGCTTGGCCGAGGAGGGAGGCTCGTCTGAGGCGGCGATATCCGAGTACATCCGTGCCAACTACGACGACATCCCGTGGGCGCACGACAGGCTCCTCCCCTACTACCTCAACAAGCTCACCGAACAGGGAGAGTTTGTCGTCGGCTCGCCAGGCCGGTACATGACGGCCTACGACGATGGGCCGCCTGGTGACGCGCCCCGGACGTCGAAGCCTGCACCTGCTCCGGAACCATGTTCCGCAGGGTGTTCATTGGAGCCAGTTGCCGCCGACGAGGCCAGGCGCCACGCGGCTGATGCTGGTGGAGACGGCTTCCCGGTGCGCAGGCGCCGAGGACGGCCGCCAAAGAGGAGGAGAAGAGATGGCCCTGGCAGCCAACACGGACCAGAAGATTGTGGTGGAGAAGGTGGTTCCGTGGTGCGTAGACGCCGAGGACGGCAGCCTCGGAAGAGAATTGAAGCTGATGTCTCACAGGACGACGGAAACAACTGCGGCGATGCCGGCTCCTCGGATCTCGCGGAAGCACCACCATCGTTGCAGCCGACGCACGCCGAGGCTCTGCCCCCTGAACCAAACATCGTCGTCGACGGAACGGAGACCGTGCTCGCACTGCCATGCGCAGGGCCATCGAGGGCCGATGACGATGAAGATCCTCCATCGATGGCTCCATCAACGGTGGCCGAGGACGAAGCAGAGGCAATAAGATTACCAAATGAAGAGACCGGCAACCATGGCTCCTCAGTCGCCAAGCGCCGCCGTGGCCGACCTTCCAAACGCAAGCCAAGTGTTCGATGAGGCAACAAAGCCAAGCGCCACTGTCGAGGCTTCATTTGCTGGTGGCATTATCTTGCAGAACACAAGGGGTTTGCTTCATGTAAAACATTTCTGTTCAACTCCTACAAAATTTTGTTTCTTTCTTCCTTCGAAGCATAAATTTTGAGGAAATTATGTGCTTGATTTGCATGACTTCATCTGTCGATGGCTTTGGATTTTCTCATAGGAAACATTGTAGATCGGTTGCTTGTGCATTGAACATGTCTTCATCTCACAGTTCTCAATGGCAATTCTAATCAATGCAAAATTGAAGGCATGGGAATTCAAGAACAGTTTTGCTTTGCTAGTAAATACTTGAACAGTTAACAATTCATTGTCATCAAATGTAGGTTGCTAAAAGATAGTCTCATAACTTGGAGTTAATCAAAATGAAGTCCCACATAAAGCTAAGAGAAAACCTTGCAAAGGAGAGTGGTGAGTAGTAAATAACAGCCTAAAGAGAGCTTTTGTGTCTGTTGGGAGAGAAAGGAACAACTATATTTGGAGTGATTGATCAAATGCTAGGCATGACTCATTAACATCATACCAAATGGTTTTACCATGCTACCATATCAATCATAGAACATCAACATGGCTAGAAAAAAACTGACAGTACAACTTGACAATGAGCAATTGTAGTTTGCATGAAGTTTCGGATAAGATAATTGTCATCTCAACACAATTTGAGAATCAGACACCACCAAGGCCAATGCTACATCATTTCTTGAGCAAAGATACAACTTGAATGTAGCTGAGATAAGATAATGTTTATCCCTACAACAGCTAGAGAATTAGATTCCACCAAGGCCAATGCTACATCTGTTTCTTGAGCAAAAGAGACAACTTCAGTGTATAGAATTTGAAGTCAGAAGTTAAGACATTGGTTATATCCCAACAACAACTTGAGATTTAAGTGCCATCAGTGCCATGCTACATCTATTTCTTGAGCAAAGATACAACTTGCATGTATCTTAGATTGCTTTAATTGCAAGTAGTATTTGAAGTCAGGGCATGTTTGGTAACCTCACAGACACTATCTTCTACCAGTATGATCCAAACTGAAATGCAAGTATCTAGGAGTCAGTGAGCTTCAATTACTCAGCAAGCATTGGCACAGACCCTGTGTCGGTATGCTACCAATACATCGAGACCGAAGACATAGGATATGCCTTTTGCATTGACGGAGAGGTCCGAGAGTACAAATTTCATAGATCGTAAAATTCATGAGCACAAGGTGATCGAAGAGGGAACGAATTGCGGGAAAGGGATCTCCTCATGATGATAATATTGCTATATGGGTTATGCTCGATACTCTGTTCATAGTTTCTCTATCAAACAAAACCAAATAGAAAGAGAGATACTAGAACTAACCTGAATAAAGTGGCGAACCCAGTGCGAGGCTCTAGCTAATCTCATATTGACGCAAATGAAATGAAGAAAACAGAATGATGTCTAACTGAAACAAATTTGACCATCGTTAGCTCTATGTTTCCAAATCATGCAACCGAGAAAGAACATGTATGCTAGTAGCTCGAAAAAAAAGTGATGCGACAGAATATATTTCAGCAATTGTTAGAAAAAAATATAGTCTAATTTGGTTTGTTTCTTGATCGTCTCAATGTGTGATATTATAATATATAGAAATAAAATGAGTAAATGACAGTATCATGCTAAAGGAATAAGTGATTATATGAATATAAACTGCACATAGTTCAGAGCAATGAACTCAATCTCCTGGTGGATTAAAACTAAAGCTCCCATCCCATACCCAAATCTAATGAACTTCCACAAGTGTACCAAGTCATCCCAGTTATCCAGAGAAACCAATAACAATCCATCAAAGAAAATGATACAACTATGTTTTCATAGGAAATAAAAAAAAGACTTCTTGGACAAGCATTAATAGTCCTAAGAAGAAAAGCTTATCATATCAAATATGACCAGTGTCTTGTCTTTATGGCATTAATCTAACTCTTCCTTTTGCCATGAGTTTTCAAGAACAAATCCTATGGTCTGCAAAGATTAATATGGCTTCAGACATCAATATTGGTTCTCTAAATTTCATGAAGGGAGGCATTACAAGGGGGTGACTTAGCAACAACAATTTGTGAGAAAAGAAATGGTTAAAGGACTCGAGGAGCATTGTGATGCACAAGCCACATATGCTGTTAAGATTAGGGACAGAACACAGTACTCATGAATAATAATTTCACGACTGGCATACATCCAGAGTTGAAATTAACTCTCATTTGCTAATATCCAATAATAAAAAATATATTTTTGCTCGTTAGATTAAATATTAAAATGCAATTTCGATAATAAATTGCAGCGAGGGATACTGAAAAGGTAGGAAAGCAGCAAAGACAAAAACATCACTGACAGGGGACAGAAAGCAAGATAACTCACGGTGGATGCAAGTCGGGTTGGCGAGGCGGCGAACTCCAACTCGAGGAGAAAACGTTGGCGGCCATCGTCGGGGTCATCGTAAGGGTTCTCGGAGCCGCAGAATTAGGATCGACCGAATGCGAAGCAAATCAAAAACAACAAACCCATGAAATTACGCAGGGAGGAAAGTAGAAGAAGCCGCAGGAAGAAGCACTTGCGAAGACTCGGATTCAGCGGGACACGTGGGGAACTCCTGTGGGGAGGCGATCCGTCGTTCCCTGTCTCAGCCGAGACTGCCGTTAGTTGGGGATCCGTGCCCACGAACGGCTTCAAAACCTCGTTGCGGGTCGGGTTTGATCGGTAATCCGCATCAACCCGATTTGGTTTAACCGGAAGCGAGTCAGTAGTGATGTACACTACCCGTTTCCCATCCTCTCCGTGCGATACATTCTCCGAGCGGGACCCACGCTTGATCAGGTCACCGGTCCATTCGGGACAAGGATAGGTAAGTTGGTGGCGTCCGCGGAGGTCGGTGTCGGTCCAACAACCCCGTACCACCCCAACCTCGTCGTATTAGGAGATTCCGCCACGTGTCGAAGACCGCGGTCGGCGCAGCTTTGGCGTTCGAGCCACCGACACGAAGTTCGCTGTTGCACCCGTCAACCGCGCTTCCCTGGCGGCACGCCTCCGCCGGCGGTCTCTAAAGAAAGCAAAACCCGTGAAAAGAATCACTAGAAGGTACAACGGCTGGCCGATTCGTGCGCCCCCAATCACCGCCACCGCGTCCGTTCCGCATCTCTCTCTTTGTGCTCCGCAATACCCTTGAATTGCGGCCGGTGGGTGCCCTTCTCTGCCTTTCCCATGATTAGGTCTAGCTTTTGGTCTCAATTTCTGTTTTTCCCTTTCTTTGAATGAGTTTGCTAGCATCTCAGTCGGTGTTTGTGTCATTTAGGAATTAGCCCCTTCGCTTTTCCATTTGTCGAGGATTTCTCGCTCAAGAATCATCTTTTAAAATAGAAAGCCTCATCAAGCCGGTAATTTGTAGACTTCGTACATGGAATTGGTGGCTTTTGAAGGATTTATTTTCAGTGGGGTTTCTTTTGCACTGTGTTGGAATCTCGAAAATAAAGCTGCAATCTTGCCCCGCGTTTCTTATATCTAGATTCTTTCTTTGAGAAAGAGATTTGTTTTCTTCCTTTTAAGGGTTTCCGTTAACTGTTTCGTTCCATATATGATTTGGATTACCTGCTAAAGTTTCTTTTTTTGTGGAATTAGTGGATTGTAATTCCTTCTTTGTTCTTTTCTACTTGTAGATGAATAGGGTGGAAGATGGAGTTGTTTGTGAGATGTGACTAAGGCCCAGGCTGTGAGGTAGCTGCTGTAAATGGGCTGTTTTCAGTCGAAGGGTCGAAGGCATTTCCCAGGATATGAGGACCCTGTGCTTCTTGCTTCTCAGACTGCTTGTATGTCAGGCGTTTCTTTTATTTTCTAATCAGAACTCTATAATTTTCATTCTTTACCTTTCATGTTTTTTAGATATCGGAGTGATCACCAAGCAATCAATTTAGTACGTTCTGCCTTTGTTTCCTTGGAAGCATCTTTCATGTGACAAGGAGTCAATAAGCTCTGTTGATCAATGATTTATTAGCTTTATGCCTAGCTTTTAAATTGAGTAATAGCCTCAGGAAATTTGTTTGTTATGTCTGTAGTAGATGTACTCTTTCATGTTTTCTAATTTCATAGTCGTGGTTTCCCTTAGTTTGCAACAAAAAATGGTACTATCAGATAATCAATGGATATAGTTAAGGCCATTCAACAAATTAATATTATACTAATTAAGAAATCATCTTTTTATTTCCCCACCTATTGTAAGAACAAAACAATGATGGGTCCAATGGAATTATTCCTTCTTTTTGCTAGAAAATAAATTCTGCCATAATTTATCTATACAATATTTCTGCAGTCACCGTCAGTGAAGTTGAAGCACTGTTTGAATTGTTCAAGAGCATTAGCAGTTCAGTGATTGATGACGGGTTGATCAACAAGGTAGGGTGCAGTCTGAGTCGTTTCTGCTTTCTATTGGTTTATGGTGAATTCCTTGGCATCTCTTGTTTAAGAAACTTCATTTTAGTTTCTTTCCAAAGATAAGATTAAGGAATCCTGGTTATATGTCGATTACAGATACTGCTGCTCTAACTATTCTATTAAATGCATACAACAACCTGGTAGTGAGTGCAAATTGTTTTCACCAGTTGATTAGTATATGCTGATTACTGATGTAAATTCAGTATAAATCACCTTGGAAAGCATTGGAAGTCGATGGTTTTAACTTCATATCTTCTACTTTTGCAGGAAGAATTTCAGCTTGCACTATTCAAGTGTAGAAAAAAGGAAAATCTCTTTGCAAACAGGGTACTTTATCAATAGATCCTTATTTATATCTCTGCTTTAATATGCATCTATTAAGTACCCATAGTATGTCTTGAACTTGTCTTTCTTGATAGTTGCTGAATACAAATTCTAATTGTCTGTTGTGATTATGAACTTGTTCTCATAACTCTTTTTTTCCCTCTGACAGTAGATGAACCTAAAACGCCCAAACAGTGTCACCTCTAATATGCACTTCTCCAATTTGTGGAGGAGAAGAAGCTTATTAAGCTAACTACTTAAGAACTAAATACTAATAAAAAAATGAAAAAAATATTGCATGAAAAGGGTGATCATAATCCAAGCAGATTTTGAAATTTTACAAACATGTTATGTATAGAGCCACTAGTGTCCAAATATCTTAATCCACATAAAATATATGCTGAAAATTAGCAAATAGATCTCTATACATGATCTGTTGTTGTTAATTACTGCAGATGTTCCTTGATTCCTAAGGCTTGTCGAACCCAGTTAGTCCCCACAAACTTGCATCATCCTGTCTGTACCAACTGAACAGATGGACTATGCAATCCTTTGGAATGGTGGTTTTTGGTCCTCTAATGGGGCTGTCCATCCCTTATTTTTGTAGGATAAGGACTTTTTCCATCTCATCAGGGCCTCTTTACTCTTTGATATAAGACTGCTGCTCATTGTGCACGTAGGACCCCATCTTCCTTCTTTATTAGATCAAGAAAGGTCCATCTTGCACGCTGGAATTTATTTTCAAACTGTCAAATTTCCTTGTTTGCTGTCCTAGTATTTATAGAGCTGAAAACACATATTGAAGTGCCAACTCATCTTCTTGGTTGCCATACTGGATTGAATTTATCTGTGGCCCAAACCTATGGAAGGTATTTTAAAGAGAAAAAGGGTGGTCTAGTACACAAGGCTCCTGTTAGTTGTAGAGCCACGACATAAAATCCTTGGCATCAAGGCTAATACTCTATAAATGGTCAACCTAACCTGTCAAATACGCATAATATCCATGATGAATTGGTGTTTTATGCCAAGAATTATCAACTTTATTAAATAATTTAGTAAATTTTATAATGATGGGATTATGTAAAACAAATTATGCAATAGTTCCCGGCCACTGGGATGTCTCAACTGATGCTGTGGATCATCGGAAAGTCTTTAAAGTTAATATTTCTCCTCTCTGGATGGTCCAATAATGTGGTATCAGTTCACACCTTTTTCAATTTACCAATTTGTAGATGTAGGTTCTCATAAGACAAAGGGATCAGATAATTAGCTTGCACAAGAAGACATGCTTCAAACAGTGATCCTAATGAATGCCAAGATAGTTAGGGTTTTATTTGTAGCCTCTAGCTCCACCTAAGTTCCTTCAATCAAAAGGATAAATGGCTTGTGAAGGTTCATAATATGCCTCTTTGTTTGTCTTGTCATACCTTTTAAACAGTATCCATTGTGTCCTGTTACTCGGCATTTGCATGTTGAATTAGCTCAGGGGTTTTCCTAACATATTATCATAGTATTCTGTTTTTTTTTGAATTTTTTTATTTAACTATTTGCATTAAGTGTTGCACTTAATGTTAAAGTTATGTGGTAATTGTATCTCGTAAAGAATCCAGTGCAATTACTTTATTTATTTGAGTCAGCATAACTAGTGTAACCAGATGGTTAAAACATGCTGGATCCTTTACTGGTGATAGTTGCTCTTTGTATTCTCATTAACTCATTACTACTGAAAAAATGCAGATCTTTGATCTATTTGATGTCAAACAAAAGGGAGTTATTGATTTTGCGGATTTTGTTCGAGCTCTCAGTGTCTTTCATCCAAATGCTCCACAAGAAGACAAAGTAGATTGTAAGTTTTTATTTTATTTTGTCAGCATTGACTAATTGGTAGAACCATTTTCTAAAATTTTACTTGATTTGACAGTTTCCTTTAAGATTTATGATCTGGAGGGTACAGGCTTTATTGAACGGAAAGAGGTAACTTGATATATTTTGAATGGTTAATATGCTAATGGATTGTATAAATTTTAAATCCATTACAAGACTTCTCCTTGGTAAATGAAACTCCTTTACAATTATGCGGTCATAGTAGGCCTTAAATGTCAACTTTTTACTTTTGAACAAGGCTTTCTCTTCCACTTATAAATTACAAAAACTTCCCTAGGGGTACACTCACGATTAATTATAGCAAATTTTTCCAAGTAATTGATACAATATGCTATAGCTTATTTCACTTTTTGTGAGGCAATGGTGGGCTAGTGAAAAGAGTGATCAATTAACACAAGTTGAACACACATATGGTATATAGTGAAATTGTGAACATAAGGTGATAATTGAAGAGGATGAAATAGCACTAACTGGTGAACGTTGTGAATTGATATCTAGTAGGACCTATGCTTTTCTCTAAAGAAAATAAATGCTTGAAATTTTAGCAGGAACAAGTCCCTGTAATACTATCGGCATGGTTATTCTTTCATATCATCTTTTGCAAATTTATATTTCAGACATTTCTGCTTGTTATTGGTGGTTGTCTGTTTGTATCATCAATTGCAATTTTATCGAAGATGATAGTTCTAAGAAACAGGTCGTTCGGCATAAAGTTTTCAAGAACAGCTTCTTTGCCTTTTCTTACAGAGCATAGATCAATGTTCCACATCAAAACCAATGAACTATTGGCAACATACACACTTTGTGGACAACCAAAAGAATTTTCTTTTGCTTTTTCTTTTTTGGTTAGTGAATCTGCTCTATTGACTTCATGGCATATATGAAAACACAATAAATAGGAATCGAGTAGATATAACAGAAACTAAATTTATTCACTTGTATTTTTCATTGGAGCTGACTGAACAATGCATTAACATCCTTACACTTATTGTTAGTTCATTACAATGTTGGCATATTGTGGTCCTTGCAAATTTAATCTGAATTAACAGGTCAAGCAGATGTTGACTGCTCTGCTATCTGAATCAGAAATGAGATTGTCTGATGAAACCATGGAGATAATCCTAGATAAGGTTTACAATCTGATTATGGAACCCTATAAGCTAGCTTCAACTGTTGTGCTTCTTACTTTTTTTCTTCTTTTCTAACAGACATTTCAAGAAGCTGATGCTAATCAGGATGGAAGAATAGATAAAACAGAATGGGGAAATTTTGTTTCTCACAATCCATCATTGATGAAGATTATGACCCTTCCATATCTTAGGTAACTACTTCTAAATAAGACCAGAATCTGTAAGTTGCATATTACAGGCTGCTTTATATTTTTCTTGCTTGCTCCCTTTGTGTTCCATGATATTATAGAAAAAGCATACTAATTCATAGCTCATGCATTTGGCCTCAAGTAAGATCAACAGAGAACCGCTTCAGTGTGACACCGTGGACATATATTTTTTTCACACTCCTTTATAGCTCTTCAGAAACGCTGGGCCTCTTTTCTTAAAGAAATAATTGAACTTCGCAAAGGTTCATTTGTGAACTTATTTTGGATTTGACCCTATGCTTAAAAGTCCAGAAATTTAACCAGCAATTGATCAGCTGTTGAATGGAGTATCATAATGAGTGAATATTATGATTCATAAGCACAAATGTCAAACTTGTTTTCTTCAGTTTTTAAGTTTTTCCTTTTAGAGAACGAGCGTAGAAAGATGTTAAACATGCACTATATAGATGGTGGTGTGACCTTAGCAAGAGGACCAGTGTCCCATTAAGTACAAAATAGTTAGTTGATTTAAGCTTGGGGCACTTACTGAGAGGATCAGAAGAGACGTTAGAAAAAACATTGAACACTTGGATTAAGGAACCATGTTAGTATTGCTAAATGAAAGAAAGGAACCTATATGCCATGTACCAAAAGTTGGGCTCCAAGGCTTTGTTTTGGTATGTCAGTTTACTGTTTTATCTGAGTGTCAATTAGGAGCATTAATCTGTATAGACGATTCAATGTGTCTAAACACTCATCATTAAAAATTATTCACGACATTACCATGCTTGATTGTCTCTCACTAGCCAAACCTAAACTTCAATATCGTGGACTTGGATATTGAGGAGAAATTAGGAGCATCTCTTGCTATTACTCTTCCTGAGATGCTGGATCAAGATGGGAGGCAAATAAGGGCATTAAAAGTAGTGAGAGTTTTAACCTACAAACTCCATTATGAAATTTGTCTTTCAAATCTTTCATGTACATGGACTTGCAAATATTGATTTCTTTGATGGAAACAATCAACTCCGATACTCTTTGGTGTGCTTGATAGATATTAACAAAGAATTAACAGGACATAGATTGCTTTGGACTGCATGTGGGTTCATCTGGGATGATTGCTCCATTGCTTACTGATGTATCTCAAATGGCTGTCTTGATGTCAAAAAAATGCAGGGACATAACAACAACATTTCCAAGTTTTGTATTTAACTCAAAAGTTGACGACATTGCTTCATGAGGTACGTTGCCTTATTTCTTTCTTTCAAGGAGATTACGAGTGACTGACCATCAGCTATCGCATGCAGAATGGAGCAAACTGTCAGCTCGCATCGGCAGTGAGATTGCGATGCTATTAAAGATGCCCTGAATGGACATTTGATAGTCGGTGTCAAAGTGTCATTTTTCATATAAAATTATCTGCCCAAGTTTTGTGTTCTGGAATTCCATCATGGTACCTGACCAGAGAGCCAATGTATCTGTTCTCAGTAATCTTGCCTTGCCATTTACTTCATTTAGGAGTGCCTTCAAAGCAGAAGCAGGGTCTTGCAAGGATCTCATGTGTTTCTGAATTTGAAGAACATGGTATCAAATTAAGTGTCATCTGCCATTCTGATATAGTGAAATAAGTTAGTTACTAATCTGATCACTCATTGCTATAGATGGAGTCCATGATTTACCATCTTCCTCAGTGCAGTGAATACAGATGTAAAAGATATCTCATGAAATTTGTGTAACTTTGGTCTTATGACTAAAGAACTGACTTACCATCAGTTTTAGTAAAAATAATGTATCTCATTGTAAAGTGTTTTTGTGTTAATCCTTAAATGTAATTGTAGTATATTAAACCTAGAAACTTACATATATGTATTTGTAGCTAATTTTTATGGTTTCTTTCACTATCAATGGGAACTCTTACCTGATATTTATTTTTTTAAGAAAAAATATTATGTGTTTTTAATATTATTAAAATAATAAGGCAATATCAATTATTACTAGAATTGGATAACTTGGAATTTTCTGAATGAATATTAAGGTAATGATTACATGTGAAGGATCTTAGTATTTACATGCATATTAATGATATATCAAAGCTAACATACTATTCAAAATTTTCAAGGGTGGACTTATGGAATTCCATTCAAATTTGTTGATCATTAGGATCCAAATTAATCTCTATACACCCACTTTAATCCGTACGTGGAATTTATTATTTACTAATCGTGTAAGGGAGGAGATCCTACGAGACTTAAATAAACATGATCCTATCCCCAAAGAATCGTTCGTATATATATGTATATATATACATATACATACATATACATATATATATATATATACATATACATACATACATATACACATATATATACATATATATACATATATATATATACATATATATATATACATATACATATATATATATATACATATATATATACATACATATATATATACATATATATATACATATATATATATATATATACATATATACATATATATATATACATATATATACATATACATATATATATGTATATATATACATATATATACATATACATATATATATGTATATATATATATATATATACATATACATATATATATGTATATATATATATATATATATATACATATACATATATATATGTATATATATATATATATATATATATATATATATATATATATACATATATATATGTATATGTATATATATATATATATATATAGGCCAACGCAGCGAACGGTCCAGATGCAATCAATCGAGTGCACGAACCTAACCGCCAACGTTGCCTCTAATTAATTTTCTACCCTCCACTCAAGCGAGAGACCAAGATGCAATCAATCGCGTTTCCGAATCTTAACTGCGAACGTTTCCACGTAAGTATCTCTTCTGCTGCTCTCTCTCAAACGAACGGCCGAGATGCTATCACTCGTGTTCGCGAATCCTAATCACCAATATCTCCATATAATTATCTTTTTACCCTTCTCTCTCTCTCTCTCTCTCTCATCCTTGTTCCCCTCTCGCTCTTCGATCCCAAATAGACGACGAGCTCTCTCTCTCTCTCTCCTTGGAGAGGAACAGGGAACAGTGGTTCCTTTCCTTCCTTTCTTGAAATTGCATGTTCCTGCGTCAAATACTTTGCCGTTCTTTTTGAAATCGAGGGTTCTTGGCGTCAGATTTGGCGATTCTTCTGGATTTCAGGGTCTCCGTTTTTTTCTTTGCGAAATGGTGCGGTGAATCAGTTTCGAGGTGGGTTTGAGGGGAGAGGGTCGAGTGAATTGGGGAGGAGAGAAATATGTATAGGGAGAGGGCAGGGAGCGGGTCGAAGGCGGAGATTGGAGCTGTGGATCGGAAGCGGATCAACGATGTCCTCGACAAGCATCTGGAGAAGTCCCCTCCGTCCGCTTCGAGGGGTTTGAACAGCAAGGAGAAGGATAGGATGTTGGTGCCATCGACGTCTTCCGGAAAGCAGCCGGAGCCCCGGTCCTTGTTGAAAAGCAAGTGCTCAGATGGTAAAATGTCGTTACAATCTTTGTTTTATTTTGTTCTTTCCATTTTGAAAATGGTTTTGGAGATGTGTTCATGCTTGATTAATTTTTTTTATTCTCAATATCTATTTAGGTTTGTGATTCAACTGCATATTTTTCTGTTTGGAACCAAAGTAAATTGCGGCATATATATCAGGTGAAAACATAATCTAGTCATCCATTCTCGATGAAAAGGAGACGATTAACTATTAATACATTGAATAGACTTTCCTAAGAAGTCTGCTCATGGTTTTACTCCATGAACAAGTGACGCAGAAGTAGAAACTTACTTAGAATAATTGAGCTAACATCGTATTCCAGGATCCAAAATTCCTGATTTAAGTTTGTTATCCGACCGTCTTTGCACCTCTGAGATCAATACATGCTTTATCCTCATGCATACCACAGCTAATGAGCTAAGATTTTATTGTAGTTTTTTATTATTTCCTTGTACATTCCGAACTAGAGTTAGTGACACATGCAACATTAATTCTTAGAAACAGCAAGCATTGCACTTTCTTGGATATCTGCATCATTCCTTTAGACTTCTCTAAGAGACTTAATTAGCTCGCATTTGATTATGATGATTGTTTTATTGTATGTGAATATACACAAAAACTTATATTGTAATATCCAAATATTGTATGTAAAGCTCCCTTTTTTTATAATATGTACTGGTTTTTGTTTATATATCTAGTTAATTTTGAAGAATTCTAGGTTTTCAGCTTCTTCTTCTTTTTCTCTATAATACTCATTGTTAATATTCTTGTATGAATTTTGCCATAGTGTTGCTGATAAGTGTTTCAACTTTTGCTATATCTGGTGCCACAGAAGAATCAGAAACAGATAGTGAAGAGTCGGATGTTAGTGGTTCTGACATGGAAGACACATCTTGGATTTCTTGGTTCTGTAATCTAAGAGGGAATGAGTTTTTCTGCGAAGTTGATGATGAGTACATACAAGATGATTTCAACCTATGTGGGCTAAGCAGTCAAGTTCCATATTATGATTATGCTCTAGATCTGATCTTGGATATAGAGTCTTCTCATGGTAAGCTTGATTGCCTTTTACTCATACAGACTTGCCTAACAGTGCACCATTTTGTTTCACTCCTGTCACAAATGATTATGCATTATTGATGATCCCAAGCTTTTGGATCCTAATAATTTGTCATTCGTTGATAGCTATGTTGAGGTGATTACAATATTTAGGTTGGCAATAATTTCCCTCAATCTTGAGCATTGTTAGCCAGGTTTAATGCCAAGTTTCTTTTTGTATTTTGTTTGGTTTGTTAAGAAATCATATCATAGTTCCTTTACTTTTGGAGTTTTAGCGTAGCATTTTGGAAAAGAGTTTAGGAAGGAAATTTCGTGCCTTTAGCCGAAGTATAAATATTGCTTTCTCTGATTTTGAATTCTTGGTTGTTGACATGTCTTTTTTAACATAAAGCCCCAACTAGCAAAGAAGCAATAAACATTCTAAAGCTGGCTTTACTAGGCTGTTTATTTCTTTTTTCCAAAATTATGCAATAGTATGTTTGCTGACAATGTTTTCATTATGTCTAAAAACATTATCTTTTTATATTGGGATGTTTCTTTATTTTTTGCAAAGAGCACCATTGTGTTATGAACAGGTGTGCTTGCACAGTGATTTCTTTCTTTTAAAGACAGCAACTATCTTTACTTTTGCTGTCGTAGTTGTTTCTATTTTATATAAAACTAGTTGCAATTCAGAGAAGGGTGATAAGCCCTTGATAGAGAAACATCCATAGAATGAAATGAACTATGCATTTCATAAGATACCCATGCTATCAAAAAGTTCTGGTAAGAAACATGACAGATAGGGCAAATATATGCAAGTAGCATTGCGACTAAATTGCTTTTCAGATTTTTTAGGAAGTGAATGCAAAAGCTTCTTTTTCCGATTTGTGAAACTTGTGGCTATGTAATGTTACTGTCAAAATGGTTGTTGCAGCAATAACTTGTACTACGACCGAAATGTCTCTAACAGGGTGCAATTATTGAGGCTGCAATTTAAGAGCTAAAACATAAGGGTTTTACAAGCCAATGACAGTTAGCATGACATTGAAATTCTAGTTGAGGTAGCTCTTGGGAATTTGAGAGGTGATGAAGCCATGAAAGAGCACTATAGATATTAAACTATGGAGGGGCAGCAACACATAATGGAAATATTAAAGGCAAGAAACTCGATATAACTCAGTTAAAGAACTTGGAAAAACATTACCAGTAATATTCTTTGAAAGTAATCATTGGCATCTTTTGTAGTTTCTAACATTTAACCTGCATTATGTTTAAATAAAATATTGAACATTTGTTTTTAGATGTTTTCTTTTCCTTTTCTTATTTTTTGAAATTTAGTGTAGGTACTTTTGTATTCTTTGCAGATTTTTTATAATGTTTCTTTTTTCCAGTAAGAGGATCTACCCAATCTCTCTTTTTTGGTAGATGTATGTCTTATTAGCTGTAATTCTTTTTTTAAGGGAGCTTTGACAAGTGTTGCATTTGATGGGGTTGATCAAGTGCTATAACGGTCACAAAGATGTGGAGGGGCCAAGTAGTGAATACACTGCTAGAATGGCCAATTTGGAAACCATGAGAGGTGGACCATATCTTTTAAAGGACTTCCTGTTAGGATCAAGTTATTTTGCAACTTGTCATTGCTTTCTTCAATTATTTTATTTGTGTGGCTGATGGATGTGCACTAAAATCTTAGCTAAAACAAATGCTCACTTGATTATAAATGGCATCAAAGTTTTCATGTTCTTGAAATCTGCTGGGTAAAATGATTAACCACATGATTAAGAAATTTGGCATTACTTCTATGATTGCTTTATATGATTGTATGTGTCACATGAAATCCTTATTGGGTAATATATCTTAATTAATTGTCATAAAATAATATAATAAACATTTAAATTTGCCTTGTTGGCCTCTATTGGAACCTAATTGATATTATTTAAGCTTTGGATTGATCAAGCACTGAAAAATAAATGTTGAACATTGATAATCCATGTTTCTCCATTTTACACGCTTGATTTTTATTTAATTAGTAGGATAACATTTTGAACCATTTTGATAAATTATGGTATATGTATGTGGCGATCAAATCTTTATTTTGCACTGTTTATGCTTCTTTGGTAACTTCACTATTGTTGAACATTAATTTGTTGGATTGTATTTTGCACTAGTTTATGAAATTTTGCACCCCAAACTCTTTCCAGTCCCTTACTAGACAGAAATATGCAAGAGAAGAAAGAATGCATTTCCACTTTTCATTGTGAAATTGAAACTAGATAGACTAAGGAATGGTGTGCTTTGTTAATTAATTGCCAGTTGGTTTGTCATAGATGGCATTTCGAATGAGCATCTCTCCTCCAATGCTGATTTCTTCTCTTCTCCCCTGACAAGTTCTCCTCCAACACATGCACAGATAAAAATGTGTTGCATAAAAAAAAACTGTAAACAAGAGGCGCCAAAAGTAATTTACATGAGTGAAATTTTTATACCTTTCTATTTAGATTGAACACCTTGCAATTTATACCTCGATATTTCTTTAGATGTTTATCGCTGCTACCTTTACTGGCTGATTACCTGAATACTTTATTATGTTTCTTTTATCACAAATTGAAGTCAGGAAATCTCAATGTATTTGTCATCTGGGCAGGGGACATGTTCACCGAGGAACAAAATGAGTTGGTTGAATCAGCAGCAGAGATGCTTTATGGTTTGATTCATGTTCGATATATATTAACCAGTAAAGGAATGGCAGCAATGGTAAAATCTTATGTTTGTCCTCTGTTTTATTTATTAATGTGTTGGTCATCAATAACATTTGTTAGTGACAACTCCGTAGCTTGAGAAGTTCAAGAACTATGATTTTGGAAGGTGTCCTCGAGTTTACTGTTGTGGTCAGCCCTGTCTTCCTGTTGGGCAATCAGACATTCCTCGATCAAGTACTGTGAAAATATATTGTCCCAAATGTGAAGATATATACTATCCAAGATCGAAGTACCAAGGCAGTATCCTTTTTCCCCCTAGCAAAATTTTCTCATAGTCAGATTTTGGGAAAATCCTTAAAATAGTGGGTGCATTCTGATAAGCTGTTATGCTAATATGAGCCATGCTTATCTGCAATATCAACAGTTACATTATTTATTTTTGGTCCTCATCCTTGAACACTATTATTCCAAAATACTATCTAGTATAAACATGCATGAGATATAATTCTGCAACAGCGCTAGTCCGGTGTATATAGGTGCTGCTACAGCAGTTATTGTGTGTGTTTTTGTCCTTAATGATATAATCTGTTTAAATTCACTTGACGATGCTTAGATATTGACGGAGCCTACTTTGGCACAACATTTCCTCACCTGTTTCTCATGTCTTATGGGCACCTCAAGCCACAAAAGCCATCGCAACGGTATGTTCCTAGGGTATTTGGCTTTAAACTTCACAAACCATGACAATGGAGTTGAGCCGCCAGATGAATAGAATTCCATTGTGTTTGGAAGATTTTCAGAATGCAGCAAGTGTTACCATATCCTAATTGTTTAGAAAATATCTATAATGGGCTGTCCCATTGTTCATGTTGTTTTATCGTAATCTTTGAATTACTGAGCAACTGTAACTTTTTATGGTTGATTATTAACTTCCATGCTACAATCTGCCAGGTTAGTCACCTTTGCATTACTTTTTTTTTTTTGACCATTTATCTCTTCGCCAATAAATGCAAGCTTAAATATCTAGATGGATCACTTCCATGATACCAGACACTGATAATAATATCAATCGCATATATCTCTGTGGGTATAGATGTATGGTTTATTTTTCCTTGGAGCAATCTCACTTGAAGGCTGTACTTGTGCAATTGATTGTTATATAGTAGTGTGATGCAAGCTTAAATTCTATCCTGCAACAATTTCCTTTGCTTTTATAGACATTTGCCTAAGGTATCTCTTCAAAAATGCTTTCGATGTGGAAACGTAGTTACCTAATCTGTTTCTCTTTTTTTTTGGAATGTATAATTTGGTCAGAATCTGTTCTCATACTTTGGGAGGTATAATTAGGTCTCATCCTTGGAAATGTTGATGGTTTCCTTTGGTTGTAATTATGGAATCCTTTATGCTACATATCATCATAAGGGGATAGAAGCATAGATTTAGGTGATGACGTCCTAATTAAAATTCCACTCTTTGCGTTTTCCTCTTAGATTTGATATCTAATGTTGTATAAAAAGGGACACGTTCTTGTTGGAAGATGGAGACACTGTAGAGGCCAGGCTTGTTTGGCAACCAGATCATAGCATTAGTTTTCTTCACATCCTCCACCATATTGTTTGGGTCTTGCGCTGTGAATGCTAGCTTTAGATTTTTCCATTTTAATTGGCATTTTACATTAAGGGTTCCGATTAATATGGGATTTAGTTTTAATTCTCGTCAATGCATGATCAGGTTAAATATTATCCACAGGTCACCGATGAGGTTAAATAACTCATCGAGGTTAATTAGTATCATTTTGGATTTGACTTCATTTACTACAATATAAAAAACACATACAAACTACGTGATCAGGTATGACACATGCCAATACAAATATGCATTTCATTATAAATAAGATTAGCAGTTAGATTCGTAACGTAACAGTAATAATTAATATATTTACAAAAAGGGTATGATCTGGGATGGAAATTAATCAATGCTTAGTCTCCACAGGAAATATTTTGGCAATTCATAGTATCCGGAAGAAGTTGAGCAAATCTCTCACTGCATCCCACCTGCTTCCTGTTGCTGGTAAGCTACATCCATCACTATATATATATATATATACGGCTCTAATTACTATGTATCGGATAGAAAAAATAATAATGAAATAAATTGTTCGTTAATTACAGCTCCAACTTAAATATTTTAATATAAACCGCCAGTTTGCATACCCACGCAATTTAATATATATTTAATGAAGAGTATGATTTCTTATTTCTTTTAAGTCGAAATAAACCAATTTTCTATTCGCCGGTATAACTCCCTACCGTTTCCGTCCACCGATCATAACGGAGAAGAAAGGAGCAGAGGGGAAGCGAGAATCGGAGGGAGGCCTGCAGATGGAAGGACTCGTCAAGGGTTTGATGAACGCAGCCCTAGACGCCGTCGCCGGTGAGGAAGACGAAGACGCCGCCGCTGCCGCTAGAATACAGTCCTCTCCTGCCGAGGAGCGATCCAGATCCACCTGGGCGGAGGTCGCATCTCGTTTTACACGTCTTCTTTTTCTCCTCTTTCGTTGTTGTTTCTGTTTCGTGATTCGTAATGGTGATTGCTGGATGTGTGTGCGGCAGGTGGTTTCCTCGGGGCATGAGGAGGAACATGAGCGGGTCCCAGAGAGCGATTGTGGTAACGGTCGAAACCAAAGGGTCGCTAGAAAGGTGAGTTGTTTTCTCAATCCCTGTGTTTTGTCTGTATGATTGCTGTGCAAAGTTGGCGTTTTTGGTAGAATCTCAAGATAGAAAACGGAATACGAGACTTTATTGCAAACTGTGGATTGGACCTCCTAATCTTCCGGGAAGAGGAAGATAACATGGATGGCAAAAGTTGTAATCCTGTTGAACCTTCCGATCAAATACCCTTAACATTGTAACAAAAGATTTTTCAAGAACCTACCAAAAGGAAATCATCTAAGTAATTTAATTGGGCTTCCTTATTGTTGGATTCTGTTTCAACTTCTTGAAAACATGATTACTACACAATGACACAAGACAACTGGTAAGTAAGAGTGATGAGTGGGATTTACAATGATTGATTTGTGTGTTGTGGCTACTTGTGTAGGAGGAGAGTGAAATGCAGGATGATGGAGAATGGATGGTCGTTGGCGTCAAGAACAAGAAGCATCAGCAGACTACACCCAGAAGGCCGCACAAGGTTTGGTCTTTTCAAGGAAAAATGGGAACATTTTTTGACAATTGAATATTTGCTTTTTAATTCCTTGGTTGCTGGTAAAATGTCTGTATTATACACCAAGTATCTTTATTTCCCTGTTTATTATTCTATTATGGTTCAGCTCGGCCTTGCTCAGACTAAGTTGCGGGTAATATTTTGATCTATGATCTTTTAATTTGAGTGAAACTGAATTACATTTGTGGCTACCTGCATTTTATTTCTCTATCAACTATAAATCACTCTTTATTTAAAGGTTCTTTAAAGGCACAGGAATTGACATAACATAAAAAGATAGACAAAAGGGTAAATAATGCTTCTGTATTGTGACCACCAATTGTCCAAACAAACTATCATGATTTGACTGTGAAACAACAAGTTGTTCTACTTGATTAACCAAAACATGCTAATCAGGTTATCTTTGGTTTTTTTTTTTTTTTTTGCTTTTGGATGCTTATTCTGATTGAAGCAAATTGCTGATGTTCAAATAATTTTGATAAATCATATGACATTGTCATTTTAACTGCAGGCAGTAATGAAATTCTGGAGTGTGTATAAGCGGCCCCCTAATGAGCAGGAATACATCAATGAAGCTAATAATGGCATGGGTTTAGAACCGATCAGAGAGGAGCTTGACAATTTGTCAAAAGCCTGCATCAGGTTATGGGAACTTGATCTTAATCGTTTGGTGCCTGGCAAGGACTATGATATTGACTGTGGTCAAGGGAAGAAGGTTTATCAAAAAGGAGATATGGCATCAAAAAGCTTGTTTTCCTGGATAAGCGAAGACATATTTATGCGGCCTACATACTCTCGTTTTTGCTCTCTTCTGGACAATTACAACCCAAATGTGGGGTGTAAAGAAGTCATAACTTCTGAGGAGAAACATGAACAAGCTGCATTTATTGAGGAAATAAGCAGGACGGCACCGATTAAGTATCTTTACCACTATTTAGTTGCCAAGGACATAATATCCAATGATTATGAAGACTTCAAGAGAATGATGTCAGATCTATGGTTTAATCTATATGGTCGAGGTGGCCATTCCAGTTGCTCTTCAGCTTTTGAACATGTATTTGTTGGAGAAATTAAAGGGCGTGAAAAATATGAGGTCTCTGGTTTCCATAACTGGATTCAGGCAAGTTGCTGAGTTATTCATTTTATGTTAATCAATCACCATTTGACTGAGCTTGCTGCAGAAATAACACAATAGCTTTTCAGACTAATCATAAAAATAAAGGATCCCAGTCTAGCCTAAAAAGATAAGATCATCCAAGGGCATTGTCTACTTTTAGTTTATCTAGTTATTAGACACAGAGTTTGTCATGAAAGCAATTTATTGGTTTAACAGGATATTTATGGCAAACTTGCTTCTGTGACTGTTCTGGCATGATTTGACCATGCTTTGTTTTGCTGTACAGCTTGTTCAACATGAACTGACCATGTTACTGTACAAAGTGCCTATTTTGGGAAGAATTACAAAGTTCCATGCTACCTTAAAGCAAGTGCTTATTTATCATGATGACCTGATGATGTCGTATCTGTTGATTCCTGTTATCTAGTATATATTTTATCATCTGTAACTTCTCTTTTGCAGTTCTATCTAGAAGAATGGAAAGAGAGAGTAGACTACCAAGGCTATATATTCCCAAAGAAGCGAGGAGAGAGCGTAAGTACACTAGAAACCTTTCGTGAATGTTGTCGATTTTTCATCTATTTCTTACTATGAAACATAATTGTGATTCACCGTAATCTTTATTGTGTCACAGTTTGTTTACTGTTTGCATTGCTTCTGTGTGTTGTTTTTATAGTAATTAAGTGTTATTGAACTTGCAGCCAGACTCTGAAACTCAGCTGCTAACTATTCAGTTTGAATGGAATGGTGTTCTGAAATCTGTCTCAAGTACTTTAATTGGAGTGAGCCCAGAATTTGAAATTGCACTGTATACTCTATGTTTTTTTGTGGGTGAAGAAGATAATCATGTTTGTCTAGGTCCATATTCTGTCAACATAAAGTGCTATAGGCTGGGAAAAAATAAGATTGGATCGGTATTTCCTGTGGCCGAAATTTAATTCTAGGGTTTATTTAAATAAGGTGGAGGGAAGCTAATGTTTTTTGTAGGTTCCAATAAGTGTTTCGTTTTTTCAATCTTTCTTCTATCGGCTATCATTTTTTGTCGTCATTTCCATGCCGAATTCTCAAATTTTGTGTTGGCTAATTAAGCAGTAGAAAATTTCAGTTCCATTTAGTGGCTGATGTTACAATTCTGTCTTGATTAATCAAGCAGGTTAATTCATTGTTCATCTATATGGCATAATATCATTGTGTTTTTGTCACAGATAGATTTGTCCTGAAATCATTATACTTTCTGAGAGGCTACAGCAATTTGCATTAAACCTTGTCCACGAATTGCTTCTAGTTTAGGGTGGTTTCCATCAATTAACGCTAGTTTTTTTGTCATTAATTGCTTTTCTTGGATTGTTGGGTTTTGATTTGATGGAACTTCCTAGTTTTTCTTGGATGGTAGTTCTCTATATTACCGAAGATAATGTTAGAACAAGAACTTTAGTTACATGGAACGTTAGACCGACAAGTAAAAGCTCAAAGAGCAGACAACTGAGTAGAAATTATCGGCAGGGTGGGGCTTATGGATTGTTCATATGGAAGATGTCTTCCTAAGTCCCAAGAGCTTGAAAATTACTAGTATTTTGATCCGGGAAGTTGAACATATAGAGACTCGGATTTAAAATTATCTGCATTTTAAAATTAAGCTTCTTCTTCATTGGTTCATCAACTTCATGCCAAAATCCTTTCAACTCAGCCGAACTGTGTGATGTTGCGGACACAAAGCGGCGCCTCTCAAAGCATTTGTGAGGTGTCTCCTCGTGGAACTCAACTTCTTGTTTTCTTTCGAGTGTATTCAAATGATCCCTCTCTTGATTTGATGTGATGATCGAGCGACTCGACATCTCGGTGGTCTCAATGATTCATTCCCTCGTAAGGCGTGCGAAGGGACGCGTGTTCGAACATGGTGGAACCCAATCCGATGTTATGCCATCATGGGACAGCCTGCATCGTGTTCTTTGGATTCCTTCGAATCCAAAGTCCGTATGTATACCTTTGGGCTTCGAAGTTTGGCGATTAAGCCAAGTTAATCTTTTTCCTATAAATAAAGCACTAAGATAGTCTTCTCACACGACGATTATGAAAAATGAGAAAAAAAATACTTCCTATATATATATATATATATATACAGATCAAGAGATGTAGAATTTTTATTTTATTTTTTGGGCTATAAGAATCATGAAACATACATCACAGCCCACTTTGGACACCACATGAAATGAACATTTTATGTGATCATGAAACACATGATGAAGCGATAGCTAAGCACATAATTATATGGCGGGTCGTATGGTGAATGCTTGGGCTTTCTCAGAAGACTCCGTGGCCATGTGATCATAATCAGACGGCAGAGGGGCACCCGCAATAAGAGGAAGAAGCGAAACGAACGGCGATGATGAATGGCATCGGCTTTTTTTTTGTTCTTCGTTATTTTTGAGTTCTCTTATTTATTTGCATTAAGTTCCTCTCCGATGGAAATGTTGGACGGCTGAGATCGGGGGATGTTTCAAGCGAGGAAGACTCGGACGCTTGCGGTTATGACACAGCGGCAAACCGGGCACGACTCGGCCGCACCTCCTCCTCCGCTGCCTCTGCCATCGTCGTCGCAGGCGTCGCAGAGGCAGAGGTGGCGACAGGGAAGGAGCACCACCGAGGCCGGCCGCCCCCGGCACGCGCGGCACGCCGCGCGCTCCGGCTCGACTCGGTCAGCGTCGACGAAGGCCGACTCCGCATCCTCGGCTGACTCGCCTCCCTTCGCCGGAGTCGGTGCTGCGGCGGCCTGTTGGAGCCGGGCGTGGAGGGCAGCTGCCGTCGCCTGGTTCGCTATGGCCTTGGCTTGCCACGTCCTCGACTCGGTTCGCAGGCGGGTGAGGCGGTCCTCCAGCTCGACGCTCCGCCGCCTCCTCAGCTCCACGTCCGCCTCCTTCTCCCGTAGCCGCGCCGCCGCCCACTCCTTTGCCACTCCTAATAAAGAACGGTAGTGCCTCCGCCACTTCTCCGCGAAGGCTTGCCGCAGTTGTTCTCCCTGCCATGGAGAAAGAAAGATTCAATTTTTATTCAGCTAATATTTTGTTCGTCGGAAGAAGCAAAGGAGACGGAGCGATCGACAGGGAGGGAAAGACGGGAAGCTACCTGCGCGTAAAGGACCTTTCCGATTTCGTTCTTCTCTTGGTTGATATAGGGGGCGATTTCTTCGGGGAGAAGGGAAGAAGGGAGGATAGAGCAGGAAGAAGAAGAGGTAAGGGGGTCGGACTGCTTCTGGTTCTGCTGTTGGTGTTGTTCTTCGAAGGAGAGGTGGAGGCCGGTGGAGACGGTGGGAGGCGGGCGGCTTTGGAGCTGGGCGAGGCTCACGAGCGTCGGAGGCGGAAGCGCGCCATGCAGCGAGAAGAGGTTAGCAGGGTGGCTCTGCTGCTGTGCCACCGCCGCCACCGGGACGCCGATGGCATCTCTTCCTCTCTTCCTCGGATACGGCGCCGCTGTTACACGAAACCCATCTCACCTCAGGCGACGAACGGGAAAAAGAATCCAACACATACCGCTCAAGAAACACCAAAAAGGAGGCAACTCTCTCTCACCTCCATTGGCGAAAAACGCGGGAGCCGAGTCGAGGACACCAGCCGCAGCTTGGGGGAAGTCCATCTCTTTCCCTTTCCCCTGGCTTCTGCGTCAATCAAGAATCAAAATTCACCCAAGAAACTCATCAAGATTCGACCTTCACGAAGAAACCAATCCGAGACCAACATGACCAAGAGTGGAACTTGATCGAATGAGGAATTACCTACTCGGGAGCAGAAATCTGCAGCGGCGTTGGGCTTGAGTTGCCATCACGGAACACACACACAGAGAGAGAGAGAGAGAGAGAGAGAGGCAGTAAAGGCGGAAGAAACGGTGGAAGTAAATGCTGCAAAGGCTCGCGGTGCGAAGGCTTCTCGGCTGCTGCAGCGGGTGCACACAAATGGAGGCACCAGCGGGGAAAGATGAGAGGGTGAGTGGTGCCGCAGCTGCAGATAACCATTGATCTCTCTGTGTATGGGTTTGAGTGGATCCACTTTGCTCGGCTGCAGGGTCTCATTTTGCGTTGAGAATTTCTAGGCATTATTGCTTTTTTGTTGGGTTTGTATGCATGTGGGTGGTGTTGATGCTGCTTAGATTTCCATGTCTGGTTCTTTGTTTCTTGGCCTATTCGTTTCCTTCTCTCAGCCTTACAAGATCAAGAACTGGAGGTTAAACACCCACTATCTCATATTAACTTCTTCTCTCTCTCTCTCTCTCTCTCGATTAGTTTAGGTATCATGTTTTGCTGATGTATCTCTTATCTTTTGAGTCCCGATAAGGGAAGAAATCAGAAAAGCAAAAAAAAAAAAAAGAGAGAGAGACAGAGAGAGAGAGGGACAGAACTTTTTTTGTTAGATCACTCACTCATAGAAATTGATTGCTTTGAGAGAATTCTGACTGACCTAAAAAGGTTGCAATGCAAGAATATATTACGTGAGACGGAAGCAAATGAATTGAGAATCAGTATGAGGTGGCACATAGGATCAGATTTGAATCTATCTTTCAACATGGGGACACTGGTAGGACAAAATGACTTCAGAGGAGGTGGTTGTCATGGCCACATCCATCAGCATCTAATTCATCTCATCATGGAGTAGCTACCAGTGCAGCCAAAGAGGATATAATACTCTGGTGCACTCAATGGTTCTCACATAGGATAAGCAAAGGAGTTGGCAATACTTGAGAGATGCTCATTGAGTTGTTAGGTATTCAAAAGGAGAGGAGAGAAAGGAGTAAGAATGGACATGTATAGAGAAAAATAGTAATCTATGGAATGTGTTTATTTGGTCATGATATGTCCCAAGTATTATGAATCAACTTTGAGATGACAAAATTTTATGTGCATCAAACAATCTTCGTAAATATTTAAAGATAAAACTGTGTATTGACCATTTCTATACCCGTATTGACGGGTGTCTCATGTATTGGATACATATGATAGAAGTTATATTAATTATCTACGGTGAAAAAAATAAAATATCCATAGGATATAAGATTAAGAATCTAACTCGTGAACATTAATTTCAAGTCTATAATAGTTAAATAACCAAACTCTTTTTTTTTTCTTAGGAGAACATGCTTCCCATTTTGATGAGATCTGATGGGCATCTTCTCTTCTTCCTCAGACCGTGATTGAAGATACAGAAGGTGGGGTGGGGCTTATCAGCATCTCTGTCAATCAAGAAATTGGAAATATTTTGGGAATTGAAGCTGTCACATGGTTCCTGAGTACTTGAGCCCCTGAAGAGCATGGTGAGAGGAATAGGAGATGGATGCTGGCCACTGAATGTGTCAGTATTGGAATGTGATGACCTCTCTGCTGAAGTACCTGAGCAAAGGAAAAAGTAGGTGAAAAGTGAAGGGGAAATGAAGCAACCAGCAAGCTGTGGTCTGTAACATTGTCACATAATTTTGATGATCATGAGATGGTGGCAGAATGAGATATTCAGCTAAAGCTATCACCTGATTCAAAATTCCATAGTCAATAAATGATTGAATAGGGTAATATTGCAGTTGAATTGCAGTGATTTAGAAGTGCTTCAGTTGCCAACTTTATCAACTGAAGTATGCCTTGTTTCAGAAATATTCTTTTTTTCTCAGCAGCCTATAAGATGCAGGATATCTGACTTAATTCTATCATTTTCAAGAATTATTGGCTTAATTCAAGTAAGACTGGCACAAAAATTGAAACACATGAAACAGAGGAGGATATAATGTAAAGGAACTGATTACGAGATAAAATAAGAAGGGTTGGACCATTTGAATCTGAATAAAATCAGAATATTTTGGTTTCCAAGGACTGATTCACTGCATGCAAAAATTTATCATATTATTCTCAATGAGGTAGATAGATATTCTGCACAGTTTAATGTAAGAGAAGGACTGAGGCATCCACCTTAAACTCATCTCTCTGATCTCATATGTCTACAGGATTGAAACAACACATGTCAGGGAGCAGAAGAGATTCCAGTACCCAAGAAATGCTGCTGGGAACATGAATTGTCTCAATCCAATCAGGTACTTGTGCTTGACTCTTTTGAGGTGACTGACTCTATGTTGGATTTATATAAGAAAATACAAAGTCACCTCTTTTCCTATGTTCCAGTGAAGACAAGAATCATTTTCGCATTCTGACTTAAGAATTGGATTCAGAAAACAATGCAAAAACCTTGTTAAAGCCTTATGATTTACAACACCACTTGCATTTTGAAGCTGAAACCATGTAGTCTTTGCTTCAAGCTGCCACAAAGACCAAGTATGGTTGGTTTACAACATAAATTCCCAAGTCTAATCTATTTTAAATGTAGCATGATTGATATATGCCAATGAAGCAGAAATTGGGGCTCAGACGTGACTCATTAAAATATTGACTGAAGAAAACTCATACATCAGCATGGCAACAGGTATTCCACACAATAACAATTCATAAACCGTCAAAGTCATGTAAAACATTTCACATTCATGCAATTGAGACAGGTAGGAAAGAATGCTAGTAGGCCAATCAAACAAATACACTACAAGGTTATAACACAAGCTGCGGAAAATTATGAGAGCTACAAATACACTACAAGGTTATAACACAAGCTGCAGAAAATTATGAGAGTTTACCAAATTAAAACTAATCCAACAAATACACTACATGGTTATAACAAAAGCTGCAGAAAATTATGAGAGTTTACCAAATTAAAAAGCAAAAAATTTAAACATCCAGAGTTGTATGGTAACAGTATTGAAATGTATGTTCAACTGAACCAAAGATTTATTATACTTTTTCCTCTTTTCTTTCACATAGCAAGTTGGTCAATTTTCTTGTTCTATATATGAATTCAAGAGGGTAAAATCACAAGGATAAATACCATCACTCACCCAGATAGTGCTGCATCCAGTGCACCATGAACATCAATGCCAATCTGCCCTTCAGCCTTTTCCAAGTCCGTTGTGGCTGAGTTTAGCTTCTGGGTGTAATCAGCAAGTCCCTTCTGGACCAGGCTTGGATCAATATGGTCAACAGGAACAGCCTCAACAGCAACTATATCCGTAACTGAGTTAGCATGTGTGAATGCAAAACCACTGCTAACAAAGTACTTGGTAACTTCATTCCCTTCGTGTACAGGAAGAACCCCTGGCTTGAGCCTCTGCAATGGTGGCAGCATGTCCAGGGAAACACCCAGTTGCCCTGTAGTTGCTGGTACAATGACCATATCAACCTGAAAGTAAATGCAAAAAAAAAGAAAAGGGAAGGATATGGGAATAAAGCTAGTGGTCAATTGGTAAGCCTAGAAAAATACATTTCATTAAGACACTTGTGAACTGACAGATATGATACAAATGGATATGATACAGATTTCTTAAACCTGACAGATTTACATGAGATCAAATAGATAAACTACAAGGCTGATTGGGCATTCTAGCAGTATATTGGCCTTGAATTTTTGGTAATGTCACCACGAGTTGTACAAATTTGGAAAAACATTGGTGATGTTCTTCTCATGCTGATGTGCCAAGTAATGTGGCTGTGTCAGATTATGAACATTCTGAACTTCATGAATTGGATAGGTTAAAGAAGCCTTTTAAGGGGTATTAGCCTAAAAGTGAGATGGCATTGCCAGATCCATTTCCTACATAGGCATTTTAATTAATACTTAGAGAATATCTCTTCTTTGATATCCTTCCTCAGACTATGTTTCAACTGATTACTAACAGATTGTTCAGCTTGGTAATCGAAGAAATCATACACGACAAAAGGCTCACCAAGAAAATGAATCAAATCAGTATAAAAGCCTATGTAAAACTAAATATGTTGTAGAAAGAACCAGCAATTTAATTGAATTTAAAACAAAATTGTTGTTTGTTTTGTATCAAGTATCCCATAATACTAATAAAAAATATTTCTATCAATTATATAAATAATAGACCTTTCTACTCATCTATTCTCAAACTATCTTTTGTATGTCAATACCCAGCAACCAAAAGGAGAGCATATCATCGCATTCCGCAATTATAATGCATAAGCACTTGCAGAAATTTCATCGATTCAACTAAAAATCCTCTTTTTGGAGAAGAATTAATGTCCGAAAAATATACAGATCAGATAACCCAAGGCCAGGCGCAGCATCATCCAAACGGCGGAACAAAACCCTAGACAAGATTTAGATGGATCAGCGGGAGAGCGGAGGAGCAAGCAAACCTCCTTGTTGGAGATCTCGAATCGGTAGGGGAGGACGAAGTTGACGGTGAGCTTGGAGGGGACGGAGGAAGGCGTGGGAGGGCGGGGCTTCATGAAAGAGAGCGGGGTCTTGGTCGGGTCGATATTGGGGGCCGCCACCTTCCGCCAGGCATCCAGGAACGCTGCGTCTCCGACGGCGCCGCCGGGAGGCCGGTGGACAAGGGCCGTCCCACGGCGGAGCGGCGGCCGCCGAGAGCTCGGGTCAGGACGCGCAGGGCTTGGCGTTACATGGCTCGATCTCTCTCCTTCCCTCTCGGGTTTGAACCTGAGGAAGACGACAAATTGGGGCTTTTCTTTCTTCGACGCGGCGCAGGTTTTATGCTTGTTCTCGGGAGGCGTACCATAGCGAGCGGGTGCTTCTTGATTCCAGATCAACTATCTCGATCGAATCACAGAACACATTTAAGCGGTTTCCCAGTCGTCAACATACCCGGGTCCCACAATAATTTCAACGTAGAACCAATGAGAATACAGAAACCACGAGGACCAGTGCTCAATAATTTTGACAAACTTAAGTATCTATTAATTAACCTTAATAGATAATATAATATTTATTTACTTGCTCAATATATAAAATTTTAACCTTAATAGACAGATGAAAGACATATTGATGTTAGAGTTAGTCTTTCTTGACAAACACAATATTGGTCTACATGAGGAATATTTTGATTATAGGAAGAACTTTCAGATCCCATATAATCTTCCAGCTTTCTCAATTCTTTTCATGATCAATCTCTCTATTCCTTAAGAACCTATAAATGCTTTTCGATGTCACCAACCCTGCAAATCCTACTTACCATACTTATATATAAACATATAATATATTCCTGCATTATTCAATCGACTGTCATATAAATATTCATTGAGAATTTATGTTTCGATACACAGTCGAAGATACAAAATAATTCTATGATGATCCATTATTATTTCACATAGATTTTGTCAGCGGATTGGAGATAGTCCAATAAAATTGGCCGAAGCTGCCAACTGATGAACTGAAGAGAGTCAGAACTAAACACAGCGTGATGGTCAGACTTGGCATCTCTCGGCTTATCATCATCCAATGGCTCTCTCCTGTGCCAAAGAGCGATCTCTGGTGACAGGCTCATGGCTGAGCCAAGCAAAGGGCTATGTTAGCGACCAGTTTGTAGTGATGCACATCGGGCAGCTACAATGCTCTCGAGCTCTTTCTTCTACTGCACACCATGTTAAACATCTTCAGATGTTTGCTTGCCTATGGAGATATTTTAGAGTGGCCAAGGTAGCAATGTGGGGGGAGAGAAAAGTTAGAAAGTGACCTTACCACACATACATGAGAGAGAGAGAGAGAGAGAGAGAGAGAGAGAGAGAGAGAGAGAGGTCGCCCTCACACCCAGTAAGCCACTCTAAGCTCTGAGATCTTTATCTCCTCTACCTTGCACCTTTGGTAGTTGGGAATTGAAGACCCACACATTCCCCCAACCTTACCCCCTATGAATCCATCTTTCTTGGATATGGGAAATTCCATAGTGGAGAGGACATGCTAAAAGGGAAGCAAAGGAAAGGCAAGGTTTGTCATGAGGAATGAACAAAGCAGGATAGGATGCTGCAACCCCAAGCTCGTAGGTGGCGCGGTGCCAGGAGACTACTCGTACCAGCAGCTCGCTCGACGGTGGACAGTGGAACGGTAAATGCTTCACATTTCGGATGCAGATAGCTGATAGATCTGTGTGAATCTTACAACATCATGATTCGGACAAAGATGATGTCGTTAGATCGTAAGGTGGGAGTAATCTTAGCTCATGCGAGGACAAGAGTGACGACGGCGTTAAGGTTGGCGCCACAACCTACACAATGTATGAGCGGCTATTTTGACAAGCTAGTGTGGCGATTGTATCACACGACACGCAGCAGCATCCCCGGCTCCTTTATTCCCTCGTCTTCCGGAGGACAAGATCAGTAGAATAACCAAGACTTTCTGATCTCTTTCTCACTCTAAATATCTCCAGATCCAAAGTAAAACACAGAGAAAGAGCTTAAGGTAGTAATAACAATGGTAACGATGCCTAGCACTGTAAGTTTATCTGAGAAGACAAGAGCTCATGTCATGTACTTAGATCAGAAGGAAAAGTAAAAGAGAGAAAGCGATAGGCAACAGTGCTTGTGCCCTTTCCCTGTCATCCACAGAATTCCTTCACCATTATCAGATTCTCTCCGCCACGCCCACGGCAACAGAAACCAGAGAGAGAGAAAGAGAGAGAAGCAGGTGGTAGTAGGGGAAGGAGATGGGTAGGGGACGGGTGGAGCTGAAGAGGATCGAGAACAAGATCAACCGGCAAGTGACCTTCTCCAAGCGGAGGAATGGGCTGCTCAAGAAGGCTTACGAGCTCTCCGTCCTCTGCGACGCCGAGGTGGCGCTCATAATCTTCTCCAGCCGCGGCAAGCTCTATGAGTTCGGCAGCGCTGGGTAAACCCACAATCATATTTACATGTTCGTATGTATAGAGTCATATAGAGATCTACGCTGGATCTGTGCTGCGTTAAGCTTTTCTACCTCATTAGATGCTTTGCCATTTCTATGCTAAGGAGGAGGAGGAGGAAGATAACAAAGCAGTGCCCCTCATTTCCTGCTTCATGTCTTTTGCCATGATGAATCTCTTTAACCCTTCGTTCCTGTTGTTTATGGGCATCATTTATGGTTACTCGTCGTGGAGATCATGGATCTCTGGAAACCCTAAACCTAAAGCTACTCCTGTAGATCATGACAAAGATGGGCTCCAAAACAAGATCACAGGAGAAAGAACTGGCTCTTTCTATCTTTTTCTGTCGACTTTCTGACCATTTAAGCCTGCCGGTTTTTCCTCTCTACGGATCTGTCTTTGCCAGACATGCTTGGTGGCGAATCTTAATTTGTTCACATGTAGAGTTATGGATTTTGATCTCACAAATCTCTTCACTTTCTTGGAAAATCTGGTTTTCTCTCTCCCTTGTCACGAACCATGTATAGTGTCTGACAAACTTCTTTTCTCCGCAAAAAGAAAGATGAATAGAAGGGATTAAAGCATTTTTATTGCAGATTATTGTGCATCTTGGATGCATGATTTTGCATTCATGCAAGCTCAGATCTCAAAAGAAGAAACCTTCCAATTTTTATGGAGAGAGAGGGTAAGATCCAGTGATCTGCCCAACTAGAGAGGGTGCATATCATCCATTTTCTTTACCAGATCTTTGGTCTCACTGGAAATTCCACTAAGCTATAAATATTGTTGTTGCAATGACTTTTCCATATCATCTGTTTTGGTACTGTGACAGATAAGATACTGACTATTGGTGATGTCGAACTTCACAATTCCAACAATGAATGATGTGATAGAACCAAACTGATCTCACCTATGAATGGCACTGGAAGATTACTATACCTATTACTATTACTGTTCATGATTCTAAAGATATTACTATCCATTGCAATGATGGAAATCACTATCATTACTCTATTGCTCTTCTAACAGCAAAGAATAATATGATAGCTTCAACAGCAACATTTGATTTTTCATTAAAGAAAGGGATATAATGAAACTGATAGCTGAGAATCTTTTCTTAAATGGAACAAAATTTACCTTATTTATACTGGTAATACTATCATCAAGAAGTTCAAAGCAAATCAGAAATCCAAACATGAAGAAATGATTGCTAAAGATAATTCTCTGCCTTTGTTTAGTATCACATGTCTTTTCAAACATAACCACATTCCTACTGCATAAAGATATGCATATATGCTCAAAATCAATCGGAAGAAGATTGAAGCAATTACCAGAGTAGTCATAGTGCAGCTAATTTTGTTGGGCTTGAAACATTCTAGAATAATTTTCTTTTGTTATCCTCTAGCTTACCAATTCAAAACATTCTTAAATATACTTGACACTTGCATATTACATTAGAACACTACTCTATGTACATTTGGGTTGTATTTCATCAATAAAAATGCATTGCTTTCTTTGTATGTATGTTGAGAAGAAATGAATGGATCACTCTAATTCTATCTTGTAGAACAAGCAAAACCTTGGAGCGATATCAACGTTGTTGTTATGCACCCCAAGATCCTAATGTTGCTAATGGGGAGGCACAGGTTTGTGTTCTTTCGGCGTTTTCGATTTCACTACATCAATTTTAGATTATATCAAAATTAGGGCTGATAGTCAGACTAAGATTTAAAGAATGATCATGAGAAAAATCGGGTTCCTCAGGGTTCTTCAGTATGAAAAAGAAACCTTTGCTTGAGGCAGAAGTTATATGTTCTTTTCTTCTTCCTCATATTAATAGTATCTTGATCTAACATGGAAAAAGCAAGTGGATCAGTTATCAAACTCGAATCACACAGAAATCTTCTAAGAATACCACTGGATTCTAATTGAACTATTTGATTTTTTTTTCCTTGAATCTATTAGATGTCTGTTGTTTGTAAATTCTCGTAAATACGGTATCATATACGTATTCATGAAATGCTCATTATGCTCATTGTATTCACTGTGTAGGATGCAAAGACTAATTTTTCCTTAATATATACGAAACATTTTTTTCCATTTCTAAGGAAGAAAAAGGAAACATCTTTATTATGACATCTAATAAAACCTCAATCTTTTGCAGCTGGACTTCCATCCAAACATAATGATTACACTAGAAAAAATTATAGCTATGGCTATGGATGTGGAGCTGTTGCTTGTTTAGTCAACATCCTTTTCTCCTTGTAACGAGATGTCTAATCTTGCATGACCCTCAACATGTCATTCTCTTGCATTACAGTCACTTGAACACCTAAAGACTGTGATCTCATACATATTTGTGTTGTTTGTGAGGAAAATTAGTATATTCCTCAAATGTGTCAAATAAGTTACTACCTTATAGATCTCCTCGTATGTAGAGAGCTATTTAGCGTATCAGTCGATCACAATTCACATGTTGTGTTCACTCTTATTATGTCACAGTCGCAAGTTCATTCTAGTATCTGTAAGTCTCTTGAGAAATGATCTTTGACTTGTGAAGTTTATCTTGTAATCGTATCACATTGCAGAGCTGGTACCAAGAAATGTCCAAGTTGAAGGTCAAGTTTGAGTCTCTCCAACGTTCCCAGAGGTTATTCTTCTTCTCGATAATGTTAGCAGTCTTAGGACATCTGTACAATTTCCTCTGTTTTCAGCTAGAAAGAACCTTCATAATCAATCATTTATTGTTTGTGTCTCCTTAACATGCCATGCTCGAGATGGTAATTACATGTCATGTGAAGGCACTTGCTGGGTGAGGACCTCGGTCCACTGAGTGTGAAAGAACTGCAGCAATTGGAGAGACAACTCGAGTCTGCACTGTCACAGGCCAGGCAAAGAAAGGTGATGTTAAGACTCAGACTTCACCAGATCTCTATCTTGATTCCGATCTAGTGATGTTCTGCATGAATACAAACACTTAAAACAATTGCAAAGATCAATTTCTATTCTCATGTATATATACTAGACTTTTCTTTCTCGGATTCAAAATGATTCTGGTCATTTCAATTATCTTCTTTCTTTTTCTCTTTTGTGTTTGAGTTGGCCATAGTTGAGATTTCTGGCTCTTTTGATGAAAGAAGCATCTGAAAGTAGCTCTATAAATAGTTTCTTCTTGAGAGAGAGAGAGAGAGAGAGAGAAGCTAGTGGTGCCACACAAAGTGCTTCTTTATCCCTCTGGGTTTTATCTTCGTTTTGGATTTGTACTATTCTTAGATAGTTAAAATGCATGCTTATTTGATTACTCTTTAAGTGCAGACTCAGTTAATGATGGACAAGATGGAAGAACTTCGGAAGAAAGTAAGCAACACTACTCAACCCATTAAACATTTCTTTCATCCATCAAACATTCTTTTTCTTCGTCTTTGCCTTGTGCTTTTGCTATCTACAAATAGTGCTACAATTCAATTCTCTAACAATCAGCAATATCTCTTGTCAAAACTATATGATATAAAGAATATAGTTATGTACTTTAATTAAGTGCTGATCTTTGAATGTCCATCCTACTTCAACACCTGCCTCTCTCTCTCTCTCTCTTTCTAAAGGAACTTGTTTAGTATGCATTGGTCTTTGAGAATGTTGATATCAATAACTCTCAAAATCTATGATGAAGGGTGTAATATCATGTTTGCTATGCACAAAGTGTCATCACTTATCATTTATTTTCTGAGCCATTATCTAAGTGTTAAAAGAAAGCATTACTATCTCAGATGTGGGATGCAACATCCCAGATTTATTTTCAGATTTTACATAGAGAATTATAATGAGGTGAAAAGTTGCCCATAGAAAAGATGAAATAAAAGCAAACTGCAGCAACAGCCATCTTGATGTAGTGCTAATTAGGGGTCACAGATCACCATCTTATCTCAATTAGATTTCATGTAATAGTAAAACAAAGATGTCCACTTAATTCAAGTTGGATTTGTCACAAGAGAAATGGAGAAAACAGTACAAACTTAGACAGACAATAATCTCTAAACCAAACAAATCCATGCAGTTCACTTGGATTGATTCTCAAGTAGTGTATCCTATCTTATAGTTCTTTATATCTGAGGCTCGAAACTTTTCGTCAATTTTCCTTTTCAGTAATCATCATTATATTCATTTGTTTATTCATTCACATCCTTTGGTGTGTCCTTATGCCAACCATCTGCTTCAGCTCGGCAAGCAGTTTTCCTTCATCTTATCCTAATTGTTCAGTGTATAATATTAGAATTCAACTCAATCTTCTTGCACCAGACCAAATCATTACGAGTAATAGCATAAACAACAATGGTCATGGTGTGAAGTCTCATTATTTTTTGTGCTGCAGGAGAGACATCTTGGAGAGATAAACAAGCAGCTTAAAGACCAGGTATTCTTCTGAGCCAATGCCAGTGATCCCAACATATAAACACATCATCATCATTATCCTGTGTTAACAGCTTGAGGCAGAAGGTGCCGCCTTGAGAGCCCTTCAAGGTTCATGGTGTCCTGATAACGCAGCTGTAAGCAGCAACCCCTTTCATCTACAACCATCACACTTCCATGGCACAGATGACGGACCCACGCTTCACATCGGGTAAACTTCTTCCTCCTCTCGGTTTGATGCAGATTTAGGGTACATGAGCAACATTACTAATCAACCTCCTTCCTCCTACCTCCAAACACATCAAACACCTCCTACAGGTATCAACAGTTTGCTCCTACTGAAGCCGGGGAGAATAACTTGATGCTGAACTGGGTTCCATAATGGATGTGCTCCCTATAATCTCCACACATATAATGTATTGCTATTGCTTCTTGTCTCTGTGAATTGCTCTTGCATTTGATGTTACAGCCTAAGAAAAACCTGTGTTTGTGGATGTAGCTTGCACTCAATGTCTAATTTCAACTACTATGTATCTGTTTCTGATTTTTATTCAGGGTTGCCTGTTCATCTTCTTTTCCAGTTTCTGCTATTTCATGAATTAGGTTTGGATCAGTCCATCATCCACACATGATGAAGAGTGTTAAGAAAATAAATCTAAATATTATATCACATCTAATGTCTTAAACTTAAAAGGAATAATAATAATAATAATAATAATGATAATACTAGTAAATCTTAAAAAATAGAAATAAACTATCAGTCTACCTCTAGTTATTTTATAAAACCTTCCCTGATTCTGATAGATTATGTAATAATCTTTTGTGATTTAGTGTGGAAGTAAAGCTAGTGAAAATAATTGAAGATGATTTAAGGTGTTGACTGATTCAAAGTTATACACAGTCTACTTGCTTAATTTGTCTTAATTTTCTCAATCAATCGATATTAGACCTAATAATAATAATTTGTATTTAATCGATAAAATCTCACTTAAATGACTAGATAAACTGTATCAAAAAATCATCCAACTTAGTATTTTCGATTAAAAAAAGAGATGATTTATATGAATCAATACACTTCTCCAAGACTGCGAGTAATCTGCCACATGAGAAGCACGCAAAGAGAAAAAGCTTCATTTATTAGAGAGTCGCTTACGTAAACTCCGTCCAAATAGCTCAGTTTTTGTATGATTTCTCATGCAAAGCATGGAAAAGATGTTATCGAGGCGGCGGCGTTTGGCAATAAGTCAAAGTTGGCAGAGTGGTGAAGCATAATTGGTATAAAAAATGTCATATTGTGGCAAGTCCTTATCACTTTTATTACCATAAATATAGCATTTCAAATTAAAAAAATACAAATCATGCTAAAATTAATATCCACCCTGGACCACTTTTCCAATAATTCATTCGAAGCCTTCTCCTATACCTCTTAATGTATCCAATTTGATACTATTATAATTCATTAATAAGTCAAAGCTATTGATTCAACATGCTTAAATAGACATATTTTTCTCTTATGAATTTATTTAATAATATATAAAATTGATAGAAAAAGATGGACATACATAAGTTCCAATATAGTTCACCATCATAGCCACTTGTTAGTCGTGCCTAATTGATAAGTGGTCGTCGGATCTAGGACACATGGCCTCAATAGATTGCATGTGGTTAAATGTTCGATCATTCGATCCTATGATAAACATAGTCATATGACATGAGCTTCTGGAGTGGCCAACATTATACCATGTCCTTACGTAAAACGTTGCAGGATCTCCTCTCACACACGACGATCTCCGACGTAATAGTTCCTGAACCACCTGTTAAGGTATGCATTCTATATATTTATATATTGATTTCTTTGAGCTCACTAACTAATCCGATCGATTCAACAAGATTTGAAATTTTTTTGACTTTAAGAACTGACTTGATTATCGAAGAGGCATCAGTTGGGAACGCTTTCAACTCAATTTTGCAAGGTCGACATATTTTTATAGAACATGAAACAACTCTAGAATGAGTCTCAATTGGATCAGATTCATCTCTCCAACTCGGACAACTAGACTTTGACTTAATAGATCAACGCTAGAAGGAGGGCCTCGTACTTGAGTCGCCTCTCTTCCTCCACCTAGAGCTGTTTGACCATCCTCTTTGTGATATGCTGAAGGTTGGCATTCTCCACACAAAGGGCCACCACCTCTTTGTTGGCCTTTAGCAACTCTTCATTTAGACATTGGAAATCGACCCTCACCTCGCTAGTGAACCAAAGAGTAGAATCCAACCAACTCACTAAATCTACTGAGTGATGATATTCCGTTACCAACTCCTACTCCAAGTCCATATTTTGGACTTGAAGGCATTCAGCCTTGTCGATAATGGAATCTCTCTCTCGAGCCCTCTTTCAAAATTATCCCTTTTCATCATCACCAAAGTTAGGGTTGTCGATGAATCTCTAACCTAATCCAAGTAGACAACCAATAAATGATCTCCCTGTAAAATAAAACATGTGGTCAAGACGAGAGAAAAGTATGAAGAAGGTTGGACGTGTTATTGATAATTACCATAACTAAGGACTTATGAGCATCGATAATGAGATCCTCAATACGCCTTATGCACAAACCCTTAACTAGACCTTGAAATAGCATGTTATAATTCCAGATGACAACCACCCGAGGAATTTTATAGGGTTGACCTATGTCCATGGTGACCAGGTCGATAGAAGGAAACCCCTCCCCCCTCTTTGGCCAGGTGATCACTACTTCACATCAGAAGGAAGCCTGATCAATAGTTTAGATTTTATATGGATTGACTAGGGTTACTCTCTCCCAAGCATAGGGATGGGATAGAGGTTGGTTGGTCGCTCGATGCAGTAATCGAGCGATAAAGCCCCTCTTGACTCTAAGTTGTCCTAGGAGCTATCTTGGGCTCGAGAGGACAAAGGACTTTTCAACCCCCTTTGGCACTAGCTTGGCGATAGCAGAGTAGTGACAATAAAACATTTGTTGAGGTGCACCTCAACAATAGCCATTTGGTCCTGACTATTCATTGTCGGATGAGCCACTTTGCATACTTTCAGAAGAGGCTCATCCCTCTTTTGACTTTGGGCTATTGACTTGACCCTCTTGGTCATGGGAGGTTTGTTGGTCATCCTCTTTCTCACTCGACATTGGGGGCGTCATATGCCTCAACAACGTAAAACACGTTACCATGAAGATGTATTTTTGCTTGATGAAGACTTATTAGTTTAAATACTGCTTACAATAGCAATCGCTAGAGGAAAGATTCATATGCTAACCTTGAGGAGAGGGTTGATACTAACTTCCCTAAGCCAGATCTTGCTTATCTATAAGATGGCCATGGATTCAAACAAAGCGATCAGCAATTGGCATTATTTCTCTTGATTTGACCTATTAAGTTTTGGAATCAAGTTTTGAATCTTTCTAATGAACTAAGTCAAGTGGATAAGCCACTCTCTTCATGAAAAAATAAAAAAAAGTATATCTTCTTCTAACCTTTATTGGAAGAGGGTGCCCTTCGGACTTAGACAACTGAGATGATCATAAAGAAAATAAGTTGAATCTTGAGACTTACAAGAAAGCAAGCTGACAATAAGGATTTCCTCAAGCTTTTAGCACTCCTTAACTAAGGTAGCCAAGTAGTACTAAGTGTTTAGTGTCACTTAGGTAAGAGAGATTTTCCAAATATTCAAGATTATAATGAAAAAGGAATAAATGAGGAATCTTAACGACTCATATGATCGATTGCCAAGGCAAGGAGTGATCAGCTTAAACTTAGAGGGAATGTTAAAAGCCTCCCTAATGTGTATCAAGTTAGCATTGGAAAACCAAGAATCAAAGTCATACGACCTCGACATGATTTACGTGGTCCGATCACCTAAGAGTCTCACCTCTAACGAGGCAACCTCCCTCATCATGATGACTCTAACCCCTTCAATGGAGAGGGAAGAAATGGAAGCTAACACCAAAGGCGGTGACGGGATTGGAGAACTGTCCAACTTGCAATCAAACGTTGGAGATGAGCTCGATAAGGATGTCATTCAAACATGCTCAAACTTTGAGATGAGTAGTTCGTAAGCAAAGTAAGACCTGAAACTTTGGGCAAGTCTAAATGTCAAAGGGCTCCAAAAATGTTTGAAATCATGAAGGGTTCTAATATCCTAGAGGGCTATTTATAGTGCTTGAATGACCTTTCGCTTGATTGCCCCACTAGTTGATGTTACGACCGATAGGACCTGTGACACTATGTTATTGGCCAGGGACGACTGATAGAAATTATTATGATCATTTAAATCCCCAATGACACATGCAACCCATATATAGATACGCCTGCGTACACCACGCATGCGGTGTGATAGTCGAAATGACAGATCCAACCAGATTTATTAGGAAATCAAACTGACACATTTACTATGGATCGAGATAGGGTCAATGCATTCAGGCTTACATGTCAAAGTTTTGTGAGTTGAGAAGGTGATGCATCCGCCAAGGGTTTGAATGCCCACATCAAGCCTTGAGCCAACTGAATAAGCGACCAAGGGTTAGGCCTCCCGACCCAATGGCTGACTGTCTGTTCACATGGCCCATGCCTCAACTAGCTAAATGCCTGATTACATAGTCCACACCCCAACTAACTGAACACATGACCACACGATCTATGCCTCGACTAACCAAACAATGACGCATAGCCCATGGGTCAAGTGTGTATTTCAACGATGCATAGCTCATATGCCAAGTGTGCACTTCGATGATGAACCACCCATAAGCCAAGTATGCATTTTGATGACGCATAGCCCATTGACCAAGTGAGCATTTCGATAACACACAACCTGCGAGTCAACTACACACTTCGACAACATGCAATTCGATAGCTCAAACGTGCATCTCCTTAAATCTACTTTGCAGTACTGTTTAACTGGATGTCTCCAAAACTAACGACCCATCATTCAAACAAAAAGATCAAGATCAGAGTGCTCTAGGGATTGATGGCTCTGTGAACTAGTAACAATGAAGAGGGGGCTAGTGATAGGGAAAGGCTGACATGACAGACGCATAAGCTCAAATGTGACTTATAAATTGACCATTCTAGCCACTTGTTAGTCACACCCAGTTAATAAGTGATGGTCGAATCCAAGGACATGTGGTCTCAGTAGATCACATATGATCGAACGCTCAACCATCTAATTGTCTGGCCCAGTGAAAAATGCGATAAGATGATGTGAGCTTTTGGAGTGGCAAACATCACACCACACCATTGCCCAAAATATCACACAATCTCCTCTCACACCCTACAATCTCAAATATTACTATTACCGAATCACTTACAGGGATCGCAAGGTACATATTATACACATTAACTTATTCAAGCTCACTAGCAAATCCGATCAATTCGACTAGATTCGAATTTCTTGACTTTGGGATTTGACTTGATTATCAAAGTGGTATCAATTGGGAATACTCCAACTTAGTTTTATAGAGTTGGCACATCCTTGTAAAATTTGAAACAACTTCAAAACGATTTGGATTCGATACACTTCTCCAACTCCAATAGTTGGATTTAATTTAAATAAACTAAATAGTTATTTAATTTAAATTAAATAATTTTAATAAGCCCATGATAATTATCACATGGTGACGTGTAAGTATAATCTTTATCCACGGAGATTTAATACTATTGTTGACCAAACTTACCTCATCTTAAAATAATCACTTCGTGTAGAACGAGCAAGACACTACACACCGCGTGGTTTGTGCGTGCATCGTTGTCGTTATCATGACCACGATTTCATGAAATTGATATCTCGATTTTTTAAGCTTTTTTTTTCTTTTTTTTGCAGGTAAACGACGAGGAAATATATTTGTTGGCAACATCCCACCTCATTCGCTGACATCAGCCGCTGCGCCAGCACGATAAACTATTGAGGAAGGCTTGTCGTGTTTCTCTTCCAAACATGAAGTCCTCTTCGTGGAAGGCTCGCCCGCGGGATTCCAGGGCGACGCAGTCACCCCTGAGAACCAGCAGGTATGATGTCACCTCTCACGTCCATGAGTCCGCTCATCAGCCACATGATCGACCACATCGCCCTTGTTTTTATCATGCGTGAGTCAGTCGAACTGAATGGTTGGCTACTTCGTCCGTCTGTCCTCGCCCTACCTATCTCTAAGTCCCACACGGTCCTCATGTCTCTCCTATGCTCTCCGTCGTGCTTCGTCCATGGCAGACCAGCTTCTCTCCACAGTAACCCACCACGGCTCCCTGCCGGAGACCTACGTCCGTCCGGAGTCGCAAAGGCCTTGCCTAAATGAAGTCCTCCGCGACGCCGACGTCCCCACCATCGATCTCGGCTCACCGGACTTGTCGCAGACCGTAGCGCAAGTCGCCGACGCCTGCAGCACCTACGGCTTCTTTCAGGTACATGTCTAGCTTCTGCAACCTGGGACAAACCTACTGCTGCGTGCTTCAACTGTTCCTTGCTGTACATGTGTGTGTGCAGGTAGTGAACCATGGAGTGCCGATCGAGTTGATGCTGAAGATGATGGCGGTGGCTTTGGAGTTCTTTCGCCTCCCTTCCGAAGAGAAGGCGAAGCTCTACTCCGATGACCCTGCCAAGAAGATGAGGCTGTCGACGAGCTTCAACATCCGGAAGGAGAAGTTCCGCAACTGGAGGGACTATCTCCGGCTCCATTGCTATCCTCTCGAGGAGTTCGTGCCTGGTTGGCCTTCCAATCCCTCTTCATTTAAGTAAGTCTTCTCCCAATTTTTTCTCTTCAGGAAAGTCCAAGAATATACATATTATACATATATATATATATATATATTCCTCTTCCTCTTTCTTCTTCTCCTTGCATCTCTAAGGGGTTGATTCCAGCTCCATATCTGTGGCATATGATTCATCAATAACAAGGAAAGGATAAAATAATCCTGGAGACCTGCTTCTTTTAGCCGATCGTCATATTGGGATAGGAATCTTGACATGTAAGCCACCACCAAAACCTCCTGAGATTTTGATAGAATACAATTGTTTTTTGATGTGATGAGCATAGAAAAATGTGGAACTGGTCCACTGAATGGAATCTTCTTTCACCTAAAGAAGATTCCAATGTTTCTTTTTTCTTTTCCTTTTGACAGGTACAACATGCAGAAATTTCAAAGATTAATTTCAACTCTCTTAAGGAGAAAAAGAAAAGAAAATGCCAATAATGATCAACCAGATGATATGACTTCACCCGAAGCAACACAGTTCATTTTGTACTGTTATGTTGTCAGGGAAGTGGTCAGCAGTTACTGCAGGGAAGTCCGTCAACTGGGGTTTCGACTCCTCGGACTAATATCGATCGGCCTGGGACTGGAGGAGGACTACATGGCGACGGTGCTCGGCGAGCAAGAGCAGCATATGGCCGTAAACTACTACCCAAAGTGCCCGGCGCCGGAGCTCACGTACGGTTTGCAGGCGCACACCGACCCGAACGCCCTTACTCTCCTTCTTCAGGACCCAGACGTGGCCGGGCTTCAGGTTCGTAAGGACGGCAAGTGGATCGCTGTCAATCCCCAACCCAACGCATTCGTCGTCAACATCGGTGACCAGCTTCAGGTATCGGCATATACTTCTGCTGCTGATTGTTTCTGGAGTTGTTTGCATAGGTTATGCAATCATCAAGTCTTGCCGTCCCGAAAAGCTGATGAAACATGGTCGACATGGATTACGTCGATGCATGCAGGCACTGAGTAATGGAAGATACCGGAGCGTTTGGCATCGGGCTGTGGTCAACGCGGACAAAGAGAGGATATCGGTGGCGTCGTTCCTTTGCCCCTGCAACAATGCCATCATCAGCCCTCCGGAGAAGCTCGTCGCCGACGGATCTCCGGCCATGTACAGGAGCTACACCTACGACGAGTACTACAAGAAGTTCTGGAGCAGAAACCTGGATGACGAGCACTGCTTGCAGCTCTTCAGAAGCTAATGCCTAATGCTGCTGCCCGTGGCATGCAACAGGATGAGTGCTCTACGTGGCAACCTTGCTGATGTGGACATCTCGGATTGGTCAAAAGTAGGATGATTTCATGATATGTCTCGGCAGCGTTTCGGCTTTTGTGTAGTAAGACAAATAATGTTTGACCGTATTTTGACTTCAATAAACTAAAACATTGCAAGGGAATAATAAATCCGTGAAATAATTATACAAGATTATAAAATATTTCGTCGGTTATTTTAAGCTGTGTTAATCAAATTATATTATATTAACTTATTGGGCCAAAATGGGCCGATCAATCTCCGTTGCGTTCTTGTGAGCCCCAGCCACGTCAGCGAGACGTTTAGAGATCAGATGCGAAGCGATCCGCCTCCACCCACCGCCATCACTTCTTCCCTCGCGCCGGGCGCTCTCTCACGCCACCATGGCGACGGCTTCTCTCTCCCTCGCTCCGCCTCCTCCTGCCCATTCCTGTCGCCGCCTGTGCTCCTCTTTCCTCCCTCGCTTCCCTTCTCCCTCCCCCTCTCCCCGCCCGTCCCGCTGCTCCCGGCGTCCGCTCCCTGCCGTGCGGGCCATGGCGCCCCCCAAACCGTCGGGGAAATCCAAGAAGGGTGCGCGGCGTTTCGGGCGATGACACCTCGTTTGCTTTCGTATCGCTGTCTTCTTCGGCTTTTGATCCGTGCCTTGTTCCTTCGTCTCGGCTTTCTTGCAGTGGTGGGCATCGTGAAGCTGGCGTTGGAGGCGGGCAAGGCGACGCCCGCGCCGCCGGTGGGGCCCGCCCTGGGTTCCAAGGGCGTTAACATCATGGCCTTCTGCAAGGAGTACAACGCCAGGACCGCCGACAAGGCCGGCTACGTGATCCCCGTTGAAATCACCGTCTTCGACGTGAGCTCTCCCCACATTATGTTCTTCCCGGTTTAGCTTTTACTGGTGATGTGAACCTTAATTGGTCGATTATTGCGCCCGTTTTATTTGTTTGGATATGATCAAAGAACGATCTTGCTTAGCTAGATTGGGTGATTGAATGGAACAAATCTCTGATATCTCTGTTGACAGGATAAGAGCTTTACCTTTATTTTGAAGACTCCACCGGCATCAGTTCTGCTTCTCAAGGCTGCAGGTGACCAAGTTTTCTGATTAATTTTCAGCTTCAGTGCTTGTTCATTAGTTAAATTTTCTAATCACTTCATTGGATCGTGTCAATGAGTAAAATCTTCAGTTTTACTAGTTATCCAAAGAATGTGAATGATGCCAACCACAACAAGGTTTCCTCTTTATCTTGTGCAATTAATTCTGATCTCTAGTTCATATTAAAACATGTTTAGAAATCAAATGCTTGTTTACAGCCCAGCTATTATACAATATATTAAGTACAAGCTTTGACATTCTAAGTTGCTCGAGTAGCATGGTGGTAGCTTAAGTAAATTGGTCGCATTTGCTAAATTCACCAGTGCCCTGATGTGATATTTGTTTTGATTATGAATTTATGATGTGTAATATTGGTTTTATCAGCTTTAGGACACAATGATTTGTTACTCTTCCTACTTCTGATCCTATGGCTATTTATTAGTTGTTTGATGCTCTTGCTTTCTCTATTAATCTGTTGATATTGCCACATTGTTCATAGGGGAAATTTTGGCACTATATTAAGAATGCTACATAGCTATAGCTCTAAGATTTATGTTTTTATCCTTTATTCTATGATCTTGTAATAGTCTGATTTTTTGTACATATTGTGATGTTCTTCGTATTGATAATCATACTATATGATCAGTATTATGTTACAATTTGTGTTAAGTAATAGCTAAACCTTGGAATTGTTTGGGTTAGATTGAGATGGGATTAACAAGAACACATGCTTAACTTAAACCTGACCCAGCCTGTTCTTAGGTCAAGATTTTCTGACTGGACCCGACTATACAACTAGTGGATCAGGCCAAATGGGGTCAATATGAGTTAAGTTGAGTTGGACTAGTGGGTCAAGGCACGTTTTACCTTTTCTTTTGCAAAAGAACTGGGTTGTGCTAGGTCAGATTGATTCATACATCACGAAATGATATGCTTGATCGGAACGTAATCAAACCTACTAGCAATTCAAGAACTATTGACGTAGACTCAACTCATGAACTCCATGGGTATCTTAAACAAGTCATGTGGTTGGATTGATCCAATAGGATTGGGTAAATTATTCCCACCCCTATCTTCAACTTCTGATTGAATAAACTGTTATACTGACCTATAGCTAGACCGCATATTGAAGGTGCCTTTTAAAACACTAGTCAAATACTACTCTATTACTTATGCAAACTTTTCTTATTTTGTTCTGTATTAATTTAGTCACTTGAGGGTGGGCCTCGGTACAAAGGTAAGGTTGTTCCTTTGAGACTTGAAAAAACCGGATTTAAGTCATGGAAATAACCTTTTTAAGTATTTAAAGGTAAGGCTATGTACATTGACCCTCACTAGACAATGCGGGAACCTCGTATACTGGTTGCGCCCTTTTTATTAATCTACTCACTTAAAAAGCAATCTTTTCAGTACAGGTCTGATTCCAGTTTTGAAAACATATCAAACTGCACCTTTTGAACTACTGTGGTACTAAGATATTGAGCAATATACCAACATCTTTTATCACTGAAAAAATAATAAGAAAATGAATGGTACATCGAGCAATCTTTTAGGTACAGGTCTGATTCCAGTTTTGAAAAGTTATCAAACTGCACCTGTTGAACTAGCGTGGTGCTAAGATATTGAGCAGTATACCGACCTCTTTTATCACTAAAAAAATAAAAAGAAAATGAATGGTACATTGAGCAATACCTTGTTGCAAGGACCGTTGCGTTTGCTTGGTTGGACAGCAAATATTGCTCGGTGTATAACCATCCAACTAGTATTTTAAACCATGCCTGCAACAATATCAAAATCCATTAACAGAACATGAAAAGGCTGTATTTGCCAATTATATGGTAAGCTCTATGGAGATCAATTAGGTTGGAGTTTGAGAATTATCTTTGGGTATTAGCTACAAACACTTGAACTGGATTTATCTAAGAAAGTACACTTTCAGTCAGTTTTGTTGTCTGGTTGTAGGTCTTTTAGTACTGGAATTATGAAAAAGGAGAAACTATATGTCAAGTTAAAACTAGCAGTAAAGGGAAGCTGCACAAGAATTATAAGTTTAGAACAGCTGGGTTAACAAGGTAGGAATGACTCTTACTAGATTGATCTCAATTAACTTATTTCGACCTTAGTTCATATTCACATATCAACAGCAACTTTTCTCCCTTGGTCATCCACAAGGATGAAGTTTGGAATGAGGAGGAATTGAATTTTGCCACTAAGCTCTGTTGCTGTGGACCTTAGCAGCTGTCATGCCAGTATGGTGGGTATTAACAAATCAAAGACCAAGGAAAACCACATTGTCAACACTCAACATATTCAGTGGATCATGAATTTTTCAGCAGCAATAGGTATGGTTAGTTTAGGAAACCCACATAGGAACTATCACATGGTATGGAATGCATGCATGAACAACAAAGATTCTAATCGAGTGCTTGATCGCAGTTTGCAGTTGACATGGAAGACATGCTTATTCATCTGCCTGTTATTTTTGGAGGGGATTTCTAATCCATGTCAGCTTTTTTAATGCACAGGAGTTGAGAAAGGTTCCAAAGAACCGAAACAGGAGAAGGTGGGGAAGGTAACCATTGAGCAGCTGCGCGCAATAGCAACAGAGAAATTACCAGACCTGAACTGCACCAGTATCGAGTCTGCCATGAGAATCATCGCAGGCACTGCAGCTAATATGGGCATCGTCGTCGATCCACCAGTCCTGGAGCCCAAGAAGAAGGCAGTTGTCTAACATTTCTAGTATTCTTTCACAATCTGCATCTGCAGATCGAAATTTCAGTTTTGTTTTGGACATCCTATTCAATTCTAAGATTCAATTTCCATCATGCATCTCCTGCTTATTGTGTTTATGTAAGATTCATGATGTTGCCACAGCACAGGACGCCGAAGCTTTTTCATGTTGTGGTATAAACTTCTCTGGATTTGGTACTGTTATTTACTAGGAGATTGATGCGATGAATAGATAGGTTCAGCATTGAAATACTTCTCCGGAATTGATACTGTTATTTACTAGGTAATAGTGGGAAAATGGAATTATGAGAGAGACCTTCTCGATTAGTCCCACAAAAATCAAAAGTGATTAGTTCACTACTCATCCCACATTATGACCATGAATTAGTTCATATATATATATATATATATATATATATATATATATATATATATATATTCACAGCAAAAAATGTTCAGATCCAATCAGATGAGTTATTCCCAAATCAAAGTTCTAAAGCTCGATCATACTGTTCAGTACAAATAAGTAACATGGGTCCCTTCAAAAACTAATATCAAAACATTCAGTTGGATATGGGAAAAAGACCACTCAATTGTATTTTTAATATCGAACAATATAATTTGACATACTGCTCAGTCAACTGGTAGTGCACCAATACAGTAGATTATTGAAACTGATGCTGGATCGAGATTTGATACTTATTAAAAAAAGAGGCATAAATGCCTTAAAAATCGATCATAGTGCAAATCTGTCACTGTATACAATGGCCAACAGATGCCACACCACAAACGTCAATAACCAAAATACAAATCTATTGCTTTACATCTCATGCAAAATGTCTGTTCATCTCATGAGAGAGGGCTTCCTGCACGAGTTGATCATGGAGTTCCAGCCTGGAAGATGAAATCATCATAGCTAACATTGTTGAAGTGAGACTCCAAAAAATATCTGAAGAAATTAAAGAAGTTTACCACCGTCGATCATTTTGCATCACAGTGGAGAAGGATACACTTCAAAACCTGCAACTACAAAAAATATTTCACAAAATGTCTCATATTTACAGTAATATGAGATTATAGTTTCCAATGGAATACTTGAGCCTTGGACATGATATATACAGTGATCTTCCCCTGCAAATTTGGAATCAAAATCATGAGGTCAAGTATTGTGATGTGAGCTTCTATGCTTTGAATGCTATGTGACATTAAAGTAACTTGTACCGAAATACCACTGAGGGCATCCATTGGTTAATCAGACTCCAGTTATCCATCTCTATTCACTTGTTAGCGCTGAAGGCTTGGATGGGAAGAGTTTCTGCCACATGCACATGATACCCTAGAAAAAGGGTCACTTCAAAGAAAGATGAATTTTCATGTTCGATTATGATATAAATGCTACTGAAGTCTTACTGCAACACAAGGATTAAAAACTCATACCTTCACGGTAATAACTATAAAACACAAATTGACTTGCCCCACTATTTGATACATGTCATGCTTGTCAGATACAAACATTTTTCATGTGTTTGAGTTTTTTACTTCTAGCTGCAGGAAAATAGCAAACACAAACATTGCCACATGCAAGCTTCTTTCTTGAGGTTTATAATTCATGATGTCTCTTGAAGCATTGCGTCTCATTTTTTGTCTTTTTGTTACTCATCCTGTTTATCAGCTTCAAAGCTAAATATTCTGTCACTTCTGTAGCTGTTATAATTCATCATTCTTGTAAGTAATAAATTTGTACACAGCTACTACAAGATAAGAATGGTGACATGTACATCAAACCACATGAAGGCTTTTCAAATGTGCAATTGACACTTGTTGACCACTATGAAAATTGTACATGAGGTGCACTGTTGGGGTGTTCAATCTTCGACATAGTATCCTTTCTCAGCCATAAGTATCAGGTTCTGCTCCCTTGAGGATGCAAGAATCACAAGATTATTTTGTTTGAGTTTCTCATATTGTCGACCAGTGGCAACCGAACTCAACCTTTTTATATTGACTAAATTTCAGTTGGGTAAACCTAAAGTGCACAAAGCTACAAACAATGAAAGAATTTTGTTCTTTTGCAGCATCTTGGTCACTATTCACATCAAGACTGATATGCCATAAGGAATCACAAATATGTGCCTAGTCTGACATCATGTGTTTATGCCCCTAATCTCACATTCGTAAAATAAAATAGTACCACAAGCATATGAAGATCCATCAATAATGATACCAGGCACTTTTAAAAGCAGTGCCTGATGAAGTTCCAAACAAAATTTACTTACCTTTTCTTGAGCTAATTCTGTTAGAGCACTAATATATTCGGTGAGAAGCTGAATCCTACAGGAAGGGTGCAATAATGATGTCCCCTGCAAATCATCTGATGGATAAGCTTGTGATATTGACAAAAGTGCTGGAATATGGCTGCCCATACTCTCTGCACCATTGATTTAACTGGTCCCTTTTTTACTGGACTCACAACTAGGTCCCTTGATTTAACTGGATTCAACCCTTTTTGATCATCCTCACTTTGCAATTTGGAATCCTAGTTGTAGAATTATCATACAAGGCTTCAAAGAAGACAACCAAGTCTCCATAGACATGAAATTAGCATGAACAGGAACGTAGTCTTGTTCAATGGATTCAAATGAGTCTGCAACAGGATACAGTTATACCATATGGGGTACTACAATTGGAGTGCTAGGGGTTGGAAGGTGGGATTGGATAATGGTACATTATAATCAGAAATTGAGGGTAGAAATCTTGGGTGAGATCTTAAAGTTAATATGTTAAAATACCCGGATTTCATTGAAGGGTGAGATTTAGATTGATTTTTGACATGTTTGACATAAATTCCAATGAATTCCTATATCAAACTGGAATTGGAGGAGAACTTGGAAGGTGGGATTGGGCACTGCTCCTGTTATTATGGTAGATTGAGTGTGGAAAGTCTTTGGTGAGATCTTAAGGGTGTATTTAAAATCTCAGGATTTCATAGGAAATCTGTGTGAGATCTCCATACCAAATGGATCATAAAAGAACAGACAAAGTGGACCAGCTTGGAGACATTTGTGCCACACAGATTGAGACAGTAACTAACATCACAATCAGATCAAAAAAATAGAATGTACAAAAGCCAAGGATGAGGCAAATCTTTATAAAAAGAATAGCAGCTGAAGTGCAACCATATATACTGATTATATAGGCTCATGTAGGCAGGAAAAAGAATGAAAAGTTCTTCCAAACTTGGATAACAAAAGAAATGGAAAAAAGACTCGGCTTCTTGTAGGTAATTGGATGACTGCATTCATCGGTCAAACCTGACATGGAAAAAAATCTTAAGAAAAGGTTTGAACATAAAGTATGTAACGTTTCATAATTTTTGTTGACAAAAAGATAGTACCGTAGAAAAGAATCAACCTGAAAAGCAATTTAAAAAGAGGGTCCAAGAGCATGAGAATCTACTGATGTGGGTTTGGGAAGGTCCAATGTACGGTAAATCTTTCACTAAAGCAGTATAAGAATATACTAACAGGATATATCCACCCAAATATTTTAATTACATGATAGTGCATTACAGGAAACACAGGTGATTCCTGAAATAATCAGATCAATATAGAAAAACAGTACCTTTTATGCCTGCATATAATATCATGAACTATTTCATCAAGGCCTTTCATAAACAGCAAAAGATAACAGCAATGCTATGTGCTTTTATAAAGCGTAAGTATGCTCTAGTTCAAAAATTATGCATCTGGCCAATAATTATTGTAATCCTTGAAGCATGTTAGCCATGTATAGTAGGTACAAAAGCAGTCTAATTACGTTAAGTTTCAAAAGCCAAGATCAAAAAGGGAAACCCAATGACACAACAGTGATGCAAATGTGTTATTTCATTCTTTCATATGGATAGCTCAAAATGAGCTTCTCCAACAAAAATATTATTTATTTCTCCAAGTAGAGGTATACTAAGAGTATAAATTTAAAAAAATTCCTGAGATGTGACTCGGCACACATCCCTATTAGGACTCTCATATATGAGAATCATCGTATATGGTTGCGGCTAGGAACACAAGTAATCCTTAGAAATTATTATGAATAATCAAGACATAGCGCATGACTAATAGCGCATAACACTACGATGCAAATATCATACTTTGTGTATGAGTTGAAGTTTGCATCAGATGAACGTAGTTCAAGACCTAATTCACTCCATTTCTTCAAATAAAAACTATCACACTAAGTGAAGTTTTAAAATTGAAGTTTAAGTCTTTAATGACACGTATGAGCACCAAACAACTTATTTTAATAAATGTTTTGTGTCTTAATAATTTTGTTTATTAAAAAAATTTCAGATTTGTGATGGATTGTTAGAGATTTTATTTTAGAAATAGAATCCTCAAAATTTATTTTATTTATTTACTTGTTTCCATACTTTGTGTCCATTGCTTTTCTTGATTAATTTACACATTTTAACTGGATTTATTTACTATGATTACACATAGCCATTGGATTATTATTTCTCATAGTAGTTACAGACCACCTCTTCTATATAAAGAATAGCTACTGCTTGTAATACTACGTCAACATCTCTATGATCATGCCTGCAATGGAGGTATGCAGGAGGAATACTTGTTTTAACCCTGGGGAATGAATTCAAATACAAACCTCCACGAAGGGGTAGAGTCATTCCTTAGAACAGTTGATAGCAATTCCGAGTGATTTATAAATCTTGTTCTTTTTATTTTTATTAATCAGATCTATTGTTGAGTTTTTACCCCCAACAAATATAACAATGTGAATATGTCAAGCTATTTGTATATCGGAAGCAATATAATCAAATCAACGAAAAGAAAGGTAACAATCAAGGTAAAGCAACCCACCTCTGTGAATCAGATTGATTTCGCCGAGGATTTGCAATCCTTCAGCCATCTAAGGAGAAACAGGAAATAATTGATCAAATTGTTCATCAATGCAGCAATCCAAAAAATTCCAAATAGATTCTTTGATGAGCTCGAAAGTTGAACGCCTACCAAGCTGCCTCATGAAGTGCCTGGCGACAACCCACGGAAACCCTCCCGTGGATCCTGTGACACTGGATAACAGCTGCAAGGTCGCCGCTGGCGCAGTGGTCCAACACAATAAATACCTTGTCTTCCGTCTGGTCAAACCCACCATTGCAAAAGATTGTTCTTATTCGAAATAAGAACAATTCAAGCAAGCGCGTCATCGCTAGAGAAAACAAGAGCCAACCTCGATGGCCTGACAGAGGCGGGCGATATCGGGGTGGGAGATGTGGTTCTCCTTGACGAGGCCGTCGCGGACCTTGCTGTCGACCTGCTTCATATCGATCTCTTTCACGGCCACCTCGGCGCCCGAGCTGCCGCTGCGAGGCCGCCACACCACCGCGAAGGACCCGGACCCAATCCTCGGGCCCAGGATGTGGTCGCCCCCCACTCGCCCCCCCACCCGATCCTCGGGCCCAGGGACCGAGCTCGATTCTCCTTTTGTCCGCTGGTCTCACCTCGAGGAGAAGAAGATGCGAGAGGAAAAGGAGAGGCTTTTGGGCGTTAAAAGAGCGGGCGAGGCCGTGAAGGGCAAACGTGGACGCGTGGGCCCCAATCCCCAACCTTCTCCATAAGGGCTTAATTGTTTCTCCTCAGACAGGAAACGCGAATAAACCCCAAAAACAATCGGACATCACCACGGAAACCCGTCATCTAAGGTGGTCCTACGCGAGATCTAAAATCTGTTCCCTGTCTCAAGGAAAACAAGCGAGTGACGCCCCTCCGTTAAGCCTCCGCACTTCGTCTCGACGTCGACCCACCGGCTGGGTTGTTCCGTGGTTCCTCGGATCATGTGGAGCCCCAACACGCAAAGTTGGGCTCCACGTGATGCTTCCCCAACCAGTGGAAAGGTGACCGAGGCGGGTAGTCAGCAAACGGAAAGAAAAGGACTCGTCGTTGACGCGCCCGCTGTGGATCAATCATGGCCGTTGGATTCTACAATTCGCCATTTTTGATGCAGGACCCCTTGTCACATTAGACGTGTTTCATTAATCAGGAGATAATAATTACTTGTCGAAGCCAAAGTACGTCTTCAAAGACTAATTCGCGGATAATTTCTCTTCCCGCATGGCTTCTCTTTGCTGTGTTAATTTCAACCGTAGAGTTGCTAGAATGATAAGGGAAGGAGGAAGAAGAAGAAATCCCTTCAACCAAGCTGGGATAACAGAGCCAAATACGTCAGACTTGTTTGGCAGAAATATGGAGTGTTGAGAGTTCCCAAAGCCATGTGTGTTGTGTAGGCAGCATTCACAAAGTCCTTCGATGCTTCTTTTCCTTTTCGACTGCATCACAAGAATATATAGACATCGACACTCATTGCCGAAGGCACTTGGAGAAGTGTCTGAATCTGTGTTGATGGAACTTTCTATCTTTCTTTCTTCGTATGTGGACAAAAATAGAAACAAGCAGCTTGAAAAGATGACCAACTGTTCATCTACAATCTCATGAACTAGGCTTCAGATCAAGGCTCGTTCTGTTTTTGCTCATGCACTCAACTCAAACAGCACTGGAAGTTCCCTCTCAATCTTGCTGTATCACTGTGTACATGTCACTGCTTTTGGCCTCGTCCATATCACCAAGTATCTTCTTCTTCTTCTTCTTAGTTTTCATTCGCAAGTTTCCACAGCCGTACTAGAAACTGAGAAAGATGCATTATTGAAAGCTTTGTCCAGCTGAGGCAGTGGAATAAAGCACGCCATGGAGAAGTGTGCTTCCACTGCATGCTAAAGAAAGGCAATTACGTACAACGCGGTCCCTTGCAAGCCTCGAGTCCTTCTGTGGACCAGCACACGACTCCCAACCTTTGCATGCCCTCTTTGCATCCTTCTCTTTACCGTCTTTATGTCTTAGAGATAAAAACATAAAACCCACATCTCTCTCTCTCTCTCTCTCTCTCTCACACACACACACACACACACAGCAAAATTGATATATGAGCATGTACAGAAAAAGTATCTGCATGAGATGAGTGGGAGAAAGCTCAGAAAGTAGCCTCATCACATGCTAAGTTTGGAGATTCTTAGTCCAAAAGTCCCCACCATTGCAGACAAAGAAAGGTCATCTCTATAGGATGGGGATGGTGGTGGACCTGGTGGAGAAGGAGGAGGTGGTGGTGGAATTGATCAGCTAAAGGAAGAACTAGAGTAAATAGAGGCTGAAGACCTCATGTACAGTAACCTTCCACCAAGCTTTATCATTTGGTCCATGATGGAAGATGGGGACAGACTGATCTTTTCTCTCATTGGAAGCTACTTCCATTCTGATCCAAGGCCAGCTGTGCACATATCCAGTGCACATGTAGGAAGAAACTTGATCTCAGGGAGGAAATTATATGATTCTAAAGCAATACAAGGTATGTTGTTCTAATAACATCAGTTCAGATTGTAATTTCCAAGGGATCACATTATCTATACCACATAAAGCTTCCTAAAGATGCAAGTTTCTATCATCTTCACTTAATATTGGCCTTTCGTTTCCCTCTTTCTTTCACAAATACTGTCGAGTTCATTATATAATATGATCAAATATACATCTTTGAGCATGCAGAAGAGAACTTGTTGTGATCTCTTGAACTTTTGACGAGCAGTGTGATCTTATGCACCGGTCGATGAAGTCTATCCAGAGCAGAAAGTTAAATGCAGAATCATAAACAATAAAAGAAGCCATAACAATGATAAAGTATCGTCAAAAAGATTCATTTGTTAGACTAATGCATAAGTTGTTGAACTTAATTATTTCCACATATGCATTTGTTACCTCAAAAGCAACCAATCATGCCAAAAACAATCTTTCATGAGGTCTATATCATCATCAAGACACATAATACATTAACATATTTGTGCTCAATTCATGCCCACATTATGATATTTTGGCTCAAAGAAAGTATCTTAGTCTCTAATATCAGTTCACTTGGAATCCAGAACTCCCCATGTAGATTGTTTTATGCTATTAATACTTAAATGTACCAACATGATTTGAATGTATACATGCACATTTACAAAGATGCTTCTAAATAAGTAAGAGCATCTAGCTCAGTAGAATTCAAACTTCATTTTGAGTGCAATGCTCAAGCTTTCCCAGTCTCTAAGATCAGATGGAATATTGACATTGTTGGAGGAAATAGTATCTGAATAGTTTAGTAAATTTAGTACATGTAACTTCTCTGTCAGCCCTATAAGACCAAATTAATCTATTTCTTTGGACATAATCTCATGTTAGCAGCCCACAGTTAAGAAGTAAACACTGCTTTAAGCAGCCTTGAAATAAGCACCACATGAATTCACTCTTTCCAAGTGAAACAACAAGAAAAGATTGCAACTTATTGTTCAATACAATCAGCTTATTACCACACAATGGATATGAACAAATCCAAAGAAATCAAACATAGTTTCTCTACATCATCAAGGGATATATGTTACTTCAATAAACAAATGGATGAGGTTAATCAATGCAAGGATTGATTGGTTGAACTATACTATTATGAGGCACAATTGATTGAATCTGAAAAGAAACTGAAAGAGTTCTAAAGTGGAAAAAAGAAAGAGAAAAAAGACTGGTTGAACTCCAAAGCACAATTTGTTTGTTTCAAGAAATAAAGTGAAGCAATGAGCAGGAACCAAAGAGAAGTAACCATGCTTTAATGCCAGTATCAGTACTTCTAATGCACATGTATCTGCTTAAGAGTTGACTTAATTTAGCTTCTGGTGGCACAGGTTTTTTGGTGGAAGTGAGGATTCACAAGGTACATATGCAACAGGAATTTAGAAACTACATAAACTTTCTGCAATTTATTGTGTTCTTGATTATAGGCAAATTTATGAACTGAAAAAAAATGTCAGAACAATTTCTTCCAGAACTAAGTGATAGAGACAAAACCAAGCAGTGACATGATCACAAAGAGCAGAAGTATGAATACATCTAATGCTTAGGAGAAAGTTCGATGCAAAGACTGCTTTCTTTTTTTTTCAGGATTATTGTCTTGTCTTCCTCTAATTTGTTGATTTTATGTTTGGTTAGTGAACCTTTAATTGAGCAATATATCCTTCAGATGACATGATTATGAAGATCCCACAAAGTGCATGCTACCAGCTTCTACATCTTGCTATGTATAATTGAAACGAATTGGTGTTGCAGCAGAAGCAAAGCATGTCTTGCATCTGATGATCTTAATGAACTACACGAATATACAGTACTTGTCTTCTCATTCCCCACCACCTCATGCAGTGCACTTTAGATTTGGCTTTCCTTGAAAGATGCAGAAAATTCACAGATGGCAGGCAAACAAGAAATAGGAATGGATAAAGCCGGCTTTAGATCTGACCTGGATGAATCGATGACTGCATGCTCTCCATTTAAGGGCATCTCAACTGCTGATAGAAGATGAAGCTGGAAATCAAACTTGGCCAGGAGAATATGAGCATCTGAGTTCACCATGATATATACAGCATAGATTAGTCAAGACAAAATATTTAAGGGGAAATTAAAGAAAAGAAACAAATAGTCAGACAAATTCTGATACTGCACTTTTTAATACATGTAGGGATTATAGGAAGGAGATGTCTGTACCATGCAATCATCAGTTACAATCATAAGAAAAGAACATAATGAGTATATAAAATGATTTAGAGACATCATTTTATTATTTTCCGACCCCCGCTATCAAAGAATCTTACATCCAGTTCAGTGTGCGTCCCAATTGCTGAGAAGGATGATGGTCAAGATGTCCTCTCTTCCTCTGCGATCGTATCCTTCTTCATAGATATAAGTTTAGTGGTGTATTCTTCCCCTTGCAGATCGAAGACGACGATGAGTCTGGCGGTGTGTCACCGCTCGCATGCGGCGGTTTGAGGAGCGGAAACGCAGTCCTGGGATGCAACTGCGGCAGAGACACAGAGAGAGTATCGCTGTGGTGATGACTGGCTTCGTCTCTGGATTCAGGACAATTCAGGTTCACTCCGAAGAGCCTAACACGCTTGACGGCAGCCTGGTCGCGCACGAGGGGCACTGACCTGAGAAGCATCGGCACCCGGCCGCTGCCTACTTGCCGCACTTCCATCTGAGGTGGACTCGCGGCTGGCCATCCGTAGTACCTAAGCTGGCCGCCGCTAGTACCCAAGCTCGCGACCGGTAAGGCGAAGAGCCGCGTATATGATAGCTCAGGAAGTGGAATCAAGGGTGGGTCTCGACTTGGAGGTCGCCGCTGACTGTCGATGTAAAGGCGGTGGCGCCCGGCCTCGCCGACTCCGCGGCAGAAGGAGACGGTGTCCCCGGCGTCGAGGCCCTTCTCCTTGACGAAGCGGCTCCATCCCCTAGTAATGACGTAGCTCTGGCTGCTGTTCCAGTAGGAGTAGCGGAAGTGCCACGGCTTCCCCGTCCTGTCCTCGAAGCACAGCAGCCGCCCCCTCTCGTCGGCCAACGTGTCCAGCGGGAAGTACCTCTCCGCGTGCTGCTTGGGGATTACCAGCCGGTTCAGCTTGCCGACGTCGCTCGGCGTCACGACCTTGTCGAACATGTGCTCCTTCTCCACGAAAGATCCAACGGCGCCGCTGCCGGCACCCGATGAACCATCATGCCACCAAAAGCCAGTCGACGATGACGACGGAGAAGGGCAGGAAGTCACAAAAGGAGGGTGTTCGGGGACCTCGAGCTGCTCTTGTTCCTGTTCACTCATGCGAAGCTTATCCGATCTCCCAAGCTTGAATTCCATCTGATGGATGGAAGTCTCAGAAACTGTTAGTTCGTAGTTTTATCTTCTGTTTCTGATACGCATGGACGGCCTCAAGAGGAGGAATCAATGACAAAGAATTAATTGGGTACCTTTAGCTTCGGTCGCAGAGAAGAAGAAGAAGAAGAAGAGCTGCAGATGAGGACAGGATTGATGAAGAAGCGCAACTCTGATAGCTACTTGAGAGAAATGAAAGGGGAGATGTAAGTGGCAGGTCTATAAAGGAATAGAGGGGGTTGAGGGGGAGGGACCATATGAGTCATCTGGTTGAGGTCATGTGAGCTTGTCCTTTTCATCATATGGGGGATTTATACATGTAAAAATCTCTGAGACTGGCTCCCATACAGCCAGTTGCAGAATTATTTACCCTGAACCTGATCTGCCATTGTGATTCAGAAGGAGGAGAAGAAGATGATGATGATGAAGAGAGAGAGAAATAAAGATTTTGTCCATTTGGAAATGTTTTACTTTCATGGCATTCAAGAAGTCACTTGTCATGGTTAGATACTGTAGAGCTATCTGGTCCTCTGGGTGTGCCATATTTTGCAGTAGTAGATCACCATTTGATGATGGGATGGTGTAACAATAGCCACACCAGATAAACTCATTCAACAACTATTTCAAACATAAGAATATATACTCCAGGAGTTCCCTACCAATTTGATCAATGTCTTGGCATAATCTTGAGCATTCATGAAGACTCGTGTAAGAAAACACTAATAGACTAGGGTTGTCAGCCTCATCATGCTCATATGTCATTTATGTTCATGACACATGACATCCATTCAGCAAAAGTTCCAACACCTCAGGTGAATTGAGTCCATCATCTTCACAAAATATCCAATCACACTTCAAAAAAATACTGAGACTTTGTGACTGAGAGTCTTCAGACATTGTGCTATATTTTATGTTCATCAGTGGATGTTTCTTTGCAGAAGCTCATTCTATCTTACATCTCAATCTTAATGCAGTGATTAAGTCGAATTTTCGATGTGTAATTAGGATTGGAGTCATAAAAATCGATTTTGCTTACATGTCTATCTTCACTTCCTCTCTTTTGAGTTGCACAAGAATTGTTTCTTTCTTGTGGGTACAGATGGTTGGCATATTATGTATCATAAAGAAGAGGTGTGAAGGAAGCTTAACTAAATTCAATGATTTCTTTTAGTAATTGAATTCTGACCAAAATTGCTTTTTTAAGAATAAAAACTATTTCTTAAAGAGCTTCCAAATCCGACTACACTGCTGGTGTCAGATATCAAAGTGCAGCAAGACAAGAGTTGATAAAAAACCCAATAGTATATGGAAAAAAAATGCTGAATCATGCTCAGCTTTATATAACTCATTATGAGTTGCAGATGATTCCAAGACTTGCTCATGGTAGATTCATGGTTTGCTGTAAACAAATGGCTATGACAAAGAGTTGCTTGTCATGGTCAATCATGGCATATTGTAAAGAGAAAAACAGGAAAAAAAAAAAAAAAAGGAACTCAGAACAATCCAAAAACATGAACACAAGAAGTTCTCTTTCATCGGTTACCTGCAAGTGATGAGGAGACTCTGAGACTGCACTTTGCTTTCATCCAAAAACTACTAATCTTATTTGTGTATAACATGTTCCTATTTAAGGTCACTTGTATGTTGTATGCAAGTGATTGAATAGGTTGCTTAATAGTAATTAATGCACATCAAGTTGGTCTTCTTTTGTTCTAACTAAGTCGATACAAAGATTGGGTAAGGTCAGTGTAAGCAATCTTCTCCTCTTAAAACAAAGTGTTGCTTGAACTCTGATCATGAGTATAATTTATGTTTGTCTCTGAGTCTAACAGACATTTAGTATGAGATTGTGAGCAAATGGTCACTTTTTAGCAATGAATAGAACAAGAGATTTCTATTTCCATGCAGAAAGCTCAAAGGAATTGTTACCTTTACTCACTGCGTGGTTCTCTTCAGCTGCAAAATGATGATGAACTCGAACGTCAAACTTCAAGAAGAAGAAGAACTTGCACTGCCAAAGATGGAGACCTGCCATGCTTGTATGGATCGGAGCACAACCTTTATGTATAATATATAATTCTCTGAGGAATGGAGCTAGCAAACAGTGGAGCAGCGTTGCTGTGTTCGTGCTCAGTATCTGTCCTACATTGGAGTGTGTGCCTCTGCAATGCTGCATCTCAAATGCCACCATCGTGGTGTTTTCTTTACCATATATATAGATGTGGAAGGTTCATGTTATCCTTATAATCAGATGGGGCATGCATGCAGCCATGTCATAAATGATGCCACCATATGGGATGTGCCACTTGGAATGCCCCCGGCCACCTCATTTGCGGCTGACTGGCCACCGTGATCATAACTCTTCTTGCTGTATGCCTCCACTATGATCACTTGATCTGTGGCTCACCAATGGCTTTGAAGGTTCAGGTTTACTCATGGGGGATCTGCCTAGCTGACTCAACCCTCCTTCCCTCACCCATCGATAATCCTCCTTTCCGGTTGAACCAAAAGCTAAACGGAGGGCGAGAAACCCTAAATAATTGCTGCATGAAGTGCAGTTGCCCATCCTACAACCTTGCAACACTGGAGAAACCGTTGAGAGTTCTCTGTTGGGTCTCTTTCTGCCCTCATGTGAGAGAGAATGCAATGACAGAAGACAATGAGAGAGAGAGAGAGCAATAAAAAGGTGTTGCTGCAAATTTAAAGAGGCTGCCACACTATCAGTCTATGACATCTTTGGACGCAGGCAAAAAGCTGCCGCTTTGCTGATCCTGCAAGCCATTGCTGGGGCTATTGACTTCCTGCAATTCCTGAGCTAATTGGTGATCCACTTGATATCAGTAGACTCAGCTTAAGGTTGAATGATATGTTGGGTGAATTCTTTAAAAAAAATTAACCTTAGAATTTTTTTATAATATTTTTATTTTAATTTTTTTTGATATAATTGCTGATTGCGACGCTCTTACACCGTTGTCTTTATCTTGCATCGTGTTCTTGTCCAGCTCATCTCTACCCACCTCATCCTCATGCGAGATCAATCACGTTTATCTTATTAAATTCATCTCTATTCGTCTCATCCTCGTCCCAACAAGGAGAGGTCATGCCGATGATGATTCTCGCGCAAACAAGGTGGGGGCACAACGATGATGACCTCTTCCAAGATAGATCCGATAGAGAAGAGAGAAGGCGATAACAAAGAGCGTTGAGTAGAGGCATTATATAACAAAGGCGATAACAAAGATAACGATGGTTCGACCAAAAATAAAATAATTATTTATGATTAAAAAAAAACACTGCAGGGATTTATGTAAAATTATTCACTAATTCAAAAAGTTACTGTGCTGTTGACATTGTCAGGTCATCAGTCAATCTGCTGGTACTTGTGATGTGTAAGCATTGCTATTGCATTATTTCTCCACCAATTACCAGGTTTTATATCTCAGCTGGAAGGAGGTAATTTATTTTTTATTCTAGCCTTGCAGTATCAGTGACAAAATGATAGATGACATCCCTACAGTTCACTAAAGAACAAGTAATTAGGTCTCTGTGTTATGAACAAACAAAACATGATTTGTTATCATGATTTTAGACAGGAACATTTTTGTCCCTGTGAGCTAAAGTTTGATGTCACTAATCAAACTAGTAACCAAGGCATAAACTTTAGCTATTTGACTTCAACTTTTGTTTCTGCTGGAGTGTAATCCATTATGGAACATGAACTACAAATATGCAGTTCACCATCTCCTTTCCTTTCATGCATATGTAAATCATCTTGATACTAGGTTGGAATAGAATGCATATTCAAGAACTTGTTTGGGTGATTTTTTTTAAAAAAAATTAATTTTGAGAAATTTTTGCATAGCGTCTTAATTTTAAAAAAATTTCATAGAATTTTTTTTTTTTGGTAAACAATCATTTTGCTCCTAATCTCCACCAGACTTGTCATCGCTTTCGTTCTATACTGTTATCTACACCTTTTTATTTATGCTTCCCAGTAGCCCCTACACTAGTAAAGAGGGGGCGTAGGTGTCACCACAAGCTCCATGGACCTATCACCCTTGTCTGACTTACCCTTATGTGTGTGGAGGTGATAACGAAATCAACAAAAGCTAGTGAGGTTTATAAAGTTAGTGACGACCCTCGAGCTCTCTTTTTCCTCATGCGAGGGTTATATGCGAGCACGACGAGAGTCGATTGGTAGGATTGAGTGGAGTGACCTTGTATGAGATGACTAAGCTCGAGTTTAGATCGGCAACGGATCTTGTACCCCCTTCTTCCTCGTGCAAAAGTTACAGACGAGTATGGACAGGATTAGTGAGGTCAGTGGAGACAGTGACGAGGCCGACGAAAACAAGGATACAATGATTTGAACACTATATGAGAATTTTATAAAATTAAATCACTCTTCCATAAATTCTCATAATTAGAATTTTTTTTTCAAAAACTCGCCCAACTCCGTTTTTTTTTTTTTTTTCCTTAGTAGCTATTGACATCTCAATAGGCATTAAGTGGTTTTCATGGGGACATTGACCACTAAAAGATTACTGCATGGAACACAACATGTAGCGGAGCTGTTACCTTGGTTGCTGCACTGCATAAACTTAAATCTGAAAGCAAATGATGATGACAGTAAGGTAAAGCTTGGAATTGCTGATGAGTTTTCTACAAGGCAGAGGTATAAGTATGATAGGAAAAGAAGATTTTTTAGGATATTATCTTCCCTTTGCATCCTCTTTCTCTTCGTTTCACCTGAACCCACACTCTTTGTTCTCCTTGAAATAAATTTGTGTGTATTCTCTTTGCTAGGTCATGTCTTCTCATTTCCAGCACAAAGGATATATATTATATCGAGAAGAAAAAGCACTGAAGCACAAGAACAATATCAAAGCAGGAAGAAGGGTGATAGTGGAGAACCAGTGGAATATTTTAGAACACTAGTCATATGATGATGGCAAGAGAATACTAATTTTGCTGGCCAGATTCCATTAACCCTATTCATCCTCCTTCCTTTGACCCACTTTCCTCAGAATTAGTAATATGCTCCGATGAAAGAAATGATCCCTTGAGTGTGCAATAAATTTGAGATAGTTCAAGGATCAAACACTTAGGATAACAAGAACCAGTTCCATACTGAACTATCAATCAGAACTTGCTTTTCTTATCAGTTCTCTTCGCAAGGAAATGATCCCTTAATTGTTCAATCTTAGCAAGCCAGTCGCAGGACTTTACAGGACACAAATCGGATAGAAGATGGAGAATATAAATTGCAGCGCTGTGGTCCGTCCTTTTGAGATTCTCAAACCCTTGTAGACGAAGAGAGAAGTAAAAGGAATATGTATCAGGCCTCTCTGAGATATCATTGCAGCAGTCAATGTTCCGTTGATGCTTCCTGTTGATTGTTCTACAAAAGGAGGAAGAGAGAGTGACCAAGGGTTTGCATGAGGAATCATTAATGGGAGATATCAGAGGATACAATTAACCTCAAAACCTACCATGTTCACCTTTTCTAGATTCTCTGGTTACGTCCAATGGCAGCAACGAAGATTACTTTAGTAGTTCTTTCTGAGAAATGCTGCTCCTAAGAGAAAATAATTGGAATATTTAGCCTTGCTTGACATCCATCAGGCTTTGAAATATGCAATTTTCATGTTCTTGCTGAACTAGTTTGAAGGATCTGAGACACCACCGGCCAACCACACCTCGAGATATAAAGAAAGGAAAGCTGGACATCCATGTCTTCTGATGTTTGGTCGTTGAAGAGATAATATATTTTATTTCTCGGTAGCGATGTCAGTGCAGAGTAGGTGTTCTCCAAGCACAATGAATTGCCTGAGATAAAGACTCCCAGAAACTATCAACAAATAAGAATGATTTGTCAACACATAAACACATGAAAACAAAGATTAAAGGTTAGCGTGGATGAGAAGGAACTTGTTAATATATATGCATATTTAACATGACACATCTCATTCAACCATAAAACACACAGAATTCATAGCCTTCTGAGGCTCAGAAGGCCATTTCCTGGTACATTTATTGGATATCAGATCAAATAAGTCAACGCTGACGTTGCTGCTCACAGGCATGGTAGACCTTCTGTGGGATAAGATCATCTCGGTGCCTTCTCTTTGCTGCAATCATGGCAGATGCTATGGAGGCGAGGCCTCCTTCAGCCGTGCAGAAAACCACGTTCACCGTCTTGGGTATTTGTTGTTCTTCGGAGATCAAGCTGATCGATCGCATTCTGAACCATCTTGAAGGCATCGAGAACGTATCCGTCAACGTACTGGCCAAGACAGCCACCGTTGTCCACGATCCGGCAAAAGCTCCGGCTTCTCGAATAGGTATAACTCGTTGGTTCATCTTCTTCCTGCTTCACGCTGCTTGTCTCGATCGCCAGGTCTCATGTTTCACCGGCTGAAACCAGTGAGTGCGCTGAATGGGGCTCATCTGAACGCTGGAATCAAGGAGTCCGGGAGAGTGCAGATCGAGAGTCGACCATGGCCGAGTAAGAGCGTCGTCGCCTCCGGAGCGCTGCTGCTCGTGGCCTTGTGCAGCTACGTCTTCCCACCGTTGATATGGATCGCGCTGCTATCAGTTACTGTCGGAGTCCTCGACATGCTGCGGCGCGCCGTGGCGGCTCTACGGCGGTGTGTGCTTGATATTAATGTGCTCATGGTGACTGCAGGTAGCAGTTCAATCAGCTTCAATCAGCTTTGAAGGACCAATCACTGTGTCTAACGATGATGATGATGTAGTGTTTGGAGCAATTGGGCTTGGGGATTACCTTGAGGCAGCTTCCATAGTCTTCCTCTTCACCTTAGCAGAGTGGCTGGAATCCAAGTCTACCAACAAGGTTTAAGTAGTCGAAAAATGCAAAGCTATGCCTCTCCAACGCAGATCGTCAACGATAAATCCTTTAATTTGCTTCTCCAGGCTCGGGTTTCACTGGAATCGTTGCTGAACTTGGCACCCCAAACTGCAGTCATTGCAGAGACTGGAGAAACCGTGCACGTCAAGGACATCATGATCAACGCAATCGTCTCGGTGAAAGCAGGAGAGCTTGTGCCAGTTGACGGTGCGGTGGTGGCTGGAGCAAGCACGGTTGATGAATCCAGTTTGACGGGAGAGTTCATGCCGGTCGATAAAGAGATTGGCTCGAATGTATGGTCTGGAACGACGGTTCTCACTGGTCTGTTTCCGACTTCGATATCGAGAAGAACCACCCAAATTTACGAATCATATCCTTTTCTTTGAGGAACTTGGAGCTCATATTATTACGATCTTGGCAGGGTTCATCAAGGTGGTGACGATGGCAGTAGCAGAGGATTCTGCTGTTGCGAGGATGGTTAAGCTTGTAGAAGATGCACAGAACCGGCGTTCAAACATGGAGGAGTTCATAGAACAGTTTGCAAAGTACTATACTCCAGGTTTGTAAGAAGCTTTTGATGTGCGTAAGAAGTCGATGAACTCAAAAGGAATGAGATCTTAGAACAGAGTCTGATTCTTATGGCATAATGACACTTCGTCCCTCTACTTAAGCTCGTTAACATGAAGGTTATATTAGTAGTGCTTTGGCCACAGGACAAGAAATTCTTACTGTTTTCAGAATTTCCAGGTGTTTTCTTGGTAGCAGCTGGAACTGCAATCATACCATGGATTTTAGGTGTTCATCCTCTCCGTCAATGGATCTATCTGGCCTTGGTGTTGCTTGTGATCGCATGCCCATGCGCTTTGGTGATCTCAACCCCAGTAGCCAAAGCATGTGGCCTTTCTGCAGCTGCCAAGATGGGTCTCATCTTCAAAGGTGGGAATTACTTGGAAGCCTTGGCAAAGGTGAAAGCCATGGCGTTCGACAAAACAGGAACACTTACAGAAGGAGCATTCGAAGTGGTGGAAGTGCAGTGTTGGGAGCCGAACGCAAACATCAGACAGTTCTTGCACTGGTAAATCGACACGGTCTTGTGAACAGATGTACTGCATCGGTTGTCTTTAACACAAGGTGTGCTCTCTTGACTCTACAGGATTTCAAGCTTGGAGAACATGTCCAGCCATCCGATGGCAAGAGCTCTGGTAGAGTATGCTAGAGTGCGTGGTGTCAAACCCAGCAGTGAAGTCAGAAACTTCAACTTGATCCCGGGAGGAATTGCTGGATTTGTAGATGATTGCTATGTTAAGATTGGAAATGCAGAAGTAGCCCTCAGCAATGGCTGGCTGAGAGAAAGTAATAGCACTTGTCTACTCTCAGAAACAGTAACCCAAAAATCTAAAGCTTGTTCGCATCTCTTAATTTCAGATGAGCTTCGTGACAATGAAGCAGGTATAACCATCAGCTACGTCGGCATGGTGGATCGGTGCATTGGATACTTCTGCCTCGGAGACCAACTCCGTGAAGAAGCTGCACGAGCTGTTCAGGAACTAAAGGTAACAGGACCCAAAGGATTTGGTGAAAGATTTTTTGTTGTTGTTTCTTCTAACATGCATTGTGTTGATTCAGAAACAACAGATTCATGTCATTGTTCTGACTGGTGATTCAAAGGCAGCTGCAGAACTTGTCCAGAAACAGGTACAAATCAAGCAGAACAGCTGCATAACATTCAGAAAGAGCTAATGAGATGAATACTTAATCTTGTTTGTGCAGATTGGGGAGAACGTGCAGGTGGAAGCAGGTCTGTCACCTGAAGGGAAGATGAAGAAGATTGCGGAACTCAAGGAGACATGGGGTTTGACTGCAATGGTCGGGGATGGGATCAACGACGCACCGGCACTCACGGAAAGCGATGTGGGAGTCGCCATGGGGATTTCGGGCTCAGCATTGGCAACAGAAACTGCCAATGTCGCACTCATGTCAAATGACCTCCGAAGGATACCAGAAGCTGTGGAACTAGCGAGATCTTCTCTCAGGAAGATCTACCAAAACGTGGCCATGTCCTTGGCCGTGAAGCTCCTGTTCTTCGGCCTGGCGTTCGGAGGTCTCCCGTCTCTCTGGGCCGCCGTAGTGGCTGACATGGGCACATGTCTTCTTGTCATCTTCAACAGCATGCACCTCCTGCACAAGTATGGTGGGAGAGAAAGCAGCACTTGTTCAAGCCAAGTCTCACAGGAACAGAGCATCAACGTTGATGAGTTCAGTGAACCTCTATTGTCATCGGAGAGAAGGGATCAAGATGAAGAGGCTCCATGTCTGTGTTGCAAGGGCCGCAGTAGTCAGAGAGAGAGATGAATGGTGGCATCACATACTGTTGAGATTATGTTAATTGCACAGAAATTTCACTATGCTGCAAATATGCAACTGCTGATAATGTTTATAAACCAATAACCATTTGCAGGTTGAACGAAGCTTAAATGTTAGCTTATAAATGTATCAAATTATCTAAGACTAAATAGCTGGAGTGTGATCAAAACCCAAAGAATCTGCTCCTATGAAGCTCCAGTGAGACATTAAACCTTTACCATGAACCAAGTCAGACAACGAGCAGTGAAGATGCCTTCTGTTCCCTTGTCATCACTGGAATATGTTCTGCAAAAGATATTGGTGCCTGCTTTTTCCTCAGTTCCTTTGGATCAGAATTGATTCCTTCAGGGACATCTGAAGTGCTGTTTCGTTGTAACATTTGTAATGGCTTGTCCATTTTTATCGACTAAATATGAGTTCTTGACGAGGGTTACTTTGAGTAGCATGCAGAAATGTGAGGAGACTTACCGGTGCTGATGCAGGTCGTTGTCATAGGAATGACACTGCCCGCACCGTGAGTGCAGAGTTTGAGGATTCTTTCAGCAAGAACTTTGACATCTCATCTTGATTTCCAATACGAGGAACTTGAATCCTATTCCAGATTCCAGTTCTTGTATCCCTCTTCGGCGACGATGAAAGAGCTCCAGAATAGTGACCTTATTGTACCAGTAAATCTGAGCATCACCAACTTGAAAAGTAATGCCAATGATAAATGTAATTATCTAATCCAAATGATCAAATATGATCAATTCAACTTAATAACTAGGCATGACCTATCATATATAGTCATGTGTGATACAGCATATGTAGCTAGATATAACGTATGTGATTTGGTATGATTCAATCTATATGAAGTATAACTTAGTTCATGTGATTAGACATGTGATCAAGTACGATTGAACCCGTATGATTAAATATAGTACAGCCTATATAGTCAACTCATATATGGTGTAATTTATATAGCTAGATACTAAAAAAAAAAAAATATGGATGAAGTATATTTTTTCATCACTTGTGATACTAAAAAAATATTATTAATTTTTAATAAAAATATATAATATTATAAAAAATAAAAAATTAAATTAAATTCAAAGATAAATGTTTTTATCAATTATGAATGATAAAACGAGGATTTATTTTATAAATCTGCGAGGTGACAGACACTAAACCTGATGCTGCTATGATGTTATGGAAACTTCTTCATCCATCAAGAATCAGTCAAAAGTCAAAGTGAAGGAACCATTTGGTATTGAAGTTGAGTTCCACGAAAGGTTGTTCTCTCTCTCTCTCTCTCTATGTTGGCATCATCTGAAGTAGAAAGGAATCCAGAAATTTGAGATCATTCAAGTCAGTGATCACCTGATCAACTATGACTACGTGGTTGAAAATTTCCCCGTGCCAATGAAATAGCTGTCTCGCTCGACTTGGGACCGAACCCAACCTCTACACGCGTTATTCGCGTCACAATCTGCATTGTAAGTGGCCGAACACTGTGGAGCCCACTCGGATAAGTTGGGCGAAATATGAAAGCAAGTAGAAAAACAAACTACAATTCTCAAGAAAGCCTATTAACGAATACGCTCGATTAATAAGGACGCTTTTCTCTACCCGCACGTGTGACTAGTTTCGCAATATGCATCTTAATTGGATCAAAATGGTAGGGTCCGCTTAGTCAAACAGTCTGCATCTTACGAGTTTCGGGCTGCTGTTGAGAACGAGTGTGTCCGGGTCGCCTACGTGGGCGCCCCGCAAGCTGCCACGTTCCGTTCCGTCATAAACCACAGTAAATAGCGGTCACCCCGCCCTGAGGTTCCCCTTCCCTTCCCTTTCCCTCTTTAGGAGGGCCTCGTCCGGTGGCGGTTGCCGACCGCGACGCTTTCGTCGTCTACGGCTTGGACGCGCGTCAGCCCGAAATTTATCGCCTTCGACGCGGTTGGGGGATTGGAAGCACGTTTTGTTGGAGAGTTTGTGATGGTCCTTTTATCTGTGGTCGGTTAGGTCACTGGTGTCTTGAACTTTGCTGTTGATCCTCTGCCTATTCGTACGGACTTGCATGGAGACCGTAGTATCAATTGCTTCCAAAGGTGTGAAGTCTTAACAAATTTTGAGTACATTATAGAGTTTTTCGTAGTTTTCATGGTAATACAAAGGTGCTTGTGCTTACGACTATTGATACAAAACATTCTTTTTTAAGTTGGGATAATTATTGAAGTGTATTACAATCATCTAGATATACAAGGCTGTTGTTTCTAACATTAATCATATTTAGGCTATTACAATTAGATAAATTCGATGATGCATGACACACGCACATTGGCATTTAAATCTGATTTGTACATATAACTAGCTTATGAAAAGTGAAGTTTTGATTTAATACATGTTAAATCAATCATTAGATATTATTAGACTAACACAGCAGTGAGATTCTAATGAGGATTAAACATAATATTAATCTTTTTAATGTAGCAATTATCTGAGATGTTAGAGAGATTTAGATCGTTTGAAATGCTTCTGTGTTGTCATTGAAAGTATGTTAAATAAGGATGAATTAGGTTTTGAGATGCTTCTTGATTTAATTGGGTTATTTGGAGCAAAATTTTTTATAAAAAAAACTCAATTGTAGATACATTTGCGCCCAAATATCTTAAACTTAAGTTGGATTTATCCATTGACTTAAAGGTAATATATTAATTTTCTTTAAGTAGTTTAATTATGAGTGATACTGATTTAACATCATTTTAACATGAATCATATCTTGGGACCAAATGTTTTTTAGGGGTAGTAATGTAATAACCAGGATTTTTCCACTCGTCCCAAAAATAAAAAACTTCCACATTAGGATTCTACCTTATATGATTAATCTATTTCCTTGATTGAGCAATCTAATTAAGGAAAAAATAATTAACATTATTTATTCTTATTTCCTTGACTGTATAGACAATTTAGGAATGAAAGTAATTGTTGAATAATTAATTAATTCGAAAAAAAAATATTTACTTTGGAACCCACTTCCCTCTCCTATATGCTGCCCAGACTTCTCTGTGGTTGATCAATAGGGTCAAGCGGAACTTAACAGTACAAGCAGATTAGAGGGGGACCTTCAAGAGTCGGTATGATGATGCTAACTTCATTATTTAAAAATTTTGAATTATGATTAAAGATTTTTGGGTATTGAAATAATCTTGTATTTTAAAATCATGATGCCTGAATTATGTTGTCATTTTAAATATTGAATCATGTTTAATAAGCAAAATTAATGATTTTTTTGAAAATTTGCCATTGTCCATGATTCCTTAAATTGGTTTAATTATTGTGATTTGTTGATTTATTTGATTAAATTAGTTTGCTTATTATTGTTAACTTCATTAGAATTTCGTGTCTAAATTAGATTGACTTATTTCATCTATAAATCATTTGATAGTTTGATTCATGTTAAAAAGAAATATTTTGGATTTCAGAATTGTTTTATGATTCAACAAGTTCTAAAGCCTTATTTAAAGCTATGCCATGAAATTTGAAAATGATTAATGGTTTTCAAGTTTAGATGGTATTTGACACTAAGATTGATGATATGATGCATATTATTAGTATTGTTGATATCACGAGGGAAATGTGATCCATGTTAGGAGTGCCCCCTTCGAAAAGAGCTATGGGCGCATCGTAGAGCCACCGATGGATGGAGTCTCCCATGTCATATACGATGCACGATCTATCATGATATTTTGTATGACTTATTTGAATGTTAGCATGACAAGTGAAAATAAATGATTGTGATATATGATGATGAGGACTTTGTCCTACGAAGGCACAAAGACCAATACTGATTGGGTGACATATTTCGGGGATTAGCGGGCTATTGGGTGTGGTCGATGGAAGGTTTCTTCATCCTTTGTTGGGAGAAACTTGTCCCCACTTTAATACATTAAGGACATCACTTCATTCATTGTTGATAGTGCAATATGAGATCTTTTCGTTCGTTGGTGTGAGAATATAGAACTCATTCCGTGACGTGTGTCTCTTCATACATTGTTGGGAGAGTATATCATCGAGTGTCTAATATACGCCTATGTTATATGTGGATGTCATAACTGAGACATGTTGTATGAAACTTATGCATGATCGAAATGTGTTGCATGAAATTAATGCATGATTTTGTTTATTGAATAAAAATTATTATTTTCTATAATGATTATAAATACTTATTTGATAAATTTTATTAAAGGTGTTAGTATATAATGATTGAAAATGTTTTATGAGTATTGAAGATTTTTTTATGATTTTTGGAGCTTTTTACTCAGTACGATTATTGATGTGTTTTGATTTCACATTTATTTTCAAACGTGATTTGTATTAGATCTGGAGGCGACTTTTGTTGTTAAGTAGGATTGCCAAGGAGTTCCTGCTTGTTTTTCAGGATAATGAAGTTTATTATTGTAAATACAAATGAATATTTAGCTTTGTAATCATTGATTTTGAAGTGGTGGTTTATGCATGGTATAATTTTCTTGGTAAAAATGTGAAGCATATTGGGGCGTGACACTTTGATTGAGGCGAGGATGGTGACCGGACACCTTTTTCACCACAAGAAGAGCTCATGGCCTGCAGATGAGTATGTCAGCCAAGCTACGTTGCTGCTGGTGAGGCTATTCTTTGGTTCTCTAAGTTGTTGAAATCTTCCATTGATCATTACTTCTTCCAGTAACAATACTTTTAGAAGTTACCCTTTCAAAGTTGCTTTCGGATTTGGTTTTATATCTGTTTTTAGGCTTGGAAAATGGTTTTACCGAGCTTTATCTAATATTCTCCATATCTCGACATTTAGTGTAGTTCTTTAGTGGTCTTTGACCGTTTTCTTTAACCAAAGTCGTGATGACAGCCTTTGCTATTGTTCATTGATGGATATACTTGTAGCTGGATTTCGATGGTGGCGCCCCACCAGAACATGCATGGAGGAGGAGGTTAAACAGTCATGCTAACATACTGAAGGAATTTAGTGTGACATTCATGGAGGCATTTAGAATGGTACAATGATTGTAACCTTTGTCAGCTTGTAACATTGCTGTTTAGTAGTAAGTTTTATTGATGAACTTGCTGATATATGTTATCAATATTTGAATTAGCTGCGCCTTGGTCTTCGTCTTTGGTCATATGTTAGAGAGGAAGCTTCTCAGGGAAGGGTAAATTCAGCAACCTATTGCTCATCTATTGACTTAATGTATCATAAAAATACTCATTTTGTTTTTGTAATTTTTTGGATTTTGGTTTCTTTTTGAATTTTTAAGGCACATGATTTTTTTTTTTAATTTGGAGTTATGATCTTTGCTTTACAGAAAGCACCAATTGATCCTTTCACAAAAGAACAATGCAAACCTACAGCTTCACAAGGAGTGCCACTTGGAGGAATGGGGTATGTGTTTTTTAATTTAGAAAATTTCCTTTGCAAATGTTATATCTCATGATTTTATTTCATTTTGCAGAAGTGGCAGCATCTCAAGAGGATTTAGAGGGGAGTTTAAACATTGGCAAATAATCCCTGGTTCATGTGAAACATCCCCTGTCATGGCAAATCAGTTTTCTGTAAGTATCAGTTTTTCTGACATCCTCCTGTCCAGTTCTTTTTTTTTCTTTTTCCTTTCTTGAAATTGTCCAAATGGAAATTTGTTGTCCACTTGCAGTTCTGGACTGTTTACTCATTTTGGTTTTGCCATATGATTAATTACTTTCTACGTTAGTACTTGAATTTATTGTGAACCGAAGAACTGCAAAGTAATGTATTACCTACCAATTTTTTATTAAATAGCAAGTTGTCTGACAAAGGTGAAAGTTAGTTGGCAGAGCTTATTTTGGCTTTGCTCTTCCTTTTGGCCCTTCCCATGCATTGACAAATAAGAAATAGCATATGAGAGAGGCACAAAGTACAGAGTTTGTTGAGAAACTGTCAAGTTCTTAGGTTTATCACTTGAGGGAGGGGAAGGCATTTTGCTTTTTCATGGCTGTCCCATCTTTTCTTTGTTTTAAATTGTTGTTTTTGTAGTTGCTGAGGGAAATATGGTTGTATCAACATATAGAATATTAAGGCTGTTTGGAAGACAAATTCTTCTCTTTTACCAAGGAAATTTTAATTTGCGAGTTTCATTATCCAATATGTCTGTATGTAGTTAGGTAACCATTAAACTTTTCATCCAATGAGGGAGTCACAACCTGTTTCATTGACTGTAGTTCTCACTTGACAATTGAAATCCCATTGGGTGTAATGAATTCTTGTTGAAAAGTGATCCTTTTTGTACTGGAATTAGTATCCTCTGTTATGGTGGTTGCTTGGACAAGGATAATGTGGGAAGATGGAGTCAATGCCTTAGAATATATATTATGGTGATCTGTTTGATTAAGCCTTATTTCCCTGCTTTCTTGGCTTATGTAGCTACCTGGTTGATAGTGGTCAGGAATTAGTTAATTTTCTGGTGCTAGGATGATATTATCTTACTAGCTGTAACTCCAGACCAAGTATTCTTAAATATTTGATGTCATTGTCACTTGAAATTTTCCTCTTCTCGAAATTCCATCTTTTGGTGGGTTAAATGATGAAGGGAAGGCCATCTTAAATGTTAAGTTAGAATGGTGAGGCACACCTAAATTCCATAGGATAGTTATTCTTGCTAATATTATCAAACCTTTAATTTCATGCTCTATGAATCTTATTGGTCTTACTTCATACAACTTGTCCCAGTTTTATTCTAAACCTGAGTTTAGTGTGAAGGCAGTCACTTGTATCTTTTCTAACAAAACTCTATTTATCCATGTCTTGGAACTTTTGGTTTCAGTGTTCTTTTAAACTGTCCAATATGTTGTTGTCTTAGGAAATTGGCATGCCAACTATAGGCATTTTTGAATTAACTGAGTTTTAAGCTATAAATGTTCAGTTCTTGCAGACATTTTTCTGCCAATTTGAAGATGAATGACATGGTTTCATGATACAAAATGTGCAGATTTTTATATCTCGAGATGGGGGGGAAAAGAAGTACTCATCAGTTTTAGCCCCAGGGCATCATGAAGGATTAAAGTAGGGATTTTTCCTCACTTCTTGTTTGAACATAGTTTTTTATTCTGTTTACTTGTTGTAAAGATTTTCTTCTTTTTTCCGTTTTGCCTTAGCATATGATCAAATTTTGTAAAAAGAACACATTTCGTTGCCAATATAAATAGCAGATGTGTGTATGAATATAAATTTCTCTTTTAAGTTTTAATACATTTCTATGACCAAGATTCGAGTCACTGAAACAATCTCTATATATAACTATAGGTACAATTATATATAGAGATTTATATCCATACATAGGTACATTTTTTTTCTAGACGAGTTATTTATGATCTTGATAATTTTTTTGCTATTTAAAAATTCTCTTATGGTATATTTTTAGGCTACATAGATCAAATCATTAAAATATCTTAAAAATTATGTGCCCACTGACCAATTTTTGTTTAATTTTTTAATTAAATGTTTGATTAAGCCAGAGATGTAATTGACAAGTATTGCCAAAAGAGTTAGACGTAGAAAATATGATCTATAATTATATGTTTATCATTGGCATCTATCTTCATTTGATTAACAAGAAATTTTTATTTTTTCAATTTTGAATTAATAGTATTAAAATTTGCAGTGAGGGGCATGTATATTTCCCATTATTAACGTAACTTCAGTTACTAGCTTAAAGGAAACTTGTTTTGTTTGGATAAATAATTTGTAGTGGTGGAAGAGTTGGTGAATGAATAGGAGGCCAAAGTTTAGATACTTAATCGATTGAGGTGGCCACACTATTGAATATGTAGACATTTCTCGTAGATTACAATCATTGATTTTGTATTAGGTACAAACTAGCAGGCCCCTGTACGTGAATTCACATATTATCCCCAAGCCAAATTCAAATTGCAGGTAACCTAGGCAGAGTGTAGTGCATGTTCAAATCCGTCGTGAATGAGTAATGACATCCGCTATCTAGTGAACACTTTTATCATGCACTAAACATGATTACCATACTCTATATTGAGGTTCTTAATGGGCAAGCAGCCATGTCAACATGTTGTGTTGTGGATTTTCCAACACATGCAACAAAAAGTATAAATGCTAAATAAATACTCAACTCCAAATAAAATGTAATATTATTTTTTAAGGTGCAAGAAAGAAACACTGTCCCTAAAAGAATAAGAAAAATTCTTGGTTGTGAAAGTGTAGGCAAAACATAAAAAAACTTGTTACTGCAGACAGATAGGTTTGCTCCTGGTGGTTGAGTGTTGATTACACCTTTACTTTTTCGATTCTGTATATATCAAAATTTATATGATGTATTTTGTGCTGGCCATTGAGATAGAAATTTGTTAATGTTATTTGTTACATGCTCTTTTAGCATATGAGAAATGGAAGTTTGCTGGTCTAGATATCTCTTAAATTTCAAGTTTTACTGGTTCTTTTGACTTTCTGCAAACATTTCAGGAAAAATGGTGACCTTGGTATATCCTCATGGGACTGGAACTTGAGTGGTCAACACTCCACATATCATGCTTTGTTCCCCAGGGCGTGGACTGTTTATGATGGTATTATTGTAGTTACATTTAATAGAGTCAGCACTTTCTTTTAGGTACTTCACCTGTAATGATAATTGATGTTGAGCCAAGAAAGGTTTGACACTGTCCACCACTATTTAGCCACTGACAGCCCACTGTTTCTTCTTTTTAATAATCTTGGTTCTATCAATATGAGATGTGGCTTACTATTAGTAATGCCTAAATCATTATTATATTTTGCTTCTGGTATTTAAATGCAATTGGTTATTTCCTCCAGGTGAACCAGACCCCGACCTCAAAATCTCATGTCGCCAAATATCGCCATTTATACCTCATGATTATCATGAAAGTAGTCTTCCCACAGCTGTATTTGTTTACACAGTATGTGCTTTATGTTTCAATTGTATTTGAGCAAATTACCTTTGTCCTCTTTGGTGCCCTTTTTGTGGCTTCCTGAAAGTTGCAAACTTTCCATTTGACTCTGGCAGGATGTAAACAGAGCTTGTTTGTGCTATTTTCATTTTATATGGAAAATATATTTTTATGATAGAATGCATACTAATATAAATCTTCAATCGTGATTTAGCACTTAACCTTAACTATAGCAATAGAAAATCTGAAAATGGATTATTTGTGGTGGATACAGAATTTTTTTTCTCTTAGTTATGGATTGTTTTCACTTTTCAGTCACCTCATTGTGAGGAAAAGGTTATTCTGCTGCCTGAAAATTGTTGCATTGCATCTATGCTAGTACTGAGTTTTTTATGAGGTTCTCCTTGGCTTATTTTTGTGCTGTTGGTAACATCTGTAATCTCTTATTTCTTCTCATTTGTAGCTAGTTAATACTGGAAAGGAAAGGGCAAAGGTCAGCTTACTGATGACCTGGGCGGTTGGTGAACCTTCTGTGTCTATTTTTTTTTCCTTTTTGAGCTGCTAATCCTCCAAATTACCTCTCATGTTTAGTTTTTAATGCCATTTTTTGGTATTGGGTAGAATTCTATTGGAGGAGTTTCACATCATACAGGTGGCCATATCAATGAGCCATTCATGTGAGTGTTATGCTGTTCAAGTTTTTGAATTTAATTGTTCTCCAAGTAATTCTTATGATTGACATGCATGCTTTGTTACGATATGTGCAGAGACGATGATGGAGTGTCAGGGGTGCTTCTACACCACAAGCAAGTTATCTACCTTTAATTGTCTTATAGGACAGTTGATTAGCAGATCTTTCTTGTGACCATTCCAATGGCAACATAAATTTGAAACCACCACCCTTTCCCTCTCCCTCACCTACTACTCTCTTTTTACCTAAATATTCCTTTTTTAGAAACTTTTCTTGCTTTCTACGTTCATGGAAGTGTCTATATCTGGCTAAAGGTCATTCATAGTCTTTCTGTAGTTATTCATTTGTTTTCTTTCTTCTATTTCATTTTTTTATTCATAGATATAATTTGTGCAATTTCTGGTTATATGTTTCTATCCAGGACTACGAAGGACAATCCTCCTGTAACATTTGCTATTGCAGCATGTGAGTCTCAGAATGTTACTGTTACTGTGTCGCCAAGTTTTGGACTTTGTGGGGAAAATTATGTTACAGCCAGGGATATGTGGGGCACAATGGTGCAAGTAATTCTTCTTTGGCTCACAACCTTGGTTATAAATTTTAAACTGCCACCTTTTTTATTTGATCATTTCATTATTTTTCTTTTATTTTTCTTGATTATATGGGATTTTTCCCGTGGTTTTTTCTGAGTAAAAAAAAAAACACTTTGATTGCAATTACATTTAGTGACAGTGAATTAATCAGTGATTTTTTTTTGTTAAGGATGGGCAATTTCAGAGGGAAAATTTTGGAGCTGGCCCTTGTGTGCCATCTTCTGTTGGTGATACCCTTTGTGCGGCAGTTTCAGCCTCTACATGGGTTGAACCACATGGTAGATGCACGGCTGTATTTGCTTTAGCATGGTCATCTCCAAAAGTGAAGTTTCAGAAGGGATGTACATATCATAGGTGCTGTCATACATCCTCATTGTGCTATTTTTTTCTTTTAACAAAAAACTTTTGTGACTTTTTTCGTTCCAGTTAACAATTCTAACAGACAATAAAGTTCTGTTTTTTTCATGTACAATAGTCTCTTTCGTGCACCATGGTTAGACATGTGTTTAAGTGTAATTGAATCTACATATTTTTGAGACATGTGATTAGACGTGTACATAATTAACCAATTGTATGTACTGTCATTTTTCGCGAGTGTCTGAGTTTAGAACCTGTGATGGTGCCATATTTTCATCTTTGTGATGTTCATTGTTGCAAGGAGAGATCCACTGCTACCTTTTATGTAAGTATAAGTTGGGACACAATTTTAGCTTTTAATAAAGTATTAACCATGTGAGGTTCCTAGAGTGAGATTCCTTGACAAAGATAGGATATGTACGAGTAAAGTTGAGGTTGAATTTTAAAGAATCAGGGTTGTTTCTTGGATTCTGAAGTGTGTTTTTCAAATTTTAACATTGGCACACCAGTCAGCAATGCTGCTGAGCTTTTTGGCTCTAGTTGGCCTTTTCTAAATTTTGATTATTAAGAGAAAAGTCTTCTCCCAATTTTGATTGTAGAATTTTTGTTTATTCCTTTCTTTTCTCTTACAGGAGATATACAAAATTTTATGGTGCCTCTGAAAGATCGGCTATTAACCTAGTGCATGATGCATTAAAGAGTACGTATACATGGCAATAAGCTTGATCTCTCAGTTATCGGAAATTTGTCATTTACTCTTTGCAGTATATTGGGATTGGTAATGTGTTGACTTGCTTGAATAATCATTTATATATATTGTGGCTATACTCAATACAGGACTGTTTGGCAGAGTTTGCTTATTAGTTTTAGCTATTTGACTCTGACAACGTTTCCCCTATGTTACAGAGTACAAGTTGTGGGAGGAAGAGATTGAAAAATGGCAAAATCCAATACTTCAAAATGCAAAACTTCCTGATTGGTAATTTTGATATTGTTGACCAAAAATTCTTTCCATTTTCCAGTTTATGTGGTTCTATGAGACATCTGCATTTGTGATCCTGCATATTATAATATTTGGCAACTTCAGTATTGTCCAAAAACATATTTAAGAGTAGCAAGACTCTTGTAGCATATATATATATATATATATATATATATATATATATATATATATATATATAACTTACTGTGTTCGATCTTTTAAGTAGTTTGTTGCACATGGATTGCCTTACATCATAATTACATCTAATTTAAATCTTGATCAATTTGGCAGGTACAAGTTCACTCTTTTTAATGAGCTTTATTTTCTAGTTGCCGGAGGAACAGTTTGGACAGGTACTTTTGTATGTTTTCTATTTCTTTTTGTTCCTTAGTCCCCCACATGTTAACTTATTTTATGTAGAAGAGCTGAACTTTTTTTTAACTCTCAGTGACCTCAGCTTTTGGCAGTTGTAGACATGTTTAATTAAATAATAATAATTTTTCATGTGTTAGTATGATAGTGTTTCATTAGGCTGCTTGAAGGTAAACATGTTGCTCAAGTCTTCAATTTTTTTAGAGAGCTTGTCATGGATGGCTCCAAGCTAGTAATACCTTAATTAATGCAGATGGTGAAGCCCCAATAATTGAGGAGAACCTAAGCGCTGCTTCCGACTGCCACGAATCCACAAAAAGTAAGGATGAGAAATCTGTTTCCAAAGAGAGACTTGTTAATATGGTTGTGGAGAGAACTTTTACAGACAGCAATTTGAACAATGAGGAATTTTTCTCACCAACTTCAGTACAAGAATTGGCTGATAACGACGATGTGTGTGGCCCTGATTCTGCACAGACTGGTAACGTTCTGCATCAGCAGCACAACCCTGAAAATGTTGGGAGGTTTTTGTACTTGGAAGGAGTAGAGTACATTATGTGGTGTACATATGATGTACACTTCTATGCTTCGTTCGCTCTTCTGGATCTCTTTCCAAAAATAGAGTTGACCATTCAACATGATTTTGCCAGGGCTGTGTTGCATGAAGACAGAAGAAAAGTCAAATTTCTGAATGATGGTAGCTGGGGAATTCGAAAAGTCAAGGGTTCTGTTCCCCATGATTTAGGAACTCACGATCCCTGGAATGAGATGAATTCCTACAATATACATGACACCAGTAAATGGAAGGATCTCAACCCAAAGTTTGTGCTCCAGGTGTATAGGGATTTTGCTGCTACAGGAGACATGTCCTTTGGACGGGATGTCTGGCCGGCAGTTTGTGCTGCTATGGATTATATGGAACAATTTGATCGCGATGGTGATGGCCTCATTGAGAATGATGGATTCCCTGATCAGACATACGATGCATGGACGGTTCATGGTATCAGTGCTTACTGTGGTTGTCTATGGCTCGCTGCACTCCAAGCTGCAGCATCAATGGCAGAGCACCTTGGTGACTGGGCATTTGCTGAAAAATGTAAGATTAAATTTCTGAAAGCCAAACCCGTGTTTGAAGCTAAGTTGTGGAATGGATCATATTTCAATTATGACAGTGGAAACAGCAGCAACAGCTGCTCTATACAGGCTGATCAACTGGCAGGACAGTGGTACACCGCGTCTTCACAGTTGCCCCCACTTTTTGACGAACTTAAAATTAGAAATACTCTTCAGACAATATTTGAATTTAATGTGATGAAGGTCAGAGGAGGGCGCATGGGAGCAGTCAATGGGATGAACCCAAATGGAAAGGTTGATGAATGTTGCATGCAATCACGAGAAATATGGACTGGTGTCACATATAGTTTGGCAGCCACCATGCTTCTTCATGGAATGGATCATGAAGCTTTTACTACTGCCGAAGGGATTTTCACTGGAGGTTGGTCGGAGGAAGGGTTTGGGTAAGTGTTGCATTTTCTTGTCCTATCTGCTATACTATTAATCCTCACAGTAGGCAAAACTTTGTGTGATTTCCCGGCAAGGTACTTATTACACTTTTATCTGTTACAATTATATGGATTCACATACACTTGGCTGGTTTGCTGGTTGTTCTTTCAGTTCTGCACCCATCCAAGGACACTTCAGTTCTATTTCCATTGCAAATATCTCATTCTCTATCAGCTTGATTTTAACATGATTTTGGATTATGCTGTTGCAGATTGTCTTCTTGTAGTGGTGGCATTGACTAGCCATGTTTTTTTCCTGGTCTTTCAGGTACTGGTTTCAAACTCCTGAGGGATGGACAACAGACGGCCGCTACCGTTCACTGATCTACATGAGACCACTTGCAATCTGGGCTATGCAGTGGGCTTTGTCTCCTCCAAAGGTCATTCTCGAGGCCCCTAAAGGAAATATGATGGATAAGCTTCTCACATCAACCCTTAACATGACAACACTTAATGATACAGACGTCCAAAAAATCGCACCTAAGATTGGTTGTTTCGGCAATGCTGTGTTTCACTGTGAATGCTGATCGATCAAACCTTAGGCAAAGCTCACGAAATGCATTACAGGATAGTCAGTAGATATTTTTTCTCTTGAACCCTCGAGAAGAGTATGGGTTTGGGAGTTCTTACATTGTAAGCTAGGGGAGCAAATCAATCAGTAAGTCATAAAATTAGCATCTCACGATGTCGCAAGTGTATCAATGTACAGTTGTTCCATTTTGTATTCAAGTTGTATATTTTTTGTGGAAGTCACGGGAGCAAACGCAACCAATAGTTGCAAAGTTGGGGAATGCCCTTTTTGTTGCTGATTTGCTCATATGTTTCTTCTTGAATGTATCCTTACACACTTCATCAGCGACTGCTTTTGGTTTTGTGTGGATCTTTGAAATTTCTGATACAGGATCCACTGTTTTTTTTGTTTTTTTATGACATTTATTTTGGTTCTTAAATGTGTAAGTTATCGTAGATGATCAAGTTTCAAGTCAAGAAAATAATCGATCATCTTCGGACTTTGCATATGACCAAAATCAACTCTTCCTAGTCCGAGTCCGTCGAACTGTGCATAGAAAAGGAAAAAGAAATTAGGCCGCAGGATATTAAGAATATCCTGTATATATACTCTTTCCTTTTTTTCTATTTTTCTGTATCTGCTGCCAGTTATCGCTAACAAATAAAGAACAAAGATACACTTGATATTTGGATCAGGACTTGTGAAAAGTAATTTACATGCCATTAATGCTCTTGTTGTCATTTCTGGAAGCATCCTGAAGCAAAAAGAAATGATACAATCTATGGAACATCCAAAGAAGAATCACATGGTGGCATACAAATTATGTAGTCTTCAGTTCACTTCTCAGCAAAATAAAGGTGACAAAAGAAAACAACATAGTACACAATTTATACACAGAAACAATAATCAGTGTTGCCATTTTTGAAGAGAATTAAATAATTTTTTGAGAAATAAGCAAATACAGAAATTTCTTTCTTTGTGTGTTCAAACACAAGCCACACAAGGGAAAATAAAGCCATAAAATATCAAGGTCTTTTTTTATTAACTTTGTTGTTCAGAGACATCACTTCTCCACTTCCTTCTAATAGGAATTTTCTTAAAGACTGCACCCTATGATTCATACCTAACATAGATATGAAACAAGTTACTAAATCTGCTACTACTGCTAGAAGTGTCTCCTCCCAAATAACCTCCATTTGTACTGGAAACTTTTTATTGCAATAATGATGTTCATATCGACAGCTACCGGTGTTGTAACATTAGTCAGTCCAATGCTGAGATTGGAATTCACGAGTCCTCGTCATTTATTCTCGAGTGCTTGCTTGGTGGAAGGGCACTAGTAAGAGCGTCTGTTTCCTTCTCATTGGAAGGTTCAACTTCAGACATCTTCCACTTGTTACTGACTTGCCTAAAGCCCTCTGTTATTTTTGAATCAGTGGAACTATTTCGTGCTTCTGGGAGATCAATCTTGGCAGTAGAATGTGTTTGATCGGAAGATATGGTTGTTGGTTTTTCTACAGTGGAAGAACAATGGGTCTTGTCCATGGTTGACTTGTATTGCTTCTCAAACATCATTTGCAGGTATTTCCCTTGCTCTTCAATTCTCAGCTGCAGATTTCTCTGAATCTGTGAAAGAAAAGGAGAGAATAAGCTGTAAGAATGACAGACAATTAGTGGTCATCAAGTCGGATTTGTAGATTTTAATACAATCTATTTTGCCTTTGGACAAAAAAAGGTCAGACTTACAAAACTGGAGGTAACTTGCCCAGATGTCTACATTCTACAAGCAATGACCAGTAGAAGCAAGTGTATTAATTAATAGCATGTCATCAAAAGGGTGCTCCTCAACCTAAAGTTCATATCGTGCCTCTAATGGACATGGTGCATGATAAAATGCCGATGAAATAATACAGACAATTTAAAATATAAATTTGATTCGAAGGAACAGTTCAGATTTGGAAAGCTGCACAATAATTTAAGAAACCGATCTCTACTGCCCTTTAGTTTAACAATTAAAAACAAACCTAAACTATATATATATAGCAGAAGCAGTCATTGCAGTAGTTTGTTGTTATAGTTGCTTTTGTCAGTGCTAGTCATTGCTATGTATGTTGCAGCACTCCTGGAAGGACTACAAAGTATAAAATACTGATAAGAAAAAGATAAGAAACAAGGAAACAGTATGTTCAATTATCCCAACAAATCTATAATCATGGAAAACATGTCCAAGAGAAAATATTGATAAGCCAAATTACAGAGTCCTAAATTCTATTACAGGTATGAAAAACAAATTAAATAAATAGAGTTGAAATTTCAGAATATTCACAAGTACAGCAAAGCAACAAGCTAAAGCATGCTTATAACAGACCCACAAAAACAAACCTCAAGTTGTTCATGAAGTCGCTTCTGAACTTCCATCTGGAGTCGTAATGCTTCAGTGAAATCAATGCCTCTGTTATAAAAAATGGAATGCAGGATCAATGATTAACTGTAGAAGCTTATACCTATTGACTAGGAATGACAGCAAAGAATGAAAAGAAAGGAGGCTGTGATGCACATTCCAGTTTAGTTGCAAATGAAACACAAGAGTCAAGAAACTGAAAAGGATCTATAATATAAATAACTAACAATAAAGAAATTTTAATTTGGTACTAAAAGCTAATATAGAACCACAACGGCACAACCCAACAGAGCACCAAGCAAAGAATGAATTTTGAAACATAACGGTCAACATATAGCCAACCTATCATGGTTGTTAAGTGATTGCTCAGGCACTATGCTGAAACATCAAGATGTCAGAGACAAGATGAAGGATTCATGTTTAATCAACAACACAGCAGTGGATTATTCCCAAAACTTCCATTAAATACAACCAGAAGATCGTGATTTCTTCCGAAAGCAGATGGTTATTTACATCTTAAAATTCAATTCTTTTCTCCCACAAGGCAGCATCCGACAACAGAAGAGCTACAGAAACAAAGGATCCATTATTTGGCAAAAGTTAACTCACGTCTTTAGATCTAGAGAAGGTAATTCCTCACTCTGAGTGGCCATCTTTTCTGACATCCCTGATGCATCAAGAAATAACATTAACAAAAAAAGACACAAAGCCCACATGATGTTTACTTTAGCTTATAATTATAGCAAATAGATTCCACCTAAGGAATTGAAATGCATTAAAGAAGGTACAAGGGCAACAAATTACATATAGCAAGCTAAGGAGAACATCTTCCAGGAGTATTTGTGTCATTAGAGAAAGAAGAAATTGCTTAAAGAATATGCTTCAGAAAACAGTAACAAAATAAACATATTAAAGTTTTAGTTCAAAAATTATAACCAACTTTGACAGACCTTCTAATGAGTCTGGCTTATAACGTGCAGTCCTATATTTCTGGATAAAAAAAAAGAAAAGACCTATTAATGATCATACAAGGACATATTATACAAGTGAAGAGAATCCAAAAGGAGACAAATAGCTAGACCTGTAGATGACTTTTCACATGGTATATTGTCAATCCTTCCACTTTCATGATATTCAGTACACCTTTAGGAGTAGCTTCTGAAGGTAAAAAGACAATTAAGAGTGAATACAGAAAACTCCTGAGAGTGAACACAGGAAACTCAGCGAGCCAGCAAGAATAGAAAGGAGGAACACAAAAGATATAACGTACTTTCACTACCACCGAGCTGGTTGACAGCATTTATGAAGCATTCATGAAGCTCTGGAGTCCACCTCATCCGTGGCTTGGCTGCAACAGTAGTGGCAGAAGATGATGCACCAGTGACAGCACAAACCTCACCAGAATGGCATGGAACAGACTGATCTGTTTGCAGCTGCTGCATTGAAATATTAGAGGAGGATTGGGCAGGTGGGTAAACAACCTATAGACAATCAGAAATCATATAAACCAGTTGCAATTTTAAAAAATCTAATTACAGAATGAATTGGCTATGAAAATTCATGCACCACAATGAAGATAATTATACACCTAAATCATATAATGCTTATGTTATAGGGACTGTCTTAAGACTGTTAAATACCAGATAGTTCAAGAATTATATGATATGATCATTTCAAATACTAGAAGTTGATAACACTGATTTCTTTTTCAAATAAAGGTCTTGTGACTCAAGTGTCGAGAAGCACAAGATTATCTTGTAATCCGAAAGACAACAGGCAAGGACCATGTGTGATTTAACGTACTACATTTGTTGCAACAAATGTAAACTCTAATGGACAATATGAAAGAGGGAAGTAACTAATCCTTTCTTCAGCATTCTACAAGTACCTGTAGATAGTTCAATTACCTTCGGTTGAGATTCAGAGATAGTTGTATCATCAAAAAGATCCTTCCAATCCACATTCATTATATCACTCCACCATTCATTTTGCTTATTACGGTCATTAGAAACCTTATTTGAGCTATTTTGTATTTGATTGTTCCCCATAATTACACCATCTGAACAATTTAGCATGCCTTGAACTGAATCCGGACACCAGGTTATTTCAGTTGGATCTTTGGGGAAATTATTTGGCACTTGAAATATTTCCATATTTGACAAATAGGTTGAAGGCAAAGAAACTCCAGCATTCAGTGATCGACTGACGAATGGAGTATTGTTGGTATGCCTCTCATGGATGAGAGTTGAAGAGAAACTAAGATCTGGAGAAAATCCAGAAGGTGATGAAAACAAAGGTCTCTGGGAAGGCAAAGGATTTCTTTGTATTTCCCTCTCCAGTGGAACATGTTGGGGATCTGGTAGTTCAGGGAATTTCTCCTCCAAGGTGTTTGGTAGAACAGGTAGAGATGATGACATAACTCCAGAGCTCCCAGAATTACAGAATTGCTGCATATTCAGATTCCCCACCGGTAAAGCTGAATGTGTTTCCATTTCTTTCTATGCATTCATTGCCAATAGAATTTTCACCTACAAAAAGACATTGCTAGAATTATATTAAAATAACTTTGGAACTAACTTCCATGTGCCAAGCCATTAAATCCAGAAACCTAGGTGGAACATGAATAAAGTGACAAGTGTCATGTCAACATAACATAAAAAGAAGGATAACTGCTTCTCTCTGTAAAACAATCATCATCTAAAATAATAAATGATGATAACTTTAATTTATAAGCCATTTAAAAATTACAATACATTATCAGGAAGAAATAAAACACTTTAAGAAACATTGTGAATCAAGTAAGTCCACATGTAATGCAAACATGTTACTATTTGGTACTTGAATTGGAGACCTTAGGTGACATGAATGAAATTTGGTTTAGAGATTGGTGAAATGACCTTTGCAGAGTTAAGTGACAATAAATTGACAAGGCATATCTACGGGTCATAGCTCTTAAACTCTAGACTACTCTGGTAGTAAAAATTATGCATCATATGCTTAAAGTGTGATACTTTTATCAGATGCCAAAAATTTACTCTTTTTACCAATGAAATTGGCTTCATCTCAGTTTTATTTGGACTCAAGTTGAGGTAAATACCTACATCTCCAGAAAATACCAACAAGTAGACCTTCTGAATTGTGTCATTGCAGTAAGTTCACCGCACATAAATGTGTTCGTAGTTACATAAATGTATAAAATACTTGCACTAAATATCAACTTAACTAATTTCTCGGTAATCTGGTGGCATCTGTGATCTTCTGAGAAATGTCACATTGGACATTTTAGATTATACACAAATGCCAATGGTTTTAGATACCATGATCTATTTGAATTGCGAGAAAGACACCCAGTATGTTCAGAGTAGATTTAAGTTTTGGACAATTTTATACACAACAACAAACGATCAAATATTCTCCACGTCCGTGAAGATTTCTGTTCAATTTCCATACTTTAGCAATTTGGAGAATTTAAAAGATTTGTACGGTTCAAGAGAACTTCAAACTGGAAAAGAAAAAGCAACTAAGAACTAGAATATACAATAATATCAGAACTCAGAAGGTATCTACAAGAAGATCTACCACAATTACAGCTCTGCATCACAAATTTACTTCTGTTGCAATACACAGTATTCCTCACGCAAGACCTAAGAGATATACCATGAGAACCAACAACATATGAATGAACAAGAGCTCAAACATAATTGAAATTGAAGAAACATGATTGAAATATCTGACCATTACTGCAGAAGAAAACAATTTCAGCATGCAAAAAGAAGAAGAAAAAGCCTAGCTACAGGTATAAGAATAGAGGATTCCGACTCCCTCAAGCAATTCATGATATGGGGAAGATCTACGAGGAGTATCAATTATTGAACTCAACATCGACTCTTAAAACAAGAACAGAGAAAGGTAACAGCACCCTAATACACAAAAAAGCATCTTCAGAAAGCGCTTATGAGGATCCCAAGACAAAAGATTTTTAGAAATAAGAATAGATATTATACTCCCTTTCCCTGGACCTATCAGTGGCATAGCGGACGATCAAACGAGTATTTGCTCTGTACCGTAAACTTCACAGGAAAAATAAGTTCAGACATCAAAACTGTGATTCTGTATCCTTATCCTTACCTAGGGATAGACTCCAACAAAAAACAAGAAACAAAATTTCTTTTTAGTTGTCATCCCATATATTTTTCAATTCAATCAAAGAAAATGAAGCAGCAAAACCATGCTGATTCTCTCACTCCACAAAAACCACAGAGAGAGGTGAGAAAAGAAAAAGTAATGAAGAACTTCAAAGGCATGCGTGCGATACCAGAGGATCGACACCCAAACTCAGCAAGGTGGGATTTTTATATCCTATCGATTGAAAACGGACGAAAAGGAAAAGATGAGCCGAGATCAAGGTGGCAGCTTTATTCCCATCCCGAAGAGAACAAGAAACAAGAAAACCACAACAGACCTCTCGATATTCTTATCCAAAAAGCGAGCAACTTGGGAAAAAGTTCTCCGGGCCACGACCGAATCACTCCAAAGGGGGGAAGCCCCGCTCGGATTTGATCTCCGGGAATTCTCACCTATCGACGTCTATAAGAAAAGGGGAGGTCAAGGCGAATTCTAGTGAACGGAGGAAGCTGAGGCGGAGTCCACCGTCGATCGGCAGACGCGAGAACATACTGGTACGATCCGAGGGAAGGGCAGATGTGGATTCGCGTCTCAGCCCACGAAGGCGACCAATTATTAGGTTAATGAGATGAAACGGAGGACAGATTGGGAATTTTGCTTCTTAAATACAACCCCCATGCAGGTTCTATTTTCCTAATAGACCCCTTTTCGTTTCACTTTTCTCTAATAGCCCCCTATAAGATTTATTCACTGCAGTCCATCGGGGTTTTGAGTTTTGCACATGGCCCCCTGCGGGGGAACGCATTAGGCTTTTTTATTTTACGTATCGACCCTTACAAATTTCGATATAACGGATAGATCCCTCCAGCGATTAAGATAATATATATATATTAATTAAAATATGACTTAAAAAGCTATTTTTCTGCATCCAAAAAAACAAAAAACCCCTTGATGTCTTTATAATCATAACAAGTTTTTGAAAGGCATCAATATTAACGGTCAATTATCAGTAAACTCATAGAGATTAATATGGTGATGCCATATAATTTATAAGATTTTGCAAGATATGTGTTAAGCTAAAAAATCATATAATAACTATGAAAAACCGGAGGTGGTATGGTTGGATAAAAGTAATCACGTTGGTGCGTCGTCACTTTTGGCCATCCACAAGCAGCTCTAATGGGGTTTCCGCAAGCCTTCCTCCGCCGCTTTGTGAGATTCTCCGAGAGTTGTTTTGCTGTGGAAGTGGAACACAACTTTTCTTACTTGGTCATGCACCGGTTGGTCGAGGGCTATAAACTACCAAGTGGTGCGTGCGTGCGTGCGTGCACATGGATTCCTTTTGTTGTTGCTGTATCTTTTCTTATTCTTCTTCTTCCTCATCGGTCTTGATTCGGTGAAGGTGGTAGTATTACAGAGTGCTTTTATTGCTTTATTTCTCGTCGGTAGGCAATAGTTCTAATGCATTGATCCTTCTCCAAGTGCGATTTATGGATGCGTAGGCTCAAATCAAATTTACCATACAAATTAATGTAAAATAAAGAGTTCAGAAACTACATGTTAATGTTAGAGGATCATCTCATTTACCACACACAAGAAGAATAATTACCACAAAGAAGTGACATGCATAAGATATGTATTTGCACGATTGTAACATTAAGCTTCAGATGTTCGAACGAAAAATAAGCAAATGTACAAAGATCTTTATATGCCTCGGTATATATTATTTTTCCTAGGGAAAGATTTGAACACATGAAACATTAAATGGGGAATTGGTCACAAAACTGAGTTCAAAGAATGATGCGAGAGGCAAAGACGAGATGCGGCTGTAGCAATTGAAACTGCTTTTATGGGTAATGTAACATAGAGACTCTGACAACCTATGGTATTAAACTACCATGTAACTCCAAAAGATACTCGCTAAGAGAGAATTAGAGAGAGACTAGAGAGACACAAAAAACCTCTTCATGATGCTCCTGAATGCAAGTTTATCAAAAGGGCACTCACTCCATGGAATAGGAATCATAAATTGCCAATCCGAGAAAAAGTATAGAACTAATTTCAGATTTATGGTAGGAAAACACCTCGAAAAGGAGATGTTAATATTTCCCACACAATGGGAGTCTATTGAGGCTTCCCATTGATTGTGCTAGTGCTTTAGAGCTAGCTGCAGCATCTAAAATCCCCTTTCTTGAACTCGCTGGGGGTAGCCATTTCCCCTCGTTCGGCTGTTATAATCCCTCTCGTTGGTGTCTTGCCTGCTGCCCCGACCAAACATCCGGCCACCAAAACGCCCCCTTGAGGTCTCGGATGGGTATCCTCCTCTTCCTCTGCCCCTTTCTGAAGAAAAAGATTGAAAAGATGAAAACTAACTTGTCTTACCACCTCAAATATTTTTTTTCTGGAATCGGTACAAACAAGGGAACCCCATTGCCAATGCTGGGGAAGTGGGAACAGATATAGTTGCCAAAATGGATGAGCTGATTCTTTATGAAAAAAAATACTAGAAAATTGTCAGGCGGTTATTTATGCTGTTTAGACATTCACAGGTTACATCTCTAATGTATATTGCAAACACAAACAATAATATTGAATATCAAAAAAATAAGCAGTTTTGAACTTAGGCATTTTCTATGAGACTGCATATGGTTATAAAAAAAAAAAGCAATATCTTATGTACATATATGTCGGTATCTGTAATTTCACAAATATATGACAATTAAGAATATTAATGAAAAATTAGGATTAACAGCACAACGTGCCTTCTTTCTCTTGAGGAAGCACCGACGGAGCCAGACACACTCGTGATTTCTACATCAGGGTCTAGATTAGTGACCATCAAGATCCAGAGGATAGATAAGAAAGGTAGCAAAAGCAAGAGGTAAGACAAGAAAGACACGAGAGAAATGCAGATATGCCGCATTGTTAGTTTGCCACCTCTTTTGTTTTCTGCTCATACCATAAACTTCAAATATTCAGTTTTCTGGTGAGTATGAAGGATCAGAGTAGGAATCTATCCAGCATTGTTAGTTGCCACCTCCAGATGTCTGAATAAATCACCAGGTATCCAAACAGGCATCCAAAATTTTCCCCTCTTGATCTACTTCTTATCAACCACAACTTTCTATGTAAAACACAACAAAGTCATAAAATCATAAAAGGCAAGGTTGATTCGACAATCCACTATATCTGCCAAGGTCCATGCATATTTCATGCTTCGCTTCCCGATAAGTTTGAATATTCCATGTTGCTTTCTTTTTATCTCGTAACAAACAAGCTTAGTATAATTAAGCGCTACTGAAGTCTGTTGTTACTCGATCCATTGCTTGTTCAGTTAAGGCGAAAGGAAAGAAAAGCGAATGTTATTGAATTAGGCTAGGCGACAATCTACTTGAAGCAGACAAACAAACCCTATACACATTACATTCAGGATTGAGGCATAGGCACTGATCGTTATCTAGACTAACTTGATTATTGACTTCGCCTGTACATTGTTATCTAGACTCACTTGATTATTGACTTTGCCACTTCTTCGCCTGTACACATCGTCATATGCCAAATTGCACTAGAAATGACAGTCACGGAGTACAACATACGATGCCCCATCCTAAAAAATCAATGCTTATGATCTGGAATGATGAGAAAAGGTTTATTAGAGTTTGAACTATGACATCACTGAAGTTCAAGTGTGACTCCAACTTAAATTAGTTCTACAGGACAAAAAAAAGCTATAAAATGCTTCATGAGTTCACATTCTGCTAAAAGGTTTTTGGTCACATATATTCTATTAAACAAATCAGTATATATAGAAATCAATACTGAAAAATGTTTAGCATAAGGATTGAAAATTATAGTGCAAACAGTTGACGAAAAATTATACAAGACATGACTTACTTCCTCGTGAAGCCCCACTGTTCGGTCTTCTCCCCTCAACATGAATCAGCCGCCCATTCAACTGTATTGGAGATGCCTGCACGTCAACAATGATTCTGTAAGATACGCAGATCTGAAAGATGCTTCAGAGATTCGAGGTTCAGAAAGTTGACAATTGTCTTATGCATAAAAGAACCTGTCTTAAGTTACAAAGAGGTCAAAAGAGAACAACAACATGAACACAATAGTTGTTTGCAGAAGAAAACTCAACTGTCCAACATTGACCAAATTAAGTAACGGTCTCGATTTTGCAAAATAGTGCAGTCAAGGAAAATGAACTAGCATCAATTACCGAACAAGCATAAATTTTATCAGAACACGATCAAAGAATTCATCTGATTACAAATAAGAAACAAGGACAAACAAACACACATCAATCAGCGTTTAGTTAAAAACATATACAATGATAATTTAATCCAGAGTTATCTAGCATGTATCTGACACTGATTCAGATTTAGAGCTATTGGAAGAGGACAAACCTTAAGTGCATTATGTACACCAATGGCATCTTCATACTCAATGAAGGCATAGAAAACATCAGACTCCTGCAAATTCACGTGAACTAGATAACTGAGGCAAACATTCCAACCTATGTTAATATGTTTAAAATAGTACAACAAGGTTCTATGAGATTTACCTTGCGGCTCCTAATAGAAACACCATCAGGCCTTAGTCTACCAAAGTTCTTAAAGACTTGCTCAAGGTCCACAACTGAAATAGATGAAGAGAGATTTCCCACATAAACTGATCTTGCTTCACCTGAGAACAAAGATAAAAGAGATCACTAAAAGCAGTTTAAAGAAAGCAGGAGGAATCTTCTGATAGAACAGAATAGTGTAAAACCATAAAGAACAAACAAAAAAGAAACAACAAAACTACAAAAAATATATGCTAATGTAATAAAGAACCAATTGGTTGTTTGGAATCGATATGCAAATTCAAATTCTCACTAGATTTAAAAGTAAAGAAATTTGAAGTATTAGGAAGATAATACCTTAATAGTTGTATCCAGATCAAAGATTGCAAAAATGTTACTAGGTCACTAAAAGTAATTACTAAGAAACTCAGCCATATGAGATTACGAAGCCTAATTTTCTATTAGAGGGATGACCTTTTAATTTCTTGAAATATGCAAAACCAATTGGTTGTTTGAGATTGATATGCAAATTCAAATTCTCACTGGAGTTAAAATTAATGAAATTTGAGGTATTAGGAAGATGATATATTAAGAAGCCTAATGAGATTATGAGATTATGAAGCCTAATTTTCTATTAGAGGGATGACCTTTTAATTTCTTGGAGTAGCAATATGCTGGATTGTTCAAATAACATACTGTACAAATATATAAAAGCGAAGAAAGGAAAAAAAACCTTCATCTTCAACTAATGGAGCCTCCTCAGCTGCCTCTGAGATGGACCTTTCAGAAACCAAGGCAGGCTGTGGTCGTTGAGAAGTTGGCTGCAAGGAAGGAGCCCATTCTGAGGCCACCTGACTGGGCTTCGATAAAGATGTTGTATGTGGCATAGGTTGTCCAGATTGGCCTTTAGAACGAAGCTGTGATACAAACAACATTAATTTGCTATGAAATACCTGTGGGAAATGTATAATTCAACATACAATGGATGCATAGGTCTGCCGAGTTGGCTCCTCAACAGGTTCCTCTGGAGTGGCAAGGGGTGGATCTCTTGCAGTATCCAAGGCACTTGGAAATGAAGCAGCATCTTCAACAGGAGACTCGTCTACTCTTTCATCAGATTCTGGAAGTTGCTGCAGTGCCTCAGGTATGCTATACTTCTCAACTGTGTCATTTTCTTCCAATGAGGGCACCAAATCCCGAGACTGAACTTGTTCTTCCAGAATGTAGTCAGAAACTGCCGAAATAATCAACAAAGTCAGGCTTAAGATTACAAGAAAGAAATTAGGTGTCCAGCTATCAAGGTCACCTTTTCATGCCCTCAAAAAAGACCGCTATAGGGTTTCAGAATATTAAAAAATTGTTCTATCATGATAAATTGGGCCTGAGAGAAGTTTCTCACTCCTTGTTCACATTTTTAACATTTAGCAAATTGCCAAAAGTGGCCTCAGTAATCCTATATAAGCCATACAAGAAATAAAAGTGAACAGACTAATAAACAGAGACATCAAACTGGATGATGCTGTAGTACCCCACTCCTAGAAGGAAGTAGTCTACATGCAGCAACTTCTTCCAAAAAATACAAGTGTGAGATGATATAACAAATAAAGGTACATTACTCCAATCAGACTATAAGTTACTCTTAAAAACAGAGGAAACAGACCAAAATGACATACATTTTATCAAGATGACCTGACGACAGCAGCTCATTTGTTTCGTATAGTACACTTATAAAGCACCAATAAACATAGGACACCCAAGATACAACAATGCCTTTACTTCTTAGGACATATAGTGAACAAGCAACAAACAAACTTGATGACAACTATGTACTTCACTAATTAAACATCTCAAGTATAAAAAAGCTGGGTGTATTTGGTTCTAGGGTGGGCAAGTAATGTTCATTTGGAAGACATGGGTCTTGTATACATTTACTTGGCAACTTGGCATGAACAGAATCAAGATCAGGACTGACCAGCAGTGACATGATAGAGACTAGTGGGACCAAACTGACCAAATAATTTTAAATTCAAAAGAATGAAGGAAAACAAACAGAAATAAAATGGTGAACTCTTATATATAAAACGTACTTCCTTTGGTTTTTGCATGATAACATTCACTTTAACAGAGATAACAGATATCATTTTGTATTCCTTTTGTCTATTCCAAGTCACTATATCAATTTATAAGTATGTGTCATAAAAATCTTCTAAATTGAAAAGCAAAGTAGCACACAAGGAAACATTTAGCAGCACCACCTTTCTATTTAATTTCGCACAATTTTCCTTCGATACGATTTTATTGGACATGATAACAAAAAAAAATCTGTAAGCTTAACTTATAAAGGTAACTTAGTAAGAATTCTAGAGGCAGTAACTAAGCTGAATATTCACAAAGAGTTCCAATCATTTTCAAAATTGTAATAACTTTTGTTTTAATTTTATTTAAAAATTTATGTGAAAAGGTAGGTACATTGATTAGAAAGTCTCTCAAGTAGTACCATATGATATGAATCATGCGACAGTTCATAAACATGGACAAATACATCCCTACCTCCTTTCATTTCTTCAACATGCTCCAAAGATAAAGTAATGACAAGGCAGCAAATTAGATTTCAAAGCACAGAAGAACATGTCAAACATCTACTAGCAACAACTATCCCTGACAAATAGGGTTCGTCTCTACATTTTCCACAGTAATCGTTACCTGTTTCAGGTACAGAACTGGGTGCATTTAAGTTGGTGTCAAGATTGCTATGAGCCAAGATGACTGTTGGGTGCTGATGAATATGTTCCTCCTCAAGTAAGTGAAAAATGTCGTTGAGAACAAAGTACCCTTTCTCCTGAGGAGCAAGAAAAAATGTTTCCACAAATTTCCTCCTGACACTATACTCTTTCAGCTGCACATAACCAGAAACCATCACCAAAACTCCACCATTCCAAGACTCCAAAGATTGAGCTGATTTAATCTCAATCCCATTAAAATTCAGGCACATAACTAGATGATGGATTTGCTGCAAAATGTTAGGATATTTTAGGTAGTGCATAACTATGACCTTGCCAGTTAAAAGAATATGATACAAAGATTTCTAAGAGCAAAATTACCAGCAAACCTCATAATAATTAACATGATTCCGGTTTACAGACCAGTGGAAACAACAATAGGTGGTATAGAGTTAAAGGAAATTAACTCCATTTCATATGAAAGAAACCCATTATGTCAACACCCATCAGTGACAACCTAAAACCAACTAGTAAACAACATAAAAACTGTCAAAACGTGGAACAGCTAAAGAAAATACAGGCATTCTCATCCAAAAGCACAAAAGTTATGGATCATCAATTTTCAAGGAACGTTGTTCTGGACATAGGCAACAAAACGATTAACTCATATATCATAAAAATATAATACATTATATTCTTCAAACCATTGAAAAATCTTACTCAATATTTTATTTCATTACTCTTTGTGGCAAAGAGATGTCTAAGGATTTTGGTAAGCAAAAATATGGAGAAATAGAATTCCATTAAAAAGATCAAAGGGGGAAAAGAATCTGATATGATGAACAATACCACCATCCCCGTAGCTGTTTCCGTGGCAGTCCCATCAAATCGCGCCATGGAGCTCACGTCCGTGTAGAACTGATGAACTAGTTCCGGCTGCTGCTGAAGAATCCGATAGTATTGCTCCAAGAAATAAGCACCGACCTGCACGAAGCCCAACAAAAAGGGGGCAAAATCAACCACAACAAAAGGAGCAAAAAAATCAGGCGAAGATGTTGCTTGAAGCAGATATACTCCGCAGATTCGATTACCTGGACGGCACCGACATGACCAGGGTACAAAGAAGCCATCGCGGCGCATGCAAGGGGGCGGATCTGTAAGCCCTGGATCCAAAGATGAACCAAGCGGTCGATCCGAGGAGCTACCACTTGGAGCGAGACCGCGCTAGCGGCCGGGATTCGACTTGTAGAAGAAGAAGAATAAAGGGGCGGGGCGAGGGGGGGGTGCCCTTCCGCTCTTCCTCCGTCTCCGCCGACGGTCCAGCAAACGGGGGATTTCTTCGGCCGCTTTCCTTCTATCTCCGCTCCGCTTCGCCACAAAAGAAAGAAAGAGAGAGAGAGAGAGAGAGAGAGAGAGATCTCGAGGCAGCACGGGTTTAAAGAAGCGGATTCGTGACACGTTTCGGCGAAGATCTGACGCGGGCGGTACGAACTGGCTTACGATGAAGCGATACCAGCCGTCCGATCCGCGGGCCCCGCTAGTGGACGCCGATGCCGAAGCGCCCGCATTTGGCAAGTACGCTTCCTTTCCAAAGCCCTGTCCCACGTTGAACGCACTCACTTTGCTATCACGTGCACGTCACGTGTGTTGAGGAACACGTATTACCCTATTCATCCGACATGCGCATGTCACGTATGATGACAATATACACGCACAATAAATAAATAAATAAATAAATATATGCATAGTTCACAAAAATACACTACAAATTTCTGCCATAAAAGAAAATGATTTGGTTAGAAGAAGGGATAAAAATGAGGTCATTCTGTGTCATTGTTTCGAGCCCAAATATGGTATACGATTCAAGATTGAAAAATGGGAATTTAATTTGGAAGAAAATGTAAGAAAAAAGGGAAAGTGATTGAAATACATGCATAATTATACCATTACAACTCGAGACATGGATACATGCATAGCTCATACCAAATACTAGTGATAAGTATGCAATTCATTGAACTAAAGATTTGATTACGGATTTAGTATTTGGCTACATGAAAGTTACCTTTTACAATTTAATTGTTCTCGATGCTTTGGAAGGTTGGAGTAAATTTCAAAACGGATTGGATAAAATGATATTTCGTTTTGAATAAATTGATTTCTTTTTTTGTTTTGCACTTTCAACACGTCGAGTCGAACCAAATACAATAATAATAGTATACTTGAAAATTAAGGATATTAACTTCTAACTTTCCAACTGAATACATTAATTGAACATTCTGAACACAAACTAATTTAAGTATTAGAGGGAGTATTATCCGATACGCTCCAATTGACATGAATCGTAATTGAAAGTAGATATCAATTGACTTTGAACCCTTTACGTATCGAACAATAAAAATCTATTAAATAATTATAAAAGAAAATTAATAATATATCCTCATTATAGAATGTATATAGTATAATATATCGATAATAAAATTAATCAAGATTATACTAGTCAACGAAATTATATTATTTAATTTACTAATTATTTTATTAAATAAAACTACAAAACAAATCTGTATGAAATAAGATGGAATGTTATATTGGAAGTAAATGAACTATTAGAGTGAGATGGCGTATTGATATATTTTAATTAGTAAAAAAATTATTTATTTTTTTCATATCAAGAATTAAAGGAAATCCTCATAAGAGGCAATACTCCTTATCAGTCCCGTATGAAGCACTCAATGGTAAGAACTAAATGGGCCGGTCTGCCAATTCACAGGCCCAAATGTACACGACCATAAGTACCAAAAGAAACCCTGGACTTCGGTGCCGTCCCGGTACTGTCCCCTGGAGGCGGCAGGCGGCGGCGGTAGAGCGGAGGGAGAGTGAGAGAGAATGCCGGTGGGTCACGGCCTTCGTTCTCGCACCAGGGACCTCTTCTCCCGGCCCTTACGGAAGAAAGGGTACATCCCCCTTCCGACGTACCTGCGTACCTACAGGATCGGCGACTAGGTCGAGATTAAGGTCAACGGCGCCGTACACAAGGGCATGCCGCACAAGTTCTACTACGGTCGCACCGGCAAGTTCTGGAACGTCACCAAGCGCGCCGTCGGCGTCGTGGTCAACAAGCAGGTCGGAATCCTAACCCCGGTTCCCTTTCTTTTTCTCTCTGTCTTTGTTCGTAAGATTCAATTGGTGATTGATTGTGTTGGAAAGGAAAGGCTTTTTCTCTTCAGAAGCTTGGACAAGTTCTATAGGCGTCATAAACTGAAAAAACAGGAACCTTTGGCTGGCAATCTGCACATCGGGAAGAGTTCTCGATCGAGTGTCAAAAGCTATTGTTAGGTTTAGATGATCTTTTTGATGGATAATTGAATAAGATATTCATTATCCTGGGACATGAGATCTCAATTATTAGATCCGACGTCCTTTACTATTGCTAGTTCCAGGTTGAATATGCGTCCTCGCCTATTGCTCATCATGGTCTTATGCCAAATTGGTATTCTTTGTGATGTGAGGTGGGTAAAACAACATTGGCAGAATCTGGAAAAACCAGTCAACTTCGATTCATCTGATGTCAATCTACAAGAACCAATGAGTATTTTGCTGTGAGACTAGATCACATCATCATTAGCTGCAAAAGATTCTATACAGTCATTCCATGACTTGGGCTTACTTTGTATTACATTCTCTTCATGCCCAAGCCCAAAACTAAGCCTGACGTTTATACTAGGCTGCATAAGCTTCTGTTTGCTTAATATAATGGAATGAAATCTTTAAGGGTGCCTTTGTATTTTGACAATCATTTCCTTTTTTACTATTATTTTAGCAGTCATTTTTTTACTAATTGTTTGGCAATTAAGTGATTTGCAAATTGATCGTTTGCTTCGTGAATGATGGTACATGTTGTAGTTTGTTTCAATTTCTTTATGTGTGGTGTATATTCAATAGTGCTTCTGTGTGTGTTGCGGGTGTCCATGACAACAGCCGCTCTTGCTTGCAGGGTACAGTTGTGTGGATCGACCAATTCCAGATCATGCAATGGCTGGGGCCTTATGAACTGTCCTGCTTACTCTGGTAGTGTTGGCTTTCACTTCATGCCAATTGACGGTGGGGCAAAATTTTCTACTTCCAGGTCGGCAACCGGATCATCAAGAAAAGGATCCATGTCCGCATGGAGCATGTGCAGTCGTCCAGGTGCCAGGGAAGATTTTCGCTCGAGGTTGAAAAAGAATGACCAATTGAAGGCCGAGGCAAAGGCACGCGGCGTGGTCATCAGCACCAAACTGTAACGGACAAACTTCTAAACAAGATGTTGGATGTAATGCTTATGTCTGTCCGTTGTCTTTTGGCATGTTCATGCCTTGTATAGTAGGTAGAGGGGCGGCCGAAGGCTTATAAGTCTCATTTTAGTTGGGTTGGTGGTCTCTTTAGGCTTGTAAATAAAGGTTGTGTCATGTGGACACGTTCGAGAGCTTTTCGGTCTGTAATGGACCATTTTACCCTTTGTTGTGCAACTATTCAGAGCTTGTAAAGTCTGTTTGTAATTTGCATTGTCTATGAAGTGTTTTTCGGACATGTTTGCTTGTGGATCCCGATTGAGGCGTTCTCTTTAACCCGTTCTCTCTTTTGTTGGTCCTAAGGGACAATGGGAGGTTTCGGGGAGGCTGACCTTTGCGGACGGACGCGCGAGGGTGCCGCACGCCTTAGGCAAAACCAGCTAAGGCCGTGACAAAACGGCAACCGGAGGGCCCTAAGCCTGGCTTTATGGTGGAAGGTGCGACTCTTGAGACTGTCACCCCTATTCCTTACGATGTGGTCAATGACCTCTAGGGTGGCTACTAGTGTCTCTTTTGGCCAAATTTTGTTTGTCTATGCTTGATCGTTGTTTTCCTTGAAAGACTTCGTTCTATCAAAATCAGTTGTCCATGGCAGATGTGAGACTTGTTTATCATGAGTCCATATCGGTAGGATTGAATTTTCCAAATTGAATGCACTACTAGTCTCTTCTCCTGTATTGCCTAATCTATCGGTGTTCACTTTGTAGTAATATATCACACTGATAGAATGAAGAAATCATGTCTTGGCATCCTCTCTCACTTTTGGTACTTGCTATACTACTATTGTCATACAAAATCTCTTGCAAGCTTTTCTATGCACATATATTTTCTTGTCTGCTGCTCAATTTCACAAATCCTCTAATAGATGTATGCAAACACTTGAAACTCAAAAGAGTAGTGGATTTGTATTAGTTTTCTTTGTTTTAAATATACACAGTAGTTGGTTGAGGTGTAAGTTTTGTTAGTTAATCATCAAATGAATGTTTTCTTAAGAAGGTAAATGGCAAATGTGGGATTTGAATTCAACATCTTATGATATAACTAACTGGCATTAATATTATTTAAAATTTTAATTGATGTTAAGAATATTGAGGATCTTATTTTGGATGTTTATAATATTTATTATATAACTAATATTTTGAGAGGCATTTATGTTATATATTTATAGTGAATAACCCTCTATAAACAAGGGATGCATAATCCATTAGTTCATCTGTTTTTTAGTCTATGTTAACATAAATACAGTATTATTGATTGTGATTGAAAATGATTAGCTTGAGTTCTTTGAATGAGCATTAATGAAAGTTAATATATGCAAATTCTCCTTTCAGTAAAATAAAAAAAATTTAATGAGGTTATCCTTTTTTAAATGGCATGACTGCCCCTTAATAAATTGGCCGTTTTTATATATTTGTCAAAATATATATCCTTTTTAATATTTATATATTAAAAAGTGCGTTTTCTTATTTTTTATATTTACCCTTCTAAACTATATATATATATATATATATATATATATATATATATAGTTTATAGGGGTAAATATAAAAATAAGAAAATATGAAGGATATATGTGTAATTTTTCCAGTAAGTCGCACACTGCTATAATATGAGCCACGGAATGGCGTGGTCGAGCAAACGCCAGTCGTGGCTTCTTCACGGTAGCAGAGCCGCAGAAGTGGGAGGAGGTGCGCGCAACGAGAACGGCCATGGCAGCTCCGGCGCTCGCCTCTCTCCTCATCTCATGCCCGGTTCGTCATCGAGCCCTGTCTCTGGCGCCAACACCTGCACCTCTCGTAAGCGGAGGTGGTTGCTCCTCTCCTCGACCCCCGGGGGAGCGCCTTGGCCCGACGAAGCGGCGGCCCCACATCATCCGCTGCTCGGCGGCCAACAAGCCGTCGCCTTCCACCGAGATCAGGTCATCGACGAGTCCACCCCTCTTGCTTCTTGTTTCTTTGCGCTCGAATTGGAAAGATCCGAATGATTGCTGTTAGGGCTTATTTATGTCTTGGTAACAAGCGTTACGTCTCCTGTCTTTCTGATTTCAACAAGAATTATAGTAATGTCACCCTGTTCTTCAATTTCTCGGAAAAAAGAGGTCTTTTTTTGAGATTTAAATTTCGTTTTTTTTTTTTGTCTCTAGTTCAACAGCCAAGATAAGAAGTGAAGTCCTCTCACCATTTCGTTCGGTGCGGATGTTCTTCTATCTTGCGTTCATGGCAAGTGGTGCTTTGGGAGGATTGATTTCCATCACGCGGTTGGTTCCTGCTCTTGTCAATTCGTCAAGAGCCGCAGACCTCCCTGAGATTTTAAAGGGGTTTGGGATAGATCTCGGAGCAGTTCTGTTGTTTGCATTTCTGTATACGAGGGAGAGCAGTGCCAAAAATGCTCAGCTAGCAAAGTTATCGAGGGAGGAAAACCTCTCGAAGCTTAAGCTTCGGGTGGACGGGAATAGAAGCATCGCGGTCGGTGATCTGAGGGGAGTCGCACGTCTTGTCATTCTCGCCGGTCCTGCCTCATACATTGCTGATTCCTTCGCCCGTAGCAAACCTTACACGGATGGACTTGTGGAGCGAGGAGTGCTCGTCGTTCCTTTTGCTACAGATGGAAATACGCCTAGGTTTGACCTCGACGAGATTGATGAGGAGGATGAGGCGATCGTCGACAAAAAGAAGAGGCTGTGGCGGCTGAGTCCTCTTTACACTTCTGAATGGGCCAAGTAAGGGATATTAATTCGGGCCAAACATATCCTTTTATCATTCTTATATTTGCTTCATTTGCAGATGGTTAGATGAACAGAAGAAGTTGGCCAATGTCTCGCTCGATTCACCAGTGTAAGTATTCTGTCGTATGTTTGACTTGGTTTTTAATTTTAGCTGCTTCCATAAGACTCGGTTGGATTTGTAGGTATCTCTCTCTGCGCATGGATGGTCGAGTTCGTGGGAGTGGCGTCGGCTACCCTCCCTGGAATGCGCTAGTGGCACAGTTGCCGCCGGTGAAAGGGCTGTGGTCAGGTCTTCTCGATGGCATGGATGGAAGAGTTCTTTAGGAAATCTCAACTTCTGTATATTGAATGGTACGATCCTCTTCCTTTGTTTATTACTTACTCTGTGCCGATTCAGTGTTGATGGCTGCAATATGTTTAAGATGATGATATATGGCACCAACAGAATCTAACATGAATGCCACAACATTATGAGCATGAGAGTTAATTATGAATGTGATTCACGAAGGTAGAACAGCAGTAGTGAATGAATTATAGAAGCTTTGATCACGAAGAATAATTTTACAAACATGAGATATAATGCTCCACCAACTTACTTTTCTGTTTGCAGGAAACAAGAAACCGTCATGGATTATCTAAGCAGAAAAGCAGGTGGGGGGAGGATGACAAAACATGCACCGATCTAAATCTCCATCTTGACTTCGATGAACTTTGGTCCTATATCTCAAAAGATGAGCCAAATTTGTTGAGACTCTCCTCGTACTGAACATACATCGGATTACATCAAAGGAAGTGATGTGCTGTTTTAACAAAGAACACAAGAAATACGATACAAACTTCTACATATAAATTATACATAGATCACATGACCTCCAAGGCTGTAAAATTGATGACCGATGAATGTGCAGATCAGGTGTAAAAAAAGAAATAGGATGAGGTTTAGGAACAACCAAAGCATTTTTTCACTGGGGCGAGCAAAGGATCCATGAAGGCTGAGGATTCAAGAGTATCCTGAGATGATAATTTTGGAGGAAGATGTTTCAAAAATGCTTTCACTGCTCCAGAAACACCATCCTCGGTTTCCATGGATTTGGCCAATATCAAAGCATTTTCTTTGACCTATAAATTTTAGAGATTCATATAAGCTCAAATCTTATTTCACTGTAACAATCATACCGACATAATGTAAATATTAGAAGCAAAAATCGTAAACCACAACATGAGACAACTATTAAATAATGGTAATTGAAAGTTGACACGAATGCTAGTATTCAAATTCAGGATTGAATTTAAATATTAGCACTCACTCTTGAATTTGAATATTTATGTCAATTTTCACTCGTCCTTGTTTAAGTATTATCTCCTATTATGATTTATGTTTTTTGTTGCTGATATTTGTATGTTATTTTAGTATGATTGCTTTTGTATTGATAAAAAATAAGATTGAGATTGTACAAATCTCTCAAATTTATAGTCAAGGAAAATGTCATGGCACTAGCCAAGGCAATGAAAACAGAAGATGATGTTTCTGGAGCAATGAAAATATTTTTGAAACATCTTCCTCTAAAATTACCATCTCAAGATTAATTTTAGAGGAAGATATTTCAAAAATACTTTAATTACTCCAGAAATACCATCTATTATTTTCATGACTTTTGCTAGTGCTACAATATTTTTCTTAACTTGTAAATTTGAGAGATTCCGTTAAAGCAATCATACTAATAGAACATACAAATATTAAAAGTAAAAAACACAAACCATAATATGAGATAACACTTAAAATAATGAGTGGAAGTTGACATAAATGTTAGTATTCAAATTCAAAAGTGAATTACAATATTAATGTCAACTTTCACTCACCATTATCACCATTATTTGAGTATTATCTTCGATTGTGATTTGTGCTTTTTATTATTAATATTTGCATATTATTTCAATATGATTGTTTTAGTGCTGATAAGAAATAATATTGAACTTGTATGGATGTCTCAATTTTATAGTCAAGGAAAAAATCCTGACGTTGGCCAAGGCCATGGGAACAAAGAATGGTGTTTCTAAAGCTGAAAGCATCTTTGAAATATGTTTCTCCAAAAACACCATCCTTTGTTTCCATGGCTAGTGTCACAACATTTTTCTTCACTTGTAAATTTGAGAGATCCATACATACTCAATAATGTTTCTTATAGGCACTAAAATAATTATACTGAGCAAATATTAAAAGCAAAAAACAGAATTTGAATATTTTCATCAAATCGCTTACCATTATTTGAATATTATCTCCTATTGTGGTTTGTACTTTTTACTATTAATATCTGCATATTATTTTAGTATGATTGTTAGGATTGAGCTTATATGGATCTCTCAAATTTACAATCAAGGAAAATGTCGTGGCATTGGCCAAGATCATGAAAATAGAGGATGGTGTTTCTGAAAATTTTGAAACATCTTCCTCTAAAATTACCACCTCATGATCAATTTTCAAAAATACACTTCATAAACACCATCCTTTGTTTCCATGACATTTGATAGTGCCATAACATTTTTCTTAACCTATAAATTTGAGAGATCCATACATGCTCAATCATGTTTTTTATCAATCTAAAACAATCATACTGACATAACATACAAATATTAGAAGCAAGAAACACAAACCACAATAGGAGACAATACTCAAATAATGGAGAGTGAAAGTTGACATGAATGCTAATATTCAAATTCAAGAGTGAATTCTAATATTCAACTTCAACTCTAAATACTAATTAAGGTTTTAAGGACCAACAATAAGACGCAAAATGAAGTTTGTATGTTAATTTAGCACCAATCGGATGCTTAGATAGTAAACATAGATAATGAGATCTGATTTAATGATTTGCTGCAAATAAGAAAGAGTCAATATCAATCTCAGTATGGCAATAAGTGGTTTCCTCTCATCTAGTTCTCATACTAGTCACTGCTGTCTTTTACCACAGAACCACCACCTATCTATTGTGACATTGTGTTTGTTTTTGATAAAATGGAGTTGTGATTTTTTTCATATTGAGGTATTTAAAGAAGAAATGAACAAAATTATAACACATGGCTAACAGAAAATATATCAATAGAAACAATAATGACTTTTTTGAGATGGAAGACAAACTATTTGACAGTAAGCATCCAAACGGAAGAAAAGGAAGGCTTATCAATCACAGATTGTTAATAAGAAAGAATGAATAAATTTACTTCATGATTATGGCATTAAAATGATTGTTGAGCCAACCAAAATATGCAAAATTGTATATCACTGTATTGCAGACCTAATATCTTACTAGTATGATCATGTCAAGTACCAACAACCATTAAGAAAGTATATAATGCTTGTAAAAATTAACTACCAATCAGATTTAATTCCAAGTCATATTTAAAAAATACTTAAACTCTAAAAGGACAACTTGAAAAAGAACTATCACTGTGATGATAGGAACAAAAACAATAAATAAGAGAAAAAGGATCAAGTATATCCACCTCGGGTTTCATCATAAAGTTTATTGCATCGACCAACTTCTGCAATGAAAATTGATCGACAGGAATAGGTGGAGGTCCTAGTCCCCTAGCATGCACTCGCTCTCCCCAAAAGGGTTGATCACCGAAGAAAGGTATGATGGTTGTCGGACACTACAAAGCCATGGTTAATAAGCAAATTTTGATTGGAATATAAGAACAGCGAAAAGCAAACTAAAACATATGAAAATTAGTACAGCAGCCTTAAGCCCAGCAGCAGTTGTTCCAGCCCCGCCATGATGCACCTGAGATGCAAACCACAACAATCAATTCAGAGGAAGGCTCACAATTTCACTAACTAGCATTGTGTCTTTGACATTCTATATAACAAAGTATATTACTAATTTAGAGAAATGAATGTCTAGAAAAAAATAATATTGAATTCAAACAGGTACATATTTCTTCAGGTACTAGATTTTGCCTACCTTACAGGCATATTACGTGTAAACTGTGAAGTCCGTATAACTACCTTATGACATGCATAACATTGTTCTGAACCCCCTTGTCCCTCTATAATATTAAGGACATGTTAGGAGCTGACATATTCTTCCATTTTCCCCAAAAGTACCATCTAAGATGGGCACATTTTCAAATTGGTACACTATGATTTCACTCGGATTGATAGATATTGATCAGTATTTACTAGTCTGGGTGAACAATGAGACAGCCCACCCCTTATGAGCGGTATAGGGGTGGTAACCACTGTGAATCATGCTTACTGCTCGACTTCAGCCCATCACGTGATTGGTACCGAACGATAAGCCCACCTGATGGTAAACCCAGCCCTCAGTATTGTCACTAGATCAAGATCCGAATCCTTGAGGGAAACACTGCGTGGGTGATCAGAAACCAAAAAGGACAGCCTTAGACAGAAAATTCTAAAAACAGAAGTCTTTTTCAGCGAATCAACCTTCTTATTTTCCTAGAGGAAAGAATGACAAAACTAATCATACAAACAGATTTCTCGGACATCCACATATTTCAAGCAGCTTCTGATATTTCTTGTTCAGTAATCTAGACTCAGCATTACATTGATTTATGTTTTCCAATTCGACTGGGTGCTTGGTCGAGAGAAAGGAAAAACACATTTAACAAAAATGATGGGAAAATCTCACTAATGAAAATGATAAGCTTTAGTAAACATAAAATCCTACAAATACACTACTTAATCATTAGTTGTAACTTAACAACATTAAGACCCAATGCAGCTGTCACACAGGGTCATGCACAAGCAGACGCCTGCAAATCAGATAAATCCACATATTATAAGGTTCCTGCTTTCCTCAATAAATGTCATAAAAGATCTGGCTTCATACAACAACCAAAAGTAGCAATAACATATACCATAAGCGTTAAATCTGAGGCTTACCACTGCCTTGCACTGCAAGAATAGCCAGTCATGTGGAACATTATCCAATGAGTAAACAAAATCCTTGGGTTCCGCCACTGAAAAAAAAAAAGGTATACTTTTGAATTATTTGTCGAGGCCAACCATCCAAAGACGAACAAATATAAACTGTAATATAAATATTATGCTTACAACTCCCAAGGCCACCCCAGCCCTTGTTAATGATGCCTCTCTGTTTAGTGATACTCAGTGCCTCCACAATAATCTCCGTCATTTTTCCAGGCTCTTGAACAGGCTACTCATAAAATATCAAAATAAAAAGTGAACAATAATGAAAAATAATTTGTAACAAAAGAGGACCAGGGTTCTTATGATAAAACATCAAACACACTAAGAGAGGCATTGTAGGATAGAATTTGTAATTGTGATGACAATCCCTACCAACAGTGAAATTCCATATTTTGTACACAGTAAAATGTATCATGATAATAATACAAGTGGAGCAACTTATCAAGAAAATATAGAAAATAACATGACAATCCAAGCATTTGAAGATGACTACGTATCCACTAATGAATTAGATACTGGTTTAACAGTATTAAAAAGTTGAGACCAGTTCATGATATGAACAGTTGATCAGGCTCATGCTTAAATAATTTCAATTTTCATAGAGCCTAGAGGTTAGGAATTCAACTTAATTGCCACCATGACTTTTCTTTGAGAAGGCATGGAAGAGTTTCCTTGCTGTAGTTTATCCCAAAAACGTTCTGATTATGGTAAGTTTTGCTTCTTTATGACCTGGTTAATTAGGGTTTTGGCTACAACACTAACCTTTGTACTTGCAGGAGCAAAAATATGACCACCGACCCCATATTGGTGGAAGACACATGCATAGGGCTGCCCTTTTTGAGTTTCCCCTTGGGCTGAATGGATGGGTGGGATGCAATCAGCAAAATGATTTTCCATACTGCGCTAGACATTGGCCCAATCTAACAACTTGCCATTTGACAACTTATCAAAAGGGCAAACTTGTCCTTTATCATTAGCATATGATATCGTGGATAAGACCTCTTTTTTTTCATTCCTTCATCCTCTTAATCTAAAACCAAAGTTCCATCCCGCACAAACAAACATGAAACTTAATAAGCCAGATGAATTTGCATTATAGATGAATTTGGAAGCTCCTCACTTTCATGACTGTCTTGAAATCATCATCGATACAATATTAAGCCATCCATCATATAATATACCCTTTTAGAATCATACCATTTTCCTCATGGACCATCATGCCATTACATTCCAAAAATATATGAAATTTCCTATAAAAAGATATGAGGTGGACACAAAAAGGGAAAGAAAGGATAAACAGAGAGACAGAGAATTCAATTAAAAAAGAAGGTGCAAAATATTGATTGCCCTCTGTACTAACTCAATCTTATCACCAAAGAATCACAATAATGAGAGTGACTTACCAGCACAGACTAATTGTTTAGAGTCAGTATTAATATTCTAAATTACAAGAATGATAGGGTATGCTGCAACTTCTCATGAATAATCTTGATATCTAAAATCTCATATATGCAGTTTTCTATATGCCATATTACAAGATGGTCAAGTTTTGGATGAAACAAATCTGGCCAACCCAAAAAATCACTTTCTTTGTGTATCAAGAAATTAAAGCAACATATTTATAATAAAGCATACAGCCTGTCTACGACACTATAATGACTGATATGCCAGAAGATTTATCAAACATGCTAGAGTCGATATAAAGACTCGAGAAAGTCAGAAAACCAACATAGAAATCTACTTAGTTAAAGTTTTACAAATGGTGTCGTGATTACAAATCAGTACACCTACAAGAAGGATAAAATCAATACTATATCTACAGAAACTAATGCATAGAATGTTACTGTCAACTAGCATCGATGATTCTAAGAATCTTTTGAGGGAATGCAAAACAAGGTAAGTGCACTCAGGAAGCAATAGTACTTTGCAGATGCTAAGGTTGATAAATGCATAGTTTCTTTTGAGATGACTGAACTTACAAGGCTACCAAAACCAATATAAATAGGCTTTTCACCAGCTTCCAGCCATTTCACAAGTGATTCTGGAGGTTCATAATTTGATGCAAGGTCAAGGAAACAAAATCCAACCACATCAATTTTGGGTCCCCAATCTGCAAACAGTAGCAATAAAAAAGATTCAAAATAGACAGGTTTATGTCGAAGAAGAACTGTCACACTTGCCTACACCAACGATCAAAATGAAATATATGTTTACACTTATGGTTAGTTACACATTATATAACATAAAACATACGCTACTTTTCTAAGGTAGATAAAATATTTGTTGCAATTGTTGTTCCTTTTGTTTCCTAATAGTGGAATAGTTCATATGACATACTTTTTTTTGTCATGTTAATAAAACCAAAAGAAAAAATAAAAAAAATTAGTGTCATGAGCCAGTTGCTAGCAAAAAATAATATAGAACATTAGAACATTTAACATTCAACCCCATACTGACCTATTATTTGAGTCTAAATTTGTGTTCTCATGTCATATCATCTAATATTTACATTTCATGGCGTAGTTTATTTTTATGATTCATTTCATGATGTAGTTTAACATTTACAGGCAAACCAATCGATTAATCATTAGCCGCTTAATTTAAAGAATTACCTTTTGGTTTTGGAACAAGATGTGGGCTCCATATATATGCATGAGGTATGTCAGAGGCAGAATCCTGTGCACCACTTAAATAAGTCACCGGTCGCAGTTTCAACTTTCTTTTTCTAAAATCATTTATCATATCCCGTATTCCAAGCCAAATCATAGAATCGACAATCTGATACGAAAGCTGCAAAATAGAACAAAAATCTTCTTAATCAGAAGAGGGCACAACAAATAGCTCAAATGTATACAAGATGCCAATCAAAACAAATTGCATTGGTCATTCCAATATGATATGCCCATTTTATATAAACTTTTCTAAAACCAATCCAGTTTTGATCAATTTATTAGCTTTGTAGTCAGAAATTGATTAGAATTAGCTAGAATCGATCAAACACAACCAGATTTAGCTAATACTAGTTAATTTGACAACCTCAGAAGGAAAAAAAATTATAAAAGATAAGGAGAATAAGAAAATCGTTGTTAACTAAAGGCAAATATATAATTAATATAAAATAGAAGAAATGTTGATATTATTTGCTATTTGTTAGAACCAACATATTTATCATCTACCACCATTGTAATATTTATCATCTAGCATTGATAATACAGAGAAGGAAACGATACAAGAACAAAGAAAGAAGAAAACAAAAAGTAGCCCTTAACCCTATATGGGATCAGGTATACCATAATATAGAGGAAATGTCAAAAAACACACAATTAATCTACATCATCTAAAAATGCACCTATATGGTGGATATAGAAGCTCCAAGCTACATATACATATTAATTTTTTCATTAAAAACTATATTTTATTTTTATATCCTATAAATCTTTTATCTTTTAATAATATTATTATTTTTTAAGATTTTTTTCTTGGTTGATACCGATCTCAGCAATATGGATACCAATCTAGTCAAATGTATCTCCCCAGCCCATACCAGGATTTTAAATCTATGGATAAAATCTCCGAAATAATTCAATAGCATAACTATAAAAATTATAAAACCTAAGCTGATGTCAAAAGCACAAATAAGCTCCTTGGACTAGCTTACATATACAATACTATACCACACTCGAGTTCTTAACCAGATTAATCAGACATGTTCAAGAATACTTTGATATTTTGATACACAAAAAAATAACCAACCAAGCAACATCACTTATTAGCAGTTGAGAGTGGGAAATATTATTCTTACTCTATATCCAGCAGATTGCTTGACACGGGAAAGAGGATGCGGAAATTCACTAGTTGGTCTGAAATTGTGACAAATAATTAGATAAACACACTTCCACATTTAGGTTTAGCTAAAAGCCGATTAAGCATATGAATATTTAAATTAATAACTTCAATTGGAAGATAGGTAAACATTACCATAACCTAAAATTTATGATATGCTAAACCAGAATGAAAAAAGGGAAATAAGATCTCACGTCCATGGCATTGTGAAAATAATGTGAATTGGTATTTTCAGCGCCTCAGCAATATGGGTATGTCCTGAATAAGCAAATCCAAGTCAATGATTAAACTTGAAAGTCAAATTGCAAATTATGAAGGCAACTTCATCGTCACAAAAAAGGAATGAAACAAATATAGAAAGAAATTCATCATCACCAATTGTTAGCCACACCTAAAATAAATGGTTAAACTTCACATATTATAAGCATTTTCCTACAAGTTCCCATATTGTGCAAGCTCATCAAACTATGCCAAATATGTTCAACTTTCCCATGTGCATATAATGAAACAAAATATTTCTATTTAATAAGACGATTGAATTTGCTTTAATGCTAAACAAGTAACTTGATTTAGCATAGGATTATGGAATCCTAACAAGCTTACAAACAAAGAAGAAAAAACTTAACGAAGCAGCATATAAATGCCTTTATATAGGGCCAGATATATCAACATTTCCCAACTCTGAGATTCATACAATGCAATGTTATTAGTCAAACAAACAACCATCAAGTTCTCATATTTTTCTCATCAATGACAGTCATTAACTTGTTTACACTAGCATGAAAGACAACACTAGTAGCAACGAACATTGCTGCATAGTTAACATACTATAAACTCAAATGCTACTTTGGAACAACTTGAGGTCTTCAACTCTTGAAGATATTATTTTAGACACAATAGTTGGCAAATGCCAGTGGCAAAGCTTAATATTGCACCTAAGCTTTGAACCACAGCTAAAACTTCATTTTTGTTCTTGTATGTGAGTATGCCATTAAAGATGATATCAACTTGTTTTTCAATCATCAAGGATGCAACTAATATGAAATTTAAGACCCTTGCATAATGATGGCAAGTCCTTGCAAAGAAAATATGAAAGACAATCTTCCTTCAAAAAACCATAAAAAACATGAATCGTGATAAGGTATCTTATAGCTTGATTGATTAGTCAAATAATGATATAATCCATACAACTTCCACTATGTCTTGCATCATCTTGATGATCTGATCAAGGAAATATTTCCTTAACAAAGATTTATCAAGGTATCTTTAGTTTTATCGAATCGATAAAACATCAACTTAGCAACAAGAAAACTCATAACCTTTCTTTAATTACAACATGTATAATTAAATTATCATGACAAGTATGATAATTAATGATTGTTTAGTTCAAGATATGCAATACTGTACCGTACCGGTGTTTCGAGATTGGCTTAGTACGGTACGGTACCATGTACCGAGCGGTACACCAGGGCGTACTGAGCGGTTTTATATATTTCTTCCTATTACTGTAGCACTATAGCACGTTCCGTTCGGTAGCGGCGGTCCACGTACCGATATGCCGTCGGACCGGTACGTATCGCCCGTACCGGGCGGTACCATTCGAAATTACATACCATGGTTTAGTTCCCATATATAACTATAATAAACACTTTAATTTTTTTCTGTTCCGATTAATAGTGGATTAGTTCCCATAGGTAATTATGTTATTCCATCTTTCAAAAGATTAATAAAGAATTGAATTAAAAAATAGGAAGAAAAAACACAGGATTGGTAGAGAACAATTTTCTGAAAATATGCAAATCCTGTAGAATATGCTCATATTCCATTAGGAATCATACCATAGTCATATTCTATTGAACTATTTATTGTTGCTAGCCAAACATCACGTGAACTGTATAAAGCAATATTTATTATACTTATAAGTGCTACTTGCTAGGAGGTTGAGCCTGACCTTTGTCTTTTGTTCCATCTCCAGAGTTAGTTCTGATAAGGGGGAACATTATAAATTAGTGTTTGTAAAAATCCTTAACTTATTTAACATGACTCCCTCCTAGTTCACCATTAGTTTAACTCTTACTTCCCTAAAGACAACATAAACAAATTGAATGAAGAGTCATCACCATGATACTCTCTCCGACCCATTGTATCTTTGTAACTATGCCCCAATAACTATTCGCCAAAGTAGCTAGCATAACGGGCTTTGATTTGAAATTTCAAATCATAAGATTTCTCCATTGTCAATTTTTTTTCCATTTACAAAGTGCTTAATGTAGTTCTCACTACTTATTAAACCATTCATACATTAATGAAGAGAGTGAACCATGTTCCTTTAGACCTAAGAAGCATAGATACAGACATGGGACACTGACACAACACGAACACAACAACGCGTCAATTTAAAAAAAATTAGGACACACACACACACACACACACACACACACACACACACACACACACACACACACACACACACACACACATATATATATATATATATATATATATATATATATATAATATTTGATTTACATGAGTTTTATATATTACTCAAATTATTATATTTTACAATTTAACAAAGTTATTATAACAATTATAGTTTATACAATTTACAGTTTATTCAAATTATTATAGTAATTTAATCAGGGATTCAGAAGCAGTAAAAAACTCAGATTAAAAAAAAGATAGGTTACTAATATGTTAACAATTTAATCAGAAGTAGTAAAATAACTAAGATTAAAAAAAACTAAAAAATAAAATAGGTTAATAGTTTAATCAGAAGTAATAAAAAAAAACCCAGATCAAAAAATAAAAAATAATAAAAATAATTATATGTTAATAATGTCTTTTGCAGTAAAACAAAGCTAAACATTAGTATACATTAAACCTTTGGCTTGCGACGCCACATGGCTGAGGAAGAAGCTTTATAAAGGGGCGACGATAGTGCACGACTCTGCCTCTGCAGAGGGGCACTCGGGATGGATGGTCCGATGGCAGCGTGTGACTTCACCTTCGCAGAGGGGCACTCAGGGTGGATGGTCCGACGATAGCGTGCAACTCTGCTTCTGCAAAGGGGTGCATGGGGTGGATGGTCCCACAATGCACAATGGCAACGCGCGACTCTACAGAGAGGCACTCAGGGCGGATGGTCCGATGATACACAATGACAACAAAGGGAAGGCTGGTGATGTGCTAGGGTTCAATCGGGACAGGAGGTATTCAACGCCAAAATCCTCCCTGAATCCGTGAGGAAGAAGGATTCTAAAGGTTCCCGGGACCTCCGTACGTGCCATCGAGCCAGATTCTGAAGGTTCCTAGATGTCTTTGCACGCGACCACCGAGTCCGACACACAAACGGCGTATCCAACGAATTAAAAAAAATAAAAATAAAAAAAGATGCATGTTGAACGTATGTTCAGTTGTGTCGGAGACGAATCTGTGTACGACACATGTCGGACACGGGTACATCACCCAAATCATCGTGTTTGTTCTTCCCAACTTTAGACCATGGATTATCAAGGTTGAAACCAAAACAACCTAAGGCTGCATACATTAACCCTTTCCAAACTCCACATTTTATTTATACAATGTCAATAATACTCCTCTATCAAAGGATTATTTTTGTCTCAGGTGCTGATATCATGTTGGTTTTGACCTTACCAATAGGAACAAAATGGAAAGGACTCCGTAGAAACCAAATCAAACACACCACATTGATCTACATGTCTACATACCCTCATCATGGCACCAAACCCTATAAGTGCACTAGGGCCTCCCACCCATGGTGGTACTTCTCTCCTCTTCCACCTCCACCTCCTCATCCTCCTCTGTAGCCACACCACCTCTTCTCATCCTCTTCTTTCTCACTTTTAATGCCTCGGTACGTATCAAATCCATATCGGTTCGGCTAGCAACGATACCTAAATTGCATTCCTTGATATAAACCATGTAGTTTATTCAATTTTAAGATTTTCGTCAAGTTTCTACAATTTCTGTTTTATTTAGTCTTAAATCTGCCAAATGTTTAACTTGTATTAATAAAACAGAGGTCTGTTTACTTAGGGTAGTGTGGTCATATATCAATTTCTATGTTCTTGGAGGATAAATAATGGATTCTAATAATATCTATATGCAATAACAAAGACCAAGAGCAAAAAAAAAACAACCTATGCTACTTTCAGGTAACAATACAGAGATTCAGATGAAACTAACCATATGCCGGTGGATTTGCAATTATGGCATCCGCTTTGAAAGGAATACCAGTGTCGACATCAGGATCCTTGCAGGCAGGAAGTAATGAAAAAATGATTTCTTTAATCTGTTTACGTTGAATAGGTATCTCGGAAGGTGCAGAAGGTAAGAACCCTTTATTCTTCACCATATCTGGAAAATTAACATTGCATGATATAAAGCAAAACTATCAAAACATAAATTCATTTGACTTTAATTAACAAGTTAAGAAATGATGCACATACATTCAGCAAGGACCTTTGGGTCTCCACCTAAAGGAAAGAATTCCAGTCCAGCAGTCAATACAAACTCCTTGAAATTTGCATGAGTTGCTAGTCTAACACGATGACCATAATCCTATATAAACATATTCAATAGTCACAATATAGTAATCTAAAATGTAAAATGTTAATATCAAATAAAGCAAGTACATATACCAACAACACTGTTTGGTTAAACACCTGAGAAGGATGTCCATTGTAAATAGAACTAATATTCCAATATAAAATATAACAAAATTATATTCCAAAATTTGTAGGAAGCACATTTCTTTCTGAAATTGAGAATTACTAGCAATGGCAACAATATGAACCATTTAAAGATATAAATTGATTATTACATGTCGTAAGGTAATCTTCAACCAAATACATCCAAAATATGTCTTTCTGAATGAGTTTCTTATACTAATCCAATAAGACAAATCTTTTTGGAACAAAAATTCTTAATTCATTTATGTCAAGTCCCAAGTGCATAAAGGGTGATCTCAACATACTAAAATCAAGATGAATAAAAATACATGAACTTTGGCAACAACAACATCATAAACAATTAGCAAAGTTTAAAAATTAAAAAATAAAACCCAAGATAATCTTTCCAGATGCTTTTATAATTTTACTCAGAATGGAGTAAAACGACCTGTTATACCCTAAAGACAAAAACCTGAAGTGAGTTACAAAATATATACTGATGGTAATTATTAGTAATACATCACAATTCGAGATAGCTAACCTGTAAACGTTTTCCAATCGCAACAAAGGGCTGCACATCACCTCGTGTCCCAACAATAAGAATGACAATTTGCATAGGAGGTCGATATTGGAGATCTGTCGAATCTAGTGGCTCTTCATCAACTGTTTCACCATATGCATCCTCGGATTCTACTTCTAATGATGTAGCTTCAAGATTGCTCGGAACATCAACCACAACAGTTCCATCATCTTTCACTGTAGCAATTCGATTTAGCATCTTCATCTGCACCATACAAAGAAATAAAAAAGACAGAACGACTGTGACTCTAAAAATTTATGTTTCAATTTTTTAAGCCACCAAAGGTCAAACAAGCCCTTAGTTAAAGAGATCAATGCAACAGTAGTAGATTGTCTCAACATATAAATTGAAACTGACTATGTGGAAACAGATGTAAAGTGACAATAATTTTGCAGCATCAAATGCTATATACTAAAGAAAACTCTTGTAATACATCAAATTACAACACACCCCAAAAACTATAGGATGCCAAGAGGCTCAAACCTTCTGTTTATCAGAAATCTTATCATCAAACAATTGAGCTGTTGGATCATCATGGGGAATACTTTGCTTACGTCTCTCAGTCTTTGACCTTTCCAGATTTGGCTTGACTGTGGTTGTTTCTAATCTTTCAGGACAGTTTGTTCCTCCAGGCATCGTATTTGCCCTAGGAAGACTTCTGTCAACTAGAAATGGCAAAAAAAAGAATTTAGACATTGCACAATAATACAAAAGAAAATTTTGACTTCTTGGACAGTAGAAAATCAGCTGATTCATGTTACCACAAGTTTGGCATATACAGAAAGCAGAATCAATTAATAATTCCAGCTTCATTTTAAGCAATCAAAACTAGAATAATCAAGATGTAATGGCGATGATTAAAAAAATGTTATTTTAATTTCACTGTTTATAGAATGACTCTAGAATTTATTGAAGTACAAGAATTCATTTCATTTTTGTAACTAGTCACAAAACTAGCTTCTTCTGAACATAAGGCCCAGAAATTCTCGACTTGAAAAGCTATATATTTCAAATGAGAACCTTACATTATGCTTCAAATCAAAGAGAAACATCTGGAGTTATCAAATCATGAAAGGCAACAAAGATGTGATCACCACTTGCTAGCAACTGACTTGCACTGGAGACATAAAAATTTCACTATATATATATATATATATATATATATATATATATATACTGTGTGTATATATATATGTATGTGTATATATATACATACATATATATATATATACATGTATACATGTATACATGTATACACATATACATATACATATACATATATATATACATATATATACATACATATACATATATACAAATACATATACATATATACAAATACATATATATATATATATATAACTTAATAAGCTTTGGGTCTTTGCTAACGTAGAGTTGTTCACACATCTCCTGCAGAGGACAATGGTAGAAGCAACAAGAGACAACTCTAAGTGAAACGATAATTTCTTTAAAAAAATCTAATATATCTCTAGCCTGAGAAAGAACAATGACAAGAGATGGGGGAAAGAATCAAAGAACTAATACACTAACTCAAAGTTTGTTTTTCTATGGATACAGGGGACCACATCATGAAGAAAAATGCAAAAAAAAAACAGCTTGGTAAACCTTCTTAAACTAGTACCAGCAAAGATCCAGCGCTAAAACCGAACCCACAATTGCAATAACGATCGCTTTCAATTCCTAGAATGCACCGCATGGTTAACCCTTTCGGTTCATTGCAACAGAGTGATTCTTGGACAACTTCCTCTCAGTTACTTGTCCGCTCAACAGTGGGGACACAAAACCAGTCCAGAATTCCCCATCTGGCCTGAATCAGCAAACTTCACTCTTGAGATCCGCCGTTCCTCAAAACGCATCAAAAGGACCGATTCTCTAATCTGAGATCACATTCTCATACTAATTAGAAGCTTCCATTTTCACATCCAACCCAACCCAACCCAACCCAAAACACCCCCGAAACATGATCCACAGGTTCAATCACTCAAACGCCCCCTGGCATGACCCACCGCATCGCATGTGCGGCACCAGACAACCCCCGAATCCGAACCCGACCTACAAGAGGCTGAGGAAAGAATCGAAAGAGTCGAGAAAATGAAAGCTCCCGAGGATTACCGGCGGGCGACGAGACCGATCCGTTGCCGTTCATCTCCTCCAGGACGCTGCCGTTCTCCATTCTTGCCCGCTTCTTCACGGAACTTCTCGCAGCCGGCCGGAGAGAGTGAACGGGTAACAGAGAGAGAGAGGAGGCGGGATCTGATGCTCGCCGAGGAAATCAGGGAGAAGGGCAAGAAGCCAAGGCGAAGTCGAAGGGGATCGGACTCGTGTTTCTTTATGCCTTATTTTGGCCTGCGGGTGGCGACAGCGAAGCACCCACGTGGTAGTAGAGTTCCTACGCGTTGGATAAAAAAGAAGACACCCCGCTTCGGACACCTGTCCGCAAATCGGGTCGGATCTCTAAACGGATTCGATAGCAAATTATTAATTCTCCTATTATTTATAATTATCGTAAGATTGTTTAATTTTTCTATTATTTGTTTTGTTAATGAGTATCTCAAAAAATCAAAATTAATTAAAAAAATAGTAATATACTTGATATAATCTACAGAATTTTGTAAGAAAAGAAGTTTTCTAGATCTCGTGTCATTCCTAATCAAATGTTACAATACAAGTATATACACATGATGTTATAATTTGATTGTGAATTATGCTTGGGTGAAGGAATGATTATGAGTTTAATCATCGCTTATTTAATAACGAGAAACTTGCATGTACCAATTAGTCATTCATATGAGTAATTCATGGGTCGAAACACATTATGATGCTCGTGTTCTTCCTTATTCTCGTTCTTCCTCTTTTGTATCCCCCCTTAAGCTCACATCAAAAATCACGATTATGTGATTTGATTAACCTACACAACTGTTGGTTCGAATAAATGGGAAGCAAAACATTATACGATCATCTGTGATTCATCACTCATCTTCAGAATGAGCATCCTTCACATCACGAATGCTACAATTGCAAATCCCCCTGTATATTTACTCGACGAATGAGCTTCATCTCAATCTCTGTATTGTTACTCGACGAAAGTAACATTATTTTTTATTCTTGTTGAATCTCGAATTTTGATGATAAAATTAATTGATGAATTTATAAATTTATTAATTAATTTTATCTATGTATTCATATATATATATATATATATATATATATATATATATACATGTATATATGTGTATACATATACACACACATATATATATATATATATATATATATATATATATATATATATATATAGATATTCACATTCAAATTCCTAAATTACAAATTTAGGATATCTAAAGTTTGGAAAGGATATATATAATAAATATATAATTTAAGAATTTGAGTGTAAAAGCAAGTACCTTTCTCAATCAATATCGTAATGTCTATTATTTGCTAGATTGAGCATTTGTCTTCTAATTGATTTATTTAGGTGTCTTGGACATCATCATCAAGCATGCTATTTTTGTAAAATTGGTTTTCAGGGAAGAACTAGCTTTATCAACTTAGTTTTCCTTGAAAATTTGTGTGGATCGTACTGTAATACTTATAATGCTTGTTGGTGGAATTATCCTGTCATGGAAATTTAGTTATCCAAATCGAAAAGATGTTTAAATCAAACCTTTTTTTCTTAAGGTATGTAGCAGTGTATGTTCAGTTATTATACTGTGTTCATGAATGAACATGCATTGATACACCAATGACTTGTCGCAATATGCCACTCAGGAAGAACATCAAAATATGAGCATTCGAATTAAGAGTGTCGAACAATTTTCTGGTAATCTAAACTATCATTCTAATTCTTTCGATTATTAATTAGTTCACAATCTACAGACAGACATACAGGAAGGTGTTATTTCAATCAAGATGTTGAAAGGTTAGCTGCAAGTACAATAGTTGTATCAGGAACAAGATTCATCACAAGTATAACATTGAGTAGCAGCGAGGAAAAAAGTCCTACCTAAAGTCACAAAATGATCATGAAAGCTATTCTTTACTCCGATGTGCTTGTCGGCTGTAATGCCCCTCCTGCTAATTAGATTCTTCTGCAACTAGACTCTGAAAGTAGAGACCTTTTGACTAGATTCATTAGCAAGTGGATCAAATCTACAAAGCCTTCAACTTAGGCTGTCTGAAACTTAACATGGAGAAGAACCACACACCACATGCACAATAATAATGCTGAGTCGATGACGACGGCGATAACCTATCAGATTTTTTTCTGAGAAAAAATTGAAGAGACTTGTAGGCAACAGTGACAGCCTTGGATATGTTCCAACCAAAATGCCTCTGTTCACAAGAATAATAATCTTCAGTACATCCTTCCTTTTCGATCTCACATTGGAGATGGAGGGACGCCACCATTGATCCATCACTTCAATGCGACAACAAAGCAACCAAACTAAATGATACTTGGAAGGCAAGGCTCAAGAGCAGTGCTCCCACACGATGATGATAAACAAGCTCAAAACCACAGTGTACAATAACATCCAGAATAGCATGACAAGCCTTAAAAGCAAAGCATCATAAGCAGGTTTAGTTTTCCTTCTTAGCCAGTCTTCTCCTTGCTTCCAAGTAAGGATAGATCTTCTGGTACTCCAAGATAGCCCAGACTAGGTTCCTAAGAGAAAATTCAGGCCACAGCGGGTTTGGATTTTGCAAGTGGCTCAACGAAGTCTGCCAAAGAAGAAAATTACTCAGCCGAGCCTCCCCTGATGTCCTAATAACAATGTCAGGGTCAGGGCAATCAGCAGTGTCTAAGTTCTCCTCTAAATCAGCCACAGTAACGTAACCGTTAATGTCCTCACACACCGATTCACCGTCACAATTCACATACCCTTGTGTTCTGAAGCTCTTCCTCGCACACGATTTTTTGATGGCTCGCATGATCTCATTGGTGGAAGTATAGGCGACGCAGATCGAGAGAACTGGCCCAGTGTTATCGGCAGTGTGTGTCATTGCCTTCTCAGCTGCCAACCTTACCGGCTCACTCAACAGGTCCAGGCTTCCCCAGAAGTTGATCCTAAAACCATATTTTTGCACAATGCTCTCCTCCTCTAACAACTCATCAATCTTTTCCTTCATCAGATCCATAAGCGACTGGACCTCCTCTGGTTTTCGCTTGAAGTTGTCAATACTGAAAGCATACACGGTCACATACTTCACGCCCATTTCATAACAGTATTGACAAATAGAGGTAAGAGTCGTGAATCCAACACCATGACCGGTGCCTTCTTTCACATTCCTTCGCTTGGCGTATCTCCGGTTCCCGTCCATGATGAATGCGATATGGTTGGGCATAGGACCAAGGGCGAGCACAAGAAAGAGGCACCTACGCAAGAAACGCCATACGCTTGCAAAGATGTTGGGTTCAGGTTTTCGACCATGCTTTTCCATTTCCAAATCCTAACATCCAGTAAAAAGGAATTATTAGAACTCAACAAATTTCAGGTACCTAAAAAGACAGACAGTCAAATTGTACCCACAAAGCCAAAAAGACAAGGAATTAGCAGACTTATTACGATCGAGGCAAGTATCACAAATCTAACCCTCTAACGAAGCAACTTCGTCTCCATATGGATTTGGCAGTTGTGCATATATGGAAAGAAATAGAAGACTGTGGTCGCTTCATCGCCAAGGAAAAGATCATCGGACGGCCATAAATGGCTCCGATTTAAGATTCATGGTATGAACGACCGAGAAAGATGATTTGGGAAATTAGATCAAACCTCGGTCAGCGGATGTCAGCGAGGAGGGAAGACCGCCACGCCGGTACTCTCCCACCTAGCTCCTGGAGCCGCGGCGGGCGTCGTCCCTCGGCCCCGCCTTCGGAGCCGCCGTCCGAGGTGCCAGCGACGAAGCCGGACCCGGTCGCGAGGTCGAAGAGAAGAAAGACGCGTGGACGCGGTGAGAAGTTGCCCGCCGCCGGAAGCGGGGGGAAGCGATGTGGATGGCGGCGGTGGGGTAGGGTTGGCACACGGAGAGACAAAATGGAGCGGCATATAGAAGGGAACGTGGGCTCCGGTCCAAATTAGGGCCTCCCTGTTTGGGCCTACAAGATTTATAATGGGCCAGCCCATTTAGAGCGAATCCATTTCTCCCTTTACACGCACTAAATAGTTTTACGGGGGAATAACAACAGATAAAGTAAGTACTCGAGAATTCCGTCTTACTCTGACCCAAACCTAAGAAACGACCTATAAATCCTCATTCAAAGACCCTCTCATTGCTATCTAATGCATTCCTTAAAATACGAGTTAGTCTATAATAGTAACAGCTGGAACTCCATTTTATTATTATTAGAGAGAGAGAGAGAGAGAGAGAGAGAGAGATCCTAAATGTTATTGGGTGAAGTATAAACAAGAGCTTCAAAGTGATTGCTAACGAGAAGTCATCTTCTCTTCCTTTTATATGTGTTAATCAAAGTAAGCTATCATCAGCAGGGAACTTGGTTGTGAAGTGGGATCATTTCATGCAGCCACAAAAGACAAGAGACAAAGCAAACCCAGTCAAAATATACAGAGATTAGCTGAAGAGCAGAAGAAGAAGTAGAATTGCTTACTGGGAAAAGGAACGAGAGGAAGGGAAGAGAAGCATGTAGAAACAAAGGCCATGAATGAAGAGGGCATACCTTTTCAACTTTGATGACCAAATTCCGGTGAGGAACGGACACACGAGGTAAGGTATACATATAGCTGAGGATGGGGGGGAAGACGGGTAGAGGATGATGACCTTTCAGAGAGAAAAGAGAGGCTAGAAAAAACATCAAGAGGAAAAAATAAAAATGTAAAGATAAAAAGAAAAAAAGCCTATTCCACCACAGACACGCACACACACACGGAACAGGAGCACCACAAACCAAGTTAAAGAGAGAACGGTGATGCAGACGCATACTTCAAACAGCTGATGGAATATATCAGTTGTTGAAGTCACCAAAATCGATACCAGACACACAACTGTTGGTAGGAAGTATATATCCATTTTGTTGAATTACACAATCTTATTTAGGATGACATACTTAAAAAGTAGAGAGGATTCATGCGAAGGGAGTGAATTAAGTTTCAACAAAAGCACAGAGCTTAAGAATGTCATACCAAAATATAATCAAACTCTTTAAGATGGTTATCATTTAGGGCTGAACAGGGCAAAAGTCAATTGGGGACAGCTAACGATCCGAAGAGAAATTAGAAAACAACAACAACAACTTGAGATAACTTTAAAAAGGGGATGGCATGGCAGAGCATGAGTGATCTTGAAATCCAAGTCTTGGATCTACATGGAGTGCTCCACTCCAGCACCTGGTCCCACTAAGTCCATTCATGCAATGAACCATAAATAAATTCATGATTTGAGTATGCTTATTTACAATGGCACCAAGAAATGAAAGAGTTTGATTTTCCAGCGGGTATCTGAAACAAGATAATGCATGTCAAGGGTCAGGTTTTCCCACCACTTGCTCATCACTAGAATCATATTCATCTTCACTCAGCTCTTCCTCGCTTGATTCATCTTCGGGAGAAGCGCCTATGTCTTCAGGCTTTGCGTATTTTTTACAGTATTCTGGATAATGAGGGAAAAACAGGAGCAATTAGAAACTGGAATACAAAAGATTGAAAAATCTTTAAAAACAACATAGAATAGCTAGTCTTTTCAACAGCGTAATTCAGTTTACATAGAAATTTAAAAAAAAAACTGTAAAGGTATTTTGGTTCCAAATGAGATAAATAATGAGTCAAGACTAACATTAGATCCTCTATCACACTTCAGCAGCCAACATATATGCTGTCTCAATTTTGTTTACTGCAGGTCCAGGAATTAGCCACTACTCTTATACAACTGATTTATTAGCAGAAATAAATCATGTCAAAAATAAATTAGTTTCAGAAATACAGATATGTCCAATGGTTCGCAAATTCTGGCAAGATAAACTACTTTAGAATCTTTCGTCAACCCATTAAATATGCTAAATAACAAGAAAATGAAAGCCAAATGTATTCACTACTTTCCTTTTGCACTATATCATGCTATACTTCCACATGATACAGTCCGCTAATCCCTTAGCTGCATCGATGCTGCATGTAGCAACTAGATTCATGCTGCAAGAAAGCAGGAAAGTGGCGAATATAATAAAGTAACACTTAGGTTCTTTCCTATGAGAATGCTGAAAACCTGATGCAAATAAACGGGTTTAATTACTACACTGGTTAATGCTGTTCCGATTCACAAATGATTGCTCCTAACATAGACTGATTCATAAAGATAATGGAGAATAAACAAATTCTGATGATGAAATATTTCCAAATCATGAAGCTATTGTGGTCTGGTTGGGTAATATCTATATTTCTTTTCTTTAGGTGCACTAGGTGTAAGATTATTAGGTAAGGCACATGGCATTAATACCACACTCTGTATCCCTCAGTATTCTTTATCAACTTCAACAAATAAGAAAAAAGTTCTCAAAATTTCTACACCAACTTATATTAGAATGATTTACTTTTATTTTTTACAAAACCAAAAAAACACTGTCAAGACAAAACTAACATCTAAGCAACAGTGAAAGGAATAACTCAGCATCTACAACCAATGCCTGACCCAAGTAAATTTAAAATATTTGGAACAGAATTTGTAATATCAGAAGATCAAAACAGTTAAAATTGCTTTAGAAGATATGTTTTATTTGCTAAGTAGCATTTATTAGGAAAACAGGAATGATACTACTTATACAAACTTCACAGGAAGAAATTAATATCTCATTGATTATTTGATTCATCAGACAAAGAATCAAATTTTTTTTTAGCATACATACAATCGAAACAACCAACTTAGAAAAGGTGGAAATTTTTAATTGGTTAATTATTTTGGTTGCTTATTCTCCAAAACATCATTCCAACTTAACTTTTAACAACTCCACATCTGGTGGAAAGTCACAAGTAAAATTCTACTCCTTTTTCCTTATTGGTTAAGTAAAGCCAACAGTCAATTACTTTTCAACTATCTCTTGCCACCTTCACATATAATTAGATTGGCTTATATTGAAAATCACTTAATGCAACACTCTCCCCACGACATCTAATTTTCAGGTATGCCATTATCATTCTGGGTGTTACCAAGCTAGAACCTCACAGCCGGAAGACAAATAGTTGATGCAAAGATTTCAAATTATAATCCATCATCCTTGTAGTTCTGGCAACGCGATTTACTAGTTTACAAAAGAGGACCACTAATTTTACAATTCAGACATAAACACAGGACAGAAAATGCAAAGAATGAGCTTGTTTTATTTATACTTGTCACTATATAATTAGTTCTTTTGGATCTGGACCCTCACTCTCAGTTTATCCTTTTAACCTCATAGGCTCATAGGCTACCTCATTTTGATACATTCTAACATATTCACTAGAAACAGATACATCTGAACCCTCACTCTCAGTTTATCCTTGTAACCACATATGCTACCTCATTTCGATACATTCCAACATATTCACAAGAAACAGATACGCAAGAGCAAGCTTCCGACAGACGCAGTTCAGTGCAATAAATAAACACCAAACTGATGGGAGAAAACCACCTAATTGGGCAACTTTTTTCTCTCTATCAAAATGAAGTCCCTACATTCATGTGCACAAAATGTTTGTATAGGACTCTGTTAGGAGACTGTTGCAGACTGCTATCATCTTACAGATGATGGAAAGAACCTAAAAAGTGCACAGATGAGAGATAAAACAAGCATGAAATATGTAGAATCTATAAACATATACATTAAGCTAAATAAAATCCATCACCTTTCACTTTTTGTTCATAAGCAGGTCGATCACGCATCATTAGTGCTGCAGCCTCCCCGTTCAATGGATCTGAAGGATTTGGATATAAAAGAAGTTGTGGAAGGAAAACTTCGAATACATTGACAAGATCTGACAGAAAAATAGCAGATCATTAACTTCCAACAAACAGAATTGGCTAATTGTCAGCTATCACACATTGCATTATATGCCAATTATCAATTTAACGGATGAAAATGATAAGGGGTAAGTTATATTACCAAACATGGGACTCCAAGTTTGGTTGATGACATCCAAACAAACTGAACCAGACCTGCAAATTTGGCAGGCTAAATATGTGAAATCTTAATATTCAGAGATTGTCTAAATCAGTGTCAGTGGGTAACAAAAAGTTACAGGAAGTGGAAGAATATATTTTACTGGAAAAATGAAACAAGATAAAATTGCACTCAAACACTCACATTTCATCTACATTAGGATGATATATCTTATTAACAAAGCCAATTGATGGAGATTTGTAAGGATAAGCATCTGGCAGTTCCACCCTCACCCTCCACACTCCTCCTTGATAAAGACCTGTAATGTCAACAATTAAACAAGAAACCCTCTTACTTTACCACCAGCGAGTCCAACAAAAGTAAACGAAATTATCAAGTATCGAGAGGCAAAAAAATAGTTCCACTAAAATATCAAATATAAAACACTAGCGATCAAATATAAAGGGCTGCATGGCCAATCTAATCATTTTCAATAGCTAATCCAAAAATCGCAATCGCACACATTAATGCTAAAATTTTAACCTCTAAATCTCATTGCAACAGCCAAAAAGGAACCAAAGTTGAGCAAGCAGTCGAGGTGATATGACCTACAGAAACTAGTAAATCAAATATCAAACATGTCAAAACCAAAATACAAGCTCTCTTTCTGATTAACAAGGAAATGTTAAAAGGGAAAGAAAAAGAGATGAAAGCCTCAACAAAACCAATAGTATCAACTCGCTGCTACTCTCCAACATCTAAAACCGACAAGACACTAATCGAGAAAGGGAACCAAAACAAGCATTACAGAGTGCCGACTCCTAATAAAAAAAAAAATGAGATCGTCAAGCAAAAAAGGAACCCGAGGCAGGAACAAATAGCGGTAGGGATTACTCTCGCTCGGGCCATGGAAATCCACAAAGAATTCTTGTATCCCATCGTTAACCGTCTCCACCTTGTAGTCACTCATCATCCTGCCCACCACAGGAAACAAGAACATGATCAGGGCAAACGAAACGAAACAATATCATCGCATCAAGGTCGCGTTCTTTTTTTTTGTCTGGGGAGATCTACAGTTTCATCAGGTCCATCTCGCGGCGCTTGCTCGGGGACGACATCTTGATCCCGCTCCGAAGGGATCGAGAGGAATCAAGAAATGAGATCGGAGCTGCGGGGGGTATAAAAATCGTTCTGTCTCGGTCGGCTTTCTCCTCTTTCGCAAGGAGGGGGGTGGGGGGGATGACGAGGGGAAAGGGGTTAGAGAGGACAGGGCGAAAGAAATAAGAAAAAAAAACGAAGGAGTGCTGTATTTGTAATTTGCTGGGATTCCTCTCTCAAAACCCACCGGCTTTTGGAATTATATTTCTTAGGTTCCCATCGCTTTCTTCACCGCCCTCTTCCTCATTTATTTTTATTCTTGGAATGATTGCATATCTCCCACCACAAAACCATTGATTTACACATTCATCCCTCTAAATTGAATTCTATAAATTGGGTGTTTTATATTTAACCGTTTATTTTTACTTACCTTTTTATAATTCCTTTTTACACATATGTATACCCTTTTAGTACTTGTATTTGTATATGTATTCTTTCAAAATTTATATACGCACTAATATCCTCATTAAAGCAACATATATGGATGTTGATCCGAAAGCAAAAAATTAAAATATTAGTCCGACACCAATATTATAGGGTAGGCAATATATTTGACGGTATACCAACATGTATCACCAAAAAAAAAAATGAAGAATTGTATATTAGATTGTACGAAAACATATGAAGTGTTATAAATTCGATACAAAAAAAAACCTTATATATATCTAGGCTTAGAAGGTTGTTTATAGGCCTAATTAGGGGGTGAAAAGAGATTATCTTTTTTTGGAAAGAGAGAAGTTAGAATATATTTATAAATTTAAAAGGGTGGAAATATTAATATATATTGTTGAGGGAATATATTTATATATACATATACATGTCAATAAGGAAAATTATGTGATTTTACTAATTGTCATGTTTATGTAAATAATGGGTTTGTTACTATTTTCTTTTTTTACCAATTGGCTGTGTGAAAATGAGGTAGACTTTTGGAGTTTGGGATGCCAAATTTAATGCTCGACTCCTTAGGATATAACAGTTTAACGTGACATTTTAACCACTATAATCTTTGCATATAGATGGAAACCTAATGCCCAACTGTTTAACAATGTAAAATGTGAGAATAGTCAAGATAGACAATCGTATCTTACAAGCAAAAAGATTTTAGCAATTATGATTTGGAGGAAAAAAAATTATGTCTTAACCAATTAATTATACAACAAAATGATAGCAAATTTTGTAATTTGATTGTAATTATGAACGTTGAATGAAGCGTTCATTCTTTTATGCGTTCTGTTGAACGACCACCAAATTTTGCCAAATTGAATTATGCAGTTGTTTATTGGTTTCCTTTTACTTCATATGAAAAAGAGGATAATAATAATAATAATAATAATAATAATAATTCATCACTTACGATGCACCAAAGCCGTTGGATCCGCAGGCATTTCTTCCATCAGCCATTCGAGGTATGTGCTTTTGTAAGCGAGACATCTAAATGCTTTACCTCTCTTCATGAGATGGGTGTTCTTTGAGCACTTAAATCTTTGATTTGTGACAGGAGAACAATCTCATGAATCACACCTGCTAAGCATATCGAGAATAAAAAAGAACAGCATAACTCATTGATTGAATGTACCAGATCACAAGGTAGGTTTTGTTCTTCTAAAGGAGGATTGAATTGGATGGGTCGACATCCCCATTCAAACCTAAATTGCAGGCTTGGAAAAGAAAATTCAGATGCTTGAATTTGTAGGCAAAAGAGCATGAGAAACATTCAACTTCATCAACAGCTACTGTAACTGATAAGAGAATTTGGCATCCTGTCCACTCTATTATGTATCAACATTTCCCACGAATACCATGAGAGATTTCATTGCAATAGGGTATTCAGTGAACACAGCTGATGTTGTTGAACCATGTATCATCCAAGTCAAGCTTCACTTAAATCATTGGGGGCATTTATATTCTGATTGGACAACAAAGATTCAATATGATAGCTGTACTGAATTTTCTGTAGGTGAAGCCATCAATTCCAATAGATACTATCCAAAGTCAAACATCCAATTGATCCAACTGGATCCAAACTATTTATATTCAGTGTAATAGCTATCAACAGTCATCACGATCGGTGGACGAGAAGAATTTTCTCATATGATTGGCCAAGTCAGTTCTTGATAGTGTGTCCTTGAAAACTTTTTCTTCTTCCTCTGTCCAGGAAAGTGCAACTTAAGCAGGATCCAGCTCACATTTCAAGTGGAGCTATTTCTCTGGGATGTAATACAATTAAAGGAGCCTGGTCATTCACACTGACAGCTATCCTGCCTCTCTCTTCCAACATGAACACAGTACAATAAAGGACTACTTTCTTAATGTTCAGGAGGCCGAGGCTATCTACTCAGCCATTTTAATATACCAGAATCAGTAGAAAATACTGTAGGCTGGCCAGTCAAAATTGACAATGCTTCTCGAAAACATGCACCCACAGGGATCTGGACTCGTATCCTAGAAAGCCACACAGCAGGTTGAAGTGTTTGATTCCTTTTTTATTGCTTTGGCCTGCCTGGTGGAACCAGTAGTAGTCTCGTATATGGGAAGTCTGTATCTTCCGTACTTCCTGCAGTACCTGGTATGATTATGCTGTGTGTTTTCCATTGTACCTCAATAAAGAAATTTATCATAAAGCAGAATAAATTATTGGCCACATATGCACCTAAGAACGCAAATAAAGTCTAACTTATGTGACTTATTAAGCATGAAGTTCAAACATTATAATCTACATTATAGAATGCAGTAAAATAAGTTCCACTGGGACCTCCTTCAGGCCAAAAGAAAGAAGGTAGGAAACAATTATAGACCAGATTATAGTTGAAAGTTACCACTCAAGGCATTGTTTCACCAATCATAAATTATATCACCAATATCATAGAGTCGATCACAATTGGAAATGCTTTCTATTACTAGATGTAATCTGCTTGTTCTTTTAAAACTTGAGGATTCTGGACATAATGATATCCTAGTGGCAAATGACAGATGACGACTTCACTATTTCTTATCGAATTGCTAATATTATTAGACAGCTCTAGAGGATAGAGAGATCAAGTGATGCACATAATTTGTGCTCCATCCAAAATATCCAGTATATTTAGAAAAGTGTATCAAAGCCACCGCCACATAAACAGAGATATCATATCCTCAAGCCTATTTGATAAGTGCCTGATTAATGGTGTTGTCATATACTTGAAGTAATACTAATTCAAAATACGTGATGCTAAAAAATAAGATGCATTTCTCAAATTTATGTTTACCACCTAAATAGGCAATCTAATATAAGAGAAAAGACAAAAGCACTGGAAAATTGCAAGTCCTCTGTTGTGCAAACAAAATGGAGAGATATTGATTCTTATTGAAAAGTAAGTAGGAATTGACCTCTTGAAGCTCTCGTTTGTCTGGTATTCAAAACCTTGTCTTAGCAAAAGAAGATACATAGAACATGGTCCTTGAAAGGATGAATGAGAAGGATAGTCACTCTTTCTTGCTAGGTGCTATGTCATTATAAACAGTTGCTTTCTAGTGGTGCTAATACAACATACAAAGGAGACACCCATAGCATCTATCACATAATGTGTGTTGAGGACCAAATAGAGATTGAAAGTGTTGGCCACTTTCTACATGCTTATCAAAACCTAATTACAGGGAGTATTCATGTATTGAATGACAATTTTTATCAGTATCTACCAATTTGGAGCAGTGAATCAAGTAAGAATGTAAGGCAGAAACAGGAAAACAGTTTAATTTTTTAGAACCAAACCTCACAAGTCATTAAGCATGCTTTAAATGAAAACTAAAAAGCAGAATGGGCTTTACTTTTTTGTTAAAATGATTCTGCAATGCATCTTCTTAGTCCATATCTAAGTTCCTCAGATTTGAGGTCAACATGACTTTGTAATTGTTTAATCCGTTTCCAACTTCTTGGTTGTTAGCACTTCAATTTATATAAACCATATGACGCTCTTACAGAACTTGCACGAAAAAAGAAAGAAAAGGTACCTGTAAATGTGACAGGTTAGCGCTTATTCTTGGAGTTCTTCTGAAGAGCATTTCCTGTCCAGACAAAAGTAAGTGCATGTGAATAGAGCTCCCCAGTTGAATAAGCCTCACCTCTTCTGGTACGTTAATGCTTTTGCAACGGAAGGATTTCTAGGATCCCTTGCCAATTCTCTCACCCAACTCATGATCTATCCCCTTATGATGGCTAAGCCCTCAATTAATGATGCATTTTCCCAAGATCATGACATCGTCATCATCTCTCCCAAGAAATGGTTGTAACTGAAGGCGGTGGAGGCTCACAATCTTCGTCGCGATTTGGAGATCTGCACTGGTTTCTTGCCCAATTATTTTCCAGCTTCAATGACGACTCCAAACCCTACTGCCTCAGCCACCGACCGCTATGCGTGCTTGGTCTTTCTATCACCACTTCGCGGCCGCCTTTTGCTTGCACTACAGAGAAGGGCTTGAACGAATCGACGAACAGGACATCGGCGAGTATGGTCGGATCGCTCCTCTCTTATGGATCTCGGTTGCAGAATGCCAACGGGCTCTAACCGAAGAGACCGCCAAGGCTCTCGCCGTGGCCATGTCGGAGGCATCGCAAGAGCCGGCACTTGGGGGCTTGCGAAGGATGTCAACGACGGAAACGATGGGGGTAGCCGCAGAGGCAGAACATCGAAAAATCTTAAGATGTGGGTCATGAATCAAGAAAATGGGGCACATGGAATTGTTCGAGGAGCGAGATGTAGTAAGTCGATAAGAAAGGGGCTATTTCGGAAAAGTACTCGTTTAAACCGTCTCCAACGACTTTTCCCGCCATGAGAAGCTATGCTTCTATTTGAGTATCACTTCTTATGTACCTACACTGACTCACCCACCCTTGTCTACCGCGTAATGACAGGCTGAGATATACGGGTCCCGCTAGTGCGAGGCTTCAGCCATTGCTTCGGTTGGCTGCTTGTTGATTGGTGCGACGCTGCTGATGAAATTTATACTTGATCGTCTCGGCTTGGTCAATGTGTGGTAGGAAACCGATCCCGGTTCGATTTTACGGTCGGTGATTTGGTTAAAGGTGGACGGGATTTTAACAAAGATAAGTGTTACAGAATACCAAAATATTCTTTTTCTAAAACAAAACTGGACGTTTGGCTTATTGTTGGGATCTAAATCTGTATCAGAGATAGAAATCCAATCTAATTGATGTTTGGTTCATGTAGATGAATTAAAATCAAGATCCAAGTCAATACTAAATGATGTAGCAATAGATAACACAATTTAATTGATTTTATAATACTTTTATTCATCAGTAAAATATATGAGCATGCATGCTTTTCCTGTGTGTAGTAAGGATAACCTTTCCCACCCATATAGTTTTTCTGTGAATGGAGCTTTAACTATATATAAAAAATATATGATAATGTAGAATTATCAAATATTTTTACCGGTCTCAATGATGATAAAATATTCATGTAACTAATCATAAGTAATTGAGACTTAGGACTTTGAAAAATTAGGGAATAGGAGCAATGATATAACTTTGAAAAAACTTATCATCTACCAGAAACATAAATAGCAGCAGTGGAGCAGACAAAAATTCCAACTTAGAGCTCTTGAAAACAAAATACACAGTGAAAAGGCATTGATTATAGTTATACATCATATTATATTAGGCCTGTCAAACTATAATCACCATGTGTTTAACTTTATCCTGATCACTAAGAGGATCTGAACAACATTTTAGTCTTTAGAGTTTAAACTTCATGTAACGTCTAGCCTTTTCCACCAAGTAGGATTGAGATGCAATCTTATTAAGAAGCAGCACAATGAGGTTTCCAACTTATGTGCTTAGGATGATCTCAAGCCAACCACTACAATAACAGGGCATGCAAATTATATTACCGCGTGGAATTGCGAGTGGGGCATATTATCACCCATTCACTTCAAACTGCAAAAATTTTCCTCACTTTCTTCAACTTCCTCCGGCAGATGGGACATATGCCAGCCTCATCCAATATCCTGCATGATCAAGATATACTTGATCAGTCCCTGGTAGTTCATTTCTGAATTTGATGGAAATTATTAACTTCAAGGCAACGGCATAACCATTTCAATGAATTTGTAATAACATTACCTTGTCCCACATGTAAAGCACATGGCACAGTGTCCACAAGGAAGAAAGAAACAATCCCTCGGAGCATCACAGCAGATGGCGCAGAGCTCTTGGGAGTTGTTGATTTCCCCATCTTTAAGCAACTCTGGTCCTGTCGCAGGCTGCTCTTCAATATCTTCCTCATCATGGGAGACAGATTCATAGGATGATCCTAAGCTCTGACTGTCATCATCCTTGTTAGCAAGCAGAGGACGCCTCTCGGTTGTCACCTCTGCTGTTTGATGAGTAGTATTTTCTTGAGTGTCACACTGTAGACTGCTAAATATTTGGAACGCCATGAAAATCATTAGAGTCATCAGACCTACACCAGCCAAAAAAAAAAATCACTGAAGAATAACTACAGAATAATAGAAAGTTAGATAGGCAAGTAGGTAGATACAGTTACCTGATCCTGCAAAATAAGTAATCCACCGGGGCCCATATGACAGCTTAACATACCATTCACTAATCTGCATAGTCTAATGAGATGATGCATTAGTACCTCTGAACAAGAAGTTTCATGTGGCATTTCCAGTGATGAAACAACATGTTCGCACTTAAGAACCAACTCATAAGATCACTTAAGATCTACTAAACAAATCTAGTACATCAAGGGATCATGGTACTTATAATTTTTCCCCTTGGCAGGAAAGTAATTCATCATTTGAAACTGCATGCACTGATCAGGGGTCATAGATTCCAGGTTGCAATTAAAGGGCATAGGTGACCGTTAACCACCCCTTCAAGTTTATAAACAATGAGAAAAAGAGAGGGAGAGAGACACAGCAACAAGTACTACTTTTATCCAAAAACACTTTCAGTTGGCATCCTGAACAAAATCAGCAGCCATATCTTGCACGGGATTAGCTATGATTAGTTAAGCACAACTTAGACTAAGAGCTAAATGAGTTTGTGAAAAATTCAAAAAATAAAGAACAAGAACTGTGAAACAATTTGGTATTCTGTGAAGAAAGCTCTAATGCAATGCCAGGGAAATACCATGAGCTGATCCTCCAAACAACTGTTGTTAGAACTAATATGTAGGATGTGGAGCCATTTCATCTAATAAATAAATATATTGTTTCTTAATTAGCTTTTCCAATAAGATAGGGAAAATCATGAGTTATATGCCATCAAGAAATAACAAATGAAAAATCTTTAATTCAGTTCGTAAGGTTGACACTTTTAAAATTATATATGGATGTAGCTATGACTTGCAATTGCTTAGTCAAAATATACAAAACATCATATTTCCTCTTCAGTCTATTGAACAATAAATTTAAAGCCACAGAAAAGTTGGATGATAATGAGACTGGTAAGAGCTACATGCTATCTTATGTTTTTAAATTATTTTAATTCTAATGTTCATGAGCAAATCCTCTGTACGAACATCATAATCAATCAGTTAATGTTAGATGCATGACTTAGGCACTTGAAGCACTACAGGTCTGTATTCATTTGAATTTCCTTCAATATGCAAATGGAAAATGACTATTCTTGGAAGGAAGCATCTATATGCATAAGAAAAAAAGTCAAATGGTGAGGCTTTTACTGGGTCTGGGGCTGGAGTTGTTAGAATTGCAACATTGGCCCTTTGTAAGGACAACTTCAAAGCACAGAACCTATGATGTAGTGAACATTTGTAATATGCCCCAGTTGTATTGTACAAGACTGCCTGGATTCTGAAGGTTAGTTGAACCTGTTTCAAGAAACCAATGTTTGAGGAAAAATAATTCAAGATACACACTGAGATTAATATAGATGGAAAAAGCAGAAAACTAAAGTGAACTCATCAGGAAGTTTAACACTATTGCTAATATGCATCATATTCAATTTTATGTTTCAAATAACTATCAAAACAGATGCAATTCAAGTACAACAAAGAATTAGGGATTAAGTACTGATAGATCAAGAATAGCTGTGAAACATAGATGCAGTTAAGTTAGCTTGACCTGTCTTAAAGTTGTGATGCTAATACCACACACACCAGCTGCCTTGGTTCCTGGTAAATATATTTTCTTTGTCACAATGTCTTTTGTTAACATTGAAAGAGAAAAAAACTTAAAATTTCTCCTCTCCACTTAAATATAGCTTAACACAAATTTATTGGTTTAATTTCATTGACTTGATTAAATATTTTAGCCATTTCCTAGCTGTTTCACCTATTTCTTTTATTTAACGATTATTTTAATTTTAGGATAGTTTAACCATTTCCTTTTTTATGACTGTTTTTGTTTTATGTCCCTAAAACAGTTATGAAATAAAAGGTCTATATGTTGAAGCCCAATGACTTGGATTTTGTTGCAATTTTTTTATCATGCTATATTGATTTTGTTGCTCAGAGCTGAAAAACTTCATTAAGTCTCTCCATGAATGAGAGAGAGAAAGATAGAGAGAGAGAGAATTTTCATTGAACTGCCTGATTTCATAAAGCATACAATCCTGGACTGCAAAATCACCTAATATGCAATTTGCGGTTGGAAGGACCTGATAAAAAATTTGATCTTTGGAACTCATGGGGGTGTTAACAGTTAAGATTGAGAAAAAATGTGGTCTAAGTAGTCAGAATTAAAATAAGTTGAACATAAAGATTGAAAGACCACGATACCTACAGAATTATCTGCCTAGCAATTTGAAGGAACTTAATCCTCATAATTTCAAGAACACTACAGAAATGCAGTAATTGTCTAGGGTCAAACTGATGCTAGAGTGATATCCCTCTCCACTTGCAAGATTTTCCAGCTTCTCAAGTGAATGCACAGAATTTACCCATGCTCAAACTGCTCAAAAGCACCAATGCAGGAAAAACAATTTGCTCATTCAAGCCCTCAAGTACAAGCTGACAAAAATTGCAGTAAGAAACAAGGACACTAGTAGAATCTACAAATCTATGATAAAATATTTCACAAGAGTAAAGCATGATACTCTCCAGACTAAACTGTGATAATTCATTGAGTGCTATTATGAAATAAAGTAAAATAAAAGTTAGCAAATGCAATATGTACCTGGATTTCTATGTTGTTCAAATTACCCACAGCAATATAATAATCAGAAGGCTTGTCAATAGTCTGCTGAATTTTTCCATTACCTGTAATTGAATTGTCAAATTCAATCAACTTTCTAACTCCATCAGAAAGTTCTTAATGTCATTGCTTAAGAGCCTTACCATGTATGAGTGACCATGACAGTGTTGTATTAGGATGTGATGGTTGCTCAATCCATTGAACAAGGTTGTCCTTGCCTAAAACAAAAGTATTGGCCATTAGATCCGGGTGCTTGATCAGAATTTGCTTCAACCTGATGAACAGTAAATATAACTGCAATAATATATCTATTTTCTACTGAGACAGTAATTAGAAGGTGAATATAATTGAAAAATGGTATCCATGTGACTCTCCAATTTGCCTAAAACAAGGTAGATCCATTTATAAGCCATATAGATTTATAAAATGTGAATGATCATTAAGTTACATTTATCAATTACACTCTAGAAATGATTGTAGATGATTGTGTTACACAGACCGACTCAAATTTCAGCTGTTTCCCTTTGTTACGACTAAATATAAGATCATATTACCAGGACAATAACAATCTAATATGGTGCCTAACAACAATATCTTTTCCTAAATGAAAGAATAGCTGGGATATTAAGGCTTGTTCTCATTGTTTACTAGAAAATGATGCATAAAACAACAATGCTATTTTATAATTACCTGATCGTGATTTAATGTTACTGACATCATGAGGGGACAAATGCCCGATGTTTGTACACGAAGGACATCTTTAGATATTAACAAGTGTCATCAAACATGCAATTATTCATGGCCAAAAGCAAGAGGATGAGGATGTTTCAGAACTTTTCTTTTCTTGTGAAGGTACCAAAGGAATAAAAAGAGTGAAAAAAGAAGTTCATGCAACTAAATTTTCTATCAGCTCCTACAAGGGTTCAAGCTTGGGATCATCCTATGAAATCTACAAAAATGAGGTGGTTGCATTCCTCATGCAGCTTCAGGGGTTGGTATCCTAGTGCTGTGGTTCATGGCACTTCATAGTTACTAAAGAATAGATGACACTATTTACCAAGAGATGAAAAAATTTTCTCTGGGAGTGATTTGTGGTCATGAACTCATGATATTAAAGATATCATATTAAATTGTTGACCTTCCAGCCCGTTTGCTTCTGGATAACTAATAATAGCTCCTTATCATCCATTTTCCACTTTGGAGAACATTAATCCACATGTTTGATTCAGTAGGTGTCATGGCCTTTTATACTAAATTCTAACAAAAATCTGAGCCACACAATTGTAAGCTTCGCTGGTTAAACTTGTGTTATTGAGATAAAAGACAAGATGCTAATCACCTTGCGCGATGACGAGGATCAATGGGTATGTGCCATGTGATTTCACGCTGTAAGTAATCTCGACTTGAGCACCCTCGTTGAGATAGTATATCCATTCCTGCATCATGTAACCCACACTCTCCTGTTATTGAAACAAGCATGCGGAAAGCAATTATAAGCCTAAAGAAACATCCATCGAGTCTTGCCTGGAGGAAGTTGGATGGCATGGACACGTTTCGGTTCTCCGACCACGTCGTCAATACGTCGAGCGGCGGAGGCTCAAGAAACCCATACAGCGTCGGGACGAGCCTCAACCCCTCTTCCGCTTTAACCTGCAAAAAGCACGATGTAAACCATCGAAGCGGGGCATCGAGGCGAAGGATCTGGTGCCTGCCGACCTGTATATCCTGCACGAACCATGAATTGGCCCGCAGAATCCGGGAGGAATTCGGGCCCAAGACGAGGTTGGAGGAGCCATAGAAACCGAGGATCAACGTCATGGAGGCTGCCGGCTCAGAACATCAGTACCATCCTCGTAGAGGATCATGATTTAGGCAACAATCGCAAAGATGGGCGTACCGAAGAACCAGAATGTGAGGAGGATGACCAGGCAGGACCACGCGTCGTCTCTCGCCTGCTGTGAAGAGGCATCGGTGATCGAGATGCCGATGCGATAGGAGATGCTTGGACGCCGAGGAGGAGGCGGAGGCGGCGATGGTTGCGAGGAGGAAGAGGGAGAAAGAGGGCGAACAGAGGGGGAAGAAGAAGGGGGGAGCAAGAGGAGCGTCGGGGCGTCCATGTGGAGAGAAGTGGCTCAGTGAAAGCAGATTGAGCGGCCATGGAGGAGGGAACCAGAAAGAAGGGGCGGAAGAACGGCCAGTCAAAGCGGCCAACTCCCCTTCTCCTCCTTTCAACGGACCGAGAACGTTAGTTATAGTTTCTCCGGGTCGGGTTATCTAAGGGTGGCTCCGGACCCGAATCCTACAGTATCGGGTGGGCATTTCTCAAACCCGTTTCTTGATCTCATACGTATTCATACACTCAAGTCATATATAGTCCAAATCAAATAGAGTCTATAAAGCATAAATATTACATGTAACATCACTCATCTTACATGATTAGTCTTGTTCTTACATGCTTGTGGATCATAGGGGAGACAAACTTATAAAAAAACTAAGAAGAAAGAATTAGAGTTTTTTAGGAGAAAGAAAAAGACCTCTACTTTTTTTTTTTCCCTCTTTTTATTTATTTTATATTTTTATATTTTGTTTCTTTCTCTTTAAATTTCTTCTTCTATCATTTTTTATAGTTAATTCTTTAAATTTCTTAGTGGTTAGTATGTCATTGTATGATTGATATGTATCATGTTCGAATTTATTTCAGTTAGTTTTATCTGAATGGTTAGTGTATCATTGTATGATTGATATGTATCATGTTCAAATTTATATCAGAGTGTTTCGTACATCATTTAATATAATAAAAATAAATAAAAATTGATATAATTTTTTCATACCTGTGAAAAAAATAATTTTTTCTTCGGATTGGATGACCACAGCATGAACTTATTTAATTTTCACAAGTAAGACTAGAAATAGTTTTTCAGATCCAAACAAAAGGCTTTTATGGGAAAAAAAGGAAAAAAAAATGACACATTTCAAAGTTATTGACTGCTCAATTCAGTTGTCATTAGCAGCTGAACCTTTTTTTTTTTTTTGGCATCAGCTATGAGACTGAACAGATAAGTCCAATGATCCTCACAAAAAAAGTACAAAACTAAATAAAATAGAACATGACCTTCAAACTTCCAGATTAGAAGTAGAACACTTCAATGTGGGAAATCCATGACCATCAAATAAGCATTATAGCCCTCAGAATTCTTGACTCAGAATGCTCTGAAACCACTCCTCATATCCACAGGGAAGCTTCCTCAACATTGCTTTACGCTTCAAAACTCCAGAATGTGTTAGAAAATTCGGTGGGACCTCAGATGTGATGGGTGGCAAAAGAGCAGGAATTATAGTTTGGAACACATCAAGGGGAATGTAGGGTTTGCTGCATAACAATTTTGTGTGTGTTCAAAGAACCAGCTTTTTTGAGATACTGACATGATAAGAGTTCTGTTCTATGATTGACATACTGATGGTAATCTTATCAGAACAGTGGCAGCTCCGCTTGCATGCTAAGTCCTGTCAATCTATTTTAGAAGTGAAAATATAGATTCTCTGATGAGCTTACATTTCTTTTGGACAGATGGTTTTAGATATCAATGTTGATATATAGACCAAGAATTATCATCATATGCCTAACTTGTGCAATATGCTGATGAATTTAAATGAGATCTTGTCAGCATTGCTCATGAACAACTGATGCAAAAGGTTCACATACAAACTCTAAGAACAAGTGCAATGAATTAGACACTGTGTGGGTATCATCTGATTCTGTTTCTTCATCATCAGAAGTAGTGGACTCACATGGAACAACTCAGTAACATTTCTACATCTTCCCTGTTTGCAAAGTAAGCCCATCTCCAACACTTGCTCTGCATGTTTCATTCATTCACGCAGCACATTTCCCAGCCAGAATCCAAGCCTTCCTAAGTATTACTCTTGCTCTACAAAGAGAGAGAGAGAGAGAGAGAGAGAGAGTACAGAATCTCATGCTCTTTGAATGAAGCTTTGTTGACAGTCCATGTAAAAGTGCAGTGCATATAACCCTTCAAGCACAATTCAGGTTAATTCTATACTGTGCCAAATTAGTACACCACTTCATATCTGAATACCAAACAAATATCCTTCATGATCATGTTCTAATCTGCTAGTCCAAGTATATCCCAAGCATCTTCCCTTGGGATGAAGGAGAACAAGATGGGTGACTTTTGCTTACTTCCACGGATTTGTAGTTCCTCAAACATTAGTTTAAGATGGAGTTCTCTCCATGCACGCATGGAGGCATAAGTCTGTGACTTTGACTAACGGAACTCCTTGAGTTTTGTCCCTGTGCTTCAAGGAACAGTGACACTATCCACTGCACCAACAGTTTCTTGTGAAGGCTCTGAGCCATACTGTGCTTGTCTACCCACCCATGCGTGATCCAGAAAGCAGAAAGCAATGTCAGCTTTGAGACTTGAGAAAGGAGAAGTTGGCTTCTCATGGCTCTTTAAAGGTAACCCTCTTGTAGTTTCCTGCGAGGAGTTCTGTCCGAGCTTGACTTGTGCTATGTGTTGAAGTTATTTAGCCACAACGTTGGACCACCTTCTTTAGTTTCATTTTGGAGAGATTGGTCAAAAATGTGGAGCTTGACTTTTTTTTCTTGTACCTTCGTTTGAAGGTTATCTATCAGCACACAGCTCTCTTGTTCTTCCTTCCCAACTTGCTTGAACATTTTCTCACTTGTCTCTCGCATTTTGCTTGTGCAGGTTTAGTTCACTTGGTGAAGGAAGTAAGCTTCAAAGATACAGAGTGTGGCTTAAGCATGTCTTTGTGGAAATCGTGGCTGCTGTAGTCAAAAGTTGTGGATTTTGTCTCCCAACACAGCTTTGTCAAAGATATTGAGATCGTTTTGACTCTTGATTAATCATCTGACCATGTTTCTTCTGTTCATGAAGGCACTGATGAAAAATCAAAACATTCTTCCGATTTGGCTTTTCGATTGCAAATGATCTCACAGCCTACACTATGATGCCAAAATGATGCAAGCAATCTTTAAGCTTAAAGTTGTATAAACATATCGACAGTGTTTCGTCAATCATTTGAGATGGAGGCAGAGATGAAAAGTCAACCACGCTTCCTCCTTTGACAAATTATTATAAGAGATTGATATGATATATAGAATGGTGTTTTTTGTCTCTGCATGATTGATATGAGATAGAATGATTGACTTGCATTTCTCTGCATTCTTTCTGTATATCTCTTCCATGTACACATAAGGAATCAAAGTTTTAGATTAATTATTATAAAAAAATGATATGAGATACTAATAAATGACTTGCATTTCTTTGCATTATTAATCAAAGTAATATACTTAAACATCTTCAATCAGCTATGATCCAAGTTGGTGTCAATAACTCCATGGGATATTCTTCTATTGTTCCTGTGAACTTTGATACAGATATGATTTGTAAGATCACACAGGCTTCAGGGACACAAGAATATATTATCATTACTAGTTGTATTCACTGACTGCCGACTGCCGTGTAAACAAATGCATTGGTCGTATCTGAGAAAACTGGAGGGATACAGACAACTTAACCAAAGTGTTCTTTATGAGAAGAGTTGATTAAAGAGTATATCTTCTATTTATATAAACTTGTATTGTCATTGTTTAATCTTCCATAGTTGAACATACACATAATAAATGCGATGCTTAATCTCGCTGGTCCATTACACTAAACTATTGGTGTGGCTGCACAGAGAAAGCGAGAGAGAAGAGAAGCTTTAGCAACAAATAATCTGTGTCTCCATTTTTGATGTTTCAAGAGAGGAGAAGGTCAAGAAACGCGTCAATTGGGAAATGGCAATCACTACTTCCGCCACTATGGAAGGTGGGTAGTCAAAGATAGACGGCCGTCCAATATCCAATACTCGATATGACTAAAATACCCCTCCCGACTTCCAAACGTGAAGTGTACTGGTCAACTTCGAATACGCAAAATGACTAAAATATCCCCATCCTGAGGAAGCACGAAAGCAACGTGGGAACAGAGATGAGCTGTTTTCTTTTGTGGGCCCCTTCTCCTCGCAAGCACGGGGAAGCGTTGACCGCCGCGAACGCAAGCGAATATACCCGGAGATGCCTTCGCCCCCGCGAGTCCCGATGCCAATTAATACCTCCCTCCTCCCACCTTCGACTTCCACTGCTCTCCCCTCTCCGGCTGTCTGCAACCTGACCTCGGCTTCATCTCCTCCTCCTCCTCCCCCTCCTCTTACGGAGAAGGTAGTTGAACGTCTCCCACGTACGTCCCTTGCTGACACTCTTGTGTCCAGATGTACTCCATGCAGAGAGTCTTTTCTGATGATTTTAGTCAAGTTAAATCGCATGGAGTTTTGATCACCATTTCATGATCTTAGTTTATGTCTGTTTTGTGGCTTTATGACCTCTCTCCCTCTCTTTTGTGTTTTTGAGTAGTCAACGATGGTGCCATGACGAGAATATTCCTATTCGTTGTTTCTGGATTCTACCTTTTGAGGAGGAATCCCTGACCCTTCGACCGCCCAACTTTGTGGTTCTCCTCTTCTACATGCTTTTTCCCTTCAAAGGGTGTTGTTACGGTGTCTGTGACGGGATGTTGGGAACTCTTTCTGCTTGTCTTTCTGGCTCGTGTCTGCTGTGTTGATTTGATTTCTGAAACAGAGAGGAATTTTCTGAAGGATTTCATTATGATTTCATTATGAATTCTACGCCATTTAGGAATCGTTTTGTACTGATGCGACGTGCTACCACTACTTGCAGTTGGATGTGTTGAGAAGGAAGTAGGAAGGAGGACGAAGCGCGGCAACAATGGCAGGAGATCAGCTCCAAGTCCTCAATGCTCTGGATGTCGCCAAGACGCAGTGGTACCACTTCACGGCCATAGTCATCGCCGGCATGGGCTTCTTCACCGACGCCTACGACCTCTTCTGCATCTCCCTCGTCACCAAGCTCCTCGGTCGCATCTACTACTTCGACCCCAGCTCGGCGTCGCCCGGGACGCTCCCGCCCAACGTGGCTGCCGCTGTGAATGGTGTCGCCTTCTGCGGCACCCTCACCGGCCAGCTCTTCTTTGGGTGGCTCGGTGATAAGCTCGGCCGCAAGAAGGTCTACGGCATGACCCTCATGCTCATGGTCATCTGCTCCGTCGCCTCCGGCCTCTCCTTCGGCCACACCGCCAAGGGCGTCGTGGCCACGCTCTGCTTCTTCCGCTTCTGGCTCGGCTTTGGCATCGGCGGCGACTACCCGCTTTCCGCCACCATCATGTCGGAGTACGCCAACAAGAAGACCCGCGGCGCGTTCATCGCCGCCGTCTTCGCCATGCAGGGCTTCGGCATCCTCGCCGGCGGGATCGTCGCCATCGTGGTCTCTGCCGCTTTTAAGAACCACTTCGATGCGCCGACCTACGCCGTTGACCGTGCCGGCTCCACCGTGCCGGAGGCCGACTACATCTGGCGCATCATCCTCATGCTCGGTGCGGCGCCGGCGGCCCTGACATACTACTGGCGGATGAAGATGCCCGAGACCGCGCGATACACCGCCCTGGTCGCCAAGAACGCGAAGCAGGCGGCCGCGGACATGTCGAAGGTCCTCCAGGTGGAGATCTTGGAGGAGCAGGAGAAGGTCGAGCAGCTGACCATGAAGGAGGCCAACAGCTTCGGCCTCTTCTCCAGGGAGTTCGCCCGCCGGCACGGCGTCCACCTCGTCGGCACCACCACCACCTGGTTCCTCCTCGACATCGCCTTCTACAGCCAGAATCTCTTCCAGAAGGACATCTTCAGCGCCATCGGGTGGATCCCCAAGGCGGCCACCATGAACGCCATCGAGGAGGTGTTCCGGATCGCCCGGGCGCAGACGCTCATCGCGCTCTGCGGCACCGTGCCGGGCTACTGGTTCACCGTCGCCTTCATCGACACCATGGGCCGGTTCGCCATCCAGCTCATGGGCTTCTTCTTCATGACCGTGTTCATGCTCGGCCTCGCCATCCCCTACCATCACTGGACCACCTCGGGCAACCACATCGGCTTCGTCGTCATGTACGGGTTCACCTTCTTCTTCGCCAACTTCGGGCCCAACAGCACCACCTTCATTGTGCCGGCGGAGATCTTCCCGGCGCGGCTGCGGTCCACATGCCACGGCATCTCGGCAGCCGCGGGCAAGGCCGGGGCCATCGTGGGCGCCTTCGGATTCCTGTACGCGGCGCAGAGCCGGGATCCGACGAAGCGGGACAAGGGGTACCCTGCCGGCATCGGCGTCCGCAACGCGCTCTTCGTGCTCGCGGCATCCAATCTTGTGGGCCTCATCTTTACCTTCCTGGTGCCCGAGTCGAAGGGCAAATCGCTGGAGGAAATGTCCGGCGAGAACGAAGAGGAGCAGGACACCTCCTCCCCTGCTCCTTACGGCAGGACAGTCCCTGTTTAGCGTTAACCTCCGTCCTCGGTCGACCTGCGCTTCATTAAGCACACCCCAATCTGGTGATCCAATCTTGTGGTACTCTCATACATGTATGCAAACATATTCAGTGGCAAAAAGGTTCTATTGTTTGGAATTATGGACTTCAATGGTAACAATCGACGGAGGAAGAAGAAGAAGAAACATGTATTAATGGTATTGATTCAACCTTTAATGCTATAATCGAATCCATCACGATGAATCATGCAGTAAGATACTGCAATCTATATCCAATTAGCTCAGTAGCACATGGTTTGTGCATTATAGTATCAGCATCAGTACCGGAAGAGTTGACTGCTGGATAATCTCACTAGTATTCATACTTTGCGGATGTTGTTGGTTGGGTAGAATTAATTTCATTTTCATGAATTCTTATAAACTATGAAAACCTATGATAAATAAATAAGATCTCTAGTAATTAAATATGACACATCTCCTCAAAATAAATATTTTATAATAAATTAGGTTATTCATTTCTTGGTGAATTATAGATTTTGAATAAGTTTATTACTTTTAATCTTTTTTTTTCTACAGATCTGACTTTTGAGATGGCTCATCAGTTGACTTTGTGAAAACAACACCTTTTTTTAATTGAGTTTTGACTTTTGATCCATGACTCATTAGGCTACTCCTATGTTTGATTTGATACGACGACAATGAGCAATGATTAAATTATCATTATTAGGCAATGAATGATCCATTTTTGGCTGTTTAAGATGATAGTGATGTTTCAGTATTCTTCTTTTCTTCATTAGTTATCCTCATGTAATCCATCACTTGTACTGTTCATAATTATGGCAGGAATACTGCTTCTTATTTTATTTCTGTGTGCTAAATGATAGAGAGATAAGCATAAGTTAAAAGAAGACTACTTTGATGAGATAAGCATAATTAATTTCAAATATATGAAACTATTCATCAATTTAATTCAAATAAATGGTTGATCTTTTTAATGAATTCAGCTACCCGTGCCAACAATTAAGCCTGTGAAGCCCACACCCATTAAATCCGTTATAAACTATATTGAAGTGTTTGTAACAGTCCGTTATTCCAACGCTTGTGGTCGCTGCTCTCCTTATGCGGTCCGTTATAAACGCCGGAAAGCGATTTGGGTGTCCGTTATAATCAACCTTCCGTTTGTAGCGGATATCGGGATGCCCACCGAATCTAATCCAAGAATCTTGTCTCCCGTTGCATCGTGATGGCGCGCCCGTTGTTGGTATCGAGTGTCGTCGTCTCACCTTCCTCAACCCTCGGATTTCCCCCCTCGGAAAGGGAAAGGTGAGGTGAGGCATCGCTTGGTGGGTGAGCCGACGCTTAGCTACCGGACACTGACTTCCTTGTCGCCACCAAACTCCCTCCTCTCCTTCATTGTCTTTCATCACGAGTGGCTCGCCCACTGTCCGACGCTCAATACTCTCTCGGCCTCACAAAGTAGCAAAGCTGTCCTCTTCGGCAAGATCGTGAATCCTCTTCGGTTCGTTCCTTGATATTCATGTATTTTGATGTTTCCTCTTTCCCTCTGCTTGTGTACTATATTCTCGCACCTCGTCGATTTGTTCCTCACCGAAAGATTACAGTTCTTGGTCTACGTGATGTGTTTTCTGACGCGGGTTGGTGACGGAATTTATTGATGCTTTTCGTTTCGCTGTTGTTTCGTGGCATAAAGTTCTTTGCTTGTGAATCTCGAAAGTTATGGCAGTTTTGGTGAAAAGGAAACATATGGGTTTTAGATAGATTACTTAATAGAATAGGTTGAGTATATCGTTTGCTGTTCTTGAATTATCTTGATTTAAGGGTACTGCTTTGTTGCCGACCCCCGAATAGTTGGGATGCTGCGGCTTGTTGTTGTTGTTGATGTTATTTGGTTTTCTCTGCACATATTTAGATCAATTGTTTTTTGGTTGGGGTTGATGTAGATAATTCTTTACTCGTTAAAGAAGTTCATCTTTCACGGTAGAGTTTCCAGAAAACAAGTGCGTTCTCACTGTCAGTTCATGTAACTTCTGATTGGGTTGGAGAAGATGATTCTTTCCTGGTCAAGGAAGCAAGTTTTGGGCATTCAGTTAATCATTCCTAGTAGAGCTTCCTGTAATCATGTGTTTTTTTTACATTGTTAGTTCATGTTACTTCTGCCTAAAACGTCGTAGTTATCTAATCTCCCTCAAGGAAAAAGGTTCCTTTTAGTTTTATTGAAAGAATGGGGTAAATGATTTTAGAGGTAAACATTACAGACCTTCTTATGCTGTATTGGTTTTCGATCTTTATGTTTCACTTGGAATTGGTACTTGAAACAGCTTCTTATATGCCTGATCTGTTTTATTGTTACAGAAGTTTATTCTTGTAGATATGAGATTTTATGACCTTGGAATTGCATAACAGAACTTTGGGGCATTTAGATGCGGATGAACTGCTTTCAGTTTTTGAATGGGGAGAAGATGGTGCCCCAGTCTAGGAAGTCTGCCTCAACTAGATCAAATAGCAGTAGATCAACAGATCGTGATAGGAGAGTATCTGAATCTGACTTCAACTCTTCATCAGACATGAGTGATTTTTCGGTAGGAAGGTCCCGGTTCGCTAGCTTGTCCCAGAGACGAAACAATTTCAGAATTTTCACCTTCGAAGAACTGAAACACGCTACACGGAACTTTAGCCGCTCACTAATGATTGGAGAAGGCGGGTTCGGATGTGTTTATAAAGGTATAATCCAGAGTTCCAACGATCCACGTACAACGCTTGATGTTGCAGTAAAACAATTGAGCCGTGGAGGCCTCCAGGCAAGATACTTGCAGTTCTTTTATCTGATATTGCCAAGACTTTTTCCTTTTAATCTGAAATGTTTTTTGGCTGCCATATAATAGTTCTAAAAATTTCGCGGTGTTGTTGGTGTTGCTTTAGGAAATCACATTTGTTGGGCATCTACAAGATCTGCAATGCGTGTGGTTTATATCAAAAATATCAACTTCCTGATTAAACAATTTACTTTTGTTGGAAGCAAATTTGTGTTTAATGCAAGCTAGATACCATTGTAATATTGAGAAAAAATGAATCGTGATAAGGATAAATGCATTACTACCAGTAACTTCGGCCTAAACATTGATGTGTCGATTGTTATTCTAATTCAGCAGTAAGATTGATGGTTATACCTCGATTGATCTCACACTGGATGTGGGATAATGTTGCAATGTTTTATAAGAATAAATGTATCACTATTGGTAACTTCAGCCTAAATATTTGGACTATGTGGTTGCAGGATCATCATGTTGATGTGTCAAGTAGGCATGTTGGTTTGGAATTTGGATCATGAAAATTGATATCAGAATATGGTGTGTGGATCCCAGTGTAATTGATAAGACAAGGTAGCGACACATGTCCTAATGCCACTATTGGGTTGGTCAACACATGCTGCATACTAGAGCGTGAGAACACTCTATGTACAGGGCTTGGTATATCGGGCTAGAGAGATTTACTAACATTAACTTGAGTTTAAGCATTTTGGGCCATTTGATTCCAAAATCATTGAATTAGTATGCTGACATAAATGCTTCAGTACTAACACTCATTAAGATCAACACCTTGTGTGAAGTAAAGTGAATAGTAGCACTGTAAAATTTATGAGAAAAAAGGGTCATGTGTACAATTTCTTCCCAAGGCCACCTCATGTCATGGCTGTTGTTGTTGTTGTCTGTATTATTTTGTCATGAAATGGGTTCGACAAATGCAAACTTGTTAAATATTCCCATAGGTTAATATGTCCCATAACATCCCCTTGTGGGAGAAAGACAGAAGTTTCGGTTGTAGGGGGACTAACCAATGATTACGGCAATCTAGAGTATGTGCAAGGGTATACTGGGGAAGCTGTCTATTTAATTTAGAAGCTTCCTTGAGAATTATACTTATCTTTATGAATTTTTGCATGGTTAGAACACTGTTTTTGATGACTTAATTTAAGCATGGTCTGAAATACCTCTTTTTTTTTTTTGGATCTAATGTATCTTATTCTTACCTTGTGAATCCCATCCTTATTTTTTAGATCCATGTCATTGCTGGTAATTACCTAAAAGAAACAACTAGCTACTGATGATATCATATTGCTTTTCAGGGACACAAGGAATGGTTAACTGAAGTGGATGTTCTTGGGGTGGTTGAACATCCAAATCTTGTAAAACTAATTGGCTACTGTGCTGAAAATGATGAAAGAGGAATTCAACGACTTCTCATTTATGAGTTTATGCCTAACAGAAGTGTGGAAGATCATTTATCAATTCGCTCCATCACAACTCTATCGTGGCCCATTAGACTTAAAATAGCACTTGATGCTGCTAATGGCTTGACATACTTGCACGAAGGAGGAGAATTTCAGGTGCTCTTCTTTCTCCTCATTCCATCTCTCATTTCTGCAATTTAACTGCAAACTGATATGCAGCTTCTTAGTGGTATAGCAAAATGGCACATCTTACTATATTCTTATTATTTGAAGTGGCTTTGAACAAGTTTTTAGGGCTTTGACAAAAGAAATGTGAAAGGTTTGTAGGTAGTAATACATATAAAATCACTGTTTCAAAGATTGCTTACAACATACTCTCCAAATAAAGCTTTCATGTCAAAAAGTACATCATGGGCGATGCTGCAATATTTTAGAATAGTAATAGATATACATGTCAAATGCTTCCATTTACATTTCTGATGCTTAAACATGTTTACAACATTTCATTGCCCAAAAGATCACATTATTGTCATCTTATTGCAATGAAGCTGAACATGAAAAAGAGCGATAATATTAATTCATTGTTGCAACAAAATGCAACATGGGGGCAATGATGAATTCACTAGAACCATAAGAGATAGCAGATGGAGAATTGAATTATGAAAATTAAGGAATTGACATTAGGATTTTGAAGTAGAAGCATAATCTGGGAAATATACCATACACCTGTTATTACCTTTGGAAGTACATATAAACACTAAATTACATATATATGTATTTATAAGTGTGCATGCCTGCCTGCCTTCTGTACAGAAATTGGTAAGGACATGTATGTGTGCAAACTTCTCAATCATGGCTAGCTTCATGTTAAGTGAGGAATATGCAAGCAGTAAAGTCAAAACTTCCATTCTTTAAAGAGCATCATTGAAGTGCATTGTTGGAAGACTTCATATCAATATAACTCTATGGGTTCTCTGTCTGTGTGATGTTGTGATTGTCACTGGAGGATATATATATTTTTCATTTGCATTTTCTCTACAAATACTCATGTAGATTTGTCTTCTGAGAATTCTGAGGAACTGTCTTTATAATACTTCAGCAAATGCAATAAATAAATGGTTAGCAGCAATTCTTTATTAGTCAGGGCACCAAAAGTAACAGTCATATCCTTGATCTTATATACTGTAAATTTATAAAGCAAGTTTCTTCCTTGCATTTACCTCACCGTAGTTTATTTCTTATGCCTATACAAATATAGTGACCCAAAGTCCAACATGTTTGTTACTTGTTTAGTACAAGCCACTGAAGAAGAAACATCAATTTTTGGTATTCATTTGGTTATGTCTAGCTTACCATTGTCATTTGTTACTAAAGAAGATACTCATTGCCCCTACAACACTTGCTTAATACTGAATTCATGATGTACAGATAATTTTTCGAGATCTAAAGACATCTAACATCCTCTTGGATGCACACTGGAATGCAAAATTATCTGACTTTGGTTTGGCTAGACAAGGACCAACAGATGGGTTAAGTCATGTTTCAACAGCGGTATGCACAATTTCATTACATTTAGATAACTTGTCATTGTAGTATATCTTGTACAATGTTAACATTAAGATCTTGCTTCTTGAACTTTTCATCCCAGTTTTGTTGAGCTTTCACAGTTGCCATCTAAGGCTTTTTATGTGATTATTTCTGCATTTGTTCAGATATTTAAGGAAGTTTTAGCAAGATCTCAATCAAGATAGTTTACAGGGGAAGGGCACCTGATCCTAGTCGACGACCACTTTTCATATGTTCATGATGAAACATGAACAATGAGTTTAAATCTACGAAACATTTTTCTTTGTTAGCGGCTCAAGGCCCACATTTTATTACCCTTTATATCATATTTAGAGTACCAGATTTCAGGAGAAATGAGAGTTGTAGGAAGTCCAAAAAGAGGGCTGAAAGAATGGCCTAGAGAAATGGCTTATTGAAATAGTCTTGCAACAAGAATGGAGCATTTGGGAAATGCTCCACCAGGATATTCTGCAAGCATGGCTATTACTGCATACCTGTTCCTTTGTGGATGATGTGTTGTCCACAGTGAAATGCTGAACAAAACTTGGCACTAGATTGTCTGATTCTTTCCTTTGTCGTTTCCAAGTTGTGCACAACTGAAGTGTCAATTAACATGTCAAAAAACTTTGTAAACCTAGGGGTAAGGATTTGACTTGCCCAGGATGGCCATGATTGACCTATTTGGAGGAAATAACTTGATTCGTGTCGAGTGGTGGTTGTATGGACTTGCAAAAGTTGGACATCAGGACACAGGCATAATCTAATGGTTTGTTTCATGGAGATTAAAACATCTGCATTAAAAAACTGAGGATAAAATTTTGGATATGTTTCATTTAATTCATATTTCAATGTTAATAATGTCCACTTATGAAGTTTTTATTGGTAGTGAGTGCTCTATCAGGGTTTTAATTATGCATGATTGCTTCCCTCTATTGACGGTTCTTCAGATTTAATCTGATTCTCTCGAACATAAACGGAACAGATTGTTGGAACTATGGGATATGCAGCACCAGAGTACATACAAACTGGACGCCTTACAGCCAAGAGTGATATCTGGAGCTACGGTGTTGTTCTTTATGAGCTAATCACTGGCCGTCAACCAATGGACAGGAACCGTCCGAGAAAAGAGCAGAAGCTATTGGAGTGGGTCAAACCATACACATCCGATGCCAAGAAGTTTCACTTGATCATAGATCCAAAGATAGACGATAATTACTGTTTAAAACAGGCGATGGAATTGTCTGCAGTTGCAAACAAGTGTCTAATGCGAAGCCCAAAGTTGAGGCCAAAGATGAGCGATGTGTTAGGGATGGTGCAAAGGATTGTATGTACAGAAAATGGAACCCTCCGGCATCCTTTGAGTCATTTTCCCGAGGAAAGAAGTTGTCGAGAACGAGAAGGAAGAGGAATGGACTTGAAGACTAGGATTAGTGATCTGAAGGTATAATAAGTGAAATGGTTGTGCCATGGCATGGATGGCCAATAAGGCTCTTAGGATCATAAAGACAGTAGGTTAATGAGTACCACATGCTTGAAAGCGGGAATAGCTAGTTATACCAATGCATTCCTGCGGGGCATGGATGATGATTCTGATACTTGAAAGATTGGTGATTTGTAGCAACAAGACAACGCAAATACGATGCGCGTCTAGGTTTGTATTCGATTTTATGTTTTGTATGACGGTGTGGCAATAAATATTTCTGCGGCTGTGTAAATGCAGAATTCACAAACTGGCTGTGGATTTATGTTTTGGGGAAAAAGATGATCCCTATTTATCATTTCCAAAAATTACAAACGAATTAGTATCTACTACTGTGTTTGATATGATCCAGTCTAAACTCTGCTATTGCAATCTTGTGATTCTCTAGTCATATTGAAACTGAAATATCTGTATCATAATTCAATCGTCAGTCTGATTATAATATGCACTGATGGATTTGGTTCTTTGGACAATATATGCAGCAAATGTGAGACTGCTTCTTTCAGGCTTGCTGATTGTGTCAGTACATTCGAAGCCTTCTTGGCTTGGATGAAGAAATATATGTATATATACATATATTTATACCTATACATATATATACGTATGTATGTATACACATGTAGACGTATATAATTTACATGGTGTAATAACACTTTGGCTCGGTGGATGTTGTCGTGCATATGCCATCGCTCGACGTTTATTGGATATAAGCGATGATGTCATCATCCATCGAACGTGAGATTGGGGTTCGTCTTCGAGATCCAGCTTATCAGAGACATCCAATGGGAAGCCGCCATGTGTGTAGCAAATCGATCCACGAAATCCGACCGTCGCCGTCCTCAGATCTTGCAAGAGGACATTATTGTAATTAGATGCTTCGACTTTCTTCCCACATTCCCACACACACACACACAGCGCAAGAAACCCTTTCGAGTTCGAATCAAGGAGAAGATGGAAGCTGGTACGAGGCTCCTTTCTCCATCACCTCCGCCCAAGCAAGCAAGAACATACATTAGGAATCCTTCCTTCGGTTCAGGTTCGCAGCTGTTCCTTCTTCTTTTTGCTACTCTGTACTCATGTCTTGGATTCAAATCCTGTTTCTTGTGTCCTTGTGCAGTTTGTTCTCTACGCATGCTTATTTACTTAATCTACAGGCATTATCACATGGTGATCGTATTTTGAGTTGCTTCTGAGAGTGTGAAATCTACAGGCCGCTGTTTGCTTTAGGCAAATTTGGAGAACATTATCATCTTTCCAGACTCATTGTCTAATTGTGATGCAGTTGCGAGGCTACATGATCAAGCTGTTCGGGCAATTAGATCTGTGCCTGCTGCATTGGTTGTGCGTCCTGTTTCGGCATCAACTCTTTCAAAGGACCAACAGGATGATCGTAGAGCTAGTTTTAACAAGGATGAAAATAGAGCAACAGTGATCATCTTTTACCCTTTTGGATCTCTATGCATTTTTTGCTTCTGCCTTTTCTGAGAATTTGTTATATGCCTTTTCTATAACAACTTTGCTATCTGTCATAGTTCGCAATCTTTAGAAGACTACTGTCAATTAGAATTTTGGCAGATCTTTTTTGACAAGTATAAGCTATGCTTTATAAATAAACTGTGAATAGCATGCATTTGTATATTAATGCTATTCATTTGTATATATGAAATGCTATTCATTTGTATATATGAAGGCAACACTGTTTAAACAGCTAACGGATGTTGGAAGTTCAGATAACAAAGTGAAGGAAGAGTATGATTTTGACCGACATCAGAGAGGATCTGAAGACCAATTGCTTTATCGTTCGGGTTTGTTGGATCCGTAAGAGAATCTTGGTTCACTCTTGTTGATGTGATCAGTTACTTGTGAACCGATTTCTCAATACTGATATCCTAATAACAAACTTTTCTTTTTTAATCTTTTACAACTTAGATTCCCATCTTTCCACTGCAAGGAAAAATCCCTATTAGCGATATCCATCGAACAAGAAGACAGTGCTAAGTCTATAGGTCAAAATAAGAGAATGCAGTCCGCTAATGGTACAAATTTCATGACACCGGTGGATGTTCTCGCCCTTGCTACAAGAGCTACGATGGCCTCAAGAGAAGCCACATCACTGGCAGAAAAATCAAATATTTTAGCAGCACAGTTTCTTGAATCTCATTCTTCTCGGTTTGTTCTCAAGATCTGAGCTCTGTTTTATGACTAAAAGTGAATTGGATTATATATGATCTTATTTAGATTTTAACAAGACTCCTTGTCAGCTTAAATTATGATGGATCAACCATGGAAACTGTGATCGAAGAAAAAATGAACGTCAGATCGAAACGATTGTTGAAGAGGCAGTCCAAGAAACTCAAAAGTTTCATCCTCGGAGATACTAGATCAGCAGCTGAAATTAACAAGAAGATAAATAGAAGTCTTGATTCAAATGACCCCCTTAGATCATTTTTATGGGGTCCTGAGACAAAGCAGCTGCTAACTGTTAAAGAAGAAAAGGACTTATTCGTCCAGATACAGGCATCTCTTGCTCTAAACCTTTGTTGAAAGCTTTACGTTTTTTTCATATGTTTGCTGAGATTATTGTGTTGCTTCCTGTGGCGTAGGATCTTATGAGATTGGAAGAAGTTCAACAGAGACTTCAGGTACAGCTTAATCATGAACCAACATTGGCTGAGTGGGCTCAGTCTGTTGGAATGAGTTGTGATGTCCTGCGGTCCTTGATTTCTTCTGGGCGACGCAGCCGGGACAAGATGATCTATGCTAATTTCCGTCTTGTGGTGCATTTGGCTAGACGGTATGAAGGGAAGGGCCTCGAGTTTCAGGATCTACTGCAGGTTGACTGCACTTCCATATATTTATATGCTTATTAACAAAAAATTCTTACTTCTTTGGCTTATAAATTTTGATCGTCTGTGAGTTACTTCTCTGTGCCAAACAATTGCAATTTTAAATCTTTGGAAATTAATTATTGTTTCTTATTTCATGGATATTCTACAGGAAAAACAGTCAAACACAAGAAAATTTGCTTCATGAAACTACAAACAAAATACTAAATAGTGGAGGAAAAAGAGATTTGATGTTAAGCTTGCAGAAGTGATGGGGAGAGACACCATTGTGATTGGAGGGGAGAAAAAAATTCGAACTTTGTTACAAAGGGATACTGAAAATTTTGTGATACTTCTGCAGAAGATGATATTAAATTATGTGTTCTTAGGGAACTTCATTGCTTGGAACTGCAGAATCATTTTGAAATTGTTTCTATATTTGCACGCTGGGATGCTTCCTTCAACTATCAACGATTATTGTTATTGTAGGAGGGAAGCAGGGGGCTGATGAAGAGCTTAGAGAAGTTCAAGCCCAATGCTGGCTGCAGGTTTCCGACTTATTCTTATTGGTGGATAAGACAATCAATTAGGAAGGCCATATTTCAGAATTCACGAATCATTCGTCTTCCGGTATGATATTTGGTTTGCCTAATCAGCTTTCTTCTTGCTTGAGGAAACTCAGCTTTTTGCTGAAGTTGCAAACGCTTGAGAGATTTTACCTTTTAGCTTCACATCTGTCCGAGCTTTTCTTTTTTAATGAAAAGGAAGATTCTATTTCAGAAGACTCAGCTCCATCATAGGATGAACCATTAATATGAGTCAATTATTTGGATTAGTTCACCAGTGGAATTAATCCACCCAATAAAACAAGTTTCTCCAGTCGCCATTGCTAAAAATGAATCACACATCTGTTACAAAGCTCATTGCTTTGAGTTCAATGAATCTGGTGATTCCGAATCATAGGATTGGTCAATGTCACAGCGGATGAATCAAAATTTTCCATCTATGTCACTTTGAGTTAGTCTTATCTATAATGACTAATGAATCCAGAATTTTCAATTGGAACTAAACTAATTCTGTCAATTAGTTTGCCATTAGAATTTGATACCTTGTCAATGTTGTGATCCGTTTATGTTTCATATGCTACACATGCAGGATAACATTTATGCATTTCTAAAGGAGATAAAGTATGCGAGGAGACTGTGCATTCAAGAAGGCCGGCTCCCAACAAATGAAGAGATCGCAAAGCGGGTTGGCATCACAGTTAAGAAATTGGAAAAACTGCTCCTATACTTTAGAGATCCAGTATCAATTCAGGAACATGCTTGGCAGAATGTCACTTTTCAAGTAAGTTCATCAACCATTCAGTAAGGTCTGTGTTAACTAATTGCAAGCAAGAGAAATATATCTTTATCATTTTTAACATCTATTCACATACTTAGCAGTGGTGTTAAATGCAGCTACTCGGTGTTGGCTTTACAACATGTTGATAGTCATTCTAAGAAGAAGTTAACCTTCCAATGCATGTGTTTTTCCATATCATTTCATACGATTCAATCCAATAGATAGCCCCCTATCTCCTTATCTATAAGGAGCAGATCCCATTCCTCGCTATCCTCTAATTAAGCAATTCCTATTCTAAATCAGTTTGATGGAGTTGGTTTAACATAGCTCATGGATTGATAATTCCAGAAAAGCAACTATTATCCATCTACTGCTCTCAATTTCAAAGCAATGAATAATGGTTTTCTTCTCTCATTTGGTGTTAAAACCATTACACGTAAAAAGCTGTCAGTGAACTTTTTTCTTGCTTGCACGCATTCAGAGACATGGCTTTGGTTTTTTTATGAGATGAACGTCAAACTAATATGTTTTTTAATTAAATCTTATGGTGTATAGTTTTCCATGAATATTGATACTATCAGGAGATCACAGCAGACCCTGGGGTTGAGATTCCTGATCTTATCGTCGCGAAGCAGCTGATGAGACAGCATGTTCGCGACATTCTAAAGACCTTGAAGCCGAAGGAGAGGAAGATAATTCAGTACCGGTTTGGAATGCATGAGAACAAGAAGAAGACTCTAAGCGAGATTGGCGATATATATGGCCTGTCGAATGAAAGGATACGACAGCTCGAGAGCCGAGCTCTGAACAAGCTGAAAGAGTGGTGCCTTACAACTCAAGGTCTAAAGGCGTACCGAGACTTGATCGTCTGATCCTACCCATCTTCAACTTCCATACCCAGTCATCAAATTTACCTCCTTTACTGTATTTTGTCTGTCATCTGCTCCAATCCATCACATGTCTATAATCTACTGTACATAATGAGGAAGTCATGAATAGCTTTTAAGCTCATCATTTGCCTACGTTACTACCTATTGCCTCTGGTTGCTGTCTTTCAGCAGAGGAACAGATCTTGTGCGGTGATATGAATCTTCTAAGTAATTAATAGTGACAAAGAAAGCAAAATGTTTGAGAACTAATCAAGAACAGATGACTGGGAAGAAACATAGAGGGGAAAGATGGATTGGTCGTGACAGCAGCTATAGATTCAAGCATCATCAGGAGTCTCATTTGCAGCATCCTAAGCTGCACTGGCAAACATAGACTCTTCAAATCACATCCTGGAATACGGAAAGAAGTGAGAAGAAACAATAAGGATGACCTTTCCCTGGTCTTGTTTCTGAGCGCAGGAGCAACAGCAGCAACTAAACATTGGCATGAGCAAGATCAAACTCTGATGCAACTCCAGTGGGACAGAGAAGCAGAATGGAGAGCCTTCCATCTGAAGCAAGTCACACCGCTTCACCGTGCTGCGGCAACCGAGTCACCGTGCTGCGATGGATGGAAGCATTTGGGTTTCGACGCGCTGTAACCGAGTTTGAGATGGACTCAGTCGGGTAGGCCGATACGAACCTGAACCGGGTTCAATTCGAGTTCGAATGATTAGGTAATTAGCAGCGCTTTATACGTGGAGAAATGGACCGATACGTTATCCCAAGGAGAAGAATAGTATATCCCGGTTCAGGTCACGCATACGAGGACGGGATCCGTTATCTCAACTCTGTCAGGGTTATAACCCCGAAACGGCGTTCCGTTTTCTTTGTGATACTCGCGGATCACCGATTCTGTTTGTTGGTTTTATATCCTCCTCTCCCCCGTGCCCTAATCCGAAGGAGAAAGGTCACAACCGGGTATCTTCCACAAGCCATCCACGGCCACCGGATACCCTGAGGCAGAAGATTCGACGCCCTCGCCCACGGCCGGCCGACACAGCGACGGTATATCTTCTTCCTCTCCCAGTTTTTCCTTCTTGTACTGTTTCCGATCGGCCCCGCTTTCTTGGTATCTCCGACCCTCCTCCCTTTCGAATCACTTCTCCCTTCGGCCTTTCACCTGCGTCCTTCCAGATCGAGGGCAGATTTCGATGGAAAATGGTGGGCGGTGGGATCCGTTTAGATTGTTCAGTTGTGGTTGATTGTATGGCGGTTGTACCAGTGTTTGCTTTCACAAGTGATCGATATCTCTATCTCTAATGTTGCATGCCTAATTCTTCGATTGGCGATCGTTCGTTCCAGATTTTTCAGTTGGCATCGTTTTGTTCGTTGTATTCGTGCAATTTTGGGCATGATTTGGTTATTAACGATTCTTAGATAAGATGCATTTTGTGATCGCTGTGAAATACATCGTTCTAAGTAGTAGTTAATTTAATTTATGACGTGAAGGTCGATATTCAACAAATAATCATGTTAGAAATAGCTATCACTGTTTTCTCACTTCACCTATGCATCCCGTGTCTGTGCTTTGAAACTTCTTTTAGTTTGTCTGACATAATGATCGATAACCATGTGTTTCAAACCGTGGATATAATTGATCTAAATACCTTAATTACAGTTTATTTTGGGTGTTTGCAACAGAGCTTACAAGAAGATATCTGAGTTTATTTTGCCATAGATGTTTCTATAATTATCATTTTGATTATCTAACTGATTGAATAGGTTTATTTCTTGGCAATTTTTTTCTTAGTTTACAGTTTTATTTATTTCAAACTATGACAACCTGGCATCCCTCATGATATTCAAATTTCAACTTGGTCATATTGCTTCCTGTACTTTTCCTCAGATTATGTTTTGTGGTTGTGAATCTTCATAGCTATCCCATATTTCTTTTGGTTCTTTTAGACTTGTGAGATGCTTCTCGATAGGTTACTTAATGGTCGTTGTATTTGCTGTAATGAAAATTCTTATAATTGTTGGAGTAGGCAGTGCCTAGGAAGTGACAAACTGGATCCTCTATCTTGATCATTTTGCCTATTGATGTATAATAGAACTGAGTTGCAATTTCTCTTTATCCGGGTCCCATTAAAGTTCTTTGATCTATACTTGTTTATTTTATTATGACCATAATTAAAATTTGTATGATTCACTGTTGTTCTTAACATGACATTGAGAACTTTTACAGTTATTATTGTCTTGAAAATGCATGCTTCTTTGGTTTCAACTAGTCTTGTGACTTCAACCTGTAATTGTTGGCTTAGAGTTCTCTTTTCCTATATCCTTTGCAATGATGTTCTTTTTTTGAGCTTAAGCCATCATTATTTTGCTTTTGTAGTGTTATCAGATTTCATAATTAGTTATAGATCTAGCACACATATCGAGTTAATCTACAATGTGAACTGACCAATACTGATGATGGCTTCAATATCAACCCTGATTTACATTGACAACAATAGTCCAGTGTTAGGAAAGCCACATTTATGCAAATAAAGAATGATTAAGATTTGGTGTAGGTAGAGCAAGAGGGAATCATTAGCTGTAGCTTTTGGAATAGTATTGTGAACAGAAGTCTTTCAACTGAAGATATAGGACCTAAAATCTTCTGTTTTCAATTCCTTATCTCTTATACCCATGCCTTCATTCTTGTCCTGTCATATCTAGTTATTAGCTCTCATTTTTATTATTTAATATTTTAATGTTACTTATTACTTGTCTTTAGAATTGATTTTTGAATGGCTATATAGAAAGTTCTCCTTTCATATTGTGCCACATATGGTGCAATGCCTTTTTCTAAGGCTATTAATAGAATGCTATGAATCTGTGAGGATGATTGAAGTGGATAAAATAATTATTTTTGAACTGATTGATGTACAAAGAGGATAGGATCTATTTCAAAGCCGTTAGCATCTTCTGATGAGGAAATAGTTCAGGTGCTGCATTAGAGGTGTTGTCTCTCTCTTTTTCACATAGAAATGGTTCCAGGCATCCATGAAATGTAGTTCTTATGTTATGTCTCTATAAATTACTAGCTTTACTATGGATTCAGAATGTGGAAATTATTGAACCATTATTGTCTTAATCTGAGTTTTCTGTCACCAATGTGATGCTTGATTGTGGAGCTCAAGCCTCTGTTATTCAAGGTAGACTTCTGAGTTGTGGTTATTGATGAGATGCTGGAGTAAATCCACTGGTTACAAGTGATGTCTCTTGGACCAAATTGTTCCAGATTTCTAATGCAACCTATACTTGATCAAACACGATAATCCAATGGTAAAATTGCCTTCATATGTGATCTTTATATCCGGTCCAAGTTGAATTATATCCGGCCTTCTAAAGAATTTACCTTCTCGTTTGATATTTTAATTAAAAATAAAAAGGTCCTTTAGCGCATAAGGTTTCCACCGATACTATGTCTAAGGAGAGTCAATGCACACACCACCTTATCCTTGTAAGTAGAGAGGCTGTTTCTGCATCTGAAACCTTGGTCACCTATATTTCAAAAGCAACCTTATTGTGACACTAACACGCACCTTGTTATACAAATTAAATGATGAGAAATTCATTTACTTGCATTACCTAAACTTTGTCTAATAAAGCTTGCCAATAATTTTATAGTCTTATATGTGCATTGTCCATATCAGAGGGTTGTTGCAGTATTTTTTTTGTTGCATTGATAACAAAGAAACCAAGACCTTTGGTGACAATTCTATTATATGGGATGTTTGCATATATGCATTTCGGTGGTTCTCCCTCTGTCATCAAAAGTAATTTAGTTATTCATTACTAGGTTATTATTCTGTCTTTTATTTAAAATTTTTTAATTCTATGTATGCCAAAATTTAGACCCAGCCGATTTTTCTATGTTGGCATTTAATTTGGACTTGGAAATGACCGGGCAATACATTTAATTTGGACCGGGAAATGACCCAGTCTGGGTCCAGAACAAGGTTGTTGACTTGACAATCTCGGAAAAAGATGGATGTTGGATGAACAATACCTTGTTGGTTCCATGAGCTCATACTGTAGTTAACACTTTTGTCTGCCTTGATAAATAATCATCATTTCCAGTTTCTTCAATAAATTATCTTTTCTACAATTGATTTTGTTAATCTGAACTTGGCTGGAACTCAGAACAGTCCCTTCGGTGGTGAAGACAGTTTTTAAAGCATAAAGGCTCCATTTCAGCTAAATTCTATGATCAAATTAGTTATGATTGGGGAAAGCTTTGGTAATAATGTTCTTGAAGCATGATATACTCATGACACTAAGATGCCGATTATATATATGTGTACATTGGTTTATTAGTTGTTTTTTGCATTGCTCTGGTGTTATTTGTCTTTTGATCTTGGGCTTCCACAGAAATGAGATTTACCATTTATTTAAAATCTGAAAATGCTGATTAGATCTGGTCATTCTTAGCTTCTGATTGGTATCAAATTCTATTTCATTGGTCACAACCATCTCAAACTTGACCTTATGACATATTTTCTCTTTAAATTTTGTGCTAAAACTGGATGCTTATTTTCGTTTTCATCATGAAAAATTCTGTAGTGCACCAAAGGATTTTCTTTGCTTATTTTTTATCTTGATCAACATGATGATTTGGTATTCTTACAGGCTTACTACCATCACTGTAAGTCAGTTTTCCTGAATCATGGATCGCCCAAATGGAAATGATCATGTAGGTGCCGATTCTTAGCTCAATTATTCTTTGATAAACTTTTTTTGCATTTTCAACAGAAAGTTCATGTTGCAGGAAGGAGTCAGCGTCGTAGGTTTCGAAGTTCCAAGATCACCCGATTCAAGCTACAACAACCCTGTAGCAGGAAATGAAGACGAAGCCCGAGAGCCTCCACTTGTCCCTGCCCATCTGCACCACACCTCGCTGAACTACCCACCCAGCCAAGACGATCCAAGTAGTATCTCAGTTCCCCAAAACGTGATTCTTAATCACCTCTACATTGAGAACCGGGATGGCCCAAGATCTGTTGTAGCTATGGGAATTACCCACCGTTTCCGATCGAAGTATGTGACCGTTGTGCTTTATAAGCCGGTTCAGCGAAGGTGAACATGACAAATTGACCATTTATTTCTTTTTCTGGCTATTGGGTGAATATTCAGGAAAAGCTGACTGCTGTGGCTGTGACCAACCGACCAAGTAAAATCCCACCTCACTGACTGCTCATCTACGTAAAATTGAACTTAATTCTCTCCATTCATCTTCCTAGGTTTGTCTTCTTATATGGGGTTTTTTCTGTATGTTACTGTGGCGGTTGGTCTGCTATTGAAGTCACTTTATTATTGCATTCTTCATCCTGTTACTTGTGTGGCCCTGTGTAATTTTGTCTTCTCAATCTGTGATGCCATGCCATGCGTTTTTGTTTTCGTAACTAGTGCTGATGAACTCAGAGAGATGTGGCTTTTTGTCCAGATTCAGATTTTAAACGGGTCAGATGATAATAAACTATCAATTTTCTGTAAAATTTCAAGTGATGCAAAAGTCTGCGGTTTGCAAGTGAACAGGTTAAAAGACAAACAGGACTGATGGACTCGGTGAAACAAGTTTGGCTTATTCCAGTTTTCCAATAGCTTGATCTGGGTTAGGTTTGGGAACTTGGGAGGGAATTTGTACATGTACTAACTAATCAAGTAAAATTTCAGTGCATCTTGTTTCAATTTCGACCCAATTTTACTTACTTAAAAATGATAGTTTTTAATTTTATCTTTTTTGGAAGAGATTTTTCTACCCAATTTTACTTAAAAATGATGGCTTCTAATTTTATCTTTTATCTTTTCCGGAAGAGGTTTTACAGCGCCTTGCGTTGGCATTTGTTCATCGTTAACTTTGAAAATGTTATATATATATATATATATATATATATAATCTTGATTTTAGTATCATCTCACATTTTTTTTTTAACCGTCGTTTTTCAATTTGAAACCATTTGCAGCATAGGCACCATATCCAACTAACTATATGCTTCTACGTTACACTTGCACACAGACTTAGATTTCTATCTCATTTTCCCACTCATTTATTACTCAATCCCACAACTTCCTAACTTACGGCTTCATTTATTCGTCCTGATCATGAATTTGGGAAGCAACACACATCGACGTAGACCGACCCGAATATTCACGGTCTAACTAAACCGGACCAGTCCAGAACTTGGCCCATGGGTTTGTGCCCACCTACAGCTCCCCCCCACCCCCCGCCGATCGGTTTGGGGAGGAAAGAATCCAGAAGCCCTCGCGCGACACGAACCGATGGCTGCCGACGCTCCGACGTCCGCGGCCGCCTCTGTCGTCGCTTCCCGTCCTTCCATCCTCCGCCGGTTGGTCGCGCTCGACACCGCCCTGTCCCTCCGCGTCCACTCCTTCTGCCGCCCCGTTCCCCGCCCCCTCCTCAAAGCCCTCGAGATCTCCGGCGACGGCCGCTTCTGGTTCCCCATCCCCATCGCCCTCCTTCCCCTCTCCTCCGCCTCTGGCGCCGCCTACTCCCTCTTCCTCGGCCTTCTTCTCGGTTCCCTCCTCGACCTCCTCCTCGTTGGCCTAATCAAGCACCTCGTCCGCCGCCCCCGGCCTGTCTACAACAAGGGCATGAGCCTCACCTTCGCCGTCGACCACTGGTCCTTTCCCAGTGGCCACTCCTCCCGGGTCTTCTTCATCGCCGCCTTCCTCCGCCTCTCCTCCGCCTCCCTCCGCCGCGTCCTTCTCTTCGACGGCCCCATCGCGCCCGCCCGCCGCTGGATCGAGGACTACTACGACGGCGAGCTGGCCGAGCTCCTGGTGTGGATCGTTTCAACCTGGTCGGTGGCCACGTCGACTTCTCGCGTCCTCCTCGGTAGGCATTTCGTTCTTGATGTTATTGCTGGGGCATTCTTGGGCGTCTTGGAAGCTCTGCTTGTACTCTATTTCTTGCATCTGTAGCCATCATGCTATTATTGTTTGATGGGAGATAGGATTTTTTTTTTTTTTCCAATCTAAATCATAATGTGCCTCCAGCTTTGTCTTATATCTTTATGGATACTATTTATAAAACTAAACATCTAAAGTTATTTATCACTTCTCAATTCTTGCAACCTTGCAAATGATTTTGTAGATTCAGTAACATAATTAGAGATAGTGTACAACTACTCTTGGATGAGTCTACTACAAAGACGAATGCAATGCTTATGATTCTAATGCATAGTAAGAGGTATATTTGAGGGGAAAATGATGCACGGACACGCTTGCATTGTGGGTGTGCTTACCACACCCTATTATTATATAATTTGGGTTACTGATTCGGAACCAATTAGTTTATTTTTTTCTTTAAATAAATTTAATTAGTTTAAGGATATTTTAAGTTGTGATAACATAAGAGAAAAAGAAAGCAAATGCAGAAAAAAAATAAAGGAAATCTATACAAATATGAAAATCGATCAATCAAGAATATCATTAGAAAGATTATTTTTCAAATCAAACCAGAATTATTACCTTATTCAATTCAAAGGGAACATATTATATATTTGATTTGATACAATTATAAGTTTTCTTGTTTTTGTACTTGAGTCTATTAAAAAGAGCTAGAACATTGTAACACATCAATTAGAATTGGATTAATGACCTGAGTTCTTTTTTCGCCTTGTGTGTGTGTGATGCAAAGTACTTGTTTTCGATGGAATGATTTCATCGTCAACGTGTGGAGGTGCAAGACCATCCTAGGAGTCCTAAGCCAGAACGATTCCGATAGTTAATGACATCCACAATTGTCTGCATGTCATGTAATTATGCAGTCTGACCTGGATACTTGATATTTTCCCCTGGTTTGGATAACATAAAAACTCCATCATCCTCCAAGTTCTCAAGTCAGAATCTTTTCTACTTGTTCTGAATATGAATATATATATATATATATATATATATACATGTCTGGTGAAAGAAAAAGTAGATATTATTTTTTCATAAGTTACCATTTTGCCTCTTTACAAGTTCATGTTGAACTGCATGTACTTGACACTACTTTTTTTATTATTATTGGATAAACTATTATATCTTCTGCTCTCATCTTTGCATGGTCCTATTCATATTAAGGGCTTGTTCTCCTCATTGTTAAGTACATTTGTAGTCAATTGTCTTTGCATTAGTGCTACATGATATCAGAGTTCTCTTGGAACCAGGAAAAACATCATCCTATGCATGTCAGATGCTACTCTTGGCACTCGGTGCACTTGATTTGTGTTTTTCCCCCTTTTTTCTTTCTTTTACAAGGTTGATTGGTGTTATGCTTCTTTTGCCTATTGTCAAATTCTGGACTCGAGTTCTCCATACCTCATATGGTTGTGCCAGAGGTGTTTCAGTTGTAATTGTAGAATTCAACATCTTGACTGAAGGCACTAAACTGATAATTGAAATTTCTAAAGTTTCTTTATGATCTTTAAAATCAATGTGCTCGACATTATTATCAGTTTACATGTATGAACCAATCTATCCTGCTATCATCACAGTTGCATATATACCTTCTCTTTCCTTTTTTCTGTTAGTGTATTTTGTCAACTGTACCTTTACAAAGTGTTATTCAATTATGAAGTTGCAAAAGATTAACAAACAAAACAAGTTATAGTGTTCTGTGCTAATTAAAGTGGAGCAAGTATGTTATAAGTCAAGTAGCAGCTTTTTGTTCCTTTGAATTATCCATGCAAATGCCAGCTAAAATGCTATGGCAGCTGTGTTCTTCATCCACATGGCTTACTTTGTCATTTTTCTCTGTAACAACTGGAGTTTATGACCCACCCCTCGGACACCTCCTTGATCTATAAATACTTTAGCAGCCTTTCAAACTGTCCATCACAAGCACTTGGTAGTTCTCTCGGTTAAGTGATTCTGAGTGCAATTGTTATAGCATCAGAAGCCATGGCTTCCAAAGTCTTTTTTTGCATTTGGTAGTTCAAAGTCAGCTAGTCTCTTCCTCACCCTCAACCTGCTCTTTCCTGCATTCACCAGTGCCTGTGGCACTACTAGTACTAGCACAACCCCTAGCCCTAAGCCCCATGGCAGCGGCAAATGCCTCGTTGACACCCTCAAACTGGCCACCTATGCCAATGTGTGGAATGGCCTTATCACTGTTGCCATTGGCAAGTTTCCGAAGCAGCCATGTGAATGCTGCGCTCTCATCAACGGTGTCATTGACCTCAACACCACCGTGTGCCTTTGCACTGCCCCGAAGGCCAATGTTCTGGGCATTCATCTAAACCTCCCCATCAATCTCAGCTTGCTTTTCAACTACTGCGGCAAGAAGGTCCCCTCGGAATTCCAGCGCTTGTAATCCGCAGAGACATCATCTCAGCAGTCTGTCCCTGTAGTTCTTGTGTGTTTTCTTTTTCTTACCTGTTTTGTGGAGCAGCTTCTTTGATTTGCTTTGATGTTAAAGCAGCAGGACATGAAAGCAAAGACGAAGAGGTCTTGATGTGGTGTCAATTTGGGTCATTGTGAGATCAGTGTTTTGATGGTTCCTGCTTTAGTAGGTTATGTTGTTTGTAGACAGACATCAGAATGTACTACTGCTGCTTGAGACATAGCTGCTAACAGATCTTTGAGTGCCTGCCCTGAGCTATTCACAAACTGCTTTGATTCTATTAAAGCTCTCACTTGTGCCATAGATAGAGATGTCCTGGCAATCACATCAAGGAAGAATCCTTTCTACATGTAGCTGAACTCACATCTTAGTACAATGAACCAGCTGAGAAGGATGCACAAGTGAGAGTTTCTTACAGTCACTCGAGGACTAATGACATCATTTGATTTTGTGATTGCATCTGAGAGACTCTGATCGATTGGTTTATTTCTTTGGAGATGGTATTCACATAAGGCATGGCATTCATCGGACACCAGAACCCTGACAATAGGATGGAGGTACATGTCGTTGCACTCGTTTCGTTCGTTTGCGTCTCGATTATATGTTCTTCCGAGAGGAGACTTGTAAGACAAGAAAAGAAAAAGGAAGGCAGGCAGGCATCGGGGTTCGACCAAATGAGCCTCCTCTTCGATGACTTGAGCTCATTGTAAGAGCGATAAAAGAAGAGAAAGGCAATGTCGAGGAATAAAATAAATGGGGGAAGTCTTCCTTGCTATTCCTTCTACCGAGACTCAAAATTTTCCAATGGGTTGACACCTCTACTTATCCTTCTATAAACACTTCAATTTTTTGTCACTAAATCTTAAAGAGATAGAGAGAGAAGATCACAATCTTGGAATCAAGAAACAATAACACATAAGCTCAACACTTACCAAGTTCACGGGAGCAGAAGCCTTAATTAGGGGCACCGGAAGTGGATGATGCCTTGGGTAGGCGAGACATCTTTAGCTGGCAATCGTTGCAGGAAGCGATGTTGTAGTCTCTCTCTCTCTCTCTCTCTCTCTCGGCAGCTTCATCACTAATCAATCACGAACATCATGAGTAGTAGCCATGAAAGGTCGTGAGGTCCATCAAACTTGCTTGTCAGTTGAAATTATATTTGTCGGATCTCAATTGGGCACCTTTAGTTTAATTGGATTTCATGTGTCGAGTTTATAGTGTCAGAGATCCTATCAGAATCATGCAAGCTGATGAAAGAAGAAACAGCAACAATCAGCACATGAAGAATCTAAGTCATAATCATCTTGGAAATAAAAAGGAACATCATTTCATTTTTCCCTTCTGCTCCAGTACTGAATTCAAAAGGCCCTCAGGAATTCCTTGTTCATCAGGATGTTTGTCATCCATGGAGCAGGCATTTTGTCTCTTTCATGCTGCATACCTCTTCTTATTATCCCCATTGTTGCTGCTGTGGTCCAATTTCAAGTTTAATTTTGATGAAAGGGGAACATTTTTGGAAGGCATGAAGCTGCTGTCCTCAGTCACACACACACACACAATCCTCACCCATGTCCTCGTCATGTGTGCCACACATGCCTGTCTTTGCTGTCTGTGCCTTTGATCTCCACTGTTTTAGTCAACTCCCCCAACTTCAAGGAGCGCATGATAATAAGTTCACGTAAACTAGTGGGTTTCCACCTCGTTTCCTGCGTTCTATGTGATATCATACACACTAAGCAGCAGCAGCAGCAGCAGCAGCAGCAGCCTTGACTGAAGGAAAAGGCTCTTATGGAACTCTCAAGCACCAACAAGCCTCTTCAGTTCAGAGGTTTCATCTTTAGATATGCCAATCCAATCCTGTCCTGCTACTGAGTCTGCATGCTTTGTTCTCAGTTCAGAACATGAAAGGTCAAGAAATGGGACTTTCCAATCTCCTCTCGTGGAAAGGAAAAAAGTGATCTCTATACATACATGTATATATTTCATTCATAAGCAATCTGAGTTGCACATCATACCAACAATTTCTCTACTCTTACATCTACTATTCTATGTATTTTCCTTTGTTTTCACATACAGATTTCTTGTAGCTGTATAGTTCCCGGAAAAAGAACGAGAAGCCCACATTCCATCACCATCAATAATAATCTAATGTTTGAGAAAGATTTGAGGAGTTCTCATCTATCAATCATTCAAGTATACTCTCTATTGTACAGCGACCAAAGAGTTGCAAGCCATCGCAGCAGACAAAACGCATACAGCCCGTAAAACCCGACTCTTTTGAATCCTATCAGGAAATGTCGAGTTAGAACGAAGACCACAAGCCATGAAGGACGAGGGTGCATCAGTTGTGGGATGGGGAATGCGTTCTTGGCCCGACATAATCCACATAAAACTCCGGTTGCCTCTGTCGTCCACCACCATGAGGCACATCCCACGAAGCCCTGACGAGCGACCGGCTTCGAACAGCACCTGATGCCGCCTCCTCCTTCCCCTCGGCGTCTTCTGCGCCGTCCACATTAACCTTCTCATGAAAACCCTGAACAAGAGACAATGACTACGGTGAGATTATCCACAAGCTATGATCTTGCTGCTTCGGAGAGTACAGTGCGAAGGATTTGCACCAACCTCATCGAAGCCATCATCCGAATCTTCTGGGTTGGTTCGTAGATGGCGGGCACCGTGCAATGGGATAGAGAGAGCTAACAGGAGGATGAAGAATACAGCAACAGAAGACATGTCTTGCTGCGCTGTGTGTGGGGGAGAGAGAGAGAGAGAGCTGAAACTATTTGTGGATGATGGCATCAAAAGCAGCCTTGCATGTCATCGAAGTGAAGTGGAGAAGACATGGAGAACCACAAGGAGGGAAGAGGAGGAGATGCGAAGAGTGCACTGCTTTGCCTGGTACTTGGACTGCTCTTCTTCTGATGAAAGAACCAGGGAAAAGGAAGCTGATAGCTTCAGGATTGGTTATATATAGCAGGAAACAGTACTTGTTGAGCAGCCCTCCTGTCGATACTGAGACTGGTTTAGCAGGGAATTAGGCATTCGTGTCGTCCACAACAGGACGCACATCGTATTTACTGGCTTTTAGCTTATGTATTCTTCTCTTCAACTCTGTGTGTGTGTGTGTGTGTGTGGGAGAAGACATGGAAAATGACATGCATGCATTGAATGCTTGGTCGAAAGAATAAGCAAGAAAAAGGTGCGCGAGAACTTATCACTTACCACACGTAAGTATCCGACCCCTTGGTGTACCCACTGCGTTGCCTATGGGCCCCATCGGTTGAATCGAGTGGTAGGTCGTGCCGCGTGGCGGATGGGTGAGAAGGAGGAGCAAGCTGGGGAAATAAACGACGGCAGGCGGACCCGCGTTTCCACGCCGCCTATTTATGTAGTTTCTCGGGGAAGCCGTGTCTCAGCAAAAACCGGAAACTGTTTCTCCGTTAGGAATGAAAATATTACAGAAAATTAATAATTTTCTGATTATTTATTTATTTATTTTTATTTAATGTAATATTCGTTTTAATTATAATTTTCATTAGTACTCTTTAAAAACTCATTATCATGTTAAAAAAAATATTAAGATATTTTATTTTATCAATTTCAAACTAAAACAAAGTACAAAATATTAAGATATTTTTGTTATGATGATACAATGATGGTCATAATAATCATGATGATCATGATGATGATAATGTTATCCTAGAAAAGGCAAAAGGAGCCTCCGTCGGTTTGGCCCACCGTCACGCGAGCGCGGCTAAACCAACGGTTCTCTGCGCAGGTCCCACATCAAACTTGAATCGGTTCCGCTCCTCCCTCGTTTTCCTTCAAATTCGTGGCACGAGGACAAAGCTGCCGAACCCCCCCACACAGTGGACATCGCTTCGTCAGAATAGCAACCATATCTATGTTCAGAGGCTCATTGAAGTGGAGCGTGAGAAAGGTAACGGTGGTGGACAAGTAGCGTTGGAAGTCCCAAATAAGACAAAAAGAGGGCGTGATCTTGCTCAGATCCAGACCGTCCGTTCGCTGCAACCGATCGGAGGGTGATCCGGTGGTCATCATCTCTGTATCCTGGAGGAGAACAAGAGATGGATGGAACGATAACATTTTGTGGGCGAAACAATCAAACAGATTGATGGCAGCCGCATTTGCTCTCGCACGGAGATTTGACAAGTAGAGGGACAAGAGGCAGCGGCGCCCGAGGCGATGCACCGGCAACCCACCACTTTCGACGCCTAGCCGGAACCCTAGATGCACCACCACCGCCTGAGGAGCTGGCCCGACCTCTGGTTCGCTGCCGATAACCGCCTCAAGCATGTGCTCCTCAAGATGGGTCTGGGTGACCAGACCCTAACCCTGAAGGATCTCCCGCCGCGGCCTGTCGGAGGAGGCGTCGCGGATCCCACCGCGACGCTCTCCGACGAGATCCTCCTCCGCATCCTCGCCGCCGTTCCCGAGTCCCTCCGCCTCCCTGCCTCCCTCGTCTGCAAGCGATGGCTCCGCGTCGTAGGCCGCCTCCGGCGCTCCCTCACACTCCTCGACTGGTCCCTCATCGGCCGCCGTCGCCTCCCCCTCCGCTTCCCCGACCTCACTGATTTGGACCTCGTCCCTGCCTCCTTCGCGTCCCCTTCCGCCGCCGCCGCCGCCGCCCTCTGCAAGGGCTGCGTGCTTCTCACTGTGGGCCCAGTCTCCGTCGCCGTCGACATTGGCGTCGACCTTCCCGTCGGTGAGTGCCGCTTCCTCGAGCCGGCTGCAATCGATCGCGGCCTCATGACCGTCGCCCGTGACTGCCCTGGCCTTCGGAAGCTTTCCCTCGTCGCCGTAGCCTCGGAGGCTGGCCTCATGTCCGTCGCTGGAGGATGTAACACTCTGCAGGAGCTGGAGCTCCACCGCTGCTCTGATCTCTCCCTCCGCCCCATATCGGCCTTCAACAACCTCCAGATCCTGCGGCTGGTGGGTTCAGTCGAGGGGTTCTACCGTGGGCCTGGCGTCACCGACATCGGACTCACGATACTGGCCCATGGGTGCAAGCGGCTGGTGAAGCTGGAGCTAGGCGGATGTGAAGGCAGCTACGATGGCATCTCCGCCATAGGGCGATGTTGCATGATGCTTGAGGAATTGACGATCTCCGACCATCGGATGGATGCTGGGTGGATGGCGGCGTTGTCCTTCTGTGTAAACCTGAAGAAGCTGAGGCTGCAAAGTTGCAGAAGGATAGACATTGATCCAGGGCCATTGGAGCACCTCGGAACGTGCCCAACCATTGAAACTCTACAGATGCAGCGGTGCCAGCTGCGGGATAAAAGAAGCTTGCAGGCACTGTTTATGGTGTGCGAAGCTGTTAGGAATCTTAGGTTCGAAAATTGCTGGGGCCTGGACAATGACATGTTTGGACTTGCGAGCATTTGCAGGTATTTTTTGTTTCTCCCAAATTATTTGCTTTGTTATATCCAATTTATAGTTGATATGTGATAATAGTAGCTGTTGTTTTTTGTCTTTACTTTTTTACCTTTTCATGTGTGGTTCCTGAATCATGAAAGTAGCACATTGTAGAAGTTGAAGAGCATATTTGGTCTAACCTTGATGTCTATAGTCTTCAGATTGACTTCCTTTAACTACTTAGATTTGCTAGGATGAATTATCCTCACAGAATTATGTGTTTGGGTAAACTTGTGAATTGCCAACTGGCTATTCAGAGCTCTGTAGAGCTTATTTATGTACTTCCCTTTTTGAAAGAGTGATATCTGCTTAATTTCGAGGAATAATATCCGTGGATTAATTTATACAAAATCAAATTCAAGCATGTGAAGTATGCCAAATTAACTTGTATAGACTTGCAGTAATCAGTCATGCAAACGAAATATATCAAAGAGACAGGACCTATCAACTCAATATCTGCACATGTCAGAAATAATATGACATGTCCGACTTGAGTATGTTTAGCTAATAAATGTTAGTGGTGGTGTATAACTGGATATTTTATTACCATAGGAAATAATGTTTCGAAAAGAACTTTTGATGAGAGGTTCATGTGAAATCATTTCTGTCCTTCTATTGTAGATTTGGCTTTAGAAAGGTTTGGAATATCATTCTGAATTAAATGATCTTTGGTGTTGTAGGGCTAGAAATGGTTAGATAACATAAGCCAAATACAAGTGGAGCCGAGTACGGTTTGTATATCTGTGATGTACCTGCAAAGCCCTCCAATCAGGGATATTGATATATGCTGAATTCTATCCTCTTTCAAACTTTAGAACGTCTCAATGTATGAAGCAATGTATACAAAATTGCTATGGAGACAGTGAACTTGAGTATCCTATCTTGTTGGAGAAGTATGCTGCCTTTTTCTTCCCCCATATAATTTCAAGCCTTTGTGTGTAACAAATGTTTTTGATGGCCCACATGATGCCTTAACTATCCTTGTAAGCATTCTGTTGCTTGAAATGTATATAGGATGTTGCAAAAATATGTTGAAGATTTTATAACTGTATCCTTCCATCACAAATAGCTTTTGGAATGTTGATTGCTTTATATTTGTATGCATAGCATATAGCCATATATAATTATTTATTTTAGTACCCTTTCACTCTTTTCTCAGGAATGCATATTCCTTAAGCCATTATATACTTTTATATATGCAAATATTTTGTCGGTTTTCTATACATTTCTCTAGCCTGCTTAAGTAATGATATTGTTTATCAATTGTCAATATCAATTTAGCAAATGTACATATCTGTAGATATTGTGCTCAACTATCTGCAAGTATGTTGATAACCGTATATTTGAAACCTGAAAATCTGGCCCCATTTATTTCTTATATGGTTGCTTTTTTTGTCATTAATCTAAGTTCTAACTTAGTATTGTATTGTTTCATATGGGTAATGTAGAATGCAAACGTGAGTCATATTTGTTTCATGTAACAGTGAAAACTTTTAATCATTGGACATATACATGCTTTATAAAACACTAAATGGTGCAGCCATGCAGACATGTCAAATTTTGTAAAAGTAGTACTCACCATGTCATGGACATCATGATTCATATATGGGTAGTCTCTATATATGATATGATTTTACGATTTTGTACAATTTAGACAATCTATGATAATCATATGAAATTTGTAGAAATATAACAACTGTTTTTATGAGTTTTGAAATTTATAAAAGCACTTTCAAACACACATATGATATAATGAGGAGTAAGGAAACAGTCCAATTTATGTATATATATATATTGTTGATATTTATAGATGATAGAAACAGTACAAACTTATATCACTATTAATTAAAGTGTCAGTGATTCATAGGCTGTTTATATTGTTATTGAAATGCTAATTGGCTAGAAATTATATGGCAGTATTAATATTGTATTGAGTATTCTTCATAGAAATTGGTGTTCAGATGTCATAGGTCATGAGTTAGCAGCTGCATATCTAAGGATTTTAAGTTTGGAAAACAGGGATCAGACTTCTCCAGGAATTGATTGGAGTAGATTAGGGGTTAAAGTCTTGGTTCCTTCTGCAAGTTCTGATCTTTCCACTTTCCAATTTCCAACTAATCCTGGTTGGTTCTAGACCAGCTTCAAGTTTTCTTCCAAGTGGTTTCTGGCTTATTTCCACTTTGCAGTTTTTGATCCGTAATTGGCCACTGGTCGTCTTTGGGAATACAATGTGTCCTGATCTAGATATGAAAATCAATTCTGATACTGCAAGATAACATAGAGAACTTTCTCTATGTAGATGTTTATTTTTTGCCTAGACTTCTTATCATTTTAAATTGTTGATGTTTATTTTTTTCTATTAATTCCTTCCTGTGGATGACCTAGAGAACTTTCTCTGAAAGCAGTTTGAGTTTCTCTGAGACAAATTCTCCAAACCTATTCCTTTAGAAAATTGGACTTGGTTTATGGTAGCAGATAGTTGTAGTAAAGTTTTTGGTGTCTGTTCGCAGACTGGGTTGATTAGTGTTCAAGTGTTGATATCTTTTCATGGTTTGGTATTGATTGGCTTGATGTTTTATACCGTTTCTTTTGACTTTATATGCAGAAGGGTGAAGTTTCTCTCATTAGAAGGATGCTCTCTTTTAACAACAGAAGGTTTTGAATCAGTGGCTCTATCCTGGGTGGATTTACAGCGTCTTGCAGTTGTCTCATGCAATAATATAAAGGATGATGAAGTTTCTCCTTCTCTATCAAGCCTTTTCTCAGTTCTCAAGGAGTTCAAGTGGAGACCAGACACCAAATCTGTTCTTGCTATGAGCTTGGTAGGGACAGGCATGGGGAGGGGTGGGAGATTTTTTAAGAGGATCTGAAGCTTGGTTTCTACAGGATTAACAGCAGCCAAAAGAAATCAAAGAAGAGTTGTGAATAGAGATGAGCATTGCTCATTGTGTGGATACAAAATCACACTGATGTGCTGCCATTTTTGTGCTTTCAAGTTCATGTCTGCTGGTTTAACATGTTCTTTTACAAGTGGCTGTTTGCCTCTGTGGATTACGGTATAGACGGCTCGATACATCGACCATTTTAATAATCTTAGTCGTTCTTCCATCGTTTTGTTGTCACTTGCAAAACAAATTAGACAAAGTTGCATTCCCAGCAAAATGGTTCAGTATTCGTTTCTTTCGACAGGTATCGAATTCTCCGACTGATCAATTACATGATTTTAAAGATTCATATCATTATTGTATGTCTGAAACTATGAATGCAGGAACATAAATTTATCTTTGTCCAGACGGAGCAAAGCAGAGGCCGATGCATTTGCCTCGAGTCTCTGTTTCACATTGCGTATGTTTGGTTTAATTGGTAAAAGCAGGTTCGTGTGCCGAGCAATCATATGGATAAACGTTATAAAACACTTGCAATATGTTGGCAAGCGAGTTGCTCGTAGGCAACAAAGTACTTGAAAGGATTTAGTCGTCATAAAAAGATGTAAGGTGATCAAACTCTTTACATTCCAGGAGGTGAGAATATGTATAATATTCTCATTTCATACTCTTGCTTGCTTTATATATTGTTTGCGCGGCAAACCTGAATTGGAACGGAGAGCTCAAACGAAAGATACAAAGGGGGCGGAATCCACGGGAACCGAGGAGGGCCTTCGGCGACGCCGGAAGCCACAGTAGGGATTCCTTCCGCTGGATCCGGATCCGGATCGAGCGATGAGATGATGGAAGGCCGATGGAAAGCCACCAAAACCGGGCCTCGCGTCGTTTGGTAAGTGGATTCTTGAAATCGTCTTTGTTTTATTTCGATCGAGATGAGTTTTTTTGTTTGAGAGCCGAAGCGTGCGGCTCGCTGTTACGTCCTCCCCAGATTTCCTCTCGGCTCGATGTCGACACCGACGGAAGGTAATCGACCATCCTCCTGCCGGCAATTTAGGGTTTGCTTTGATTGCTTGGGGCTTCCCCAAACCTAGTCGCTGCGTTTCTGGTTGGTTCCTATTGATGCTGGTGCGTTGATCGTGATTCTATCGTTCCTTGTGTTCTTCGATGAATCTGACTGCCACCAGTTTGCGATTGCTAGAAAGACTCTTGGCCTCCTTCCTTGTTGCATACTCTTGATATTTGTTCGTCTTTGAGAACTTGCTTTGATCTGAAATATAATCATGGAATTCTTGGGATATTTGCATCATTTTGTTGCTCCTGAATACATTATTTGTTTGACATGAGATGCTATTGTTGAGGAAATAGCGATTTCAGTCCATTTAGAAGCTTTGCATCTTTTTTAACCTAATTAACAAGGTTATGGTCAGACCCACAAAAGATAGACCAATTTAGCGGAAAAGTCTTGTTCTTCTTATGGTTTGATGGACACAGAAATGAATATCACATGTAAGCAAACAGGTGGATGCCTCTGTTGAATAAATTCCTATGTTTTAGAGGATAAGAACTCAAACTTGTTGGGTTAGATCAGATTGTAGAAGAGCACTGTAAATGTTTGGTTTGAAAGATAAATATCATGAGTTCGTTATAATTCATTACTCTTCTTTTTTTGTATTTGCAGGGATTTAAGGTGCCAATTACTCATTTTAGGGGAGAAATTGGAGATCCTGCACAGATAAATTGGTTAGTGCTGAGCCCCCATTCCCTTTGCATCCCATCGCCATCACCGCGTCTCGTCACGTGACCCGAACAGGTTCTTTTCTCTTTCCACCCGACAGAGTTGCAGGCACCCGCTGCAGCACGTCACGTGCAGCTGTTTGTTAAAACAGATCAGTCATTGCTTTTTTTTTTTTTTCTTTCCTTCTTAACCCCGGCCTAGTAATTAAGAAGTTAAAATAATATAGAGAAGAATAAAGTTAGAAGTCTGATAAGATCTCAACCGTCCGATTCGTGGATAGTCTTCTTAGCAGCCCCAAGAAGCAATTAATTATAGGTACACAAATTTAGAGGGGAGAATTTTAGTTCGGGAGTAGAATGGGACGGCCGGCGGCGGTTTTCAGGGGCGTGGGATGTGTCAACTCAGCAGATGCCATAGTCATCGAATTGCTGCTCGGGCCGTGCGGCGGCGGCGGCGGCGGCATCGGAGGAGTCGATCTCCTGGTGGCGGTGGAGGAGGAGCTCCTTCTGGCGTCGGAGTTCCATGACCTTGCGGTGGGAGTTGGAGTGCCGCGTGAGCACGAAGGTGGGGCTCGCCGCCGGGCGGTACTCCGGCACGAGACGCCCGGACTTGTACCTCACGCCGCATGCGTTGCAGAGCGTCTTCGGCCCCAGTGGCCCCGTCCGCCACTGCGGCGTCTTCTCTGACGCGCAGTGCGTGCACCGCCGCACCACGCCCTCCACCCCCACGCCCCCCCATCCGCCCTTCTTTCCCCTGCTGTTCTTGTTGTCTTTGTCGGCCGTCGGCCTGGACGGTGGGAGCTCGGAGGATGAGGAGGAGGACGAAGGCGAGTTATGGTCCGGTGGTTGCGGTGGCGCCACTAGTGAGGACCAGGCGGCGTTGGGGCCGGCGATCGCACCAGGGGCTGCCCTCGAGCGCTTCCTCCGAGCTCCGCGACCATTGGCCAACTGCTCCGCTCGAGGCGGCGCCTCACAAGAGGGCGCAGTCATGCTCGTGCTGGGCTGGTAGGGCACGTCGGAGAACGAGTCCTCCACAAACTGGGACAGCCACTCGAGCTCTGCTGCGTCCTCGCATTGCTGCATGAAAGCCTCGAAACCTTGAACCATGTTTTATTTATCTCAAGTGTCGGTGAATCATGGTTTAGTTGTTTTAGAGTCGTACTCACCGGCATACAAAGATCGAACTGGCTCTGCTGAGACTGGAAGTTTGAGAAGGCCTGCGCCAAGAGCGGAACGCTTCCGGCCATCGAAGACGCCCCCGTCGTAGCATAGAAGTGGGTGTCGGTGGCGGCAGAGGGTAAGAGATCGTGGTCAGAGAAGGCGATTAGGTCGTTCTCGCGGAGACTGTTGCCATTGGCAGCAGGCGGAAGAGAACCATAGAGGTACGCAGGCGTAGTGGTAGTGGCATGAGTAATGAGTGGTGCAACAGCAGCAGAGCTCCTAGTATAAGAAGGTTCCATCCCCATCCCAATTATATCCATGCCAATTGGCATCTCCCACAACGGCGTCATCAGAGCAAACGAGCAGTGATGGAGTGGATGTGGAGAAAGAGTTGAGTACAAGGGATCGATGGAGCACTGCTAATGTGCAGCTTTGCTAAGGAACACAATAACAAGGGCTTCCATGCCTCTGAGGGAATAATGAGGCACTCGGAGTGGTGAAGGGGGAGCACATTAAAAAGGAGCAGGTGGCTCATGCCCTTCATGCAGTCCCTTTAAATTCCTGTTTACTTTCAACCCCACCCCACCCCACCCTCCTTTTCCTCTCTCTTTCCTCGCCTGCTGTCCCGCGTATTTGTCCCTCTACCATGTTAGTTCTGGCACATATATTACGGCCTCGCCTCCCGAAATGTGAGTGATGAGCTGGAGACTGGGCGTACAGTTCACATCTTTCAGAGGAAAATGTACATGTATCCTCCTCACAGTGTGATTGGTTGGTGGCATCCACAGTTTAGGCCATTGTTTTTATGCTTGAGATCGGTATGAGAGGCATATTTTCTATTTGTTGAATGCACTTTACCATAGGGAAAGGACATGTTCCTGCGGTAAGTAAGTTGACATGCACTTTTGCAGCCGAAACCCAGGAGACGACTACCGGTCTTTCACCGCAGTACTTAATCTAGTCAGCTCCATGATAAGAGACCACGAATGTGAGTTATATATCTAGGTTTCGCCTCGTTATGAGAATCATTGGCGCGCTAGTAGAAATTTACATGTAAATCATGGCACCGGGGTGGTTCTCGCGGCAGCACGCCTGGAACATTTCCGAGAGCATTCACGCGACGATCAGCTGCGCTTTCCTGCGACACGGTGTGTTCGCTCTCCGTTGGATCGGTGGAGAGGTCTACAGGAAGCCCGGTGGGTCCCACTGCATTGGCAATAAATCGGGTCTTACCTGTTTGGTGTCCGGGGCGCCTCAGGCGCCGAGCGAACGGTTGTTGATTACTACGGGTGAGGTGAGTGGCGTTCAGTAGGGCATGTGCGGTGTCGGCCGCCGCGGGGACAACCGCTGCACCCGTTTCTCTAACCGTTTACCGTTCGTTTTCTTTTCACCTCACATTACATTGACGTAATAAATGAAAGGAGGGCAATCAAGGGACGGCGCGAGACAACCGGATACAGCTGTGAGATCTCTGACGACACCCCAATCATGCGGCTGACGTTGTTCCGCTCTCGGTTGATGGCTTGCCGTCCCCGGTGAAGCAGGATTCAGCCTTATCAGACCACATTGCCGATGGGTCCGCCACCGGGAGAAGGGGTCGCCACTTGTCAATGTGATTAGGGGAAGTTGAAGGCTGAACCGTGCGGGGCACAAGACAGATTTGGCGCGGCCCGCTTTTGCGGCAAGGGGGCCGACCACTCCCGCGGAGTCGCAGTCATTCTCAGGCCCGTCCGTACAGTAATCTCCAGCCACGCCGGCGGTCCCCACGTCGTGGACGACGCGTCGGCCGCCAGCTGTTCGCCTTTTCCCGTGCGTTACAGGAACACCAGCGGGCCCCGCCGGTAGGATCAACGGTAGTTGAGCGCCCAAGGGCGCGGGGGAGACGTTGGATGCCGCTGGGAAGAAGACAGGAGGGAGGATCCAAAGCGGAGGGGAGGAGAGAGCGAGCGAGAGGGAAGAGATCCCTCACGTGCTCCCTCGTGCCCTCCTGCCAACGCTCTGTGTGCTTAGTTTCTTTAACGACTCGTCGTCAGCTTACATTTGATTAGCTAAAATGAAGTTTTGTCTCTCTCTTAACTGAAGCATCACTTGAACCGGCGATAGGGTACACCCAAGGTAAGGTGACCCAACTTTCCGCAGGTGTCGGCGGGAGTTCTTGCCATCGTAGTGTCCCATCACTCCCAGCGTTGCAGCTTTAGTCGACTGCCACGCGTCCAACGTCGACGACCGAAGTTGGTCGGTACCACAACGTCGCGGTCCCTCGACCGACATTGGGCCATCGTCAGGTGGCCAGCCGAGGAGAGCGGAGACGCTCCCCGCTCATCATTATTTCTGATAAATGCGTCAAAGACGCAGCAAGAGATGCATGTGCAGCGCACGTATGCCAATGATCACGCTACGCGTACGGTGGCCTTGCACTTGTTCTCTTGTTCCTCGTCTTTTTCCATGTTCTCAGAAAACGCTGCTCCTCTCGCCTGTAGCAACCAGCACAGCCACGGCGTTAAGGGACACTAACAACTTTAGTCGACGACCAAGCAGAACCACGCAATGAAGACGGCAAGGCCCTTCCCACTACACATCAACAACCTCATCAATCAACGTAGTTTATCTTTTGCCGGTCTGCTCATCTAATATTGATCAGATGGATAATACCGTTCATACTCTGACAATGAAATTTATAGAACAGGGGACTGACTAATTCGCTCCACATTGGCCAATCATACCGTGAACCTGAACCTTCCCTGTGCCCAGTACTATTCCAGCTTTTTGTGGGACAAATGTGAAAACTGTACATCACAGCCATGAATATTCCCTCGTGGTCCTGTCCGCAACATGTCAAGACCTATTTTGTCAGTCACCCCTGGCTGAGCTCATCTACTTGATTCCATTTGCCTAGTAGAAAAGTAGTTAAAAATAACGCTGCCTCCATTTACGCCTGCAACTTTAACTCAACTGATCTCTTCCAGGTCGGCATCGTATGGCTTCTGGTTGTCGTCGATCTCCTCCCGGAAACCAGGTTGGGAACATACCCAAGTCAAGTTTTTCCAGCAATTTTTTCATGGGATAAAACTTATGCTTAGCAGATTATTTGGCAAGTTGAAGAGAGTAATTAGCATAGAAAATCAAAATTAAGATTATGGATTGAAGACAGCAGCAGAATGATATATGGAACCATGCAATGTTTTAAAATCTGAATTCGTTAAAGCAGAATAATTTAATGAACTGTTGATGGTCTGTGAAGAATGGAAAAAAGGACACAGTGAGGAACAAAGTTAAATTCTACTTACATAATAAGCAGTGGAGGTTTACAAGTTCATTTGCCTCTGGTAGAAAGTGAAAGAGACTTTGCTGTAGGTCAGCTTGAAGCATCACTGTTGAACTTAAAGATGACCCATCTCTCTGTGGACAATATAAATAGATAAAAATCATCGAAGACATGTAATAAGAAAAAGATGATTAAAAACACCAGCGTAGCAATGCTGAAGCAGCAATTGATATGGGTGTCACTAAGAAAAAGACATTACAGACAAGTGTGGACCAAATCTTTAGAATTAGCAAAGGTCACATAACATCATTGTGATCTGGACAAAGGACAACATCGTTCAATGCTGAAATTTACTAGTCGATAAAACTGAAATCGACGTCCTTAGCAATTCTCTTATAAGTTAGGAGAAACCATGCCATTGTATGGCATAACCCAGGTCTAGCTTATGATACTAACCCTAGCAGCCTAGACTTATATCTCTATATATGGATATCTAAAACTAGGGAAAGCTACCTCGTACATTTAACATCTAAACATTTTGCATATTTACTCATACTACCAGCAAGCAGATACAAGAACCTGTGTTTTCTGCTTCTGGTGGGTTTCAGGTGTAGTAACTATAATTTTGTCACAAGGCATTCTGAGCACCCCAGAGTGCATCTAGTTGACCTAAGAGATGTAACCCCTAGTAGGCATTGCCCAGGTGAGCGCTTATTCCAGGCAGAGAGGCATCAGCCCTGCTTAACCCACAAAAACCCGGGCCAGCAGCTCAATAGAGGTGTTGGACACCAAGCCGTTCACATCCATAACTCAACCCGACCTAACCAAACAAGTGATGTATGTGCATTTCACTATAAGTCACAGTCCTTCCCCTCCTCTCCAAAGCTCTTGAATCAATAGATGTTTGAATTCTTTTCATATTGAACATGAACTAATTTTAATTATTATTTTATTGACTTTGTGCACTATAGACAGCTGGAAGCTCTTGCATGATAAAGAATTCATGTTTTAGTTGAAATTCTTGACTTGATGATTATATATATATATATATATATATATATCATCTTGCTTTGTTCTTGTTGAGTGTCTAGGGAAGCGCCTAGTGCCTCTGGATAGTGTCTACTAAGTAGATAATTTGCAGATTATTCTAGATTCGATTTTTTGTTGTTAAACTAAAGCTTTCAATAAAACTATTTACAGGCACAAGGTAGATGATAAAATTTACTTTCATTCTGGAGTCCAAGCATTCACAATAACTAATAAAAGGCACATGAATGACATAACTACTAAACAAGACTTTCGTACTTAGTATTAGAAGTCAACTTCAATTAATCAATCCATAAAATGTTCAACGATGAAAGCGAGATTAAGAGTATTTTACTGAAGCCACTAATACATCAACAACACAAACTTAAATTATGCAAAGAGCTCCAAAAAGTACTGTGCCGGCAAATGTCAACCACAATAAGCCATTTCCAACTAGCTATCGTATGAAGGGAAGCTTGCTTCATCATAGAATTGTAGTCGAATTCATAATTCAAGAGGTCAGTTTTCCTTACTCCAACCACAATAGATAACCATCTACAAGCAAAAAACTGCATGTTTTGAAGTCCTTTTTTCGGAGTTTGACATTTGCAATCTTCCAAATCACTTTGATTGCATGATCCGTTCCCATTCTTTTCCACACTTCTGTGGTCATCTTCACTAACTCAGTGGTCCACATTGCTTCATAGCCATTGTAGAAACTCTAGTAGTTCAATTGTTTCATGTCCTTCTCACTGATTTGATGAAAACATAAAAGACTTCCCCTCTTCTGATACGTCAATATTCCAAATCCCGGCATACGGCAGAATAAAAGAAAACCATAAATCATGTTATTCTTACATTAGAGAGGAGTAATCCTTTTTCCTGAAATAACACCAGGAAAAAGAGCAAAGATGGTTCACACGAGCCACAGTCAGAATGAAGTCTAATGAGGTTTTGTCGGAACAATTTCCGTCAAAAACTGCATGAAGCTCCAATAATTTCTACTATATGCCTACTTACTGAATTTGTGCTTGCTATGTTTGACATCCGACGTGATCGTAATTGAAAGCATCTGCTCATTAATTTGGTACCACCAGAGCAGAGGTTTTGAAAGAATTACCAACAATTACTCAATCTGAATCTTGGTTCGCTAAATTAATGACAGAAAAGGATTTCTGCACCACTATATCGATCTAAAAACCCGAAAACATATCCATCAACTGGACTTCTCGCTTCCACAACAACAACCAGATGCAAAGAAGCGGAGAACAAATAGATGATCGGAAGAAAGCTACTCACATATAAGCGGAAGCCCTGTGATAGAGGGCATCGGCCGCGACGTTGGCCTCGCCTCCGCCACCGCGCTGCGCTTGGGCTTCAACTGGGATCGTTCGTTCAAATCGAAATCAACGTCAACGAAGTCAAGCATAGATCAGTGTATCAGAAACTAGTTCCGATCGTTGAAGAACCCACCTACATCGGACGAGGAGCGGCGGCTCCACGGCCAAGCAAGATGATGAAACGGCACGCGCCCCGCGGATTTCACGCAGCTCGAAGAACGAAGGGACCATCGATGCAAGAGATCGATAGGCGTCGAGGGTTTCGGCTATGGAGGTCAAAGGGAAGAGGGCCGGGCTTTGGGTTTATTCGTGGCGGGAGGAGGAGAAGGGAAGGGAACCGCTGAAGTGGTCTTAAAGGCCCGCTGTTGGGCCGACTCTTGACGGAACCGGATCATTATTTGAACCCGAATCCGATCCGATCAGTGATGGGTTGAGATTTCGTGATTGAAATGTCTACTAGCTGAGCATTACGAAGACTCCGATGCTTCCTACTTAATTGAAATGTTTCCCTACTCTTCTTTTAAATTTTATTTTTCCACTTTAGTGTCCTATGAGTTCTTCATAGGAGAAATATTCACCCTAACGACTCGATACTTGACAGTACAATTATTAGTGAGAATCCAATCAATAATTAATTCAAAATAATAATTTAAAATTATTTTACTCATATTATAAAATATTTTTTTGATTAATTAAATATAAAAGACTACTAGAGTCATAATAATCAATGTCGATCATTAAAACTGTTTCATCTTGTTAACTTAAGCATTCAAGGAATTACATCCATGAAAAACCCATCCAACCTCAATCTTCGTATAGGTTGATTATGGAACCAACATTCATCTTTCATTGGAATCGACATTCAAGATCCTATATATCCCTAAGGGAACGTTCGAGCCTCCTCTTTGAACATATTGATTTTATTGAGTATATTGTCATATATAAATCTATACAAAATATATTCAATGTAATATTTATGTATATATATATATATATATATATATATATCTTTCGATTTTATTCATACTTTGCACAGTATATAGATAGCTTATAATAGGCTTGGTAATCTCATCTTGGTTGTCTTTATGATTATCTTAGTCCTATAAATGCATATTATGTACAATCATCGTATGAGAAGCAAAACTATCCAAAAATAAGCTATCTAGATAGTCGTTTTGAGAATTTTCTAGCTTAGAGTGGTACGAAGTGTTAGCCAACACAACATTCAAGAGCTACCCAGGTGGCATGCTGTTGATAGGCCTTTGGGATAGTATCTAAGGTAGGTTTGTTATCTTGTTTTGTAAAAATGTCATGTAAGTACTCATAGGGGAGTTTTGGCCATAGCGGACCATCTTGGACTCTTTGTCATACGATCATTCAAAGTTTGTGAAGTTTATATTTATAATTTGTATTATCTATTAAGTATTTACTGAAATGTTAGTTTGTGAGATCCCAAGTCAAATGTTTTCTCAAACTTGTATTTTCTTTTGTATGTCTTTAAGGGACCATCAGAGGTTTCAGTGAGGTTGATTCTTTTGCGATGGACACGTACGGGTGCTGCATAACTTAGACAAAACCAATGGGGTCCATGAAAGATGGTCTCCGAGTAGGACAAACACACTTAAAAATACTTGGTCTGCAAACATGGGAGATATAGCAGAGTTGTATTTAAGACAACTAACATGCACAATTGTTTGAGAGAAACAAACATCCAATATTAGCATTAAGAGGAATGACCAATCCTTCGCATTAGAGGCATTACGAGAACAAGCGAGTTGAGAAGAATACGTAATGCACAAATATTGAAATGGCTGAGTTTGAGCTATAACTCGAGATCGACAATCAAACTTGGTGGTGCTCAAGGCAAGCGGGGCACTTGGTAAAGGATGAGACTATGTAAGGAGAGATGTGTTCCTTGATAATTGAAAGAGTTATGCAAAGCTCACAGAGGTAAGGAGAATTATTAACTTAAAAAATTTGATGCTCATACAATGGCTTATATGTGAACGATAGATCGTTTGTGGCCATCCTAAGGAGATCGAAACTCGATACCATGTAGCATGAAAACTTTCTTATCAGCATGAGAATGATCCATTCGTAAAGGCTGAAGTGTATAATAAGTTCAGCATGTTGCTAAGCTTTAAAGGGCGTAGTAAGAGTTGTATTAGCGAAGAATCATAATCTAGTGAGTGCTATTGCGATGGTGGAATAATGCACAATTTATTCAATAAGACGAAGTAGTCTAAAGGGCTGGTGATCTCTGAAACTTCTAGAGGAAAGGATGCGAAAAGAAAATTTGCTCCAACATGACAAATATCGAGGGATAAGTTCTGATTTGTTTAGAGCGAGGATCATATGCAACAGACCGCACATGTTGAGGGGCATACCACAAGACAACATCATAAATCTCAATGGACTAAGCGAGTGGCGATGAGTCATTATATGATATTGCATGATGTAATACGTTGGTAGACATATTACAAGATAAGTGGAAGAGCGACCATAAGTAATATAAAATGAAGACACGCTTAGAGTCGATGTGAAAATTGGACTCAACAGATGGCTAATCACTGAAATGGTAGGCACGAGAGCCACTATCACTCAATGCAAATCGAAGAAAGGAGCAACTTGGGTAAAACTTGGTGAAGTATCTAAGCCGCATGAAGGGAGTCGACATAGAAGATGGAACATAAATCGGAGACGTGAAGCTTTCCTTCGATAAAAGTTAAGGACATGAACTCTTGTAGAAACAAGAGCGAGATCAAGCCATTCCATGGGCCCCTTACTCTGATGGAGCAAACTCATTTTTCATGATGCTAAGTTGAAGGGAGCTTTGAGGCACATGCACCGTATCTCAGTGAAGCAATTAATAAAGAGACTAAGATGACTTAACTTGCGAAGGCGAAGTTAGGATCAAATGACCTTGACATAATATAACTAGATCTAGAGGTAGATACTTTTGAAGAATATGTTGTGGTGTTGTCATTTGAGTTACCGCAAATGAAGTTATGTATATTAAAGATTATGCTAGGGGCAAAGAGTCTAGGATCCAGATAATGGTGCACAAATTTCATCAAAGTCGGTGGACTTCAAGACTTGCTAAGTGACAGACTATCCAAGAGCTATGCTTTATCCATGTGTGACTTAAGAGTTGGTAGACAAATGTCAATTACAAAAGGAGCAAACATAATTAAAAGTGGCAAAAGCCTTGCAACAGCAGAGGCCACACTTGGAGATTTCTCAATTTAAATTCATCTCACAAAGATTAGAATGCAATAGAGAAGTTATCATGAGGTGACATGATATAACGGATTATAGTGAAACAGTTCAAGACAATGTGGCACATATGGGACAAGTCCTACAAAGATCTTAATCATGTGAAGGTATGATCAGGAGTTACTATGAGCTCCACTTCGATGAACAATGCGACAATAAAAAGGGCTATGGATTTAAAGAGTAAATGTCATACATTGAAGTTTACAATAAATGAAAGCCTTAATCTTTAGTATATAGGGGTTATGTACCACTAAAAAAAATTTTGAGTGCAAGTACTAGTGAGTCTCATGGGAGGAGACTTAATCATATAAAAGTATGATTAGAGTTAGACTGCTCTAGAGCTCATATTCGTTTACAAAGCAGATAACAATACAAAGTGAGTGAACATTACTACCGAGGACACAAAGTAGAACATAATCGACGCAAGCCTTTTAATGTGATGGTGAAGGCTATATATGAGAGTGGTAGTTTATCTTTTCATCGATTAAGATGAATTACTTGGAGAACATAGAGGTATTGAAGTAGGTGGTCGAAATGGGCAAGAAAGCAACGATGAGTCCCCAAAGACTTAGCTACCTAAAACCAAGTTTTCATTAATATGAATGTGAACTTGAAGGAGTGTCATAGTGCCATAGAAATAGATCTACTAATTACGAAGAAGGGGACGTAGATATAAGATGATGGATAGTCGCGTCATGGGCATGACAACTTTATGGTACCGCAGAGGCAAAACTTCTATGGAATCATTAATCCCTTACTCTTTATGGAGAGAGAGTGTATGATCATGAAAGGGGCCAAGGAGGTAGAGAATACATAGATAAACTCTAAATGCCAAGATAAGATTGAAGGATAGAGACTAAAAACTTCATGAGATCGGTGTCAATTAGCTTATCATCAAAAAGCGAAGGACTTCGGATTAATATAGGAGTGCTTTTCCAAGAAATGAAGTAGGTAGTACATGGTATTGTCCCTTTTCTACTCAAAGGAGTAGATATGATGGACAAGACGATACAATCCCAGAGGCAATCAAAATTATCATAGACTTACTCCAAGTCGAGGCAAAAAGATACTCTTTTTAGGTAAAACTTCTTGTTGTCTAGAAGTTTAATGGTAATGAAGAGGCGAATTGCATTAGTTAACTCAATGTAAGGAGTGTAAATACTTCAGTTGCTTCAGAATTATGAATAAAGAGTAAGAGAAGGCTACTAATTAGCCTAATACATGAAATATAACCCTCGATGAGGTGGGTGAAATCAAGTAAACTTTATCTTTTTAACTCTTGAAAGAATGAGTGAAACCGAACATCATAGTCCTCTTATTTACCTAAAAGAGGAGCTTTGTATATGTTTAAAAACCCATCAAAGAAACTTATCTTCCCGTTGTCAAATCCTCACAAATTATGATTGATTCTATTAAGAGTAATTGTCTACTTCATTTTCTAACAAAATGTCAATTGAAAATAAAAGTTATATAAATATATTTAGAGGTGACAAGTAGAAGAGAAATTGATGGGCAAATTTTATAGAAGAAATACTTCTAAACTTCAAAGTCTACGAGGCAATGCTTATTAAAGTTTCAACAAGCATCTACATAGTTCAAACGATAAAAGACTTAGCACACAACAAGGTCTTTTTCTTCATGTATGAGATCTATAAAAATAGCAAAGATTAATATAATTCGATCAACCCCACACCAGGTCAATCATTAGTGAGTTGAAGCAATATTAGCGAATTAAAATTTGACTACTCAACAATAGCGACAGAGAGCAATTGAGAGCAAAGAGGCACATTGTAATTGAAGCTAAAAATTAAAGATTCAACAAAAATAAAAAAAATGTAATGTTTGCAAAGGCTTTGATGAGGACGTCGAAGAAATAAGTGAGAGGGGCGAGGGAGGGGGGATATCACAAACAAATCTATACAAAAGTTATTTGATATAATATTTGTGTATGTCTATATCTTTCAATTTTATTCATACATTGCACAACATATAGAGGGTTTACAGTAGGTTTGGTAGTCTCATTTTAGTTTATTTTTATAGTTGTCTTAGCCCTATAAATGTAGATTATGCGTAATCATTATGCAGAGATAAAACTATCTAAAAAAATATCATCTATGAAATCATTTTTGGAGTTTTTTAACTCTATAGAATGACGTGGAGTGTCAACTAGCATAATACCCGAGAGCTAATTTAGATTGCACATTAGTGAATGAGCTTTAGGGTAGTGTTTACTGTTGATTTGTTGTCTTATTTCATGGTAATATTATATGAATATTTATGAAAACTTTTAATTATGACGGACCACTTTAAACCATTCATTTATCATACGAATAAATCTATATTTATAATTTATAATATATTTACTAAAATATAAGAATGGTAGTTTAGCTCCAAAGATACCTGTGGCATTATGTAGTAAATTATAGTTTAATTGCTCATCTCAAAGTCCACCTGTAATAAGATAGGAGTGCTCATCAGACAAACCTAAATGGAGGGAGAGGAGGTGATCACACCAGCTGGATGATGACAGCTAAGCTGGATGATGACAGCTAAGGTGATGTCTCACGACATGTTATCAGGTGAAGTTGCTGGAAGATGAAGGCTCCCGCAGCCGTTGTCTCCCGGTGTTCTGCCACTTGTGGCCATGGATGCAAATGCTCCTCCAGGCTCCGGTAGTAATCATGTGTTGCCGGAGACAAACAACCTTGTCATCGGATGCCCAAAGGCTACACGTACACCACTTCATGTCGGTGCGTGTGTTAACCTGTCTCCACCCGAATCTCCTCCCCTCGCCAAAGCTCAAAACGCACGCAGCACTCCACCTCACATCACCAAAGCCATGCACGTAATCCTTGGCGCAATAAGCAGCAGGGTTTCAGCTAGCTTTATACAGCTTTCCGGGCTACCTGACGCAGAAGATACGTTGGCCATGACTTCTTGGTGGTGGGGAGAGCCGGATATGGCCGGAGGCATCCAGGGCCATGCAAAAGATACGACCATCTTGGTTGATGAAACCAAAGCGGAGCAAAAGATTGCAGGGCGAGGAAAAGGTGTGGCGGAGGGGGAGATAAGAGGAGATCTGATGACGGAGAAAAGGGACTCACAGTGACGGCCGGTGGCTTGGATTCTCTCACCCTCTCTCCACCCTTTAATTCTCTTCGTCCTCCTCCTCCTCTTCCACTTTATTTCGGAATAACTTTGCTGCTCATATTGGAAGCTGTCTCCGTTCTTCTCCTTTATCATCAGCCTCCTTAAAGGGGAGGAATCCTTTGTGGATGGATGGATGGGTGGATGACTCCACTTTTGAGTGCAAGCTAATGGATAATGATTTCTCTTTCTCCAGTCATAAACAAAAACAACAAAAAGAGGAATATTATATCTGTTTTCCTAAGGAATGGAGTGAATTATTATGTAAACCAACAGCGTTTCAGATCTCAAGTCGTTTTCTTGAATCACCACCACATGTTCTTCCACCCCACACTCCTCATCGACTCAACATTATCACTGTAGTTATAAGTCGGCAGACGTGTGCATCTTTCACTGTCTGTCATTAGCAGTCCTAACTGTGCTGCTTTCAACACTCACTCCATGACAAGATGGTATTAGCTTTCATTTCTGAGAAGATACCATGGAGTCATCGAAGAAACTCCAACCTCTGGTTATCTGAGCACCACGTCGTCCGCCCACCCACACGATCGCCTCTCCTACTCCAACACCAAACCCCATGGCAGGCACCTCAGGATCAGACAAGCCTTGTCTCCAAGTGTAGGCTTGGCACCTGTGGAGACATGAGAGCCCACGTCTTCCTCTTCGATGCCGAGAGCCCACCACCTGCTGGGTCTCGGCTTGGGTGGGGATGCCACCGGCCGGTCGCTGTCTTTCTGGGGAACCAGAATTCCGTCGCCACAGAATTCCCTAACACTCCTAAGCCCCAAGCGTTCATCACCAAACATTTTTGGTCTTGCATGTACGCACGCCAATGGCGATGATTCCTCCACGTAAGAAAGGTAGTGATCGGCTATATCTCTTCCTCGCTCCTCATTGCCGCCCACACACACCCCCATTTAACTCCCACCACACCTCGGCAGCCCTTCCCTCTCCCTATCCGGCTGCCGCCCTCAACCACATGATCGAGGTCATGTCCTCGTCCCACCCGTGCGACGTCTGCCGCGGCGCCGGCGGCCCGTGCCCCCGCTGCACCGACCTCAACCGCGCGGCGCCGACGTTCGACGACCCGGTAATTCGAGGCCCCGGCGAGCTGCGCGAGTTCCAGTTCTTCGGGCACGACAGCGCGGTGGCGTGGATGTTCAACGATCTGAACTACGACGGGCCGCCGCCGGAGGAGGAAAGGCCGCCGGTGCCCTCTGGGTACCAGCCTCTTTGTAGCTTGAGAGAAACCAGCGATGAGTTCGGAGATGGATTGACTTTTGATGTCTGCTTGAGTGCGACTCGGCCGCCGGACTCGATCCAGGTCTCGACCGCGGCAGGTCTGGCCATGAGACAGCCAGCGTCGAGCGCCACCATCGTGAGTGGTCCAGCTCTCTTCGATCTCTCATAGCAGTTTTGTGGTTTCTGCGGTCATCGGTGGCGGCATAATCACAGCCTATTATTCTTCCTCCTTTTATTTCCCCTTCTTCTCCTCTTTAGAAGATTTCCTATTTCATGTGACCTTGAAATTTATAAGGTAGGAAAATTATGTGCCCAATCTCAATCAAATTATCCACAAACAAAAAGAAATCTATCACGTACCGCAGCCAAGGAATATGCTGTAGAACTAGAAAGGAGATCAGATTCATTGCACCAATTCTAATCTTTCCTGATACCAACTTCTTTCTTGTCGATTTCTACACTAATGAACCTAATGGTCATCTTCCAGCATCAGCGAATCCATCATCGTTATCCGATTGGAAACATCCACTGATACAATTATTATTTCATGTGCCTTCCGTAAGCAGGCATTTTGAGCAAGCCAAACTTTTCTCTCATGATTCTGTTGTCTTAATGACTCCCAAAACTTCTTCGTAGATGTCCTTCTCGGGCACCACATTCACGGACGCTTCGAGTGGGAGCAACCAAGAGGTGGGACATCCCACGGACGGCGGCCGAGGCAGCGACGCCAGCAGGGAGAGAGAAGCCAAGATCATGAGGTACAAGGAGAAGCGGAAGAAGCGGCGGTACGAGAAGCAAGTGCGGTACGAGTCGAGGAAGGCGTACGCCGAAATGAGGCCGAGGGTGAAAGGCCGGTTCGCCAAGACGCTGGCTGCGAACGACCAGCCGCCGCCGCCGGAGAGGTCTTACGATCCTAACAGCCTTGGTTTCAGCTGGTTCCGTTCCTAGCTAGACCTTGATCCTTGAGCTGTGGGTTCGATCTAACAAGTGTGACAGTGCTTTGATCCTTAATTGCTGCTTTACTCTTGTATTGCTTGCTAATCTTACTGTTGTATTGCTTTTAATCATATGTACTCTTGAGATTATGAGTATCAACTCCCGAATATACACTCTTGTTCGTGTTAGGGTTCTTTAGTATCTTAGGAGATTCCAAGGAGTCTTATTAAATTCTAACTATTGGAAGGAGTTCTAATTAAATTTATTTTTTTAAAATAAATTTAAATTTGAATTTAACAATATATATATATATATATGCTTTTGATTAAGATATGGAAAGATCTTTTCTGTTGGTCGGAATGAGGTAGAAAGACTGTGACTTCGCTCACATCAGGAATGTTTGACGATAAAAGGAAGATGAAGCTTTAACTCTCAATTATGGGGAAGCGAAGAGGAAGAGGCGCCATTTCTGCTCCGGTGCCCCCTTTGCTACGAGGCCAACAAGGTATGGTCTTTCCGCTCCGGGCCTTGCTTTTCTTTCCTTTGCATTTCTCTCTGTCGGGTAATGCGAATACAATTTCTTGTGTGATTTGGTACTGCCATTTCCAAGGTTGGAATTAGATGTTCATTGCAGGGCATGGGAAGGGAAATTGAACATTCAGGATCGAGTCTTGTTTTCTTTCTTCCTCATCGATGCAGTAGTTCACTGATCGATCTCGTACGATCGATACCGTCCTTGTTGCCTATGTCGCAGCCCTTTTCTCAACCTAGAAATACCAGATCATATGTTTCCCGGGTGGATTTTGGTCGTGATTGTTGCATCTAATAGTTTCCCTTCTTCCCCACTGATTGACCATGCCACCGTTGTCCAAACATTTTCACTTCTTGTGGACTGGATCGTGATTGCGTCTACCATGTGTTCGTTAAAAGGACCACTGGGTGCTGTCATGGAAAGTGCCCAATTTGTGGCGTAGGTTTTAGGCCAAGGATGCGAACTCGATCTACCCATGATCTGGATTTGAGTGTTGTTCGTGTGGAAGATACTAAATCCATTGTGGTATTTGATCCATCTTTTAGTAGACATGCATCTAGCTGCTTTACTTGGTTGCTAAACAAAAGAATGAACAGTTGACCAAAATTAGCATCAAGGCTTAGTACCTGTCGAAAGCCTTCTTTCCTATGGGGGTTGCTGCATGATTGCACTTCTTTAGATGTCACTTTCAGTACAACAACTGAAGGGGGGCAGTGAAGCACCATTGACTGCACATGCCATCAGTTTGTGAAGTGATCATGAATAGGACAGAAACATGTCATCAACAAGGTGTTGTATGTTCGCAAAGTTGATGTAGTCACTCTTGATATGCCTGATATCTTGAAGATATATGGAATTTAGTAGGGAGTTTTAGGAGATAGTTATAGTAGTTAGGTTGTGTCCATGTATTGATGGTCACTCAAACTATCAGCTTCTTCCTCATCTCCTCTTTGAATTCCTAATCTCCATCAGAAAACAGCTTGGCTTCTGACTCACCTTGAACTCCATCACTGGATCATCTTGCAGTGAGACTGTGTTGCAGACTTGAGTGGCTAACTTCAACTCCTCTTCCTTCTTCAGTGTCTTTCTCATCAATGCATATTAATATTGTGTCTCCATTAATTTCTCCACGGCAATAAGCCTGTGACAGAAGTCTAGTTGATATAAAAATCCAGTCTCTACCGACAACTCACATGGAAGACTGTCATTCTTCCTGTCTCCAGAAAGTTGGCACAGCTCAGCGGAGGGCAATACTGAAACAGTTTGCCTCTTTGAGCTCAATAGAAAACAAAAGGAAATTACTCCAAAAGGAACTCTATGACCTTGATTTAGTCCACCTCACATTGAGATGGTTGACTCTCACTGCAGACATGATATGATCATTTTGATTTTGTGAGTTTGCTTGTGCAGACTATTGTATTATAGCAATTTGAATGAGGGGGATGTTACAGATTATATTCAACTACTGCAATTTAGTTTAAGGATTAACAAGTATATCACATGTTTCAAGTGAAGATCAAACATTTCTGAGGTTTGACAATACAGTCGAGGTTTGACAAGTAGTGAGAGACAATACATTTCTGAGGTTGGATTTTTCTCCTTAACACTGACATGGTAGTAATGGCCAGTACTGAGTGAGAATTCATTTAGTCCTCTCTGGCTTGGTGGAAGAGTGGACTAATCTGCTTGTCTCTTTCTCCTGTAACCCCAATTGAATAGTGTCTTTGTGGCCATAGGTGTTGAGAGGTTTGAAATGAATGACATGTGGAAACAGTACGCTTATTCAAGTCTTCAAAAAATGGACTGACCTCACTTGAATAAGAGAAGGTGATATCATAACCTGGAGTCAGGTGATTGTGATAGCATTAGGAAAGGAAGGTCAATATCTCACCTAACAAGAAACATAGTACAAAATAAGGCCATCAATTAAAAGGATATTAAATGTGGGTTAATCCAAACCAAGGTGCAATGGCAAATGAGCAATGGAGGGGTAATCGTGCACTCGACGACAATTAACACCCTTCTCATGGCATCATATAGAGCACAGGAAATCATACTCCACCTTGAATCGAACCCACAACCCAAGTAGTAGTACATATTACTCAAACAGGGCCATCACGTCTTCCTACCACCACTTAACACCGCCTCTCTCTCTCTCATTGTTTTGCTGCACAAGTTTGGCTGTCAGCACCGTCATCGTCGCCGTCTAATGGCGACGGGATGGGTCAAGTCCCTGCATTGCAAGTCTAACGCCGTGGAAGACGTCGTCTATCCGCCGACGCCGTCGTCCAAGAAGCCGCTGCTCTCCACCGTCTCTTGCACCAACTCCTCTCACGCTGTTAAGGACGTCGTCTTCCTCTTCCCCAAGCAGCCCCGCTCCTCCTCCTCCTATGCGCTGAACAAGAAGCCACTGCCCGAGACGAGGCAGAACCACAATCGCAAGCAGAGGCCCGCAAGAGCGTCTCCATCGACGCCGGCGGACGGGCTCGTGCGGCCCGTCCTCGCGGACCCGTTCCCGACGATGGAGGAGCTGCCGAAGGGCCACTCCTCGCGGCGGGTGGTGGAGATCATCTTCAGCTCGAGCTGGTCAGCTTCCGCCGGGGGCGCGTTCCCGGGCGAGATCGAGATGCTCTTCCGGGTCGACAACCCGGCCCGGACGCTAGCCCGGTTCGAGGAGCACCGCGCGTTGGTCCGCGGTCGGGCCGTCGATGGCGCCCGCTGCGCCGCGGACGGGAACGAGGTGTTGAGGTTCCACCTCGGGCGCGGCGCCGGCGGCGTTTACGACGCCGGGGTGGCGCGTGACGTGGTGCGGTCGTCGGCTGGGGGGGAGGCGAAGGGGGTCCGAACCTTCGCGGGGAGCGGCGGCGCGCACGCGAGTGGTGACGGCGGGGACGGTCGGAAGGGGATGTTGGTGTGCCGGGTCATCGCGGGCCGCGTCAGGGGCGAGTCGGACCACACCCAGTCGGACGCCGACTCGGTGAGCCTGGGTAACGGGGAGCTCGTAGTATTCGATCCCAGAGCGGTCCTCCCCTGCTTCCTTATCATCTACAAGCTCTAAACTCAACCCTCAACAATGGCTTCCTCCCTTTCGTCTTCAAAGATGTCTTCTTTTCTGGTGGTCATCCTCCAACTCGGTTTACCGACCCGGCGATGCCAATGACTGTGGGGAGACGGTCTGATCGTGTAAAAATCCCTCTTTTTGGCACAGGTATAGAATTTTTGTCTGTTCTTGGTGTGCTTGAGTGTGACTGAGGCATATTGTCTGTGTTACAAGAAACCTGCATCTTGTGATGTTAGATCTACTTGGGCAAATGGTAGGACCAGAATCCACGAAGGTGAAGGATCTGAGGTCCACTGCTCTGATGAGATTTGTCGAGTATAGTGCAGCATATCAGTCACTTGAGATTTTGTTGGATCTTCTCAATATGTATCATGTGGTCAATTCTATATTTATGTGAGGTAGATTGGATGATAGTAGAAGTATATAATATATGTCAAGTGAATAGATACACATCTATTTTTAATTCATGCCCACTGCATTCATGGCATGGTCCCTGCTTGGATTCACTCAATGGCAAGCAGATTGTTCGGTAACTATTGCCATCGCCATTGCCATGCGAGATGAAGATTGTGGAATTTTGGCAACCATGGAATCATGTGAAAGAAACCTTTACTTCTCTACAGTGGGTTAGCAGATAAAGGACATGCGAGCTTATCATCCCAGGATCTTCTCGAGGTAGGTTAGATTATCAAACATGGGTGCTACATGCAAACAAGAGAGAGTCATCAATCTTGGACAGACTAAAACATTTGGTATGTGCTGCTCTAACCAGAAATAGAACTATTGATGCATCAGCTACAGCCTACAAGAGAATGTGGTGTCGGAGACAGTTGACCAAAATGAGTCTCCTTGGTTTCATCACTGACCAGAGTTGTCACTAAATCAATGTCCATCATCGAGGAGAAACTCCATTACTATGCTTTCACTCTGCTGCCAGGAGACAAGTTGGTATTTCTGACTTCCTTCATTCATGACTGACTCCGTTTAGAATTCAGGGACCAAACTCCATTAAGCTACTGTGATGCTTATGTCATCTTTGATCAAAGGTTTGTCCTCGACCAGTCTTTCTGACTCATTTCTAGCTTTTCTGGCGAAATCAGATCACTGTCAAAACAGCTCTTTACAGTTCTTGTGATCTCTGTTTCAGCAAGGCAACCAGATTCTCTTGATTTAGGAGACTGGCATTGAGGGATGGTTATTTTGGATGTTTCAAAAGTACTATACTAGTGAAACCAAGTAGTGGTCTGAATCGATTGATGTAGAAAAATTATGGAATGAGTTATGATTAGAGATGAAATATCACTGGATTATAAAGCTAACTAAGTTTTTTTCTCGAATCGATATCTGATCTAGATAAACTCTGAATGGTAGATATGGCCATCACTGAATCCTTAAAAATGTGTTCAAGTGCATGCTCTTTTTGATGGATGTCATGAACAAGAATGCAACAATCCCTAAACTATCTTTTTGTTTCAGATGAATGTTGAGTGGGGAGGGCTGAGAAAGTTCCCAGCCCTCCTCTCTGCTTACTGAAACCTATTAATTTTCCAACTCAGTTATGTTTGTGTCATTAAATGGGTGAGCATTAGGTCCCACCAACCCACTTGGTATGATATCAACAAACCATTTACTCCTGAATCAAATTATGACCCATTTATTTGTGGCAGGTTGCTCAACTGTCTTTTCCTCATGGAGGTTGAGTGCTTCAAGTTGCCACAAATTTCTGTGTAGATTTGCTACTGTACATGCAGATATTATCATACCAGAATCGGACTCCTTTTAGTCCCAAGAAAGATAAAGAGGATGTCTGAAAATATAGCTAAAACCCATGTGATATGGGCTGGCATTCATCATTTGCAATCTAAATTTAATATTTGGAATCTAACTCTTCTGTCACTCCAGCTTTTGTCCTGTTGATTCTGTCAACAATGCTTTGTCAGTAGTGATATGAATGATACAAAATCCCTACATGTGTCCATTCCTTAGCAAACACCATAAAAAAGAAAAGATGTAGGTTGGAAGTTGGAAATGAGTCATAAAAGAGAGAGAGAGAGACAGAGAGACTTAGGTGCTTAACCCTAGCATAAAGCAAGTCTGCTACTATACTGTTTCACTTTGCCTTCTATCAGCAGAAAGAAAGAGCATATCAAATGAGTATAATCATATCTTTGATGTAGTTAGTCCAACAGTAATTACTTTCTTTAAGATCAACTTTCTCAATTTTTCTATCTGATGACTGTTACTCCATAATTCTTTGGACACCAGGCTTTCTTTCTCTAGCTTGAATATTTTGGAATTTACCGGACCCCAATCTCAATCTCAATCTCATGATTTTTACAGACCTCAATGACTGTAAAAAGTAAAAGATTTATATAATCAATCTCAAAGAGATGGAAAAGACTTTATTGTTGTTTATTTGTTGTTGTTACTGAACCCCAATCCCAATCTTGATTTCATGTTTAGGCTGAGTTGAGGTGCATACAAGTATGAATCCATTTCATGTGTAAAATTTCACGTTTATTCATCGAGTATCTCAAATGCTCATGCGCATTCATAATATTCGAAAGCAATTACCATTTCTTCCTATGCACAATATAGTAGTTTAGAGTATTCCCTATCAAATGAATGAAGAAGAACGAATGAAGAATAAAAATCCAATCTGGTATTCAGAGTTCTTTAATATGCCCAATCATAGTTTCAATCCAAAGGAGAAGAGAACAGCAGCAAGCTTTGCATGTACTGCCACATCCAGGATGGATTTGTTTCAAGGACTGTTTCAATTTGGATATGAAATTGCGGATACTCTCTTTTCTATTTCCTAACAAAAGAGTTAAACCTTGCTTGCTATAACAGAATTATACAACCATCTGCCTCCCTGGTTGACTGGCTTTGTGAAAGCTGAAGCATTCTGGACAAATCCAGAATCAGATAAAAGCTTCACGCAAGTGCGTAGGTAGCTTTAGATCAGGCTCGAATTCACCAAGAGGTGAGAAATAATGATCGACCATGTCTTCTGATACTTTTTCCAGAACTGGAGGATCCCACTGCATGGTTCATGAATGAAAACACTTCATAAAATAATGAAAATTTCGAACCATTTTAAATTGTTGCTATAGATACCTTAGGAGCCAAGTCTTTATCGACTAATCGTGCTCGAACACCCTGTAGAACCAGGAGAAAGAGGTTAGGAAATTTACAGAACAAACTAAAACCTTTCTAGTTGATCGATGGTTCAAGTACCTCGCAGAAGTCATTGGAAACCAATTTTGAGATCCCATGAAGCGACATTCGATACTCACGAACAAGACATTCATCGAATGTCTGACATCTTCCTTCTCGGATCTATTTAAGTTTTCTGAGGAAACATCAGCGGATAATTACCAAGAGCATGGTATTCAGCAAGAGGGTTCTAACAACTTACAGATCGCAGGGAAACCTTTAAACTCAATGGAGAAGCTTCTTTTAGTTTCTTTAATGCAGAAATACACCAATCTTGATTTGATCTGGCTGCCTCAGTTTCCTGTGTGTGATAAAGAACATGTAAATGAACGCATTATTGCATAAGACCAAAAATATGTGTTCTTTCTACAGTGGGCTGCAAGAAGGCTGTTGCATTCTCTTTTCTTTTTTTAAGGTCCACCTCATTCTCATTTCAGCACGGTCGAAATGCATGAATAACTAATAGACAAAAATAGTAGAGATTTAGTTTATCTACTAACTCTGATGGTTAAGTTGGAAAAACTTGATGCTTGTAGCTGACTATTCTTAATCCCAAGAAAAGGGTTCACCCTGGTAAAAATTAACAAAAAAAGAATCGTTGCCTACTCTTTGCTCAAATGACTCAGGTTGTGGATGTCTTAATCCTGACCCTTTTTTTTCTTTACAATTTATGGTGAAAGAGAGGAAAAAATGCTGTCTGAATTATTAATTGTTTGAAACTGCAACCTGGAGTAAGGTCTCATGTTGTCACTCAAATGTACAAAGTGATTCAAACAAAAATGAAAAAGAACTATATTTCATGTCAAAGCTGTAAAAGAAATAAAAACCATAACAATGCCACAAATTATGATAAAAAAGATTCTAGCAATGACTTCATGATAAAAATAAAGATTATACTTTGGAACTTAAAAAAAATGAAGGACAAGAATGCATCCTCATAAAAGCAAATAGTGATTTAGCAATCTTACTAGTGAAACAAAATTGTGACCTAAGACAGTAAGACCTTTACTGTTCCCTCCAGTTCTCACTAATAAATGAAACCATGATGTCATATGTGCAGCCACAGTAATACATGTACAAATTAATCTGACAAGAGTTGTAGAGATCAATGGACCAAGGGGGCTCACCAAAGCATCCAAGATTTCCTCAACAGTTTCATGGCCAAAACATTTATCTATGGCCTCCAGCCTGAACAAGGAACCAAAATACTCTTCATAAAAGATGCAGCTACTGGTACATTTTCAGTCATTTATATATAAAATAGGCAAAAAAGAAAAAACATCACGGTAGATATTACTATGTCGTATAAAAAAGAATGACTAGTACAGCAATCATCACAATCAGCAAAACAACATAACATTCTTTTGCAAAAACTATGGCAAAATAAAATGGTTTATACATTATACATCTCTTCTTTGTGTGGATACATTTTGCATGACAAACTATATTATAGCAGCAGTGAAATGTATCATGTACTTCAGATATGCAGGAAGCTTGTAATCAGCAACATCATTAATGATGCTTTCTGATAGATGTTTTGAGTGAGGAACACAACGTATATATCACTACTGGAGCTTGTATCATCTAAATATTATGACTTTGAAGAGATTAAAAGCATGAGAATACCTATGAACAATGCTATTCTTATCTGGATAGACAATATCACCATATTGTGCAAGTGCTGAATCAATTTCTGAAGGATCATCAGTCATCAACTTAGCAAGCCGTTCATCAACCCAATCAAGCCTCTATTAGTCAATAAAGAGGTGACAAAAGTAAGAAAACTGAAACGAGAACAGAGAGAAATTTCCAAAAATGGAGTAAGGGAACAAACATCACTCATCGAATAGTTTGTAGCAAGGCCAACTGCAAGCATATCTACCCCATTGAGCTTCTCACCTGTTAGGGCCAAGTATTCCCCTACAGCAAGATCATAAGAAGTATTCTGCTCAAACAAAGAATAAAATGCACTGCTATGAAAATAATTGGTCAAGATAACCACAGATTGATGTGATAGAAGTGAAAAACCAACAAAAGCAATACTGCAGAATGAAAACTTGGATCATCATTTGATTGTCCAATATATCCTTATCAGAAAAACTATGGATATTTCCAATAAAGTTAACTCAGATTCTTCTATTACATTTGAAGAAACCCATATGGCATCTTAAAACTCACGAACTCAAAATCATGGGCTGTCATTTCGCCCAGACAGGTAAGAAACAAGCCGTATGTTCTGGTCCAAGCGAGCGTGAACTGGTATGTGCATAATCCTTGTTTTGGGCAGTCCGCTCCAACCCATTAAAAAAATTTGATTTAAGACTTTTAGATGGCCTGAATGTGAACCATCCACGTGTTTCACCTTCTGCTGTCTGATGCGTACGCTTCCTCATCTTCCCCTCTTCCTTTTCCTCGTCCTCCTTCCTCGTCTCCTTCCTCCTCTTCCCCTACCACCTCCTCTCCTTCCTTCTCATTCTCCACTGCCTCTTCTTCCTTCTGCTTCTTCCCCCTCTTCCTCCACCGCCTCATCTTCTTTCTTCCTCTTTCTTCCTCCACTGCCTCCTCTCCGGTCTTCCTTTTCCTTCCGACTCATTCATCCTTCTTCTTCCTCCTCTTCCTCCATCGCCCCTTCCTTTCTCCTCCTTCCTCTTTGACTCACCTCTATTGTATATAATTGTCAGAACACCAGAACCAATAGGCATGTACCTGAACCATGTCACTGATACAGGTCCAATACCCGAAATAGCGATCTATGCTCAAAATATACTAGATACACAATACCGGTTCACATAGAAATGATAGAACCACTAGTAACATCAGATATGAGCAGCGGATGGGTGATTGCAGCAAATGAATTGACATATTAAAGATTTGACATGCGCCAGGAATGCAACTCCATAAAAAAAACTGTACCTAGATGACCATTTAGATTTGACAGGTAAAAAGAAGCCCCAGCATCAGGATGGAAACCTATATGAACTTCTGGCGTCGCAAAGATCTGAAATTGTTCAAACAAGCTGAAGATCATTAAATATAATATATTACTTAACAAGTGAGCTCAACTAAAACTGATGTTACTAGAACAGAGAGGAGATCTAGGTACACGTTGTTCTCATCTAAAAGATCAAATTGCTAAAACAATTCAATTGCACATTAGATACATCTTAAAAGATTTCAAGAAAGATACATGTGCATTCAATGATCCTTAATAACAATAGCACATAGAACAATGAGAAGGAAAAAAAGATGCACATAATTAATTTAAAATCGTCCTTGAAAATAGTTTTCTGTACAACTTTATATGCAGCAAGTTCAAGACAAAAAACAATGACAGGTATACAAGAAAAGACATTTTATAAAGTTCTTGGGATAAAGCTCATGAAGCTAGTCTTTCATTATTTCAGTATAAGAAAAGGAATATGATAAAATAATATTGAAAAAATGCTCAGAAATAGGAACATATATGTATTGGTGGCCATACAAAGAAACATAAATTAACTTTTAGAAAACCATAGAACTCCAGTTTGCACATTGCATAAGTTGACATTTACGAGAAGTATGTTAATGTGTGCATATAAGGAACTTTTTTGGTGCATAATGCATGAAAAATTGTTTTGCAACAGTCACAGATATAAAGCCAATATTACAGAATTCCTTGAACAAACTTAGCGTTCAGACCACCAAGTTCACCTGATCAACTAGCTTACAAGACTAAACAACTGTAATAACCAATAATTTATACTAGTAGAAAGTCTAAAGCTCATCACTGTATAAATATGAAACTCATACGGTCTTATCCGTTGCAATACGAAATGTCCCAGGAATAGAGACTCCTGCTCCACCACCCATGGTAATACCGTCCATGATAGCCACCTGCACGAGATAATTAAGGTGCAACTTATTAGAACAAGTGCTGAAGGAGAAAGGGCTCAATTTGGAAAAGTATGACAACAATGCTATGAAGTATGAACTATATACAAAGTGGAGAAAATAGAGTAGAGAGATCAGTATGTTACTAAGAGAGTGAATTTTAAAGCTTCTGTACTCACATGTGGCTTCAAATATGTACCTACGATGTAAATGAACATGTACAAGTTCCTGAAGAAGTCCTTGCAATTTTCTACCTTACCTGCATGAGAAAAGTAAAAGAACATTAGTTTCAGCCAAAAGTATGATCAACTATTAAATTACAACAACAACAACATGCACTTATGTCCCATGTCTCATTGTCTATGTAACAGAAAAATCAGAAACATGAAGGAATTTTGACTTCACCTACCATGGAGGAGTTCTGATTTTCCCAATTGGTTAAGGATAAACTTAATTTCGAGTGACATCAGAAGGTAGAGCATTTTCAAGAGACATATTATAATAAGCCAAGTCCATTCCAGTTAGCTTGATTTTCCAGTTTAAAGTTTAAACTATGGATCAATTGCAGCAATTTCCAGATAATGTCCTACATCCAGCATTCTACAGCAAATCAATCGACCTACTTGTTTTTTAGGTCTGGGCTGATTGTTGCTCTCCTGAGCATTAACCAATACATGGGCTCCCTACAAGAACCAATTAATCAATTTTCACTGCCTAAGCTACTCCTCATATTGTAAGACAAGCCTTTGATGGAAAGATCATTGATTAATAAATATTATGATAGTTACTAATCCATGAACAAGACATTTAACTGAAGTAGCAACCATAATATCTTACAGACATTTCAGAAAAGGATTAACAAAAAAAATAAGATCATGATCCTATACCTTCTATTTTTCCTACTAAATAATCTCCTTTGTATTTCCTATTTGTTCATCCTCCCTTTTTGTCTAAAATAAAAACATCACAAAGATGTAGAGACTAGAAAACGTGGATTTATTTTTCTTCCCTATCAAGCAAGGTATACAATTTCGTACCATATCGAAGTTTCGACGTTTACTCAGTACGGTGCGAAACCGTATACCAAGCGGTATATCGTTCGATATACCGCTCAGTATATATATATATATATATATATATATATATATATATAATATTTTTATAAAAAGGTGACGTCACCGAACAAGGCGATGCGACATCACCTTTTATAATATATATATATATTTATTTATTTATTTATTTATTTATTTATTTATTTATCGTTTCGTTCGGTAAGAGGTGGTCCGTGTACTGATAAGCTGATCGACCGGTACATATCGCTCGTATTGGGCGGTATTATTCGAAATTGCTTACCTTGCTATCAAGTTGATTGTGTTGCATAGCTGAAATGATAAACTTTTTTTTCTTTTTATTTAATTTCGACTTTTGCCATAGAGACCAACATCTACACAAGTAAACCAAATCCTAATTCGGAATTAATATATCGTAAACCTTGTAACATCACACAAAGAACACTATACCTTCATTAAGCAACCGATAAAGTGTGACAACATCCCCCCCAGCACAAAACACCTTGCCGCTGCCCTTCGGAAGATCACAATCACATTTAAGTTTCCTTACCGGTGATTGATGAATACATGTATTACGCAAAGAAAATCCACAATACTACTAATAAAACAAATCGCCACTCTAAATAAGCAAAGAGCTAACCTTCATCAGGACAAACCCAATATCAGGATTATCCTCCCAAGATTCATAGAGTTTCTTCAACCGAATCCCCTAAAAAGACCACAATGCCTAGCCTCATTTTCGGTCAAGCAAAATCTCGAACATCAAAACTGCATCAGGAAAGCATACCATGCTGTTGGTCAGAGCATTGAGAGCACAGGGCCGGTTGAGGATTGCGGTACGGGCAGCCGCCTTGCCCTCTACGAGCACCTGAAAATTCAACAATAAGCAGCGAGAAACGAAAGGCAATAATCGGGAGTGAGATCGCAGGGATCAGGATCGACGGGAGGCTGACCTCGTCCTGAAGTTCGTGGTCATGGGCGGACGAGGGGCGCGTCGTAGAGAGAGCGCGGCGGAGAGACGGGATGGACCGCCGAGCAGACGTGAGGGCTCTGAACCTTTGCATCTCCGCTGGCCGCCGTCCGTCCGTAGAGTAGGGTTTTCGAAGACGACGGGAGGTAATGAAATTTAAGTGACGGCGAATATAACGGAAAACTCCGAATCCGTTATAATCAATCATTTATCCCATTTTTTATTAGGATATAATTCAGCCTAAATTTTTATTGAACTTTAAGACCAAAATATTTGGAAATTAATTTAATAAAAGAATACCTATATTGAAAAAATAAGAAACATCAAAGATTTGACTGCAATGACAAATTCAATTTGAAAATTCTCTTTTCACCAAAAGAAAAAATATGATAAGATTATTTGAGAAATTATGCAAAACAAATATAGTAAAGGACAAAAAAATCAATCTAATATATATATATATATATATATATATATATATATATATATATATATATATATATATATATATATATATATATATATATATATACACCTTGCAAAATCTATTTTTAATTGACATTTTCATTTATCATTGACAACCCTTAAAATAGTTATTATGAAATAGTAATATTAAAAGTTTTATAGTTTATATCAAAAAAGAGATAGTATTATTTATAATCATGAGTGGTTGATCCAAATTATTTTGATGATGGATAGATATATATATCTATTGCTCGAGTCTCATACATTTTGAACTATAAATAATATATATATATATATATATATATATATATATATATATATATATTATCTTCACTTCGTGATATGATTTATTATATCTATGCTTCCTAAATATGATAAATGATATGCTCGTATTTTTTAAGATTGAAGCATATGCTTTCCAGAAATATCATTCTTAGTTTTCTTTTAAATATTGATTGGGTATGTATAAGTATTAATGTTTACATTAAAGATAGTGCAACAAATCAAAGTAGGTTAATGGACTTGAATATCAAGTTAAGTTATGGTAATAAGCATACAGATGATGACCAGAAATGACGGTTAAATTTTAATCAACTTAAGTGAATCTAAGGTTTGAATGAGTTTGACCACAATTAAGTAAAGAAATTTAAGTTTTAAACATTATATATGTAGAGAATTATAAGCTACTAACGCATGGATGAAGTAATGAAAAATTAAATAAAGATACAAATAATTATACTAAGTATTGAGATAAATAAGTGAGATTGAAGTATGAGGTTAGACCAAAAAAATAACATCTTTATCAAGCCAAATTAAACTTAATTAAAGTTGCTGCAACATTAGAATTATATTAGTAAAAGTAGAAAAAAAATTTAAATAAGGCCTAATAAGGTTAAACCCTAAACCTCAAGGTAGTGAACACATTAATCTTATTTTAATCTCATTCTCTTTATCAACATGATAACCACTATTTTTCTCATTCTTCATACATTCCCTTAGCTTTTTTTTTGAGGGGGCTAGAAAACCTCTAACACTAATAAATGAGATAAGAAAAACTCAATTCTTTTCTTATTATAGGTTTTAGTTTTACATATTATAAGTTGATATTTTTAGCTATTTTTTAGTAACTTATACTTTGAATTAATATTTAATTTTTGAATATGATGAGAATAATAATTATGATAAAACTCGGGTGACGTCAACTAGCCCAAATGACGCCTCACAACAACTGGTCAACGTAGATCGGAACGTCGACCGAGGCACATTAATATCCTACTCAAGCTTGATCCCTCACGCCACACCAACATCAGTGTCAAACGCTACCAGAAGTACGATTTCGCCCCCTGCGGGCAAGTACATCAAATAACGGTAACCTTCCCTATAAATACCCTCTCGTTCATCAAGAAGGGGGGGAAGAAGCACCACTTAACCAAAGAATTCCCCTTCCACTATCTTCTAACTTGATCGTCGAAAGGGTCGGGTCGGGAAGGCACCACTTAGCCAAAGAATTCCCCTTCCACTATCTTCTAACTTGATCGTCGGAGGGATCGGGTCGAGCTTCCTGACTCGACCTGTGTGTAGATGCGAAGACGGTGGCCTCCCACCAGACGCCCAGGCGATGAGCCCCCTCCCTAAGGAAGCGACGATCCCTTTCCGATCGGACCACCGTAATCAGCCACCTCAGTAGTCTCGAGGAACGTCCCAGGGAGATCCCCGTCATCCGGACCCGAACCAAGCCGCGTCGGTCCCGAGGCCACAGCTTAAGGTTGTTTACACCAATAGAATATATTTTATATTCTCTTATTATTCTAAAGGATTTGTATATAGAGTTATGATTGTCCAATTTGAGGTACATAGAATCTCTTATTTTTTCAAAAAGGATTATATTCAAGCTAAATTAGCTCCCTCGGAGTGAGTATACTCTATCCTTTTGCTATGTTTTAAAATATTTCTTTAGGGTTATGTGAGATTTTAAATCGAGTGAATGTCATATATATATATATATATATATATATATATATATATATATACACTAAGATATGAGATTTATAAGTTTAAATAGTCCCAACCAAATTTCGGTAGAACAAAATAGGTGTTGTAGTTGAATTAAGAGGATAGTTTAACCTCCAAATGATTCGATTTTAAGTTAAAATTTAGTATGTATTTAGTTTTATATGTCATATAGTCTTTTACAAAATTTCATTATAGTTCAATATCGTTTTGTTAGCTAGAATAGTAAAGTAAATTTTTTTTATGAAATTGCACGATGATTTGATTAATACTAACTAGTTCAAAGTGAATTGTTAGAAAATTGATAGTGAAATTTAGATAAATTTTCAGGTTGAGTATGGTCTATTTTATATAAGATTATATCAAACCTTTTTTTATGAATTATTATTATAAATTAATAATTCAAGATATATGGTTCTTAATTAAGATATATATGCTTCCAATTTGATAGGTTTTTTGCTCCCTACCATACTCAATCATTAAAGAATATGGTCTTTCATTTGTATCTTTATTTTTTAGTTCAATCAGGAAAATATAGTAATAATATAAATTATCATATGTATAATATATTTTGAAAATTATGTTTCGAGTAATATGATCGTGATAGAGCTAAATGTGAATGCATGTATTTTGTAAGCATAATTATATATGAATTGTAATAAAAATATCTTGTATGTATGTATATATATTGACGAATAGTGTGAGAGAATATGTGTTTTTTATGACGTGATAGTGTGATAGTATATAGATATATTACGACATTTAGTGTGGAAGTTTACATATATATTATGACGTGCGGTATAGAAGTGTACGTATATATTATAACGTATGGTATGAGAATTCACATATGTATTACGATAACGTACGGTATGATGAGAATGTATGTATATATTATGATTTGGAGTATAAAAGTTCATGAAATTATTATATTTCCTATATGTGCATATAAGTATTTGAATTATTTTGACATAAAATTTTATCTTTATATACTATGTTATAGGATTATGCTTACTAAAGAAGCCAGATGTTTATCATCAAATATCTTATTCACATAATTTTAAAATGATGTATACATGACATAATGTATGTTCAGCGGAATAAAAACTTATGCTTAGTGAGTAATTATTCACCATAAATCATATTTTATAAATAAGGATATTAATATCCTACCCAAGTAATTGGGTAGAGAAGTGAGCATGTGCAAGCCTATGCTAACATAGGTATAGACGATAACCTATGGGCATTTTATGTATATAACTTTTGGATGTATTATGTTTATGTTTTTCTTTTGGTTAGAAGCTAAATATTACGTATCGGAGAAACCTTGCAATTTTGTTTAATACGTTAGCATATTTTAATTTTCAGATTATATACTTTCCATTGCACTCCTATAATAAAATTTTAAAATGTGATATCATGTTTTAGAGTATGGGTATAATTTGATACCTTGTGACTAATAGTCTAATACCATATATTGTTATTCTTTATATGTTATAAGTTACATTTATGATCATTTCATATTCTTATGATTTGACATAATATAGTATAAGATTCTAAAATTTTAGTCTCCGTGTGTTCTCCTCTTTCTAAGATTCTCGAACTCTAACACATTTAATTTTAAAGGATTCTACACTTATCGTCGTACTTATCGTCGTCCTACAATTAAAAACTAACTTAAGTATCGAAGGAATTTTATTGGATACACCCTTAATATAGTTTTGTATAATTCAATACTTTATAATTAGAGAGGATTCGATATCTCATCTGAATATGTTAGAAATCATTTATTATTTATAATGACGAGTGATTGTCTTTAATTTTTTTGATGGATAAATAGTGACAAGAGAGGCATATCGGTTGAAATATTTAGAGAAATATTTTATATTGTTTCAATAGTATATATACAAATGTTTAAAAATAATGACTGATTTATCCCCAAAAAATTCATTTTATGAGCTTTTTACATGGGCAATCCACTCTTAGAATATTATTCTTTTTTAGAATATTATTTTATGTCTACTTGATGTAGAATTCATTTTTATTGTTGAAATGAAACAGTTAAAAATGAATTGAATTTGTGATTGGAATTGGAAAACGAATATATTTTTAACATGGGCTCTTAGTAGACCCAAAATAAATATGGAAACTTCACTACGAATCACTTATTATATTACAATACCTTAACATATTTATATATTTCCTACAAACATACATGTAAACTCGATTTCCTTATTTTTCCCTCCTTTATACATTAGTTTTCTTGGTCGTCGTCATTAATCCACACTTAGACATCCAAGAAACCGGGCCTCTTTCAACCATCAAGCTCCGAAGCAACCTGCGAAGTGGGGAAGATGGTGGTGGTGATGGTGATGATGATGGTGATGGTTGTGGTGGTGGTGATGGTGGCCAGCGCCGCCGCCTATCTCGCGGTCGATGGCGTCCTGAACGCGGCGGAAGTGCTCAATGCCGCAGGGGATGGCGATGGGCCCCGCCTGGTTGAATCCGTACTCCGCCGCCGCCTCGTCCAGAAGCTCCGTGAAGAGCGGGTGGCTGAGGTGCGCCACCGGCACCACGAACCGCTGCTGCTCCTCGCCTTCCGGTCCCACCCGGACCGCCATGCACCCCCTGGGCGGCGCCCCCGCCTCGGTCGCCGCCTTCTCCTTCCTCTCGTGGTGGTGGGCCATGCCAAGCTGCAGAAAGCTCATCGATCGACGGTGGTCTGCTTGGCGGTGGCAACTGTTCCCCTTCCTCTTTTCTTCTTCTCCTCCTCCTGCTTCAATCCTCGTACGAAGAAAGAGAGAGAGCGTTTTCTTCTGATCCAAGGATTAAGTAGGCAACTATCGATCCAAATCTAAATCGAGCAGGCTGAGGACGGTAATGGACGGACATATATATAGGAGGAGAGAGGCGGTGTGGCTTTTTGTGCGGTTTTGGCGTTGAGAAACGCTTTCCTTACCGGCTAATCAAGTCGACGCTCGTTTCTTCTACGTCTTATCCGTCTTCTCCGATCTGATCGCCGCGCGTCTCCTCTCACAGCCCGACGCATCTCCATCTTCTTCTTGGTTGACCAAAGACTTGAGATCATTGACTGGCCACCGAGTCGCGCACACGCGTGCCGACCCGTGACGGCCACGGGGCCCACGCGGAACACGATGGAGAAGCATGTGCAGCTCGTGCGGTTGGGTCGCTGAGTACCGGTCCAACACGTTTGGCTTTGACGGTCGCGGGACCCACTCGGAAGGTAGAACGGATCGGCCGACGACGTGAATAACGTGTGGTAATATACTCGAACTTAAATCGTTAATACTTCTTCAAACCTGCTAATAATAATGACTAATAGTGATTAATCAGAATTAATTGGACGGATTATAACGGGCATAGATATGTCGTCATCATTACATCGATACATAGTGATGGGCATAAATGTAATTGCACGAACAATTTAGACGAACACACAGTTCACATGGGAATGCATCTTCTGACGTCCTCAGGCACCCACCTCGACTTCAAGCTTCTTCTTCTCCTCCTGCCCCTCCGCCTCGTCGACGAAGGCCGAGATGGGGAACGACCTCCCGATCCCCACCGCCGACTTGAAGTATATCTTCGCGGCATCGGCGTCGGTGATGCTCATCTCAGTAATGGGCACCCACAGCAGCAATTGCTTGCTCCTCACCCCCGTCATCTTCTTCATCTTCTTCATCTCCACGTACGCCGTCACCACCCTGTCGTACCTCACCCGAGTGTTGGTTCCGGTGAAGAAGTGCTCGTACGGCTCCTTCTGCTTCATCCACACGAAGCCCGTCGCCTGCACCCACCCGCACTCTTCGAGGTTCCTCAGCGGGAGGACTCCTTTCGGGAAGCCGACCGCCTCCAGCATCTTTACGGAGTGGCTGTAGCATTCTTCCGCGCCGTAGATGATCTCCGCGCCTTCCCTGTCCTCGTTGCTGATGACGAGGGAGCCCATGGCTAATGCAAGTTTTGGGATGCAAGCCTTGTCTTAGAGAGCTGTCATTTATACAAGCAGTTTGCGAGCAAGGGAAGGTGGAAGGTGGGGAAGTTGAGCTAATAGGAACAGTTAGGTCATCTAAGATGTGTCAAGGTGGGTACAAGGAAGTAGAGATCGCCACCTAATTTATATTCATCTAACAAATAGACTATGATTAGGAAGTCATCAAGAACCCTTTTAACATATCCTTCCATGTTCATCGATTTGCTCATATGGTGAAGCTGCACAAGAACAAAGCAAGTAATTGAATTGGCAACTTCATTAGTTCATCATTGGCAACCAGCCAACAGAGGATGGTGTTTGAGGACTGCTGGATCTATGAAGATGAGCAAACCTAAAATCTTGCGAGTACTTGACAAGGTTACAAGGATTGGTATCAGCAGATGTCTCAGACATCATTACTTTGAGTGACTGCAGAGCCTGCATGCAAGCTATGAAATACTAACCTCTTTTACAAGTTGATGCATCTAATGAATCTTTACAACCATAATATAAGACTAAAAATTCCCAGAAATCATATTTGGGAAGCAGCAAAGGGGTGCTCAATAACATTCTCAAGAGTATTAGTCAAATTCTTGGGTGAAATATGATGGCTACAAAAAAAAGGAAGGTTTCCCAGCAACATAGCATGAGCAAAAATTAAGCTTCCAGCCAGAAATCACATGATAGCCAGTAAATCTGAGATTTCAAACAACAGCCATGCAGCAGTACACAATCAAGCACCAAAAAATTGTCAATGGACTATCAGCAGCTTTGGCAGATATCTCACCAACACAAGAAAATCACATTTCCATCAGAAAGAACCAAGTTGATGCAAATTTTAACCAACAAGCGTGAGAAGGCAATCACTGCATCACAGTAAGTAGCAATACATAATAGTTCAATAATTTCCAAGTCTTTAAATTGACTAATGTAGCGAATTTTGTAGAGGACGAATAATTATGACAGAATGCTTAATCTGCTTTGGTGAAGCGCCGGACAGCAAAGGCTAAGCCCAAAATCATTATGGGCACAAGGAACTGCAAAATTCTGATTACAAACTCTGAAGTTTTATCTGGATTGTAGGATGCTTGCTGAGGTGGTATGTAGGTGCCCTTTGTTGGAACTGTTGAAAGATCTACCTGCCCAATGTAGTACTTGGCCATCATATCCCTGGCAGAATTACTATGACCTATATCCTCGAAATCATTGGTGGCATCTTTTCCTGCAGAGAATTTTACTATACTTTGTAAACATAAAAGAACATAAACTTCTGAATTTTGACTGGTCTGATTATGATTCCTTTCGAGTAAAGCAGAGAAAGCATCCAACAAAAATCGTAATCACAAGGGACAGCAAGTTACAATACAAGGCAAGGGTCAAAAAGAAAAGGAAAAAGATTGAATTCTTACCGGTTACTGCTAGCAAAACCTCATCGCCACCAGGATGCTCATCCAAAAATGGGGTGACATCATAAACCTGAAACGATCAATCATTCACTGGCATTAGTCAGCAGTGAAAGAAAATGTGGTGAACATGTTTAGTGACAGCAATATGTGTTAAGCATGAGCACACAGGATTTTCACATAGAACCTCTTCGATGAGTAATAAAGCTAGAAGATAGCATAGAATATCAAACCAAGTATTACAGCTGATTCAGAAATTAAGTCAATAACACCCAGTTAAGTGCACAGGATCCTAGTCCAAAAAGTATTGGCAGTTTAACGACTACTTAAAATTCTGGAATTGGTTGTGATATTTGAATGTGCCTAAACATATCATCCTTTGATCACAAGGGATGCCTTAAATGGCTAAATATTTATTTAAAGAATAAAAAGGAGAAGGAAGAGGTTAAGGATACATATCATTACCATTATTCCATAATTTTTATAGTTTCTGAAGCCAGCCAGCTAGCTCGTGCATTACAGGTTTCACTAATACGAGACCAATTAAACTTATGCCTAAATCTATGAGGTTCAGGTTTTCATTTATGTTATGTGCTATAAGGATACAATTCGATATAACCCTTCAACCCATATGATACATGCTTCCCTCAAAAAATTGATAAAGAAAAAACATCATTTAGAATGAAATCTAGACAATCATAAACAATCACAATTAATTGATTAGAACTGCTAAATGCAAATAACTGTTGAAAGCTATACGATTTACTAAGCCATAAAAAAGTAACTCCAGAAAGTCTAGCTGTAGAGAATATTTGGTAGGACTATGTTACCAGAGATTATTAACATGCTATAAAATCAACCTGAAAAGAATTAGAAACTTGGAAAGATCATACGGGTGCACAACACATTTGGTTGGAGGAATATCTGGCCAGAGACTAATGAAGTCTTAGTCAAGAGTGCATCTTGCCTACTTCTAGTCTCTTGCAAATTGAAGGGTCTTAATTGAAGCCAAGGCTACTCATGATTAAACTGACTACCATATATGTATCTTTTTTTCACAAAGGAAGTGGTTGGTTTTGCCATCAAAACCCTTATAGTTTATAGCACGGGAAGATCCTTTAATATTTGACTTAAAAGGGATCATTTATTATAAACCCATATAAAATCAGGAACAAACATCCTTTGCCTATTGTTCTATATGCAGTTGGGTGTAACGTGAGGCCTTCACATCAAAATCAAATCTTTTGCTAAGTGCCCCAGATTCATACTGGTGAATAATTAATATTAACGGCAGCAAAGGTTACTGCGAACATGCCAAACCCTATTTGGGTGTCACGCAGCATAATCTTTATTAGCTAATAGGCAAATCATGTGTTCTTTCTACAACCAACTCTCCAAGAATCAACAATCCGAACCCTGTGAAATAAAGAACTCTTTTTCCCACCAAAATTTCCCCTTTCTCACAGATCTCAACTGAGAGACCTTCAAAATAAAGAGTACTTAATAGTTCTTGCCAGAAATTTCTAACGCCGACAAATCCATCAAAATCAACTAATCGAACACACACACACACACACACACAGAGAGAATTGGTAGAAGAAAAAGGTAGGACCTTTCCGGAGATGATGAGCCAACAGTCTTTGGCGACGTTATGCTTGGAGACCTCATCGAAACGATACACCTTGGAATCGGCCATTTCCTTGATGCAAAGATTGGATGCAAATCTGCAAAGCAAGGAACGAATTGCAGGTCACAAACCATGCAAAAGAGAATTAATAGAGCGACAGAGAGCTGGAAAACCTCTCACCTACTCCCAGGCTGTAGTCCGCGATGGCTGCTGCGGCTGCGCTGTGAACTCCGCCATCTCCACGGAGTCGATTTATCATCGCCAAATGACGTATATGTCATCATCCTTTCTCGCAAATTACGGAAATATCCATCAGTCAGCACTTCGAAGGGCAAAACCTTTCCTATTTATTGACTTGTTACCCGCGAGTTACCTGCTTTCTAAATGGCGGTTGGGTCCGATCGACCATACGGGGTCCACATAATTCAATTTATAGTCACTAATGCAGGTAGACATTGGGTTCAATTCTTTTTGAATTTGCTGTAGCTTACTATTCATCTATTTTTTTTTACAATTGATAATACTATCCATAGTCCTTTTTTTCACTAGTAATTTTTTTAAATTATTGATAATTATAAAAAATAATAAAATATATTTTTTCTATTTATAATCTTAATATTATCGATTTATTTTTTTTCCTAATAATATCTTATTTCATGCTCTGTCAATATCGTTTTAGTTACCATCGATGTTACACTATCAATTGTCATAATCATCGTTTGTCACCGATGCTATATGACCTCAACTATTAGGAGGAGGATATTTATAATGAATAATTTAAAAATATTTATATGAGATTATAAATAATCTTTTTTATTAATTTAAAATAAAAAATTAAATTATCCCATTACCTTCAAGAATGAAGAAATTTATTATAGTTATTATTCTGCCATTCCTTTACAGTGTTATTCTTCTTCTTTTTTTCTCCCTTAAAAATTATTTTTTACATCGACAATACATTACGACTTAAAAAAAATCATTAGGCATATGGTTCAATTAGTTCCTTCATTAGTTCAATCAATAACTTAGTGATCGAGACTTGACCGGATAGAACAATGATATAACTTTGTTTGGAACACTGTTAGGGGCAATTTTCTTATATTTTCATGGCAACCTTCCAATAAAAGAAACGAAGTGTTATGTATTAGGAAATTGCAGCCAAAGAAAGAAAGTCAGATTCCTCACGTCTAATGCCGTAATACACTCGCAATTCGATCATAGCAGCCATATGACCGGTCCAATTGTCAACATTATCATTCTGCCAAAATGAAGTTGATGTGAGCAACCCATAGTCAACTGTCTTGAGCAAATAAGAAGGCTTTTTTGTCAACCTCATCTTACGTTGACCCTTCACCTTCTTTTCCGCTCCAAGAAAGCATTATCTGTCAAGATGCTAAGGATCTCTATGTACTTACTGAGGTCATTACGGCAGAAGAGGAGACGGTACATTCTTTCTCCACAAACAAACTTTTCATTCTTTCTGGACCACGTAAGATATCCTTCAGCAACTTGGCATCAGTTCCCAATCGGACGGGTAAAGTCTTCCTTGTTTGGTTGCCTTGCAAGTTACATGCACTCTTTTCTGTGATAGCATCAACTCTTTCCCACTACAATCTGCATACAAGAGGAAATGCCAAAGTTTTAGGACATGTAGAAGGTGCACTGTGGCATTTATTTCATACGAAATCAACTTTCCTCAACATTAAAAACTCAGTTTGCATTAATGGTTCACCACACAACTTGGTACTGCAAGAAGCTTTCTCTCACATACTCGGGTGTAGTTGGCCATTAATTGTATAATTATGCTGTTAAGCAAAGGAAACATCAGAGATTTGACACTCACTTTCCCGGAAGGAGTTCCTCAAGGAGGTAAAATCTGACTTTAATAACATTTAGGAAAACAAATCCACAAGAATCCAATGCACAAATATACTGAACTACAGAAATCAGTTGTGATTTGTATAAAGAATACCTGCACCGAATAATACAGTGCGCTGTTTCATTCATCTTTGACGAAAATGCATGTTCACGTCTGTAAACGCTTGGCCGCTGCACAAGCAGCCTCGAGATCCCCAAGAAAGAAAAGGATTCTATCCGGAATCCCTGAGTGATGCTCTTCGATGCCTTGTAGAGGCGCTACATCATCGCAACTTTCATTTCTGAGATTGCGCATGCCCAGGTATTTTTGGATTTCACCTTGATGGATGAGATAGTAATCATTACCTTCTGTGATGATCCTTAGGCCCCTGAGATGCAATACCCAATTGTTTTGTTCTGAATAAGCAAAGAAGCAGAGATTTGATGCTAACTGGTATAGAAAATCTACAATGCTATCATCAAGCTACAAGCTCTAACATATGATGAAGTTAAAATTACTTTTCCAGACAAGAGCATGAAGTTTCCCCCATGGGAGGCTAAATTTTTAGTTGCTAAGACTTCTGACAATCTTAACCTTCAAGGAAAACCACTGCTTAAAAAGAATATCTTCTATGGGATGACCTTGATTGATGACCAGAATTGAATAAGAATAATATGCCAAAGTGAAAATACCAGAGAAAGCATAGTCCTATTCGAGTCTCTGCTGTAATAATTAACTACAGAATCCTCAATTTAAGGTGATTTGTTATAAGAAGGTTGCACTAATTGTCAATCTGGTCTGGAATTAGTGATTGTGCCAAAACAAGTCACTTGCTTGTGAGAATGTATTACTGTATTAGATCTGATCACTGTTGACTCTATTAAGCATCTTTCGTACAGTATCTGACAAGCCAATCTTGTCTGATAGTAGTCCTAGTCATAACAATAAAGTTTGACAAGGTTATCTGTCCTAATTTAAGGACCACATTAAGAGACCAAAAAATAAATCTCTTCAATACGAAAAAGAAAGGTGGATTTCCTAAGAAAGTAATCCTCATCCTGAATAGCCCTTATTCATAACAATTAACATTGCTAAGATTACCTGTATTAATTTGAGGACCACATCTAAAGACTCTGAAGAGACCAAAACAAAACTTCTCTTCGATATCAAGAATGGCATGGACATAGCAATTAGAAGGAAAGAAATGGGACCAGACACTCATATATCAAAAAGCATGTCCTTTTGATTCTCTTATAAAGGTTCTTTGGGGCCAGACAATAAAATTTCACTCAAAGATAGATAATTTGAGACAGTAACCTCTTTAATGAGACAAGTTAGTAATGTCTAGTGAAGATTTCTTTTCTCCAAATTACAAAAAAATAGAAAATTACTAGTCAGTTACTTCTGTTTATTAGACTAAGCTAGTTGATTCTTTTCTGCTTGTGAAACCTAATACCGCATATCCCTATCAGTTATTTATGTTAATTTAACATTAACATCTAACCTGGTAGGGCAGCAAAACAAAATTCTATATAACCCAAATTTATGATCAATGAGCATCCATACGCAATCATTTTTAAGAGTAACTCAGATATGCATTCTTTACATACAGAAAAATATTAGCTGAGGAATCTCCATCCCATGTTCCAATCAACCTATAATTATAAGTATACTTATAATGGAGACAGAAGTTCAACTATTTTTCAGTAACAATAATAAGTTGTTAAGCTTATCTATGCAGTCTGTGTGCTAAAATACCTCAGTCACAAGGGATTCTTAGTTCAAACAAATCTTTCTTTGGTATTTCAAGGAAAATCTTTGTGCAACTCCACTAATCAGATAAAGCAATTGGCATTTTGGGTTCACTTTTTACATAATGCATCAGTTCCCTACTGATGTTTATACCTAGGTGAAATTTCCAAGCTGTGGAAATATACTCACTCTTATTGCAGAAAATTGGTAAGATAGCGATCTACGTAATGCAACTGATTTTAGTAATGAAACCAATTTTAGTTATCTTCTGATTATGTCCATGAGTAACATTGAGTTGATTAGATGTGTTATATCCTTTAAATGCAGCATATTCCCATTGAAGCGATAACTTTGTCACAACTTACAGGCAAGTTTCCATACACCAGTCAATCTTGTTACTGGAGCTTTACTGAAGAAGATGTATAATACAGCTTTGAAGCATAAAACACTAAGAAAACATATTGCAACTTGCAACATGCAATAATCTACTAATTTAAGTCTTTATTTGATCTGCACTACAACCATCCATAATAATTAAGTGTTGCTAAGTTTTAATCACAAAGTAATTCGATACCAAGCTACATATATCTATACGTATAGAAGAACTCTGAAGCAATGTTTCTTAAGGTGATTTATAATGTCAACTTCTGTTTGCAGATCCTTTTGAAGAAAAGGAGGACGACACAAGATGAGCCAGAAACTTACAGTCCAAACCGGTCACATCGGTGTTGCACTATGTATACATCCTTCCAGGATTTGGGATCAACTGGGGCGTAAAATGCTGCACAGTCTCCTCCCCATCTTTCCTTAAATAGGTTGGACCACAGTGCATCATCGGATGCCAATACCCTCCACTTTCTGCACACTAGATTTCAGCATGAATCAGTATTGAAAGCCTTTCGAAGGTAGATGTACCCACAGTGATTACAATACCAAATTTATAATACAATAACTTGTGTACTAATTTTCTGCCTTGCTCCAGGAAGCACTATGATCAGAAGGATAACTTCACATAAGCAAGTATGCTATTTGGCGCCATAACACTCTATCACAGCAATTCTTAAGGATATGAACTGAAAGCTTCTATATACTTAGATAATTGAACCCCGAAAAAGAAGTGCTAAAAAATTGGATAATTAGTGAGCATGTCAAATTAAGCTGCCAGTGTATTAGTTTACAATACCTAAATGAACTAACACTCCTATCTGTCATTGCCATTTGTGCTCCCAAAGCAAGTTCTTTTTGCGCCCAACGTGATCTACCAAGTACCAGTTACACGTCTGATGAAGACATATATGAATTGCCGTGCAAACATCTAAAGTTGCTTGACACTTCTCATGAATCAAGAAACGTATTTCCAGTACAAGCTACACATATTTTACAATAATGTATCTAATTCCATGGCGAACGACATAAAGCTACAAAAAGTGGAAGGCAATTTTGAAGAAACCGGCGTCGATTAGGGAGAATTCGGCAAGAACAAGAAACGCGAAGATCTGCAGCGAAAGGGTAATAAGAGGCGGACCGATGGCAGACCTTGGGGAGCAGCAGCGAGAGATGTATGGTTCAACAGGTGGAAGATCTTGAGGCACAGCTCCCCCGGCAATCTCTCCATGCCCAAATCTCCTCACGAGAATTCCCAAGCGACAGCGAGAGAAGAGAGAGACGATGATGCTTCGGCCGAACGCTAGCATTGCAGCCCACCCCCTTCCGCCAGTCTCGTGATTGGACGCACCGACGTGGGACCCAAAGGGCCATGAGACGCGCAAGACGCACCACGTCATTCCACGTGTGCGCGGAATAAAGACGGATTTATTCTTAAATCAAAAGCATCCTCTAAATAGTCTAAATCAGCTGTAATTCCTCAAAAACACTAATTGAGAATTTGTCGAATTAAAAATAGTTTTGAAGATTTGATATATATATATATATATATATATATATATATATATATATATATATATATATATATATATATATATATTGAAGTAAAAAACGTAATTATAAATTCTAGATTGGACAAGTCGATCGGCGTAGTTCATTCCAAGTGTCCAGCCTATTGCCTTTCATCCCAAGTTGACCCCTTCTGCAGCAAGAAGACAGCTTTTGTTCTTTCTCCTGCAATTTGTGATTTGTTTCTGTATGTCGATACCGTCGGTTTCAGCAACTCTAAGCGAGAAGCAAAAGTGATCGCCTCCGATTGACACTCGCATCATATCACAAATGTTGTTGTTGTACCTGTCATCTGTTACGTAAACACAATACAGCCGACCAACAGTAACCTATAGGAACTCAAAAGTAATGGATAAACCAATCTGACATGCTAATTTAGAAGCATAAAATATCTCATCCACTGGCTCATAAATTATCTTCTGAAACCAAAGTTTGAGACACAGCTAATTATCCTGACCGATTCCTTTTTCTTAGTTAGCTCACCTAACTAAGAGATGAAATGAACATTCTTTTAGGCCACTTTTTTCTCGGAAAACATGTAGGTTTCTTCACCAGTAGAAAAATCCAGATTGCTGCTCCGATTCATCTGTCTCATATCCATAATCATCAAGCAGCTTCGAACCCTCATGTTCGAAGCACTTGATCCTTGACGCCGATCTGACCACCTCATCGTCCACTTGAAGACCCAGGCAATCCTTCACGGTCAATCTTTCTAGCTTTCTGCAGCCATTTACGATCACCACCAACTCCTCCTTCGTCAAGTAGGATTTGCTCAGCTCCAAGTGGTTCAGGTCCGGAAGACAATCCACGATGGCCTTCGCGTCTTCCTTGCCGATCAGACCGCGCACCTTCAACCGGCCGAACCTGCCACAGTTACGGCCGATCACGGCGATCATCTCCAAGAAGGAGGAGGGCTTCGTCTCCATCTCGAGCTGCTCGAGGTCTCTCCATCGCCCGACGAGCTCCGGGATGAGCAGGTCGTCTTCTAGCATAAAGTTATCAGGCAAAGCCAGACGCTTCAACCTCGGACATCTGATGATAGGTATGTAAATCGTAACAGACATCGCCGGAGACGAAGAAGACGAGATGGAGAGAGGCGGTCATACTCGGACTCACTTCATCGAGACGAAGGTCAGGTCTTGGATCGACGCGCCGAAGGACAAGGGGAAGAGCAGCTCCGCCGCGGAGCCGCGGCTGCGGGCGACCACGAACCTCATGAAGGCGGAGAAGGAAAGGCTGCCGAGGCGGTAGCAAGAGGTGAAGCTCCTGGAGAAGTGGCTCCACGGCATGAAGTCAAGCGACCGGAAGTCGAGGCGCCGCCAGCAGCCGGGATCGAGGGAGGCGCGCCGCCAGCACCTGCAGACGAAGGGCACCGAGAGGGTGAGGTCATGGAGGCCGAGCCGCCGGAAGATGTCGACCAGGCAGTCCGCCGGCATCTCCTCCCACCTTCTTCCGCCCTCCATGTCGGGAGAGTCTTCGTTCAACGTTGGCCTTGGCGACTCGCTCGGCTTTGGGTTGATTGGATTATAAGCACAAATCGGTTCGATTTCGAATTCGCCCGATTGAATCAGCACATTCTCGTGCCAAGTTGGGTTTACGTTTTCGGACCGGTCCACTTCGAGGCTCGAATTCGAAGGTCTCATCTACCACAGGCTGAGCAGTGACGGCTATCCAAACTAGGCCGGTGCAATTATTAGAGTGGTACCAACAAATCGATCAGCGAGGGTTCGAATCGAAATATATTACCAGCGACCGACTCCCTCCACCTAAATTATGTCCTCCATTCTTTTTGAGTGAAAAGAAAGATAAAAAAGATATAAAGTTTGGTGAGAAAAGACGGCACATGTTCAAATAGTTCCATGGCTCCCTGTGGATGGGTTGCATGACAGGCAATAATTATATGGAGTTTCTCAGATTATATGACAGAATAATGTTGGCAATTATTTTCAATGGATATCCTACGAGGATTCAATGTGTCAAAAAAAAAATGCTGCATAATTAAGGTAAAATCAATTAAATTTGTGATACACAGTAACATTGTTTATTTCAATGAACAATAACTAAAGGTGAACTAAGTGAACATTTTGAGAGAACCTTAGCAAATAGAAAGAACTAACTTGTTGAGTTCATCTTATTTGTTGCATAACAAAATCTAAAGCTGATAGACATGTAATGAACATAATCAACTTACTTGGGTATAGTGATCAGGCAATTGACAACAGCAACAGGAGGACGTCGATCGGCCATCTGCTTCCATCTACCCAGTCTGACTATTACATATGTGGACTGCAAGGCAGAATCATAGAGTCCAGAGAAGATTCATAGGCATCATCTACAAGAAAGGGAACAAGCAACGGAGAAGAACAGAGAAAGGGAAGGCACGATGAAAGAAGACGACCTAAGGAACAAAAGAGAGAAAAATTACAAAGTTTATCGTGGAACACATAAGTCTGATTTAAATCAGAAAGCATTCTCATCCGGTAGAATAAAGTGGAGGTTTAATTAAGTTGACAAAAAGACCAGTAATCCAAAATCAAGCTGAAAACCTGAATTTTATAACCTCTAATGTGCCAAAGAATACTCCCTCGAAAGATTTAGCCATTCTGAAAACATCATCAGCTGAATATAAACAGCAAGTTGTTTATATTCCATTTTATTCTAAATTGCTAATGGCATCAACTAGTTAGTATAAGAATTATTTTCCTCCATCCCTTTGATATGACGGACCCAAATTAGTAGACCACATTTACAGATTGTGAAGTTGAAACATCGCTACATTTATATTTCATCATGTCAGTGCTTAATCTGGTGAAGATGTCATCTAAATTATAGTTGGTAATCTTGCAACATTAGCTGGTTTCTTCTCTCTCAGTGTCTTACTCATGCATAGATCTAATGCATAAGATTAAAGGTCAATACATTCTCTTCATGGCACAAACCAACCGTGTTTTAAAATGAAAATTAGGTGTCAACATAGCAATTAAAATCTTAGACGAAGTAGATACCACGGTTAATTACTCAACATAGCTATTAAAATCCTATGAGCCAAAGAAGTGTATCATAAAAGACTGTAAAACAAGAAATTATTAACATCTGACTAATTTTTGTGATTATCCACTTTGGTCAAATTCATTTTATCCTCTGCGCAAAGATATATTTTTATTACCTTTTCTTTTTGAATAGTCCATCATATTATTGCAATAACTGAAATATAGTAATTCATGTCATTTCCTGGTACTGTCTCAAAGTTGCCAAAAAAAGTAAATGATGTAGGATTTAATGCATGAGAAAGAAGAAAATCAAAAGACGAAAGAGTAAAGACTAGCATACGAATTGGAACATGAAAAAGTTACATGCCAAAAAAATGTAACTTAGCTACAAATGTTAGAAAAAAATCCTTGGAAGTCATGAGAAGTTTCTAATGTGCCTCAAGGTGGGCTTAGATGTGAGGGAATCTATAAAAGGAATTATGTTTTGCCGGTGACAATTCCATGATAAGATATGTCAATACAATGTTAAAGTAAAACTGAAAAAATGATGCCAAGATGGCATGATGGTGCTTTGTGTCGCTGAACTAATTAATGTTGAAGGACAACAATAAAATTTCCAGTTTAGCAAAAGATATGATTGTTCTTCATAATATTTTACATAAACAAAGAACAATGTCACTCTGATTAACTCCAAACTCCGAAACAGTGAAAAGAAAAATTCTATGCATTTTTCAGGACAATGCTTCCACCACCTAGATATGAAAAATATACCTAGATTTCCTTTTAAACCAAATGAGCAAACAAATTACAATCAATTCTAGTTATAAACACAAAAATAACTTTTGAGCAGCACGACAATGGTGCCAATCCATAGAATGCATTCACAACAATAAAATTTCCAGTTTAGAAAAAGAAATGATTGCTCTTCATAATATTTTACATAAACAAAGAACAATGTCACTCTGATTACCTCCAAACTCCGAAACAAGTAACAGTGAAAAGAAAAATTCTATGCATTTTTCAGGACAATGCTTCCACCACCTACATATGAAAAATATACCTAGAATTCCTGTTAAACCAAATGAGCAAACAAATTACAATCAGTTCTAGTTATAAACACAAAAATAACTTTCGAGCAGCACGACAATGGTGCCAATCCATAGAATGCATTCATTCAATAGAAAAAAAAAAAGAGTCGATCCAACTTCACCAAGCAGAACCAATGGATCTTTTTATACTTCACGAGAAAGTAATGCCAAAAAAGTATAATCAACAACATCCTGAACTCATGGATGACAAGATCAGACAAGGAGCATGACAACATCTAATAGCCGAAAGAAAATCTTTGATCACAAAAAGAATACGGAAGACATTAGCAGGATTCTGACACACAAATGCAAGATCCAAGCAGCTAATGTTCTAATTGTACTTTACCGCAAACAAGTAGCACAGGATTATCTTGACAAGCTCCTGATTCATGCAAGCAAAAATCCATAATATGTAAAACTTATCACTTGCGATCCTACATCAACTCAATTGTTTCTAATAAGCTTATTGCAATAATCTTTCTGACCCTCCGGTCATTCCACCAAACGCGTTAAGGTCAAAATTTGGTATATCGATAACATAGACTTATCCGAAAGGACAAAAGAGAGGGAGAGATCGAACCCTAGATGGGCACGTATCTCCTCAAGACCTGCTTCCCCGCTACAGCAGCTCCAACCATGAGCCCGCCGATGGCGCCAGCGACGGCCGCTGACCGCGGCCCGTTGGCGGCCTTGAATACGGCACCGGTACCGAGCCCGGCGACGACGCTGTTGACCCAGTCGTCCGTATCCCTCGCGGCAACCATCCCGCTCTCAAGCCCGGCGTACAAGAGGCCGATGATACCGACGCGGTTGCCGATCCGGCGGCCATCCTGGCCGCAAGAGTTAAGGACGCGGTTGAGCCGGATCTTGAGGGTGTCCCCAGGCTCAGCGGAGCGGAGAGCGCAGCGCAGGCCGAGAGAAGCGCCAGCAGCGGCGCCGGTGAGGTACCCGATGCCGGTGTAGTAGGTGAGGTTCTCGCCCCAGGAGCGGCGCTGGACGACGGACTCCTCCTGGAAGAGGAACTCCGGTGAGGTGGGGAGGTCGTAGAGGGTTCGGTAGGGGATCTGCAATTCGTGGTAGGGGCTGTAAAGCCGCCGCCCGCCCGAACCCTGGCGATGATCGGCGTCGTCTCCTCCGTACGTCCTCGGATCGGCCATCTGCGATCTTCTTATCTCTTGGGTTACGGTGGATCTCTAGATAGTGGTGGTGGAGGAGGAGCTGCCGACGCCGCCGCCGGGGGTAAGGGTGGGAGACGAAGGCGGCGCGAATGGAGAGGGCTTCGGCAATTCTATCGAGGGTTTTTTTGTATGCCCTCAGAAATATCCGGGCTGTTTCGTGGGTCCCGCCGGAATCAGGAAGGAATCTTCTGGGTTGCGGTGTTTGCACGCGCGTATTGTCGCTTGTATTATTTATTTATTTATTTATTTTTTGAACAAAAATTGGAGCCTAAGTTTAACTGATATATATATATATATATATATATATATATATATTATACAATGATTTTTTCGAAAAAGTTGGCTCTTTTTATCTATTCGATTCAATTTAAATTAGATTCGGAAATTTGTAATTAAGTTTGAGATAAAATAGTTAATATTCGTTGGATTTAAATATAAAATCTGGATAGTCAAATTAGATCTTTAAATATAGGAAAATTTATTATCTAAGGGAGATCAAAATATAAAAGAAAAATCATAATATAAAAGAAATTAATAATGGGTTTTTTTTCGGAGCGTGAAAGGGAAGCCGATACGGAAGATAGATTAGGTTCAAAGATTCGATGTTGCGAGCATATATATTGATAGCCAAAAGTATCCCCGTTTCTTGTGGTATTCTTGCCCTCAAGTCGGCGACGCTGTTGGCTTGGCCTGAGAACTGCAGAGATTGATGGAGTTCTGCCCGATGTGTGGGAACCTGTTGCAGATCGAGCCGGCGGGGAGCGGGCGGCGGCTGCGCTTCTTTTGCCCCACCTGCCCTTACGTCTGCCCCGTCATCAACAAGGTGGCTCCTTTTCCGCATCATCTGCTGTCTCACTTCTCGTTTGTTATCAACCTGTCCATGCTCGCATTGTGTTTGTTGATTGGTGTTGACCCACTCTCTTTTTTTTCTTCCACCGTCCAGATCGTCAAGAAGCAGCATTTGGCGAAGAAAGAGTTGGAGACCATCTTCAGCGGAGCCGACGCCATGAAGTTTGCCCCCAAAACCGCAAGTATGTCATCTCTTTCACCCTTTTGCTATCACTTGCTTATTCTTCTCGGTTCTCGTTTCTTTTGGAACCCACTCAAGCAAAAAAAAAAAAAACGGATTTTTAAGTCCAAACGCAAAAGGAAAACAGAAATAAGAGACGATTCACAATAGCAGAAGTTATAGATTTCTTATGTGGAGGATTTTCGCACGAAAAGACACCTGATCGGTGGAATGATTTTTTGCATTTTACTTGCTTGCTAAAATGCCGATGACAAGGTCTGAACAAACGGATTCTTTCAGCGTATGCAACAACACGTGGACAAACAACACTTTCTGTTAATGCCTGGTATAATATGCGTCAAAGCATGTCTTTGATCTACCTAAAGTACCAGCAATGAACATACATTGGTTGGAGTAATTTAATAATGATCTCGGATGGCTGGATATAATTATGGGTTCTATTGGACTATAGGTACTTTCACATCCAATTGTAATCTGCATGTTAGGTATAGCATTTGACACTGTTTTGTTTCAAGCTCGAAACCAGGGAACCACTCTGTTGTGCCCAAAGGAAAATCTATTGGTTCAAAGTTTAGATGATAAATAAGTTCATCCTTGCCCTTCTGTAATTAGCATGAAATAGTCTACTAAGTTGTAGGTTCGATTCAGGTTGGCACCCTTGAAAAGAGTACCAATCTTACATGTCTGTAATTAACATTACATGTGAAACCTATCTGTTTTCTTATAGCGGGCACTTTCTTACTTTTAGCACCACTATTTTTGAGTTCCAACTAATTCGGGGGTAAAATGCATCTCTTTTCACAACAAAACACCTAGAACCTATTCCAATTGTTAGGCAATGCCACTTATGGTTTGTAATACCTAGACTGCCATATTTCAGTATTTTATTTGTGTATTTGGTAATATATTACAGCCTTGATCATGAAGCAAAATTCAAAGTTAACATTCTTCATGGCCATGTCAGAAATTCTGTATATTATGTTACTAACTTATTTATTCAAACGCGTAATCTACAAGCACAGCAACATGCCAGCCATAAGCATCGATTATCTGGAATGTGCTTTTCCCACATTGAAGTTTGTTGATGTCAATGTAATTAGTCAAATTAAGAACCATTGTATCCTTTTCTATTGTTTCAATAAAGTCAATTTTTGTCTTCCTCTACGTCTTCCCAGTGCTGCTAATCGGGAAAGATAGAATACACATAAGTTGATTATAAATTTGTCCTTGTTACTTGAAAGCATTAAATGATAAAAATGTGCACTCATGGATCTTTTATACTTTCTCCTGCAGCAACCTGTCCAAGATGTCACAATGGAGAGGCATTCTTTAGACAAATGCAAATTCGATCCGCTGATGAACCAATGACAACATTTTACAAGTGCTGCAATGATAATTGTCAACATGAATGGCGAGATGACTGATATACCAAACGTGACTATATCCAATGCCATCTAAGAGTTAAATTCCATGCATTTTTCTGGTTATGTACACTGTCTTATTAGATTATGGAGGTGACTCCAAGACAAGATATGAAAATCCAAAATATTAATACTAGGCATTTGTCAATTGAACTTATAATTTGAGTGGACGTTTACTTAATTGTGTCTCATAACTGTTTTTGAAAGTACAATTTGTCAAGACCTAAGGCAACCTCCTCATTATACCACTTAAAAAGTTTGTGTCGATTTGGTTTGTTCCGGATCAGATTAGAGGCTACTATGTTGGTACCAGCAACTGGAGTTGCTGCTATGAAAGAAATTTTTTGTGTGATCCTATTAAAAAATGAGAAATTTTGTGCTCGCTATGCTGATCAACCGATACACCTTTTGGTTGTGGCATACTTTTGAAAGTGCATTTGCACTTAGATGGTATATTTAAACTTTTAAGGTCAATTGTCCAATACAGTAGATTGCAAATTCTACTTTGATGGAAGATTATTTTGAAATTTTCAAACATTTTTTTTTATATTGAGCTTTTAAGGCCAGCCTCATAACTTAGATACTTTAATATTTCATTCACTATCAGTAACATCTTGTAAATCTTCAAACTTGTCTTTGTAATATTTCATCTACTATTGATCGATGGATGAATTATAATCCTATTTTATCTTTGCAATTGTTTCCAGGCTATTGAAACTTATTTGCCTATAAGTTTTATGAAATTGTTTTTCAGGAGTTTATTGCTTCTGATGAAAACAAGAAGAATACCTGATAAGCAAAACATAATATGAGACTCACAGATGCAACATGATGTGTAGATAATTTAAGATTCAAAGGTAATCACAAGTGATGTGTTGAGGGAGACGAAAACTACCCACTCTTTACATGTGATGTAGCTTATGAATTTGCAGAACTAATACTTTTACCCTTCAAATCATCAATCTGGTTTCATGTATAAAACTTGCATGAGGCATCTTCCTCTTGATTCATCATAGCTATTTCTTTCCATTTGCTAAGAAGCTATGGTGCTCATCTCTCAAAAAAATTAAATGAAAGAAATTGAAAGCAAGAATTTAAAGTGATGATAAAACTAAAATGGCAGAGTTGATCTGCTGAGGAGGCACAATGAGGATTGGCATAGTACATTATCTGAGAAATTTTGTATTATTTTTCATGATTCATCTTACTATTATTTTTCATAATTCATCTTACTGGTACATATTGATATATCGATTAATTGTCAACGTGGTACGTATTGACATATCAATATTATCGTCTATATTGATTCCTATCGAATTGGTACATATCACTCGTATCAAATAATAATAATCGTGATAAGATGATCTTATTATTTTTACCTTTCTATACACATATCACTCATAGATCTATACCAATATTCTAATGATAGTGAGATATTAATTCAATCAATACCGACACAAAGGGATGAAATTGTTTCTTTAAGTCTTTTGGTTGATTGCATAGAGAGGCCAAGGCAGGTTGAGGGTGTAATCATAGGGAGCAAAAGTGAGGATTATGTTAGTGTGTGCAGGAATCATAAGATGAGAAGCTTTTCCCTGAGCACACATGAGCTGCTGGTTTCCAGCTTTCACGCCACCGTAGGCACTCTTCCGCCACCATCTCATGCTCTCAAGCGGAAGAGGAAGGACGTAAAGTGGTGTGGTGTGCTCTCATGGCCAAGAGAATGTTAGTTGGGATGATGAGACTCTGACTTCTCAGAATGATGGGAAGACAAAGGCTGCAGATTTAGCTGCACACCATAAAGTCAACCCCATGAGAAATTTTACATGCATAAATACTACATCCATTCCCTTCTCCAACAAAATGGCACAACGAAGTCAACAAAGACCTACTTGTCAAGGCAAGCTGGAATGAAGCTTCAGATATCCACAGTGATGAGGATGTATAAGAGAAGTAAACCAGTTGAAAGGAGTGAATGAAGAAAGCTGGACACACGATGTGCCATGAACACTACTACCACTACCATGAGCCTCCTCCTCCTCCGATGATACCGTGCCAAAAACCAGGAGGATCACTTCCTTGTTCCTTGTTCTGATGGAACTGATCGGAAACATTGATTGATGGGACTACTGGCCTCAGGTCCTCGAAAGGAAACAGCAGCTTACCACTAGCGTTCGCCTGGATTCCGGGCAAGCTCCTGTACCCAGCAATTCCATCCAAAGGAAAAGTGAGAGTAGGTGGTCTGAGTTGTTGCAATCCGAATCCGGATGGGTATTCGGGCATGAAAGGGCCAAGGTGGTTTCTTGCTTCCATCTCACTCTTCAGTAGCTCCATGGTAGAGAGAGGAGCGACAGTGGCAAAGGTATTGCCAGGGTGGCTATGTTGGTGGAGGTCCTGCCGGGCCTCATGAAACTTTGGAGCTTCGGGGCTGGTGGAGAGGGATGCAGATGGAGGGATGAACAGAGTTGAGGCGGTAGGTAACGCTGCTGCGGAGGAGGAGGAGGAGGAGGAGGATTTCGTGGCGGTGGAGGAGATCAGGGAGGATTTCTTGTTCTTTCTTGAGCCACCACCCACCGGGACATTCCTGAGGGATCCGCCATCGGTCCAATACCTCCGGCAACTCTTGCAGAAGTACCGGGGCTGCGTGAGGCTGTAGTTGTTGTAGTAGCAGAACTTGGTGTTGGTGGAGCTGCACCGGGGGCAGCCCAGAGCCTGCTCCTTGTGCGGCCTTGGCCTCCTCTCCATCTCCTGTGACCTGGCAGTGGTGCATGTGTTGCCTCCCGCGGTGGTTGTGATGGAGGACGCGGACTCCTCCATGGGCTTCATCAGCCCTATGCCCTGGACAGCACCGGCAACGGGAAATCACCATGGGGCAAACTCAATTAGAGGAGAACGAAACGATCACTTGAGAACTGTCACCAAACAGAAGCTTCCGAATGAAAGGGAAAAAGAAGAGGAAAGAGAAACCACACGGTTTGGACAAGAACAAAGCAAGGCTGACTCTTTTTCATGTCACTGCTTTGCTGCATACGATAAAAGGAAAGCAAGAAGACACAGATAAAGGAAGCAGAGAAAGCGGTTTGCTGCTTTCAAGAGTAAAGGTGGTGGGGGTGACAGGCTTAATAGCTCACGGCCAAAGGATGAGAGAGAGAGAGAGAGAGAGAGAGAGAGAACTAAAGAAGGTGCACTGAGCATGCAGATCCACAAAGATCAATAGATAGAAACACAAGATGAAGCTCATCAAGATCTGGAGCAGCTTTACCTGAGGCCACTGGGTAGCGTCCATCCAAAGAACAGCAGGAAGGAGACGAGGAAGAGAGCGCTTTCCACAGGAACGGACTGCCTTAGAGATGAAGAGAGGATGATTCCTTTCTGCAACACCAACCCATTCTTTAATGCCGAGATCTGTATTCGAGGGAGGGAATGTGTGCAGGTGCAGCACACGTGTGGGGAGGGCCCTGTTTTGGCCCCAGTTTGTGCGCATGAAGAAAACGGAGAAGGTGGACGGTGAACATAAAGGCCACTGTGGAGGGGGGAATGTGAACTATGATACTTTAAGCTCGTGCACTCCCACTCCCATTGAGGTTTGGAGATGGATCAACCTGCCATGGTCCCGATTAGATGACAGTGGGGCAGCGAGGTGTGATGTGATACTTCTACCTATGATGGCAAATTAATGTGCTTCTCTCTCTCTCTCTCTCTCTCTCTCTCTCTCGGTAGGCAGAGGTTCTCGGAATGGGACAGCTAGGCCGCCGACTGCAAGTGTTGCACACACAGATGGAAGGAGGAGAGGACGCAGAGAACGGATGCGCTCCGCCCATCTCTGGTCTTCCGCAGAACGTAATCTTAATGGCTTCACCACTGGTCTCTGTTACACGACTGGGAATCACCGAATGAATGCATGAGCAAAGGGCTACAGTTTTTTCCGAGTTCTACTGTACCTTTTTCTTCTCTCTCTATGTATATATATCTGGACACTAATGTATTAGTCTTTTGCTGGTGATAAATTGCCATCAATCTTTTATAGTTATAATGATCGTTTGAACCTAATAGTTATAATTTAATAAAATAATAATCAAAATTTCTATCTAAATAACTTTTATCGAACCAAGGTTACGGATATATTGATCTTACAAAAAAAAATTTCAAGACTAATTAGGTCGATGATAAAGTTAATTATATATAGTTAAACATCTCGATCTTTAGATTTAAAAAAATTATATTAAAATCTCTATAGTTATGAAAGTGAAACATATAAGTCCATTTATCCTGATGTCGTCGATATTATTGATGAAAGCATGAAAATAATGAGAAAAAAAATAATTTTAATATTTCAATAATATTTTCAATAGCAACAGACGATAACATGGCTCATGAACGACTATTGTGGATGAGGAATGAAAACAATGATAAGAGGTGAGACAAAGGAAGATGAGGAACAGGACAACGTAGATGATGATACTTTGCATTTGCGTTGGCATTGCTCAACAATTACATTAGTATCGACGCTGATGTAAAGTGACGAAAGAGTCACTCGATATCTGTATTAATACTGACGTAGATGTAGACATAGAGCATAGCTTAACATCGACATTAGTGTTAACAGCAGATGCAGAGCGACGTTGCTATGCATTTGCATCGACACCATAACTGTAGGGAAGGGTGACGCCACTTTGTATTTGCGTCGATGCTAATGTAGATGTTGATGCTCTGCATTTGTATCGACGCAACTCAACAACTATGTCGATGCTAATACAGATGCAAAACGATAAAAGAGATGCTCGACATTTGCATTGGCATTAACGTAGATGCAAATGCACAATGTCGCTCGACATTTGCATTGATGCCAGCACAAATGCATAACATCACTTAGGCATTTGCATTGACAACAATGTAGATGCATATGCAAAGTGATGTTGCTCTACATCTACATCAACACAAATGCAAAGCATCAATATACGCATCGTCCTCTTCCTCCTCTCCCTTTACCTCATCTCTTGTCATTATTATCCCTCCTCATCCACAACAATCGTCCACAACCCCTAATAACACCATCATTTGTCACTATCAAAAACATAATTAAAATATTAAAATAATCCTTTTGCCTATCATTTTCATGTTTTCGTCGATAACATCGACGATATCAAGATAAATAAACTTAGATATTTCAATTTCATACCTATAGAGATTCTAATGTAAATTTTTTAAATCTAAAAATTGAGATACTAAATATATCTAACTACTAAAGATAATATATAATTAACCCATTGATGACATATGTAACTAACAATGATAACTATTCTATTTATGAAGTGCTAATCATCATTGCAATCTATTCAAACATCTCATAGTTTGATCACCTCCACCAACACCATGGTGGGAAGAATCAGTCAAACAACTCCACCCCTGCTTAGACATTGCTTGTCCATCCAACAGGAGTTCAAATCACAACATGGATATCTCCTGGACACCACATTAAATTACTCATTGCCAAAACCTGATCCAAGCAACAAGAGAAAAGGTCTTCTTCATGTCCTCCTCAGAATCTATTCCGTATAAAAAGCAGTACTGGATCGCTTTCATCGACCACTATGTCAATATACTTTCTGAGTCTGATGAATCCCAGCCGTGTCATATTTTGCTTTTGCATCTGAAATCATAGCTACCCATACATTTAAAGTGCAAATCAGATAGACAAATCGCAAATTTAGCTTACCAAACAAACCTTTATGTAAAATATGAAGTCTTCAAACCAGGGACAACTATGTTTCAACCAGAGTTGACCTGCCCTTCCCCATCTTCTGTCACTTTCTTCCACCCCACCACTTGAATCTGCTCCCCCTGTTAATTTCTCACCAAACATGCTTTCCACCGTGAAGAGAGGAGCCGCCTACAGGTTCATATCTGATGCACAATGCTAATGGACATGGTTGGTGGAGCCAAGACTTTTGAAACAGCAGCAGAGTTCCAATCAGACAACAGCAGCAAACAAATGAAGATATGCACATTAACATCTTGATATACTGTTGAAGCTCTGTGATTATTTGCAGAATGTGAACTAGCGATTGTGCTAGTAAGTAAAATTTCATGTACTATTTACACTCCAAGCAAAATTTGAGGAAAAAAAGACAATAGAATGAAATAAATGGAATATAACTCAGATTTATCAGTATGTTTGAAATCTATCCAAACAAGAGTACCATACAATTGAGTCACCAGAGTTTGATATGTGCAACCTAGGAAGAGTTTAATATGAACACTTTGCTAAAGAGCAAACAGTCTCCAACTTGGCCTGTTGGAAAGCAACAAGTAAAAGAAGTTGAACCAGTGTTTCAGAAGCACCTTTAAACATTCACCATCAAAGTGGAGAAGATTAACCAATAAGTTCATCTGATACAAAAAGCTAATGGACATGGTTGGTGGAGCCAAGACTTGCTCCCCCTGACCCTCTTTGTTCCAACCAGACAACAACAACAACAGCAAACATATAGAGATAAGCAAATTAAAAACTAACTTGCTAGTTGCTACTAACTTTGGCCCTTTCCATTCTTTTCAGATATATAAATTAAAACCTAACTTGCTACAACTTTGGAACTAGCTGATTCATTGCAAATGTTCATGCACTGTTAACTCGAGCAAAATTTGAGGAAAAAGGCAATGAAGTTAAATGAATGGAACATACCTCATATTAACCGAAGAGTTCAATATATACATAACATAAAGAGTGTAACAAGCACACTTTGCTAAAAAGTCAACAATTTCCAACTTGGACTTAAGATTGCTAACAATGCAGAAAAGAAGATCAAGTGTCGCACAAGCACCTTTAAACCTTTAAGATTCATCAATACTGTACACAATAAGATTCTGACAATAAAGCGGCACTTGAATAAGCCTTGTGCAGTAAAAAGGCAGCAAACTGGTAAGTGGTAATCCTCTGCCTCAAAGAGCACTCCTTCCCTACCCCTTTTCCTCCAATTGCAATGAATTGAGAAGAAGCATCCTGGATTCACTTTTTGGAACAGATTGAACGACCAAACTAGTCGAGTCCGATTTGATCAACTCTGGTCAGAGAATAGGATGGGTCGGTATATAATTTACATAAAACCAGTTAGACAGAGGCAAAAATATCATCACTTATCCCCACCCCACCCCATTCTCATTCACCTCACCAAATAAAGATACCATCCCATTCTCATTCACCTCACCAAATAAAGATATCATCCCACTAAGAATATTGCCTCCTACAAAGCTGCTTATGACTAGTTGACCCCAAATATTATGACTTATTATGACTGTTGTTGTTTGCTTGTATGTTATAAATATAAAGATGTTAATGACATAACATATGATCACAGATATTATTCATCTCAGGACACTATAAGAAGACAGCAATACAATCAATATACTGATGATATAGCATTGCCCTTGGTATTCTTGATCAAGGACACAGTAGGAACCAAGTAGAATTGAATGACATGAACAGAAACTGTTTGAGTAATACTCATCCTGCCCCACCATGTTATCATCCCTAGTCACATGATTTCCTTAGTCTGCTCCATATATATATATATATATATATATATATATATATATATATATATATATATATATATATATATATATATATAGCAAGATCGCTAAAAGAAGGATTATCTCATTTGTGCATACAAATTCAAGATCAAGTTTTAAGCAAATCAAGGATCTGAGTACATATTGCACAACAGAACAAAGAAACCTTTCAAGCATAAAAAAGGATCCCAGTTGCCCATAGATTTTGACATTTGATTGTATCTTCTTGGGAAAAAAGCACATAAGATAATACTAGAATTCAAAAGGAAAACAGATAACATCACAAGGCATTAATCATCCTCTTCATTTCTGCAGACCTCCTTGGATCAGGTTCAGCAATTGCTCTCTCAGTTAAGACGTGCTTTATTCGACACATTGACTTCCTTACCTACATATAAAATTCAGGTCTATTGTCAAAAGGGGCCATCTACTGCAGTCGGGCAACCGTAGAATCTTCTCCATTAATTATAAATGCATCAAAGAGCAGCAGAGATAGATTTATATTATAACAGCAGAAAAAAATGGGTAAGCAAAAGAGTAGATGAACTGAATGTGGTCTTATGGATAATATAATTGTTCCTCATTCCAAGAGATATTCTAGTTATGCATAAAAGTCATAAATGATGGTCGAGATAAGAGCAGAGAGACATGCTGCTTATTCTATTATTATCACTTCTCTTCACGAAACAACATCAAGGCAGAGAAAATCAAAGGTCAACAAATCGATGGAAAGGCCACGTCTGCAATCGTTCTGTGCTTGTTTCCATATGCCTGGGTAAGAGAACCATTCAATTTATGTTCATGGCACAAATGGAAAAATTGTTGACTGATAACCAAAATATAATATTCAATTGAAAATTTAGATAAAACCAGGTGAAAGATACAAATAAAGAGATTCAGACAACTTGTTATTCTTCAACATTATCTAAGATAAAGCAATTTTATCATGGTCGTGTCTCTTACAAGAGGAATGGATTACTCACTTTAATCCATACCACCGTAATTATGCTTTGGAAAATTACAAAATCCATACCACCTTAATTAAATCAACACTTAGAGATACACAAATCAAATTAATAAAGATTTGAATTCTGAAATGATGACAAGGTAAAAATAACACGAACCTTCGGAATCCGTTCTGGGTTAGGAAAGCGAAGGTTCTGAGCATGAAGCATTTGGCGTTGAGTCATTAGCAGATTCTTTTCCTTCAGAAGGACGTACCACAGCTTCTGAAGGTCATCCCAAGATTTGAGACGCAATTCAGAAGCCTTCCAACCACGTCCTGTAAAAAAGGTCGAACAAAATACAATGATTTCAGGTAATGCATAATTGTTACTGATGATATATGGCATACAGTGTATTGTTATCATTCAATACCGCTAAAAACCCCAACATCTCCAACATGAATAAACCATGCCCGCAAAATAAGAATCCACAAGATAGTAAATGGTGATGGGCACCTGGTGAAGATCTAGGAGCAAGATAGACACCCTAACACCAAGAAAAAGAAAACAAATATAAATGGAGAAAAAAGGAAGAAACCGATGTAGAGGCTTGTCGAAGAAAATAAGGGAATATTTCAAGATTATGAGAAGCATAAGGTGTTTTGTATTTAAAACTAGAGACTGGACAAAAAGGATGGAAGTAATCTAAAGATCACAAGAAGTAAAAGCTGTTCTTGAAATTGTGATTAGAACTAGAAAACATGGAAGAGGGTGTCAAAAGCAATTGTATCCTGCAGCAATCTTTCCACATTCAATGAACAAAATGGAATGAACAGGCTTTAGGTAAAACGAGGCATGAAAAGAAAGAGAGATCCTAAAGATAAAAAAGGGGGATCAAAACGATACCATAAACGACGGGTTTTTCTTCATCCGTGCTTCTGTCCGCCTCAAAGAACTCCTCGAGAGGATTATGTGCCCTCCTAGCCGAATCTGCAGCGGCCGCCGCGGCCGAAGTCGCAAAGGACTCCGATTTGGAAGCGGCGCAAAGCACTCGCCCCAAAACCCTGGACACCAACATGATGAAAGCACCGGAAACCTACCACCAAGATTTCCCAACTTCGAAGACTACCTTCGCAAAGCCGCTGAGAGAGAGAGAGATGAAGATATCAAAGCGGCGAGCGGCGAGCGGCGGCGACTCACGAGGGTTTCGGCGGCGCGGAATGCTAACCTTACTTGTTGCGGAAATGGGCTTAATTCGGGTCTTCGCATAAATGGGCTCCACTTGTGGGCCGTAATTTTGGACCTTTAAATTACCCCACAATCATGTCAATAATAACCCCTTTCATTAATTGCTGACCATTTCTTCTTACGTTTCGCAGAAATGATATAACGTAGAAAACTTGCAGATGACGCTTCAGAGAATGTCAAATTGTCGCCTTTTGTATGCTGGTGAGATGTTTTGACTTGTTTCTTTCACATGGAATGATCTTTTTGATCCAGCAAGGTATGAAGGTGTAGCAGGAAACGATTCATTTAGTTGCCGAGTTATCAGTGTAAACAACCTAAAGCCGTGGCCTTGAGGCCGACGCGGGTTCGGGTCCGAATGATCGGGGATCTTCCTGGAACGACCTTTAAGATTGCTGAGGTGGCTGACCGCGGTGGTCCGATCGCAACGGGTCAACCGTTTCCTTTGGGAGGGGACTCCTCGCATGAGCACGCGATGGGAGGCGCCCCCCCCGTCTTTGTCCCTGGACACAGGTCGGGTCGGGAGGCTTGACCCGACCCCTCCGACGATCAAGTTAGTGGATGGTAAAGGGGGTTTCTTTAGCTAAGTTGTCTCCTCCTCCTCTTTTTTGGGACGCGAGGGTTTTTATAGTGAGAATTATCGTTACCTAGTGTGCTTGCCCGCAGGGAGCAGATCGTACTTCTGGTGGCGTCTGACATCGCCGTTGGCGTGGCGTGAGGGATCAAGCCGAAGGGGAGTGTTAATGTGCCTTGGTAGGTGTTCTGGTCCGTGTTGATCAGGCGCTGTCAGCCCGTGGGGCGTCATCTGGGCCAGCTGATGTCATGCGATTCTTATCATAATTATTACCCTCATCATACTCCCCCCCCAAAGGAAGCTATGCGTCGGTTGTCGTAAGAGGAGTCCGGGGCATGGCTTCGATTTTAAGGAACTATCTCAGTCGGGCAAAGGTCGATTCGTTGCCAAGGGTGGGGGAATCGTGGAGCTTGGCAATTGATGAGGGTTGGATGTAGTGGTGACTGTGGGTAGTGCGTGATCGAGGAACCTCAAGGAGTGGTTCGTCGGTCAAGTTGAGCTTGGTTGTAGGAGTGGTAGGCTCCTCAGGCAGGCAGGCCGCGCAGATATGGTCTCGAGCATCATGGGGCCGAGGAGCACGATGCAGACGAGCAAGCCGCACATGTGTGATCTCGAGCAGCGTGAGGCCGAGGAGCACGACGCAGGCGGGCAAGCCGCACAGGTGTGGACTTGGGCGAGCAGGCCGCGCAGGTGTGGTCTCGGGCATCATGGGGCCGAGGAGCATGACGCAGGCGGGCAAGTCGCGCAGGTGTGATCTTGGGAGCGTGAGGCCAAGGAGCCCTCCTTTTAGCGCCAAAATGTTAGTGTAAACAACCTAAAGTCGTGGCCTCGGGGCCGACGCGGCTGGGTTCGAGTCCGAATGATCGGGGATCTTCCTGGAACGACCTTTGAGACTGTTGAGGTGGCTGACCGCGATGGTCCGATCGCGGCGGGTCAACCGTTTCCTCTGGGAGGAGACTCCTCGCCTGGGAACGCGATGGGAGGCGCCCCGTCTTTGTCCCTGCACACAGGTCGGGTCGGGCCTCCTGACCCGACCCCTCCGACGATCAAGTTAGTGGATGGTAAAGGGGGTTTCTTTAGCTAAGTTGTCTCCTCCCCATCTTTTTCGGCGCGTGAGGGTTTTTATAGTGAGAATTACCGTTACTTGGTGTGCTTGCCCGTAGGGAACAGGATTGTACTCCTGGTGACGTATGACATCGCTGTTGGCGTGGCGTGAGGGATCGAGCCGGAGGGGAGTGTTAATGTGCCTTGGTAAACGTTCCGGTCTGTATTGACCAGGTGCTGTCAGCCCATGAGGCGTCATCTGGGCCAGCTGATGTCATACGATTCTTATCGTAATTATTACCCTCGTCACCAGTCATAGTCCATTTGGCGTTGCTAGTGTCAATTCTGATTGCTTTAGGCCCGACTCGACCCCTCCGACGATCAAGTTAGTGGATGGTAAAGGGGGTTTCTTTAGCTAAGTTATCTCCTCCCCATCTTTTTCGGCGCGCGAGGGTTTTTATAGTGAGAATTATCGTTACCTGGTGTGCTTGCCCGCAGGGAGCAGGATCGTACTCCTGGTGACGTATGACATCGCTGTTGGCGTGGCGTGAGGGATCGAGTCGGAGGGGAGAGTTAATGTGCCTTGGTAAACGTTTCGGTCCGTATTGACCAGGTGCTGTCAACCCATGAGGCGTCATCTGAGCCGGCTAATGTCATACGATTCTTATCATAATTATTACCCTCGTCACCGGTCATGGTCGATTTGGCGTTGCTAGTGTCAATTCTGATTGCTTTGAGACATCGCAGCAGTGGTGAAGACAGTGAAGTTAATGAACTGATGGTGGAGGATTAATTCATGGCGGCTCTGCATGAAGCTTCTGTTCCTCCCACTGGGATGTCTGTGTTCAGCAAAGCACTCCGTAGATCTTTGAACTGGCAACGTGCAGCTCAACAAGTATGAAGAACAACGGTACGATGATGAATATGAATTGGTGAAGCACCTGCAAAGAAGCAGATCAACCTTTAATGATTTGGACTGCACAGTGAGAATGAAGTGTTTGTCATTAGCTAGCTTGGCGTCCGATGACTTCAACAGGCACCACACGTTATTGCGATCGAAGAACGGATTCAACGTCACCAAGTAAAAGATCGAAAGCCGCACCTTTTCCTACTGTGTCGTACTCGTTTGTCTATCCTTCCCCTGATTGGATGGACAACACGCACACAGGGGGACCCACGGACGCACGCCCTCCTTAGAAGGGTGCATTTGTGGGCTGCGGGTGCGGCTCTCGTGAGGATGGAAAGGTGCATTCTGTTTCCGTCAGGGTATATGGCGATCTGCCGACACGCTTTGATCGATATGCCGTAAGCTCCGGAGGGCGAGTGGGAGGCTTACCTGTAGGTGAGGGCTCTTCCCTGCTTCCTCGGAATTCTTGAGGGTTTGCGTTGAATCCTGCTGGGTATCTTGTTATTTTCTTCGCTGTCTGCAAGAAAGTAAGTTTCTTGGGACATTTTGCTGGAATAATTCCGTCAAAGTTTTGAACTTTGGACTCTATTTATCTACTGAGTTTTTTCTTTGCCTGTCCGATGGATCTTTTGTTCTTATGACCGATATTTTCGAAACCATTAGGGGGAAAAGGAGGGATCTTTAGGTGTATGATAAATCCATCTGGGTTTTCGTGTCTCAGTTGAAGTGGTGAACTATTTCTGTTGAAATTGAAGAGAAATTTGCTCCTTCCCCTCTTCCTGCTGATTGGAATAACATGTTGTGGATGCTTACAATTAGAGCCATGTTATGGTCTATAAGTTTATTCTTGCCTAAACTCATATTTTTGTCCATGCTGTTTGAAATGTTGCTTTGATGAATTTCTTATATTGAGCTATCCTTGGCTGATAATCTTAGTTGTATGTCCTTTGATTCCTTAGATTATGAATAAAAAGAAATTATGTTCTTCATCTATAAAATTCTATATATCTTGACAAGATAATTTGTCTCTTTGGATTCTGAGAAATGTTTGGAAATAAAAATGAGCTCCAAATTTCTGTTACTACAAGATTTAGCAATGTCTGGTAGCTCTGGTCTGAGCTACTAATCCCGTGAGTAATATTCAAAAAAATGTTGTCAAAAAATAAGATAGTAAATATTGAATCTTTTTGTTACAGTATTGGCAGATGGAGTATGACAGAAATCGCATTCTTACTTTTCTTTTTCATTTAAAGCTTTTCTGCTCCAAGTTATATTAAATAAATCTTTTTGCTACTGGATTGAAAATTTCTCTTGTCCCTTTTATTTTTTGGAGGAGCATCATCGAGAATAATAAAACAGTCTATGATGAATTTGATGCTTAATATTTTCTTATAAATTTGGTTTCGAGCACTTCAACCGTGTGCTTTGTCAGTTGAAAGCTGCTTACAAAATGCTTGAAACTCTTTTCTTCTGCATATATTGAGTTACTGTTGCACAATGGTAATAGTTTTACCGTTATGCGTAATGAGAACTCAGCCTTCAAATTAACCCACATGTATTTAGTACAACGGTATAGATAAAGGTACACCAAATTTTATTTATACTCTGTATAAAGCATTTGTAAATCTCTTTCCTAATACGTGGCAGTCATGGCAATGGAATTCGACACAAAGGAAAAGAAGCAGGTGAATGTCCATTACATGAATATCCCTGTACCTTATGTGGTGGAAGAGAATTTTGGAGGCTATTTCCTCAGTCACGATGACGTTGCATGGGCTGAGGAGCTTCAGAATCAGGTAGGTGTTGTCCAATTTTTCATTTGTCTCTCAAAATAATTATCAGGTGATGTGGTTGTAGCTGTAACTTGGAATGTTCTGCAAAAGTGGACACATTTGGTAGAACATTGGATTTACTTTATTTCTCTTAGCCAAAGCAGAACTGGACTGTATGCTAAACTGATGATTTCCTTTTGAATGTTATACATTCATGTTTCCCTCTTGCTTTATCTTAATTGTTAACTAAGTTCCTTGGTGAATGATAGTGTATGATGCTTCAACAACATTTTGCTTTATCGTAATTGTTAACTAAGTTCCTTGGTGAATGATAATGTATAATGCTTCAACAACATTTCTGCATCAAACATGTGCTAATGGTTATCTGATTCTCATTGGAAATAACATGGCAGTATTGGCTGCAGTATGGCCTATATGAGCTAACTATCTAGTAAGGCTCTTTTTCTTTATTATATGCACGAAAATATATCCTAGTTAAGTTTTTGTTTGACAAAAGCAAAGAGTAGTTCCCATTTGGGTTTCTCCATGTTCAGTACTTCAGGAAACACTTTCCAGAGCTTCTAATGGCAAACTTATAGAGAAAGAGTGATTAAATGTTTTCCTAATTGAACCCCCAGAACTCCCCAACTCATCAAAAATGTGTGGCTTGGGGACGGTCAGTTAAGGCAGCTTTACCCTCACAAGGGAAGAGAACATTTCATGTGGTTGAATTAAAATTAGCATGATAATGATCACATGCTCATGTAACATCTTGGAGTAAGGTGTGACATCCAACCATGCACAAGATTGGCACGCAACACTGCATTACATAATCAGCCTATCTGGGATTGATGTGTACCAGAAAGTGTTCGGAAATCTTTGCTTATTACATATTATAATTGAAATATCTTTTCTGTAATTATTTCATGCTGTTGCAATAAATTTTCATCATCCAGAAATAAAATTTTGCAGAGTTTCTGACAATAAATCTAGCAAATGCTATTTAATCCTGCCTTACCACTAGACCTTCTTGTGTGAACAGTGGGATTCTACATAACCTAAAGAGCAAGTCATAGTGGTCCCACAACTATCTACCGGAGAATAAGACAACCTTATTAAAATAGCATTCGTGAAACTTCTGCATTCAATTTTCTTTCTTATGCCATACGTGCTCTGTCACCGATTTGCATGTGTGTGTGTGTACATTATATATACAGTTTTATATTCATATGTTCCATTATGTAGAATCTCTGAATCAACCACTTAGGTAATGAAATAATTACATGATTTGTGCTGAGAAATAGGTCTTTATTCATCTCACAGGAAGCAATTATTTGCTTTAATTCATTGTATTTTGTGCAACCATTCCTTTCAGGAAAGCATGTACAGCTCATTTCAAAGAAATGTTCATAGTGACATATCGGAAGATTCATCAAGTGCCAGTTCTAGGCTGCATAATGGCCATAATAAAAGCATGGGAGAAAGCAATTCTTCAGGAACTGCTAGATTTGAGTCACAGCTAGCTCTTGATGAAGCTTTTGCCAGAGAACTGCAGGAATTAGAGAATCAGCTTGCTGATACTTCACTTGGTGAAATTACCAAAATAGAAGCTAGTAAAGATCGTCTCCAAGGAACTTCAATCCTTTTCAGATTGATGTTTTAAGTGGAATTAATAACCTGATTGCTTATATACTTACTGCATTAGTGCTTCAGTTTTCCTGTTCATCTTCCGTTTGTGGATTTAGCCTTGGATTGTTATGAAGGATAATAAACAAAACCTGAAATCTATTCTGTTCTTTTAATGGATACAGCCTTTTTAAGTCAAATATTTCATCCATTGGTATTCCTTCTTTACATGAATCTTTCTGTATTATCCAGCCAGTTATCTAGCTTCCAAGAATCGTTTCAGCAAGAACTAAAATGGTCCCAAGAAACAATGCCTTTATGCACTATAAAGTTAAATTCGTTTTCCATCATCTATGATGTTGAACCACTTACGGTCAATACCTGTGGAGCATCTCCAGAGAGAATTATCCTCTTTGGGGTCTAAAACTTAGGGAAGGATAGCTTGTGGTTGTTCAGCAAATTTCACTAAATAAACCACTGTCACTATTAGCAGTTACTAATCCAGCTTTGAGATTTACATATGTCAAGCTTTATAACAGAGCCCAATGGCACCTAGAGGTTTAGCTGACCCCATAAAAGTTGAGACCTTATGAAGTTTTCTCTCTGCTCTTTATGTGTATCTATCTTTGTTGATGAAGATTTGATGGTTTTACTGCTAACATTTGTTATTTAACACCTTCTATTCAAGATATAACTCCTGCACAGTCTTCCGCTGCAAATGTTGAGCACAATTCTGCAAGCCCATCTTCTCAGGTAATTTGGATCATACTTAGTCTTCTTTATGAGCATGATGATTCGTGCATTTGAAACTAAATTCTTGCAATTGGTGATGCAGGTTGCAAGGGAGGATAATATTGATCCAGACAGTATGAGTTATGAGGTCTGTTTGCCCTTGAGTATATCTTCACTATTTTCATCGGTGCAATCTCAATTGCTCTAGGAAGAAGATTGAACAATTTTATCATTTCCTCTAGCATCTACTCCAAATAATTTTCTTGTATCTTGAATGTAGCTTATTTTTTGTTAACACACACACAGACACACACACACATACATATATTTATTTATTTATATATATGTATATATATGTTTTGTGTTACACTGATACAAGTTCTATTGCAGCTAACTCCTGTGAGAGGAAGTGGGTAGTTATAACTCTTACTCTCTTTTGCTGTTAGCCATCTCCTTGTCTTCTTGTCTCCAAGTTAGTTGTAAAATTTTTGTCACATCGGCAACTAATGCTTGTAAATTTGTCTTGCAATGATATGGTGGTGTTGACATGCTTCTTTCTGATCACATCTATATTACAAGCTTCCTTCCAGATTCTCTTGCTATTGTCTTTGCTAGTCCGAAATGTGCCACCTGATGAACTTCTTTGGAAATGTTGTAGACTATGTTTTGATCATAGATTATGCTTCAATCAATCTTTTTTTTATATTCTGACATAAATTGTTCAAAGGATGGGCTTATTATGTTTTGATCTAGAATTTGAGATTTCTTGTACAATTATTTATTTATTTATCAGATATGCATCATGCTAGAGGCTGAATTATTTGCATTGCTTTCTTTTGTGAGAAATGGTATTGAATCTTGTATACTTTGCATTTAATTTTGTTGCTGACTGGTTATGCCTCTGTTCTGTAGTTATATGTTTTTTCGTCGAAACTGAAAATTTTCTTTCTGCAATTTTAGGAGTTGCGGCAATTGGGTGAAACCATAGGTGCTGAAAGCAGAGGATTGTCAGATGAGCTGATTTCCCTCTTGCAATCCTCAACATACAAAACAGGGTTATTTTCAAGAAAAGACAAATCTGAGAAGTATGTATTAATCTCAATTATATGATTATTGTCTACAACATTATGCTTGTCACCGAGATTCTTAACAGTCAGTAGATCATAGTAGGTAAAGGTTGTCTGAACAATTGACAGAATTATATGAAGTTTCACGTTTGTTTCCAGGTGTTACCCAAGCCAGTACTTTACGTTTCTTCTAACTCCAGATTGTTTTATTTATATTTTGCATTATCTTTTGTTCTTGAATACATTGTAATGAAAAATGTGACCCTTTTAAATGTAAGGCCGACCAAAGTACATATCAGACGAACATTCTGGACCTTCACATTGGTGAAAGACTTATTAGTAGTGAATACTTATATTGATGATATTTAGATACTTATTGAGCTCTCGTTGCTGATATTTAGATTTTTTCTGAATGATATTGATGATATTTGCTGCATGCAGATGTGTGATATGTTGCATGGCTTACAAAAACCGAGATAAGTTGATTAAGTTACCCTGCCAGCATCAATACCATAAAGTCTGTATCACTAAATGGTTAAAGATCAATAAGGTATATTTTCTTGTCACTACCAAGTTTATGATCTTAATTTTGCCCATGTTTTAGTGTCTGTTCTTATCATTACTTCTTCTGGAGTGTAAGGAGATCATGTTTGCTTCCTGGACACTCCTTTCAGCGCAAACTTAATATTGGAAATTGGAATTAGAGTGGCAACAATATTTTAAACTTTGGAAAGCAGCCACTGTGCTGCAAATTTTAGAAAGAAATATGCAACCGCCAAAGAAGAGCAAATATATTAAGTTGTTGAGAAAGAAAGGTTTCTCCTGTTCTCTCGATAGATAGGAAAGCTGCTTGTATGACCTGTACACTACGATAGCTGTTAAATGCCGGTGATCTTCCACATATAGCTTCTGGCTATCAAAGGACCAACACTAACCAACGAACTTCTTGTAGAATTCTTGGCCAGAAGCACCATTCACCAAAATGTGCTGGTTTTTAATTCTCGACTAGCATGGACACCTTTGTTTAGAACACATTGAAGATATTTTTATCTTGTGGAAAGTGGACAATTCGGCACTATTGCGAAGTTCTATTTTCTGTCGCTTACATGAGAAACTGGATCTTGAGCTCCAAAAAGAACTAGAGATGCAGATGAAGAGCTCAATCGTGCATAAACCCCATGTTGCCCTAGACTTGCGACGCAGTTTCTGATTTTTCAAGTATTGCAATTTTTTTCATATGCTGTCGTTACACATTTCTTTTACTGATCGAAGTTCCAAATACAAAATATATGGTTAGGATTTCTATCCAACATAAGAAGTGAGTAGTAATATTCATTGTTTCCTTCTGTATCAGGCATGTCCAGTATGCAGTGAAGAAGTTTTTGGTTCTTAAGCAAACGCACGCCAGAGCTGTCGTCGTTAGATAGTCTGGTGCACAAGGTTATCGTTGTTCTTCTCTTAGTTGTATATGGGTCATGAATTAAATGAGAACAAAGTTTAGGTTTTCTGTGAAACATGATCAGATGGGAGGGTGAGCCCTAATCTGATATGGTTTGTATGTGATATATGTCTTTGTGTCATTATGTTGTGCTTGCTGCATTACCACTGTCTGCAATCTTTGAGAACAATGTCTGTAGCTTTATTTAGTAAATTGCTTCAGTCCTCTACTTTCTAGCTGTGGCTCATTTGAACAACTTGGATTTCGGTAGCGAAGTAGGGTTTATTCTGCTGAACAAATTGCTCGATCGGCCTCTCTTCTGATTCTGATGCTTATTCTGCCACTGATTGATAGGTATTTGATACAATCTCCCCTTGGAGTAGTATAAAACTTGTGTCCCAAGATTGATAGTAGTATAACCTTCCTCTCATTTGATCAAATGCTATATGATCTATGATCAAGGAACATCTTCCAAAAGATATTTGTTCCAGCTTTCTGTCTGTCTTATGTAATACAAGAGATATGAACAACTGATTGATGTGTAAGATCATGAAAAGTAGTAGAGTGAGATATATTCTTCGTTCCTCAAAACTCTAAGTGGCTGCTAACATACTCCATTTTCAGTGTTTCCCTCTCTCTCCTCCATTATCTCACCATCTCTCTGCTCTCCTCTTGCAGTGTTTCCCTGGTTGATGGCTCGGTCGATACATATCATCGGACTAAGCCTGATGACCATCAATTGATACGCATCCCCACGGTCTCTGACCGAATGATATACCCGTTGATGGGTCTGCACACTCTCTGAAACAGTTGTCGGGACCCACACGTAGAGTCCGGTTTGGTGTCGAGAATGCCATGAGAGCTTCATGAAAATTTGATGTATTAATTAAATTTTTTTATCCATAAATAAGATGGCTTTACTTAAATTTCAATCTCCATTGTTATTTTTTTTTCTCCGGAATTTAAGCGTTAAAACCTTCAACTCCTATATGTTTATACTAAACATGCATTTCGACTCTTTTTCATCCAAAAAGAAAATAGAAAAAATTATTCATATAAAAAATAAAAATAATAAATAAATAAATAAGATAAAATATATAAATAAATAAATTTTTAATAAATATTTGATAAATAATATATACAAACATACCCTTCATATTATCGCATAACAAAGGGTCTAATATGGTTTGTGACAATAAAAAATCTTCATAGGTGCTCGTATAATACTTTTGTGAAACAAGATAATAAATCAGTCCTAAACATTGCCCTAAAGGTCCATCCAATCATGTATCACTTGGGTAGCTCCGTGGTATAATGTTGGTTGATACTATACACCCAAAATGGCTACATGGATAGTTTCTTTTTGGATAATTTTACCTCTACATGATGATTGCACACAACTTGCATTTATACGACTAAAACAACCACAAAGACCAATTGAAATAGGGTTATTAATGCTACTTACCATAAGCTCTCTATATATTATGCAAAGCATGAATAAAACCGAAAGACATAGACATACACAAATATTATATCGAATATCCATTGTATATATTTGTCATTAACATTCTCCCCTAATCATTCCTTCGATGTCCTCATCGAAGCCTTTGCAGATCCTTTATCTTCTTGCCTTTACTAAATCTTCAATCTTTCGTTTTAATTGTAAAGCACCTCTTAGCTCTTAATTGCTCTCTTTTGTTATTATTAAGTACTCAAACTTTGATCTATCAATGTTACTTCAATTCATCAGTGACTCTAACTCTAGTGTGGGAGTGGTTAAGTTGTATTGATCTTTCTTGGTTCTTATAGATTTTTAAGATAAAGAAAAGACTTTTTTGTTATATGCTAGTCTCTCAAACGTCTCGTACCACTTAAATTGGGTGGATGTCTGTTAGAGCTTTAACGAGCATCGCCTCATAGACTTTGAAGTTTTTAATATCTTTCCTCCATAAAATTTGTCCATCGATTCCTCTTTTATTTAACTGTTTCCTCCAAGTAGGTTCGTGTCACTTTTGTTTTTTATTAACATTCTATTAGAAAATAAAATGAATAATCTACTCTCAATAGAATCGATCACCATTGGTAAAGATTTGACAATTATTATCTTCCACTAAGTCTTTTTGAAAGGGCTTTGAATATGTGTAGAGCTCCATTATAAATAAGAGAACTAAATACTTGGTTTTACTCATTCTCTTAAAAGTTGCAAAGGCAATGGTTAATTGACTTTGCTTGTCTCTTTGAAGATCGTACTCATGCATCAAGCTAGTACTAGCCTTTACTTTCTTTTTACTCACACTTGTGAATCAACCATAGTGTTTGTACATATTACATTAAGTTAGTTACTGTAATTCACCTCCTCATTACCATCAAACTTTTGAAATGTGAGAAGTTTTACCTAAAACGAATAAAATTTCACCTCGACTTAGAATGTGAGAAGTTACTGCAATTCACCTCCTCATTAAGTCTTTAACAATTTTGGTTGCTTTTAACATTATACCATCTTCTCTATCATTTTTGTTGCTTACTCCTATGAATAAAAAAGGTATACTATTGTATATTGCATATTTCGTTGTTGAGTATACTTCTGCATCGACCCAAAATCTCCCACTTTTGGCTATCTTGATAAGAAATCTATCAACATCAACCTTCTAAAGTTCTTTGGCCTCAACCCCTTTGTCTTATCTCAATACTTAGAATTTGTCTCTTTATTCTTCACCTCCTTAGCCCCCTTTTACAACAATATGTTCTTCATCTATGAGAGCAAAAGATCGATGACTCCATAAAAATCTCACATTTACAGTACCATGATATTGTCATATCCATGGCTTTACTATTTGTCATCTCGCATTTATGTCCATTTCTTTACGATCGATATATCTGCCTTTGTGATACTATGACACTCTTCCAAGTCCACCTCTATCTTAATCAATGCTTGATTTTATGTAGCTAGGTCTCTCTAGACTTATCATCACTTCCTTATCCCTTTCGATCACTTGCTTTAATACATCTATGTTCTTTGAGCAGTTTCTCTTAGTCAATGGAAAGATAAACTATGACTCTTATGCATAGCCTTTGTCGTCATATTATAAGAGGTTATACTAATTCTATTCCTCTTTGTATCATTGATAGCAATGTTTGCTCACTCGATCTTGCCCATTGACTTGTTGAGCTCTCTCAAATGAATATGAGTTTTAGAATAATCCAACTCTCTAATCGCTCTGATAATACCTTTGTATGATCAAGTCCCCCTATGAGATTTATTGGTTCTTGCACGGAATCCCCTCGATGGTATATAGCCCATATATATATTGATGACCAAGGCTTTCAACCAATATAAAATTTAATACACATATGGAATACTCGCCTTTATAATATTATGACATTTACTCCTTATATCTATAGCCTTTATTATTGTTATGTTACTCATAAATGTAAAGCTCCTAATAGCTCTCAATCATACCTCCATATGATTAAGTCCCTCACGAGACTTCTCTCATGTGTGTCACATTGCTTCAAATTATTCCACCATGATCCGTTGCATCATATCGCCTCTTAATAACATTTCTATTGTATTTTGATCTTTCTTGGAAGAAATCAGACTACGATATCTCCATGTGTAGTATCTGCCAGTACATTGCAGGTTCTCTACTACCTCCGATTATGTTTGCTCTCTTGGCAATTGATCTTTATCTACTTGCTGTCAGGTCACACATGGATAAAGCATAACTCTAGAACAATTCATCGCCCAACCACTCTAAAAAATCTATCGACTTTACTAAAATTGGTATGTTATTGTTTAGATCTTGGGCCCTTGCCCCCAACATAATCTTTGATATACATAATCTTCAATTTGTGACAACTTGAATGATAAAATTATGTCATATTATTCAAGAGTGCTCACCGACGGATTTTCTTGCCTTGTGCCAAGGTTTTCTAATAACTTGTCACAACAAGTTGATTTACCTTAGTTCCTTTATCAATTGTTTCATTAAGATAAGATGCGTGTGCCTGAAAGCTCTCTTTGACTTTAGCACCATGCAAGATGATTCTACTATATAAGACCCATGGAATAACATAATCTCATATTTGTTTTTATAAGAGTTTATGTTATTAACCTTTGTCTAAAGAAAACTTAATACCTCCGCTCTATATTTTGTCTTCTATGTGGATTCTCTTCATGTGGCTCGGACACTTTACTAAATTTCATCCAAGTTACTCAACTTCTCGGTTTGTATTGAGTTGTCCTTGTGTCGACCATTTTATTGGTCATCTCTTTATCGAGTCTAATCTCCACATCGACTTTAAGTATGCATTTGTTTGGTATTGCCTAAGGTTGCTCCCCCACTTAATCTCAGAATACATCATTATCTCGTGTGAGATCATGCGTTGACTTCTCACCGCTCGCTTGGTCTATTAAATTTTAAGGAGTTATCATCTTGAGGTGTCTCCTCAACATATACGGTTTGTTACACATAATTCTCTCTAGAGCATCGAGGCTTATCCTTCTTAAAGATATCTCTCGTTAGAGTAATTTTTTTCTTTACATCATTCTTTCTAGAAGTTTCGAGGATTATCATCCCCTTGGACTATGCCTCGGTGAATTCACTTTACACATTTTGCTATCGCGAGTGCATTTGCGAGATTGTGACTCTTCATCAATACAGCTCCTGTGCCCTCGAAGACCTAAGAACATGTTGAACTTACTACACATTTTAGTCTCGTATGAACGTATCCTTCTCATATTTAAGAGAAAGATTTTATGTGCTATAGTATCATTTGTATACGAGTGATTACATAAGTATCGAATTCTCAATTTGTCTATGATAAAAGCTTCCAATAAATCCAAGTAGCTTATATCAAATTTCCATATATCAAAGCATACTCCTATATATAGTGCTGGAAAATGGTAGGCAATATAGACCGGTTGATACTTGAATTTGAAGCTTGAAACTTCTACTTCATGTTCATAATAATGTTGGTAATCTCCAAAGATTTCAATCAACTTGACATGGTTAGGGACTTGGATCAAAGATATAGCTAACATGAAAGTTTGGGTTGTATTGTGACCAAACCATTAAATCAGCTATATTCCATGCTATGACCAAAGTCTTTGCAGATTAAGGAAACTATCGGACACTTACTAAGGATTCTTAATCATGGATATATGAGGTGCTTGACTAACTATTTGAATACATTTACCCAATAGCTATTTTCCAATCCGAACTCCATCAATGGATATTATTAAACTAATTTAAATATGTATAATAGACTTATATACCTAAAAATCAATGACTCACTATTATAATTTTTTAATATCATATATTAAACTTTAATATTATGGATGTCGATGATATTCAAATCAGCTCGATGTATGTGCGCAAGAGATTTGAGGTGGTCCAAAGAAAGTCTCGATCACTCCTGAATTGAGATATATTTGAATAAGTGCTTCGTGACATAAAGATCGAGATTGAATAATTATTTTTAACATAATCTCTTCGACACTCAAGTATATAAGTATAATAAATTTAATAAATAATAATTGATCTCAATTATCATATCTAAAATCATAGATTGAGTATCAAGGTTCGTAATACCGTACTGTACCGGTGTTTCGACCTGGGTTCAGTACCGATACGGTACGGTATACCGAGCGGTATACTCATGTGTCCGAGTATTATAGTTCTGCTACAGAGCTAAGTGTAGTGCTACAGTGTTACCGTACACTGCTACAGTACTACAATGCACTCGGACCGATAACAAGCGGTCCGCATATCGACACCCTGTTGAATCGGTACGTATCGCCCGTATCGGGCGGTACAGTTCGAAACTATAGACCATGCTGAGTATAATAAATTTAATAAACAATAATTGACTTCGACTATCGTACTTAAGGTAACCTTTTATAATACATTAGTCGTGATGAATATTTTATAATTATTTTTGAAATATTTCTATTAGATTTTACCTTTTCTCTCGGTTGGAGGATATTTAAAAAATTTTTGAAATAAGGGTAACTATTTGAGAATTATGAAAAGGGATATCATCTTTGCAAAAAAAACAAAAAAAGGAATATTTTCCTAAATTTTACATATCAACTTCAAATATTAGATTTATATTATTTATTCATATCAGAAGCGAGTCGTGTCCATATAGAGGGAGAGTAATACTAAGAGGAGAGACACCATTCGATTGGCTTCGCCCATGGCGGCGACGGAGGAGAAGAGCCTCGCGGAGCGGAAGCCCCGCTCCGTCTTCGATCTCCCGCCTGGCTTCTTCGATTCGTGCCGCCTTCTCCGCTCCCTCCAATCCGAAACCCTTCGACGGATCCCGGACCCTTCTCCGGTGACGGCCGAGACCGGGGTTGCCGGGAGCGTCGGCGAGAGAGTGGATGTGGAGGTCGAGTCGGTTCGTGCTGGGGAGGTGGGGAAGGAGGCCGCCGCCTCGTCGTCTAGGTGGACGTGCAACACCTGCAAGGCAGAGTTCGATTCTCTCCAGGACCAGCGCTCCCACTTCAAATCCGACCTCCACCGCCTGAACGTTAGCACAACCCTCTCCCTCTTGATGTTGACTCCAAATTCGTTCGGTCTTCTTTGTTCTTTGATACCTAATTCCTCTTCTTATCATAAGCGTAGATATGATACTTATGGTTTGGTGTTCAAAGGAAAATAGGGATTTTTTTCTGCTTGTTGTAGGTTATGTAGTTCACACGCGAGCGGCTCATGGATTGGTCGAAATTCTTTCTCTATGTGGTTCTTGCATCTGAATAGTATTAATAAAAAAGGTGTAGAACAAGAAGAAAATCTTTAATCGTACACTGAAGAAAACCCTAAATCTTTAATCGTAAGTGTGTGTGTGTGTGTGTGTGTTTTTTTTTTTTTCTTCTTCTGTAACTATCGATAGAATTATAAGCAGTATAAGAAGATATTTGATGAGGCATAGAAACTTGATTTTTTAATCGAGTAATATTTTAACAGACGTTGTTATTTATATATCATAGAATGGACTTTTGAAACTCAAACAACTTTCTGAAGAGCTTGGCACCCAGTGTCATTCCAATGCAGGATCTTGGGCATATCATGAGATATGTTTCTGGTGGTTTGCTTTTTTTAACAGGATTTAATAAAAAAATGTTATTCTAGTTTAAAAAAATATTTGGTGGAATTATGACTTCTGATCACAGTTAAGAACTTATTATTCTCTGAAGTCTGAACATTTAGGAGTTCATGAAATTTAGGTTACTTAGGCCATCTTTTCGTTTAATTTGAGGGAATTTTTTGGATATTGATCTTCGATAGCATGGGTTTATCATGTGATTGCTAATTTAGGACAGAGACCTGTTGACTACTACTTCAAAAGGCTACTTGCCAAATCTTAGTGTTTAGAGGATCATGGAAATTCCATGACTTCTCATCAAATTTAAATTGTCTATCATGGAAATGGGAATATGGTTCTATCAGCTCGTTTTTCTGTTCCAATAAACTTTGTTGTACATTAAGATGATCTTAAACCATGGTTTTTAATTTCGATGTGTACCGCCCAGTACGGGTGGTGCGTATCGGTCCGAGAGCCTCTCGATAGGTGGACTGCCTACTACCGAGCGATACCAAATTTTTGGCTCCTTATCGTGCGGTAACGATCGAAATTTCGATCGTTACTAACCTATACCGAGCAGTACCAGTCGATTTCAACCGTTACTGACCTGTACTGGAAAGTAATGGTTGATTTCTACCTTACCGACCTTTTAGCTATTTTAGCTAAAATAGCTGAAAACACTAATACAATATGTACTAGTGTTTTCAGCTATTTTAGGCATACCGCTTGGTACGTCGATGCGGACCGAAATTGCGAACATAGCCTTAAACATTTATTTCCGATGGACACTTCTTGAACATCCTGTTTAATGGAGTTGAGATTGACCTCAATTTGAACTTAGAAACAACACATTGGAAGAGAGGAGTCTGATGTGCGTATCATACACTGAGCTTATCTTGTGAAAATATAAAAAGAGGTGCACAGGGAGTGTGTCCGATGGAGTCTTTCTCTAGTGCTCATTAATATTAGAGGTAGAGAGTAGTAGTCTAGGGATTAGAAAATTTAGTTGCCTGCCTCCATAAAGATGGACAAGGTCCAACAACAAGGAGGAATGGAAGCTTCCTTCCTAGTCTGGTTGCAGAAATGGTGGTGATTACAAACACACGTTGGTATGGAGCAGGTTTTGGCCCTGTCAAACTGGCTGCAAGGAGCTATTGGCTGGTGGAGGAGCACTCTAATTAATTTATGTGTCATTAGGCTATATGGCAAGTAGCTATTGGCTGATCAGCAGGGGCCTCATGCTAACCCTCATCATTTTCATCATGTTGAATATATTTCTCCAGTTCTTCTGTATGCAGGTTTTTTTTTCTAGAGTTAAATTCCTTTTCAATTACCAAAGGGCATCTCGATAGTGGCCTAATAACTTATTTCCTGGCCAGTTTGGATATTCATGAATTGCCTAATATAACTCCATGTTTAGGTCAAGCTGAGCATTGCTGGCAAGAATATTATCAAGGAAGACGACTTTGACAACTTGGGTGGTGATCCTGTATATGAGGACTTTGATGTATCTAGTATCTCAGGTTCAGAAGATGAGTTTGAGAATGATCCTATCCATCAGAGCTGCCTCTCGAGCAAAGGAAAAGAATGTGATAAACAAAAGCCATGTTTCTATCTTCAGTCAGGTGATATAGTTTCAGTATGGAGATGCTTGCTCATGGATGAAACCGAAGATATATCTTTTGAGAACAACAAGTCAAACCATATGGTAAGTGGAGATACATACTTAGAAGAGACAGAGTTGATTAACAGATTGAAAACTTTGGTTTGTGAACCTCGAGATAGGTCACATCTAAGGATTGTATTGCTTGCAAGTGGTGGTCATTTTGCTGGCTGTGTTTTTGATGGGAACTTTGTCATAGCTCACAAGACATTTCACAGGTCAGTACAATCTATTCTTTCTGCACTCTCATTCTTGTGTAGCGTTCTTTTTAATATAAAATTATTATCCTAGCTTGCTGATTATCATATAACTCTCTTTCAAACAGAATAATCTAAACATATCGATAATCTAAATATATAATTTTTTTAATACAGATAACTGAACAGTTTGATTATCTATGACATATTAATAATTTCTTTTTTCTTGTATATTTGTGCTGGACATGAGAGGACAAGGCTAACTTAATCCAAACATTTGCTTGGCAAAAATGATATATCAGTTTCCATTTTAACTCGGGAGACCTGATTTAAGCCCACTGCAGTATAATTTATTTTCTTTTTTTTTCCTCAATTGTATTGCATTTAACTTGATTTCTTTAAGCTGTGATTAACTTCCTAATGTCCATTTGTAGGTATGTCGTTAGAGCAAAGGCTGGCAAGAGGCAATCTGCCAAAGATGCAACCGGGAAAGCTGCAAATTCAGCTGGTTCATCTCTTCGCAGATATAATGAAGCTGCACTGAAAAAGGTACTAAATAATGAGTTTTCTAGAGATCTTTCGTCACTAATGCATAAAGCATATGTGGAGCATTGCCGCTGTTGTCAGGAAACTTCAATGTCTGTTTGGAACTAAGAATGAATAATTTTTCTTTCTTTTCTCATGCAGTGTATGTTTACTCTTCGATTGAACATGATCTATTAATTTGACAGCCTTTTTCTTAGATCTACTATTTAGCATCACCACATTGAGAACACTTCCGGTTAATAAAACATACAATACTTCTTGGTTACTCTTATCTATGTCCTATAAATTGATTTGTAAATTTCTTTGACACAGGAAATTCAAGAATTGCTTGTCTCTTGGAAACCGTTCATCGATTCTTCCTCATGTATATTTATTCATGCTCCATCCAGGAGTCGTCAGATGTTTTTTGATGGGGAAAAGCCTCAGTTGAGTTCTCAAGATCATAAAATTAGACATGTTCCTTCGACTGTCCGTAGGCCAACATTCAAGGAAGCCGTACGCATATATCAGCAATTGACAAGCCTGGCCTATGAGGTAGATGAGAATCACATCCCAGAGGAAGACACATCTTCTCGTGTATCTTGTGAAGGAAATAGCATTCCTCAATCCAATGATTCCAATTCCAGTGGGCACTTGGAGATCAAGAAATCCTCTTCTGGATCAGGTTCAGGGGTAATACAAGGTTTGGCAATTGCAGTTGAGGCAGTTAATGCATCATCTTATAGGGATGAAACAACACCTCTGCATGAAGCAGCAAAGTGCGGTGATGCTGAACGAACTCTTGAGCTTCTTGAACAAGGTCTAAATCCCTGTATTAAAGATGGTAGAGGTCGGACTCCATACATGTTAGCATCAGAGAAGGAAGTCAGAAACATTTTTAGAAGATTTATGGCGATAAATCCTGATAAGTGGGACTGGCATGCTGCCAATGTACCAAGTCCATTGACAAAGGAAATCGAAGAGGCGCAAGCAGCAAAACAGGTACCTGATTTGTGTTTTCTATTAATGCAATGTTTCTACTGCATTATTGTCCAATAAATCAGTGTTCCTGGAAAAGCAGTTAGTGATGAATCTTTTCCTTATTCTTCAATTCCTGTTGTCACACCTGAATTCCATTTATGTAAACAGATTGATTGATTAATAATTCTTCTGCTCTAGTAACTTAAATTCATTTAGCATCAGTATCGGTGAACTTAATGCATATGCTTTCTGGGATGCTGACCGGTTATTTTTATGATGTTAAAAAATTTACAAGGATTAAGTTTATGTTCATGTTTGTTGCTTAAAACTTCTGGAGGAACATTTTGCTTTATAGACCTTAGGATTTGTTAATTTCTGTGGGATGGTTACATAGGCTGAGAAGGATGCCAAGAGGAAGGCAAAGGCTAAAGAGTTGAAGAAGTTGCGGAAAGCGAAAGAAAAGGCAAAGGTATGCTTCTATTGCATTCGGTAGTCATTCAAATCTTTACTACAGTGTGATTTGTGTTACCATTGCATTCGGCAGTCAGTAAATTCTTTTTTTTCGTCTGGCTTGTCGTTCTCCATTTTAATGTAGGCTTGACCATTGCGAATGATTGTTTTGCCAAATCAGAATGACAATGTAGACCAAACAAAAATTATTAATTGAATCTTTTGACCTCGATAGGATAAAAAACTGATGCGTGTTTGTTTGGATGTTTGCTTTCTGCTGACAACTCCAGGTCCAAGCTGCCATTTCCGAAAATGCTTCGGCTGCTGTTTCACATAATCAAGGAGCATCTGCCTCGGCTCATATACAGCAGCCACAAAGCAATCAGCCTGTTTTGTCTAAAGAGGTCAGACAAGGAAAAATTCTCATCTTTAAAACAATCATCTTCGATGCTCACAGGTAGTCTAACTGGCGAACGTGTCCATGATCAGGAGGAACAGAGAAGGGCACTGGCAGCAGAAAGAGAAAAGAGAGCAGCTGCAGCAGAGAGGAGAATAGCAGCTCTAAATGCTCGACTAACGAGCACCACGGTAGCACCACCAAGCAGCTCAGCGCCTAAGAGCGGAGCTGGCGATGCCATTTGCTCCTGCTGCAGTGCCTCCTTGGATGGTAAAGTCCCTTTCCACAGGTATGATTACAAGTACTGCAGCACCTCTTGCATGCATGTCCATAGGGAGATGCTGGAGGATGGATAAACAGACCATACCTTTTTGTCACTTTGTCAAATTGATCTTTATCTTTCAGGGACCAATTGTTAATTTAATTTAACTAATTCCCAATTCAGACAGATTGATTTCTTGAATTGTTTGAAATTGTTTATTGTTAGTTTCAGTGTGACCGTATGTTAAAAGTTGCGTGCAAAAAAGTATCTGACCGGCAAAATCGACATGGGGACCTAAACTCAAACCAGAAATCTTGAGTGAGAACATGATGGAGACTCTTTTTATACTTCCAAGAACAAGAGAAATTTAAGGATATTTCCATCAAAGATAAAGCCAGTGTCCTGCAAGATCAAACCTTTCTAACAAATTCTGCCACAACAACATCGGATTCATGCGTGTCTAGGAAGAAGAAAAACCGATGAAAGGGCTCACCAAATTGGTCATGGCCACCTGGTTCTTGGTGACGTCGCCGATAGGGGTGAAGGCGGGGGTGCGGCCATAATCGCACTCGCACGAAGTGCCGGCTGCCGGATCTTTCTTGTTCTGGCGAGTGCTACCACCGTTTCTTGAATGCTTTCCTTTCCGGCTGTGGCCATCGAGTCGACGACCCACTTACCTGGTTGCCATTGACCCGTCTGGTTCGAGTTCAATCTGTCTAATTCACCAAATCTCATAAATAATAAATATCAACGAGGTGTCGTGGTGTAGTTGGTTATCACGTCAGTCTAACACACTGAAGGTCTCCGGTTCGAGTCCGGGCGACGCCACTCACTCTCTTTTTGTCAGGATCTAATTGTTGACCTTCCGACTGAACTGTATTATGTATATATAGACTATTATGTCTCTAAACAACACATAACAAGGAGGTGTCGTGGTGTAGTTGGTTATCACGTCAGTCTAACACACTGAAGGTCTCCGGTTCGAGTCCGGGCGACGCCACTCACTCTCTTTTTGTCAGGATCTAATTGTTGACCTTCCGACTGAACTGTATTATGTATATATAGGCTATTATGTCTCTAAACAATAAATAATAACGAGGTGTCGTGGTGTAGTTGGTTATCACGTCAGTCTAACACACTGAAGGTCTCCGGTTCGAGTCCGGGCGACGCCACTTTCCTTTTTGTCAGCATCTAATAGTTGCCCTTTGGACTGACTTGTGTTATGAAAAAGACTATTTAGTCCTCTAAACAACACATAACAAGGAGGTATCATTGCTGTAGTTGGGTATCACGTCAGTCTATCACACTGAAGGTGTCCGGTTCGAGTCCGGGCGACGCCACTTTCTTTTTTGTCCGCATCTAATAGCTGCCCTTTGGACTGACTTGTGTTACGAGGAGGAGACTGCTCTGCTCTGTCCTCTAATCTAACTCTTTCGGAATATTTATTAATATTAAACTAAAAAATGACCCAAGAATTAAAACATTCAGAATATTTCCGCTTTCTCTTAAAACAGGATTAGTAAATGTAACATACGGGACTTTTGCCTATTGGATATTACGTTAATTTCTCTTTTATGAGTCCAGCACTAAGTTCATACCACAATTTCATTGCATAGTTGTTAGGAGGTTCCAGCAGTGTTGTACCACAATCTCATAGATCACCATTTACTTTGACCAGGAAACCTTAGAAGGCAACATCTTCAGCTATGCTTAAAAACCTATATATGACTAGTCCATGAAAGGTGGAGCACAGAATTATGTTCCTCAAGCAATCATAAACTGGATTGATATCTTGATGTATATGTGAGGAAAATACTGACCTTCTAATCAATCCTTCTCTGCTTGTGCATAACCTATTGAAGTATTTCCCATGACCTTATCACCAAGTGCAATGCCTTGTCATCCAAACATCACAGTTCTTGATATGCTAATCAGAACAACATCAATGAGAAAAAAAGTTCATTTGAACCAGTTCCTGAGTAATTATGGTGCTATGCTGGACAAGTGTATTACAATTTCTTCCAATCTTAGTCAGATTTCATGTACCTGTTCAATGAATATTCATGCATCACTTTCTCAGATTTTGCACACCTGATACATGTTCCTTTGAATAGCAATTACCTATGGTATCAGGTTGACCTTTCATAAGCATGTATAGAACAAAATGAGCATAACAAAAACACTAATTGCCTATCCTTGATTCAACACACACCTTCACTGTTGTTTTAGAGTTGATATTGCTACTTCTTTTAGAACCATACTATACCGATACTATTGCTTGATCAGACCAATGAATCATTTATTTCTCTTAAACTGTATTTTTTTCCTTATTTCCACTCATGTCTGTTCTTTAGGTGTCAACATCACTCAAACCAGGTCTGAGTATTTATGGTGCTAAGCTAGGAAGTTGGAAGTGCCTTACAGGTGTGCTAAATGACTTCTAATTAGGTTTACCATCCCATAAAAAGCCTAAAAAGAAAGTTCATATATTATAACTATGATAAGAAATCAACAAGAGTACTATTACCATCAGTAAAAATATGATTACAATGTTCATGCAGCAATGGAACCTTTCCTTGCACAACGTGGACGGCAGAACACAACAATTAAGTAAACTAGAACCAGCTTATCCACTCCAGATTCATCAGTTAAACCACAATTTTGCAGGCATAACACATCAAAAAGTAGAATAACATAAAATTCATATATTCTAACTATGATAAGAACCAACAAGAGTACTATTACCATTAAAAAAACTAGAATTACAATGTTCATGCAGCAATGCAACCTTTACTTGCACAAGGTGGACTGCAGAACACAACAATTAAGCAAACTAGAACCAACTTATCCACTCCAGATTCATCAGTTAACCACAATTTTGCAGACATAACACATAAAAAACTAGAAGAACATAAAATTCACACACAAAAAAAGAATATTTTGCATCGAAACCATGGAGCATATTCTAAGCCAAATCGTGTTATTTGAATACCAGAGGCAAACAAGATATAGAATAAGTCTGTTTGGATTGCTGCGATAGCTAAACTAATCATATAGATCTTTGATCTTATCTACAAACCATTACCTTGCCACTGATCCATCTTTCAAGGAGTTCCTGTGAAGAACCCTCCCCGCCCCATTATTGATCGAGTCCTTCAAGTCCTGGATCAAATCCCTAAGCCCCAAGCTTCCACCTGCCTTGAGCTTGCTCTTGTCCTGACCATCCTCAATTTCCTCCTCATCGTCATCATCGGCCTGTTTCCTACCCTTCTTCTCCGGCAGTCTCTCGAAGTAATTCCCGTAGATGTACTCGGCCGAGTACCCGTTCTCCTCATCGAAGAGCATGATGTGTCCGTGCCACTCCCACACCCGGTACTCGGACCCGGGCTCCTCGTGGACGGCGACACAGATGTTGTGGTCACCGATGGCCACCGACTGGCCAGAATTGGCCTTGAGGGCCTCGACGGCGTTGCCGGAGCGGACGATCCGCACGATCTCCTTCTCCAATTTGGCCTCCTCCTTGGCGAGGAGCCGGCGGTTCTTCGACCCTTCGCCGCTGTCCTCGTCATCCCCCTCGTCGTCGCCATCGGAGCCATCCGCGTCGGAGCCGCGGTCACCCAGGAGGAAGTCGTCGAGGCTGTGAGAGAGGAAGGAGTTGGTGTCGAGGTACGGTGGGCGGAGCTGAAGGCGGCTCATGAGGGTTTGAAGGAGGAGCTGGTCGTATGAAGAGGCACCGGCGCTGGAAAAGGCAGAGAACGCGGCGGTCTTGTTAGAATTGGAAGCCATTAGGATTCTATCGATCGGTCAGGTGGGAGCGCGAGTGATTGGTCCGGCGACGGGTTAGGGTTTTGAGGACAGGATTATATGGGTGGGAGACGAGCGAGGGAGGTTCCACAGAACACGTGACTTGATGCGTCGTGCGAGTGGCCACGGAGGGCACGTGTGACGTCGGTTATCTTTGTCTAAGGTTCAATCCCGTCGCCCCGAAACCACGTGATCTGCGTCCATTTCGCTTTGATAGTTGTGCAGTCGTATGATTATCAAGATCCAAGTTCGTGTGTGGGTAAGTCCGCACGGCACGAGAGGCGAGTCGTGAAAACTCGCGCTTTCGCACTTGGCAATGTGTGACTGAACCCTGCACGATTCCAAATGGAAGAGAGGGGGCGCGTAGCGGGTGAGCTCGAAAGATTGATTGATGGCGGAACCCCCCACGGATCTGCCGTAGCATCTCAGGTCCCGATGCCCCCACCCCGAAACCCTCGCTCTGCGATTCATGCCAAGTCCCCCATAACCAAAGAGTTAGGGGAGGCGGATGTGGTAAGGTTCTTCCACCAGTGATGTTCCTTGTGAACGGGAGGTCAATTGTTGATGTAGCTTATTATGCTGATTTTATTGCAATTGGAGATGATAGAATGCCTGTTGTTCCTTTTCTTTAACTTCATCTGTTGTAATCTGTTGGAATCGAAGAAACTTGGTATTTTTCTTCCGGTAGTCGAAGTTGAGTGTCATCTTGGTACGTGGATGCTAATTAGGTGTTCTGTTAATTTCTTATAGACCCATTTCTGTTGTGATTGGCATCTGAAAATTGATGCCTATTTATGTTTTCATAAGAATCAAAGAAACTTGGTATTTTCTTCCAGAAGTCGAAGTTGAGAGTCATCTTGGTACGTGGATGCTAATTAGGTGTTCTGTTAATTTCTTATAGACCCATTTCTGTTGTGATTGGCATCTGAAAATTGATGCCTTTTTATGTTTTCATTAGAATCTAAAAGGATTTGTAATTACTTATCCTTTTACTTAAGATTTTTATCCTCTTTCTTTGGATTTGTGAATTAGTTCAAATTGATTTTCTCTTTTTGCACTACTCCGTCACAATATGTTAAACTAATAGGACGAAAACAGGGGATGGAAGAAGTTTCGGTGGCGATAGACGGACGACAACCACCATGGTTGAATGGTGTGGAGCTGCTTGAGGATGCTAAATGGAATAAGCATGTTCTTCCAACTGGATGTAAAGGGTATCTTAAATTTAACTAGTATAGTTTATTGTCTTGTGTTTCTCTAGATGCTTTTCTTTTTCCAACAGTATGATGTTTTTTATGGCTTAATGAATGATCAGGATTGACATCCTTCTTGGAGGAGGTTTGCGGGAAGGTCAGTTAACGGAAATTGTGGGGCCATCCTCTTCTGGTAAAACACAAGTAAGAAAGTTGTTTGACTCCATTAAATCTTCAAGTATGTAAAATCAGTCTGTAGGAAATTCTCCCCTTCATTTACACCATAGATGTTAGATTTTTTACTCCTGATTATTGGAAGTTCTGGTGCAATCATAAGTTCTTAGTCATCTTATTCAGCAAACATGTTGTGCAGGTTTGTCTGCGCTCTGCATTGGGTGTTGCAGACATGCATTTGGGTGTTGTTTTGTTCTTGGATACTTGTAACTCTTTTTCCCCACACCGCATTGCACACATGGTTAATTCGCAGTCTGACACTTTGGTTAAAGAGGTGAAATCCTATTCTTTTTGTCTTTTATTTTTTGCTTAATGTCTACTCTGTTGCCTTAGTATGAACATTGTGAATTACCAGTAGTCCTATTAGTGTAAATTTCATAATTGATAATCAGGAACATTCTTGTTATTATGGAAATTGCAAATTACATGTTTTTTATGGGTCATTCTTGATTGTGAATTTTTCATTGTAGGGAAAAGAAGGTAGGCTCAAGAGGATTATGAGCAGCATACTATGCCACTCCTTATTTGACATCTTTGAGTTGTTAGATGTTCTACATCAACTTGAATGCAAATTGAAGCATCAGGTTCTTTTTGTCCCACAGATACTGTGAATCGTACTATGTTAGTTGAATTTAAGTGCATTGAGCACTTCTATCAATGGTTCAGGTAAAAAGTAGTGGCAACAGGATACGGTTACTAATCGTTGATTCAATATCATCCCTCATAACACCCATCCTTGGAGGCAAAAATTCACAAGGTATGCACCTCATATACTCTTAGTTTGTATTCCTGACATGCTCCATGATTAATTTGACTTAAGTTCTATTCTATACAACTGCTTACTTGGGTAGCTTTACATGAGATCCACTAAGTGCTTGTACATATTGTTGCTTTACATGAGATCAACATGCCCCATGATTTTTATATCATTGATGTAGCTGAGTAACCGAATAGGAATATTGAATATCACCAGTTCTCATGACTGTGTATGCTTGCAAACAGGTTTTGTTTTCTGAGTTTTAGCACACATGTTCCATTGTTTTAAGTTCCTCCAAGCTTTAGTCTGATAAAAATGCAGGACGGCTGATGATGATCACAACTGGAATTCTGTTGAAGAAAATAGCAAATGAATACAACCTGTCAGTTTTGGTAAGTACAATAATGTCTGGTGTTGCATATTTTGTGCTTGGCTGCATAATTATTGTATCATGTTTCTGTGATGAAATGCACACAAAGCCTATTGCACTTTAGGTTCACCAGTTGAAATTTTCATTCTTGATATTTGCTGAAGATTACTGATACATTAGATGTCAACAGGCTTTGATGAAAGCTGAACGTTTGAGCATGGCAAAGTTATTTTCCTGTTGAAGCAAAAAAGTTAAACTTATCTTTTTGCTAAAAATTAAATATATAGTTGTATTTTTTCATTGAACTATAAATCAGGTTTATTAGGTTAGCCAAGGAAAGCTGTTTTTAATTCTTTCTGGTATTTAAACTGACCATATCAGGCAAGAATTTGGTTTTTTCCGTTGCAACTAAAAGTAGTCCCATGTTTAACACGGAGAAATGCTAATATCCACTGTTAGTGTGTAAGCATGTCTTGCAGCTTGTACCTTTGTGACAGCCATGAGCTAGCCGAAAAGATTATAACTCTTTGTTACTTAATGCTGATAAGGTAACAAATCATATGGTCGGAGGAGAGGGAGGAAGTTTGAAGCCTGCTTTGGGGGAGAGCTGGAAGAACATTCCACATGTGCGGCTATCGCTTTCTCATGATCAAGGGAGCAATGTTTGTAATGTTTCCATACTAAAGCACACGATCATAGTAAATATCTATTACTTTTTTGCCTTCAGTAGTGACACTTGTAACATAGCTCCTACTCACTAATTTCTCCATGTATGTTGGTACACAAAATTCTTTCATAATGGATTATAGAGGCCTGTTAGTGTGAACATTAACTTGATTGTCCAGGTATTACTATCAAGATGTTATGAAAAAAATTATTGCAATGACAGTGTCATGAAATTTTTTGTTGGATTGACACTGCATTCTTGTACGACATAAGAGCTAGCAATTCATTTTGGTGACTGACATGTGACTACCTCAAATTTCTTTTTGGTTGTGAGACTACTTATTTACTTTTCCCAGTCATTTTTACTTCATAATCTTGATCAAAGCACAAAGAGTTTTAGGTGCCTAGTTCCTCTCCATTGATTTGATCTCCATGAGCATGCTTAGGTAAACATTTAAGAGTTTTGGTATATTCATGTATAAGCATTCTGCTTCAGATGCATTTAATTCCTAGATCAGATGCAGTCCATTCTGCTATTCTTGGTTAATTCCACTATCCTAGATCAATGTTTCTGACCAATATCATTCGGTGAATTAGTCATGCCTGATGAGTGTACGTTCATAGGCCTGACAGTATCTGGTGTCCATCCCACCACATTGCAGTTCTGATGGACATATGAGTACCAATTTTTGTTCATCTGAATATCCTCTCTTTCTGTGTACCTGATATATCTTGTTCAGCCATTGGACTATTGTGGTAGATTGTTATGCTTATCTCTTCTCCTCAATCTTGTTTGAGTTCCATCTTGCTGTGTCTGCAGGCTTCTGGTCGTACAGCAAAATTTGTGATCGACAATTGAAGCTGGTCGTGACCAACTTCAGATAGGACGAGGGAGGTGAAGCAAAATGAGGCACAGATGAACGCCATAATGGTAATGGAAATATCTTACAGGATGTGTTCTAGCTTATTCCATTCCTTTTGTTTGGGAGTGCAGTCCTTTTCTTCTCCTGTCCTTTGTCTTTTGTATAGGTGAAGCCCACCCAAACCCAGGGCATCTCCATGATGTAGCTTGCAGGGTGCAGTCCATGATATAACGAAACCCTGAGTCCTCCATTGCACATCACAATAATCAACAGTATTGTAGCAGCTCAACATTTTGGAGGAAAACAAAGACTTGAAATGCCCGTATCTCCTGTCTTCTCAGAACTCCTGGTTCCCAACCGTTGTGTTCATCACATGAAACATGGTCTACAATGGTATTTGCTAATCCTTGGATCATTGGATCATGCAAAGCATCAGCGAGGGTAGAGGAAGGTGTGAGCTGCCACAGCAACAAGATTCTTTGCACCTTCAGGCCATTGTTGTTGGACAATTAGATCAAATCATTGTCCAACGAGCCAGGGAGAAGAGGAAGAGAGCCTTTGTGTGAGAAGTCTCTTTTGTAACTTGTAGGTTGCATGAGAACAAAAGCATGTGGCCATTCTTGGCCCTTGCCCATTGTCTCGAATGGGAGCCCAAGCATCAACAGCAACCTCACTGCAACAAAACAAAGAACCCACAGTGAGAGGAGACGTGGACAGGCACAGTAATGGTTTGATCCAATGTAAATCCTAAGCTGTCTCTCTTAAAAGTTGAAGTCACGGAGTTGTTTGATCCAATGTTTAATTGTTTGTCTGTTCTGACCAAATCAATTTTATGATGTTAATTCTTTTGTTTTAGACAGACGAACGATCGTGATCAACAGTTATGTTGAAATGGACAATTTTGACAAGGTGTGTAAAACCCTTTCCTAAAAAAGCTATGAAAGATTCCCTGTAGACTGTTTAAGAAATATTTCCTAAAAGGGTTATTGACTTAAATAGAAAGATCAAAAATAGAAAGAACATCATGTATGTAGGTTAGCATGGAACAAAGTATGTTCTTTGAATTGCTCCTAAAATCTTACCACTGATGTTGGAAAATTTTATAATACGACATATAGTACTTTCACTACAATAAATTTGATTAGATTTAAACAATTTTGATCGAGAACAAATACAGTCTAATAAAAATACACTTCATGCGTAGGATGTGTTGGTGGAAAGAAAGGACACGCGTGTTGTTTGTGCTTTTATTAGTATTGGATTGTTATATAATATTCCTATTGGAAGTAAACTGTCATATATTGACGTGGCTCACTCTGATGACAGGACGAATCTAATACGGGAATACCGTCGCTCATTTGGAGGAGACACACGTGGCTTCTCATCTCATCCCCGCCAATTACCTTCCGCCGGCCCACGTGATCGCCGGCCCACGTCTCCCCTTCTTGCTCTTCATCCTCCCACGCAGTCTATTTGTTGCCCTCCTCTCTCGCCTCTCTCTCCTCACCACGGAGTTAGGGTTTTCCTCCACCATCACCATGGGCGAATCTTCGTCGTCGGCTTCCTACATCAGAACGGTGAGCTAAGAGCAGCAGCACGTCACAGTATTCTCTTAATTCGCACTGAGGAGTCCTCTCATTCTCCATTATTGTTTCTGCATGGCTTCCAGGTGCAACACCTGATCGAGCAATGCCTCCTCTTCCGCATGAGCAAGGAGGAGTGCATGGAAGCCCTCGCCAAGCACGCCGACATCAAGTCCGTCATCACCTCCACAGGTATACATCATCAAGATCTTGTGACACGAGAGAGAGAGAGAGAGAGAGAATGCGTGCAGTAGTGGTACCTCCGTTGATGACTGCGTCGTTGCAGTTTGGAAGGAGTTAGAGAAGGAGAACGGGGAGTTCTTCCAGGCGTACATGAAGGAGCAAGAGGAGAAGGCCATGGAGGTCGAGGCTGCGCAGAGGATGCAGAAGATTCTCACCGAGTTGGCTTCCAAAGATTACGACAAGGAAGAGTGAGATCGAACACTCCATTACCATCACCTTCGATCATCCAATATGCATATAATCTCATCAAATTCTACTACCAAACAATCACGGGATGTCCGATGTAGGAATAAACGTGTTGGGGGTTATGTATGTCACGTGTAGCCACGAGAACATTTGATATGTATGCATCACTTTTTTTTTTTTTTTCCCTTCTTATGATTAAGGAAATGATTAAAATTAATATTTTTAATCAGATGGATAAATTAAAATTTTTATCAATTAATTAAATTTTTAATTAATTTATTTTTTTTTAAAAAAATTTATAAAAAGTAAATGCTCCAAACATGCTCAACTTATGTGACCAAGCACGATGGAACCTGAGAGTCATCCTTAATCGACACTAGATATATGACTTGTCCGAGGCTCAAGTGAGTTGATTCGGTTTCAACTAATATCATAATCTAATTTTCTTTTTTTTATTAGTTTTTTTCTCTTTTTTTATTAGTTTGAACTCATAGCTGACTGAATCAAGTCAGTTCAAGATGATTCTAGATCAACTTTACTAGTTCAAGCTTACTTCACCTAATTAAAATTAATAAGATTTAAATCAGCTTGGGGTGATTATAGACCAATTCTATAAAAATATAAGGTTTGTTCCATTAGTTCATAATAAAATTTAATTTAGTTTAAGTCAATTAGGTTATTTCAAATAGAGTTATGGTTGATTATGGATTATTGAAAAATTATTGTCTTGTATGATTTAATGAATACAAAAAAAAATTCTAAAGGAATCATTTAGAAATGATTAATAGTTTTTAACTATTTTTTAGATTAAATTAGAAAAATTGACGTGATTATTATCGTGTAATATATGTAACTATATTGAGTTGTCCACATTGAAAGTATAACTCGAGCTACGACCCATCATAATGCGACGATGAGATAGTTTAATAGATTATACATCAAACATGATCCTTTATAATATTTTTATTATATTATTTTTTATATAAATAAAAAAAATATAAATAAACGATCATGTATCCGATTAATCTAAATGATCAGATGTGATAAAATAATGATTAATCTTTTATTACAAAAATTAAAATTAAGACTTATAGGCCGACTGAATTGGTGTTTAAAGCTGTGATATCATAATTAGGTGACTACATTTGCTCTGAATGATGCAAAGGAAGAGATGATAACTTGTTCGAAGGCTAATCTGAAGGACACGAATGAGAGGGACATCTGCCGATAATGACGTCTCTACTGTAGCACGGCAGTGGGATGTGGCATCTCCCTCTCTCGTATTGGCCTCATTTGCTTCTGCCTCAGCCTCTTATGGTGCAAGAGAGTTTGGCATTACAAGGAGCCATAATTTTCACGGATTTATACTCCAAAATCTTGGACATAACATATCTGTCCCTCCAAACTTTGATATAGTATCTCCAAAATCTCTATATACTTAAATTTTGCATATAATAATATATATATAGTTATAATTTTGAATATCTAAAATATTTTTTATTGATTGTTTGACCCCTTGAAAGGACAATTTTGTTAGAACTTTAATATGATTGTATTAAATAGTCAACTAATAAAGATAACTATAATATTTTTCTTTACATTTAGATAATGAAAAATACACTAAACTTTCATTGCTAGTGTCAAAAATAAAGCATTAAACAAATAGCTTATGCTGCTTATGCTGCTTTAAGATGACCAATAGCAGAAGATGCATGTCAAAATAAGACAGCATGGAATGCTTAATTTCCATCCACAAGTAATACAAACAAAGTAAAAAAAGCCAATTTCTGTCCTCACAGCTCAATTATCAGCCTTTCTTTGAAACCCCAATTGCTAATTTCTGTGCTGATATCAAGAACAAAGGCCACAATGAGACTGGAATTACATCCCGACAAAGCTTGAGCTTTAAATCAGATAAATGACTACTACACCAAGATACAGATCGGTTAAAGCAAACGTTTGTGACTTCAATTCTACATGCTAAGGCACTGCTATCCTTTTGGAAGAGGATAATGTCCAACGGAAATAAAATATGATCAGGTTATGTATCTTTCTTGCTGCTCCTGAAGAAGCCTCGCAGAAGACTTGGCATCTAGATATAGAGAAGTCACTTCCTCGAGATCAGCCTGCGAAAAGTTGAAAGTAAATTATAACAAGGAAATCCAGAATTGGTGAAATAGAAGCAAAGCCACATTTGAGATATCTAAACAAAAGGTTAAATACCATATAACGATGGACTAATGTATAAAGAGATAGGGTCGTAGTACCTTGCAAATCTTATCCCTTCCGTTAGTTTTGGCCACAATGCTAGCAGGTGATAGCAGCTGGATTGCATGCCTGGATAAGCATGTAATTTCAGCAAGAAAAGTTTCGTAAACCAAAATAATAAAGAAAATTTTAGTTGTGGAGGGAGAGCCAATGGGCATAGAAAAACAGGGATACAAGTGTAGTGCAACAAGCAACAAGCATGTACTAAGGGTTTGCTAATGAACAAAGCAAACTGCAACAGGCACATTCAATTTAGTACTGTTCTGTTTGGTTGGTTCAAGTTATTTGTATTAATCCATTTGTTCATTTTGGAAAGTTGTAAATTTAAATAACATTATGTACGATACAGTTTTCATTTTAAATCATAGCTAAACCAAACAGAATATAATATGCAATAATACAGAAAAGTTAGAAAAACAAAATATCTCATCTTCATGAGTATGATATGTAGAAAAGAATGGGCAAACACACAGTGAATAAGGCTCCTGCCAATGCAGTCTTGGGAAAATCAATATACACAGTGCCAGAGTTGCCATTACCAATACTTTTTATCCTCCTTTTTCGATGAAGATGAAAAGTGTGAGGTCAAAAAGAGAAAAACAAAAGTTAAAATGCGGGATGAATAAGATCTATAACCATGACGTTCAGGGAATGCAATTTGTGTTGTCGGCAAGTTCCTCAAATTCAAAATGTTTATGGAGGATCTAGACGAGATCACATTTACAAATAAGTATAAATACTACCTCGTATTCCCATAAGCACATAAGTTCAACGTTCAGAAGAAAGGAAAATAATCACAACAGACCTTAATGATGCTTGTTGCCCAATCTCCCCCAAGTAAGCTAGACTATCTTCATCGATATCAATTTCTTCAACTTGAGCTCGAATAGCCAATATCTGGTCCAGAACAAAACATATGAAAAAAAAGGAAAATGTAACTATGATGGTATGACCATCTATGACAATTTATGAAGTGTAGATATGAAAACCTGAATCATTTCAGTGGGACCATATGTTTCTGTCCTTATAATAACCAGACGATCAAGCAAATCTACTGGTATGCCATGTGGACTGGTCATATCAGTTCCCCTGATCACCATAAAAAATTAGAATTGAGCACTGTGGCATAGTGGTATTGTGTTTGGATAATAGAGAATGTTACGCAAGTAGCAGTGTATTCATTTCAGGAACATAATAGAAATCCAAAAAATATGAGAATCAAGGTTTGCAATTTCAGAAAAAAAAAGTTTCGCTTTATCACAGGTCAATCTCAAATTAGCTGATTATCATGTAGTTGATCCATTTTACCACCACAGTCTAATAAAGTATGTTGTTTTTACTTTGTTTTGAATCTAAAAATCTCAATCCCAAATTATGCAGTGAAAGTTCTCATACCTCACATTACATATTCCCCTGTTAGTAGCAAAAATCACAATTGGTGATATTGAGCTCTCCAAAGCACGATTTAAGTAAGAAAAACATTCAATATCTAGCATGTGAACCTGCACAAGATTTGCAATATTAAAAAAAAGAAAAAAGCTCATGTACACATCCAAGAGGTCTGACATTTAGAAGGAAAGCAACCTCATCGATAAAAAGGACACCAGGTACAAGTTCTGCAATGCCTTCATCAATATATCTGTTAACAACCTGAATAGACATGTAAATTTTAGTTCATATAACACATGCCTTGATAATTTAAGCAAACCACCATATTAAGAATGAACACTCATGCAGGACAACTGTATATGTCTACAAGAACAAAAATGAGACGCACGATTTAAGGGTATTAAAAGCTGAACCTTATTAATTTCCTGTCGCAGTTTGTCAGTGATTTCCGTTTTGCGAGGTTTCATCATCTGGCCCATAAGGGATAATATATCTTGCCCTCCTTGAGGGCGAGCATTTGCACCATCAAGATCATGCAGTGTAACATCCTAGTAGACAAGAAGAATAATGTTTTGCTAATTGTCATGCTTGCCAAATCAAAGACCAGAAATACAGTACATAAGTAACACAATCATCGTGATCTCAGAAAAATACAAAGAGCAAATTAAGAAATACATTCAACTTCAACAAAGCATGCAAACCAATGGAAGTAAATCAAAGAGGTGGAAAATCAGACTTTAGAAGACCTTCCAAACATAATTGAAAAATATCACCTGAAAATAATGCTAAGCAATGAAAGTAACTTAAAGAGGTAAACAACTTATGTGTTTGTAAACATACATTGTATAAAAGCAACTTGGGATAGGAGTAAAGGTCCATTAGTTGCATTTTCATTTGAACATGATAATCTTAACTCCTTTATGAATTGATAATGCTGACTTTGGAAGGTACAATTTCTCGTAAGTTTAAAACTACCAACATTTAGGTTATATTCTATTAATGAATGCGCTCCTAATCCTCTGAACTGAAAACACTTGTGTAACTAAGATATAAATACCAATTTGATGCTAGTGTTTTTGAAAGCACTGGGCTTCAAGGTCCCAAAACACTCGAGGTGTTAGGTGCTGGCCAGAGCAAGTCCGAACGAAGCGAGGTGCTCCAGAATATTAAAATATAAAAAATAAATATTTTAATAGTAACCAATGCTAAACAGTTCAAAAGAGGAGATTAACCGATGCTAAGCAATGTTAAACAGTTTCAAACAAGGATTAACCAGTTCCATACAGCTTTAAAGTTTAAAGGACTGAGAACAGTTCTAAATAAGGATCAATGCTAAACAGCTATAAAGAGGCGATGAGTAATTGGCCTCTGGAGGAAGGTGGGGAAGGAGAGGGCGGTGGCGAAGGAAGCTTCCGACAAAGGCAGCAGCAACTGAGGAAGCTTCGAACAAAGGAAACAGCAGAGGAGGGAGTTTCAGACGATGGCGTCGGTGGCAAAGGGAACTATACACAAAAGCAACGACGGTAAAGGTAGTTGCACATGAAGGCACACTGGGCAATGGACAAGAGGTGGATCGGGCGACGACATAGGATTTATGGGTTCACTAGGTCAAGCAAGGGTTTCACTAGGTCAGGCAAGGGTTAATCTTAGGGTTTATTTGGTTCGATTGAACCAACTTTCCTGTTCAATTGAATCAGGAGCTCAGGTCACAATTCATTCGAGTGCTCGCCAAAGGCGCCTGGGCTCATCAGGCAAGCACCCAGGTGATGCTTTAGTAAAGTGTGTTGCTCGGAAGCTGTGCGAGCCACTCGGGCCTTGCCTCGCCCAAGCGCCTAGGTGAGCACCCAAGTGCCTATTAAAACATTGTTTGATACCAATTTTGAAAACTTGTGGCACTCTCTAATATCAATTCTGACAACTTGTCTCACCCTCTAGGACCAATTTTGACAACATAACACCACCATGGTAATAGTACACCAAATGGTATACTAACTTGTATTGGCTAATATTATTGAAATAAAATGAATATTGACTGAACCTGAAGTATATGACTCAGTATCAGTTCTTGGTCAAACAAATAAAAATTTATCCACACATATTAGTTCAACCAGTATCCGAAACCATGTAATGTAATCAACCTTCTCAACACACAATCAACTGAAATCACTATGTAGTGGTCACACACACACACACACATATATGAATGTGTGTGTGTGTACATATACATATATGTATATATACACACATTGACACACATATATATACACACACACAAACATATATATATATATATATATATATATATATATGTGTGTGTGTGTGTATGTCAGTACACAAGTGAATATTTCTATTTGTTGATGATTTTTAATGTTTTCAGTTGTTGGAACTGTTTCAAGTATTGGACCTAATAAATTCTTAATATAAGCTAGAATATAAGTTGCATATGTGTGCATACTTCACATGAGACACATCACATGAAATCACCACATAAATTTAAATAATCCCCATAATATAGGAGAAGCACTACAACTTCCATCTTCTCTTTTTCAATTCTCTACCAGTCCCTTAGATCTACAGAAATATATCTAAGTAACATACAACCATTGTAATTATCGCAAATTCCATCAATGTTAGACCTCCAAGTTTTTACTTCTAATTTTTTCCCCTTAAAATGGTTTTTTCCTTATTAAAAAGAAGATGCTAACATGAAATAACTAGAGGCTTCAATAAAGTTATAAATTTCTTGATGCATTCCATATAGTGATTGTGCATTGCTAATTAAACACCATTATAGGAATAAGGAAATAAATTTCATTGCTTATATGTTTTCTTTTTTCCCCTGCCATTAACTCAAGGCCATTAACTAGAATATTTCCCCTAAAATCCTTCCCTAAACTTATGGCTATTAACCATGTAAACAAGATTCATCTTTCAATTAAAGGGGTAGTAGATAATAAGGTTTTTCATGATAAGAGTGTCATGACTTGACCTGATGGGATAACTAGTCTATTAACTTCGTTGAACCCAAACCACTGGCCAAAATATTTAAGCTAAGGTTAACGGTAGTATATTTATCAGAATCTTATAAGTCGATTTTATCCTTAGCTCACTTCCAATATGAGACTAATGAAGATGTTATAATCTCCCCCACTTATGAGCATGGTATCCTTGTCCGGTGATTTAAAAAACGCTAGGCGCCAAGGTCCAAAAACGCCCGAGGCGCTAAGTGCTCGCCCAGGCGCTCGCTCGAGCGAAGCGAGGCGCTAAAATATAAAAATATATAATATAATTAATAAATATAATTATTTAAAATATTAATAGTATTGAAAATTAATAATTTCAAATAAACCTAACAATATTAACAGTATACAGTATACTGTTAACAGAAGGAGAAGAAGGAAGTGTAAGGGGGTGCTGACTGAGAAAAGAGGAAGCGACAGCGAAAGCAGAGTGTAGGGAAGCAGCAGCAGCGGGAGTATAAGGAGGCAGCGGTAGCGACGAGCAACGACAGCGACGAGCAGCGGGATCGGGATCAGGATCGAGAGCGACATCGGCAACGAGGGTTAGGGTTGGGTTGTCGCTGATATCGATTTTAGTTGGTTCGATTGAACCAACTAACCACCGGAGACCGAACCAGCACCGAACCAGACCTAAAATCCTGGTTCGGTCACCTGGTTTAACCCAGGCGCTCGCCCGAAGCGCCCAGCGCCTGGGCTCAGGCGAGCGCCCAAGCGGCGCCTCTTTGATGCGCGCCGCCTAGAAGTTTAGCGAGGCGCTCAAGCCTCGCCTCGCCTCGCTCGAGCGCTTAGGCGAGCGCCCGAGAGCCTTTTTAAATCGTTATCCTTGTCAAGACCCAATATAACCCAAATCACGTTGTGACGCGTCTTCTGACTCCATCCACAGATAGTCATTTCCTACACGAGCCCTTCACTATGCCTCAATACTAGGTCGGCTCTGATACCAATTATCATAACTCGGCCTGATGAGATAGTTGACTTGTTAACTTCATTGAACCCAAACCATTGACCAAAATGCTTAAGATGAAGTTAACAGTAGCATACTCATCAGACTCTTATAAATCAATTTTAATCTTTGTTCACTTCCAATACAAGGCTAATTGGGGTGTAACAAAGAGCATGTCAAGGTCATGAAGGTAGATAGTGAGGATGGGGGCATGAAATGAGTTTATAGGATAATGAGTCTATGTAAATATGTCAAATAGAAAAGAATCCAAAGAAAATTTAAAAAAGAAGAAGAAACACACGTAACTTATATGCATCAAGATGCATTATTTTGAATAAGTATATGTCCTACAAAAAGCCAAGAAAATAGTTTACTAATGACGTACCTGTACTATTTCCTTTTTCTTATGAACTTCCCCTTTTGGAATTGGAACATACTCTTCTGCTTCAAGATCAAATTCTGTAGCAAAAGCATCACATCTGCCTACTCTTTTCACTGCACCACTATTTGCTTCAATGTAAATAACATCACCTACAGCAACCTGCAGAAAAGGAAATAAGATAAGCAAATTAAAACAAGAAGGCAGTAGTAGAGATCATTTCTAACAACTATAATGAGTACGAGTATACAGTTAACATCATAAGAAATCTGACATGGTAGGACCTCCTGTGTATCGGTTAGCTTAAGATGCCCACAAGGCTCCATGTTACTATGATGACTTAGAAAACAACAATCTCTCACAATAAAGGTGTTAATATCTTCTGGTTCTTTGTGTGCACTAGCCTATGCTTACGAAAAAAGTTACCTTTCAAGAAACTTTCCACTTCTATGAATATGCAAAAAATAAAATAACTTTTGCATGAACAATGCCTCATGATTAGAAGTAGCTACTTAAAAGAGAGTTTGGCCCTCACAGAAAAAGTTCCCCAAAAGGAGACACCAATTCACGACGTAACAAAACCCTAACATGAGAGGTACTTACCTTTTCTTTGATCAAAGAATCATAAATAGTTGGATCCAACTTCAATTGCTTGGTTCCCTTAACAGTCTTTAGTCCAATAATTATGTGGCTTATGCTTTTCCCATATCCACCAGTTGTATTCTCACTCTCTTCTGGAGAAAGCTCAGTCACCTGAAAAGGGATCAAACTTATGGCTATGCAAGTAATAAGAAAATAAAGACAGGGAGGCACTCATAATACAAGAGGCCAAAACTGAAAGATATTAGGGTGTCCCATAACCAAGGAAACCAAATATGTAACCAGTACCTCTCCTTCATACACTTCCTTGGTCTCCTTGATACGCAGACCAATAGCCCTTCGAAAATTTTCCATAAGAACCTCAGTTTTCTTGACCTCTGATGAGTACACTTCTGATCCAACCATAGGGCAAAAGGGGACCTAAAATTCAATTTGACATCGGTAACGATACAAATACGAAATAAGTGACAAAGCATTTTACTATAATAAATTATATCTGATATCTATGTTCATGAGATGCACAATAAGATGGGCCATGCTATATTTGTTATATAAGCAATACTAATTTTGGGTATCAATTGGATAAAATTAAGTTGCATGCACTAAGGGCATCAAAATGAGCTGTAATCAGAGGCTTGAAGGTGTGAATCAACCATTTACTAGTATCGTTGATTGCATCATAAAAGTGGAATACTTTTGCATAATGCAATGTGCAAACTGGTCAACATGCAATATCATATTCAGAACCTTCAAGCAGTAGTCACATGACGAGTTTCTCTCAATGATCCCTTATGAATTAGTTGTCCAGCTGTTATTAATGTTGGAAACTCTCATGATAAATAAGGATCAGCAGATGGGAATACCTTGCTTCCGAGATCCTGAGAAATGCCGAGAGCCAGAGCAGTCTTGCCGGTGCTGGGAGGCCCAGCAAGCAGAAGTGCCCGCCCAGCCATCTTCTTCTGCCGTATCATATCCACAACAATGCCCGCTGCCTCTCTAGCAGACCCCTGCCCGACGAACCCAGCAGACAAAGGAAGAGCATTTCCGTTCGCCTAGCATGCAAAAAAGAGGACATCAAAAAGCCATCCCAAAGTTTCGAATTTTCCACCAAAATCATAATCTTTAATCAAGAAACAAAAGTAAACAATCAAGATTGCTCCTTCTACAAGATTTCACATGGAAGACAACGCTATCAAAGCCGTAAGCTGGTGTTAGCACAATGGCACTTAAACCCTAAACCCTAGAAACCGAGCCCCACGGGCTACAGCGACAAAGGAGAGGAATAGAAAAAGAGGAATACATCGAGACCGAGGCCTTTGATGTGGGTATGGGTGGCGATGCGCTGTTTCTTGGAGGCAGATTGGACCTCCTCGATCCTCATCTCGTCTCCTCCCTCCTCTTCGCCCGCCTTCTGCAACTCGTTCGTCTCCTATGGGGGTTTATGGGCGGGGTCGACGCCTCCAACAGCGCGGTCGGATCACCGCCCTCTGATGGCCCCACCTTCCCGAAGCCTCCATCAACAGCCCTACATTTCATAAAGAGTATTATAGCAGCCGTTAGATTCAAAATGGACGGTAGGATATCGAGTTTCTTTTTCACTACCAACTTGATAGGTTAACCACAGCCGACAGTCTCGCGCGACTTCGGAGAGCTTTTCGTTCCCACTGAGGGTCACTGAGTGGGACCCTTTTACTTTTACTGTTCGGTGGGACCCATATAAGAGGCCATGAGGGTCACTGCTAGCTTCGATGAGAGGGCAGGTAAAGACGAGGAGTAACAATCAACGGGTTCAAGAATAAACGGGTTGGAATCCATACATCCAACCGTCCATTTGAGATCTAACGGCTATCTGGCACATAATCCTTTGCTGGCAATTCCTTTTTCATTTCATGGACCAAATCCTTATATACAGACATTAATGTCACCTAAATTTGGAGAGCATCTCATTCATCCTGACATTATGTCACCTTAGTAATTTTCATCTTTCATGGCTGGAAATCAAGGATCAAAGGTTTAATTTACATTATTTTTTCTTTAAAATACTCATCTTGATGTCAAATCAGTAGAGATGTGTTAGGTATTTCATATTTTCAACTCCAACAAACTAATGTTGACCACCATTAACCTATATTAATTGGATGTCAATGACAATGATATATGTAAAAGAAGTTAATATTTGGAGGATATATATATATATATATATATACAATTATTTTCTGTGCTTGCATCTCTTGAAGCTTTTTTATTATTGGTAAGTGTATGCTCATCTTTCTCTTTACTGCTGATGAACAGAGGCAGCACTGAAAAATCATTGAATTGTTCAGAAAAGAATTCCTGGATCAATTGAAAGGCAATTGGAAACTCTGCCTTCATATGGTTCAGGTGAGAAATTTTTTCTTATTTGTTACTCTGTTCCACAAACCAATTTAAATCTGTAACATTTCAGTTTAATTGTTTTTTTCTCTTTGAGAGATGGTAAGTCTTCAAAACTCAATGTCAAAATTGCTATCAACAAGATAGAATGATCTTTTCATGCCAATCTACCAACAGCAGTCAAGTCAATGACAATTTACTTACTTCTGGCTCAGGAATCATCAAAGAGAGTAGTCTTATTAGATGGATTCATAAAAAATAGACATAAAAAGACCTTGAGTTGCTGCACTCCTTAGAAATATTTAGTGGCCAAGAGGCATAGACTACGCTTTCAGAGAGCAAAAAGAGGTAATGACTTGGTTACTAGCATCATTCCTGAGATGGGTCCCAAATGGTTGGTGCCAAGTCATTTCAGTGATCTGCTTCATCTCAAAAAAGGATACAGGAGATGGGTCATTCCACCCATTAGTCTTCAGTAGAAGGATTCAATTCATCCCCAGTGATTTTATGGATCACTAGTTTTTGTAGGCTTCATATGGATGAGATGCAGCATTAACTAGAAAGATACTGTCAGAAAGTAGCTGATTGATTGATTATTTGACTCTAATCATAGCTAGCAATTATACAAACAAGTGATGGCTAATTGATTATTACACATCCATAACATAATTGATGATTATTACATGAGGTTGCAGGGTATGTCTGGACTGAAAGCTGTGTGTCAACAAGAGAACAGCATGTCTAATCTTCTCTGGAGTTTGATTTCTTGTCTGAGTTTTGCTTTGCAATCACATGAAACTATGGACTTTGAGTCTTGTTTGTTTAATAAGTTGGTAGGTTATCTCCATGATAATATTATATTTGAAACAAAGAGAATAAGCATGTCAATTGATTTAGATAGTGATAAATCTACGTGATGAGACAAAGTACTTCATCAAGGGACTGAGCAATGGTAGCCAAGAATATTTTCTGATGCTACTTGCAGAATGATTACATTAAGAAAAACTTCCTGAGTATAAGATAAGTTGCTCCAGAGATTATAGCAATCATCGATGTTGCAGAATCTAATTAATTAAGCTGGGCAAATCATGAAACTAAGAGACTGTTAGATGATAATGTAGAACCAAGATATAGTGACAGGGTGAGCAAACACCTGCTTGAAACCTGAAACTGATGATGCATGGTAGCATCATGTTAAGAGGGTGATGAGGTTAATGATATCATTTGGATGGTGGCAGCAACCCATTTGGTGCAAGTAGAAGCAATCATGGCCACCATTGGGCCTTGGAATAGTTCAGTCTTACCGAGCATCACATTGCTCCTCTGGCCACCACCTCTTTCTTCAAGCTTATAAGGATAACCATTGCAAGTAGTCCCCTTAAGCTCTCTCTCTCTCTCTCTCTCTCTCTCTCTCCTCAGGGAAATGAAAGGAGTGAACTTCTCCTGTGTATCACCGGCATCAGCAGCGATATGCACGAGCATAGATCGGCGGTCGATGGTCCGAGGGAGCACCGGAAGAGCGGCCGACCGGCACACGGCTCATCCGAGAGATCCAAGGAGAGCAAACTCTGCTCTCGGCTCCATGTCTGGTGCAACCAGAGAGAGGCGATCTCGCAACCAAAGGAGCAGGAAGATCTTGGATAAACCATCTGATCTTGTGACTCCGCCGGGCTCCTCGCGATACTTGTTGAACGATGATGACTTCTTCGATGTTTTCCCGAGCGTGGTGACTGCTGCTCCTCTTCTCTCAGTGGATCAACCTGTTGTCCTGAAGCCACCGTCTTCTACTACGTCACAAGAACAGGTTTGACATCAGAACGATTGCTATCTGCCAATATTCTTCCGACTCCACTGATCAAACGTAAAATATCGTCCAAGGTTGTGCATCTGAGGGTATCTTTGCACTGCAAAGCTTGTGAAATGAAGGTCAGGAAGCACATCTCGAAGATGGAAGGTGAGAACAGCTACTACAAATCCTCGAGCATCCATCCTTTGCAGTTTCCCGGACTAACTGATCATCATAACCAGGCGTGACCTCATTCAACATAGACTTGCCAACGAAGAAGGTGACGGTGATCGGAGACGTGACGCCGCTGGGAGTCCTAGACAGCGTCTCCAAGGTTAAGAATGCTCAGTTATGGCCTTCCCTTTGATCGAAAGTCTTCATCTATGTGGAACAACGTATGTGTTGTGAGATCCGAAAACTAGTGGGAAAACTTATGGTTCTTCTCATCAAATCATTCTGTTCTTTTCCCTGAAAACTTCGCTGCTCAGGCTAAATTGGGCTGACGATCACAGTGGAGAACAGTGCCAAGAAAGAAGCGAGCAACAGGAATTAATCCAAGCACCAAACTTTCGAGCTTAGCCAGCTTTCTCTTCCTTGTGATCCATGAACATAAACCAACCCACAGTTGAACCAGTCCGATTCCGAGACATCTCCAGGAAGAATGCATGGCAGAGGTGTGCCCACTTGGTGTGCCTTCTGATATCAGAGCTAACCTTTGATTAATTGAGACAAGGATGTCATGCATCCAAGTCTCTACTATTTAATACCTGTTCTTGTCATGGTAGGACAAGCCAATAAATACGCTGATAACAATTATTCCCTCGAGAATTCTGCCGACAATTCTGTGAGCATAAACAATTTGGATCTTCTTATCCTATGATTCTAACGAGCATAAACACTAAGGGAAGATTAAGCATGGTGAGATTATTAGGAGTAATCATGTGAGTAGTGTCCAATGACTAGCCTTAATTTGTGGTTGCTGAATACTTAGCCTCTCCTCTGTTTGATGGATTTTTCTGGTCTTCTTGCTAATTAATTACCTGGCCATGATTACTAGACTTACACGAGATAAGAGTGCTGGAGAACATAATATATATATAACCTTTCTTTGATCATACTTCTCCCACTAAACTCTAGTATGTTGATGTTGGAAATTAGAAAAGCTAATGCTTCACCAGGCATGCATATGTTCACACAGAATAATTGAAAGAAGAAAATTAGTGTTCTTGACTTGTGCAGGATGGGATTCATGATGTTCCTTGTCTTGCAAGGAAGAAGCTTTGAACTTGCACTCCAAGTATGAATCATAAATATTTGTGGTCAGCAAATTATAATTGATGAGGCAGCAACCCTTTTCATCTGTGTCAGGATGGTACTCAGTACAAAAAATTTATATGCAGCTTCATCATGTAGTCAGCAGTTCTGCATACTCTCTCTCTCTCTCTCTCTCTCTCTCTCTCTCTGTGTGGAAATAATCCTGGGAAATGGAGTTGATGTGATTGTTGTTTTGGTTGGCAAAGCCATGCATCATCAGCTCTGACTAAACCACTCCATTATGATCATTGTTGTGCTCAGCTAAACCATTCCAACGTCAAGAAAGCCTCTTCGTCCATATAAACACTACACGTATGGGTTTCAATTCACCGCCCATGAATCCCATTTAGCAGATAATGATGGCCACCTACAGGTGCAACCTACTCCTGTTTCTCTTCTTCGTCTTCGTCACCATCGACCTCTCGACTTCCGCGAGGAATTTGGATCACAAAACAACGACTTCCCCTGCGACCGACCAGACGATAACCTTCATAATGAACGACGTCCTCGGTAGACGGCACAGCGGCGCCCCGCTACGGTCACCACAGCCGATGAGCGTCGACCTCGGCAGAACACCGTTCAGAGATCAAACAGGTCCGGCAAGGGGCTGGCTACCGATACTCGCAAGCGCACCGGCATTGGAGGCCGGAACAGTGACGGCGGTCGACGAGGAGCTGGCGGGCAACGTCGAGCTTGGGTCGCCGCTGTCGGGGAAGGCGCAAGGGATATATGTGACGAGCTTGGAGGACAAAAGCAGCCACATTGTGGCGATGAGAGTCACCTTCGCAGGTGGTGGCGGCGAGACGGGGGACAGTCTGAGCCTCTTCGGAGTCCATCAGCCGGCCCAAGCGGAGTCCCACATCGCCGTGGTGGGCGGCACCGGAAGGTATCGAGACGCAAATGGTATTGCCATACTAAAGGCTGTGGCGTCAAAATACAGCAGCGAGAGGGAGCGCATGCAACACAAAGTTCTTGCGGTTCATGTTTATCTCAAGTAATACTGGGAGCATTTTGTTTTCCTTCGCAATGCCGACCAACCTATTTATAACCTGTGATCTTGTGAAACACAATCGAGAAATCAGATCAATGCTGCCATGTAATAACAAGTTGATCACACAATATATCGTCTTCCTCAGCCATTTTAAAGTACAAAATCCAACCATAGTGTTGCAAAATTAATTAATCGATAAAGCACAAGTCAAAACATACAGTACTCATTATAAAGCAAGAGTGGATTCATAAGCATTCTAATCTAAGCTTTGATGGCATACTTTCTCATCGGGAAGTACATCTCCTTTTTCTTCTCCCGTTCTGTCTTCAATGAATCCTGTGGTTAGCAAGAAACACGACATCAATCTATGAACCGTGGCCCAAAAAAAAAGCAAATGCAAATAAAAAGAACATCGATGTTAATTCTAGAGAGCTTTTACTTGATGACCGATCATGGAATTGTATCGGTGTCGACAAGCACACTTTGAATCAACTTCATTCACAGAGATATTATGTAATGCATTGATCTGAATTAGAATAATTATAAAAGCACGGATATCATGCTCATCCAATCCATAGAACAGTTTTAAGATAGTCCCAAAACCAGAACATAATGGTCATTTTATATAGCATTTTATTGCAATATAAATATTTGATTTTATGTTGAACAAGATAGCATAAGCTTACTCGATGCTTCTTTAAGAGAAAACTATGTTAAGGACATGTATATAAAAGAAAAAAAGAGATGAAGATGTCAAAAGTGATGCTCATAGTTTCAATACCTCTTCAGGTATGAATAAATAATAACACAGCCAAGTGATCTCTGGATTCTCCATTTACTTGGCAAATCAGCCCTTTTGGACAGACTTAAATTTGGTGATGTCATTGTCTTTTTTAAGAATGTTCATAATCCCAAAGTGCAAATCAAGTTTCCTTCTCTAATCTTCTTTTCAACCATCTACATAGCTTAATTATCCCTGTAACTAAATTTTCTAATGCTCCAAAGACAACAAGCAATACTGAGCCTATCCTGTGTCTGCAACTAAAGAGACACACACACCTCATGACAAAATCAGACAGCTGAAACAAACTTCACAAATGCAAAGGTGCAGTGATAAATATGATCACAAGGAACTTGAACTTGTTTAAATAGACAAGTCATGTAACTTGAAAACAATTCGATCCTCCAACTCTTTGGATTATTTTGCAGATCAAGCAACCTAATATTCTCCTGTGATAGTCGATCTAAACCTAACATTTCCCACTAGGAAATTTAAATGCAATATTAGCAACTACACCTTCACACAAGATAATCCAAGAAACACAACTCTGTTCACAAAACCACACAACTCAAGTATACAGTGATCTGAAATGCTAGATAATAAATGGTCTTGAAGAACCAAGGGCACAAACTTAATGCAATAATGGTCTTTTTGGGATGTTCATCTTCCCAAACAAACATTTCAGGCAATAAAATAAAGTGGATGAGTGTTATATCATGATAAATAATGTTCTTACATCACATAGCATTAGTGTTTAACTACAAGAAACACATGACCAAATCAAACAGTACAAAAAATCGCATCTTGAATGAAATTGACACTAAATGCACACATTTAAAAGTATTTTACAAGACTTAAGTTCATTTTCTTAGGGTTTTTTCCTACTTCATCAAAACAGAATAAAGTATTACGAAACATAAGAAGAGGCAGCCCGAAGAAAAACGTTACCTGATGCTTGGTGAGACGGCGGCGGATGGCACGAGTCTTCTTGGGACGCAGATCGAGCGGGATGAACTTCTTGTTCTTGTAGGCCTCCCTCAGCGCTGCCTTCTGCTTCTGCGAGATCACGGTCAGCACCCGCGCGATCGACACCCTAACCACCTTACTGCAAAAGAAATCACGAAAAGATCAACCTTTGAAAAGGCGCCGAATCAAAGAACAAGATGCGCACGAACAAAATAACGACAGATCAAGGGGGCGAGGGTCGCTCACATCTTGGAGAGCTTGTTGGGTGCGCCACCGGTGACTTTGGCGACGCGGAGGAGGGAAAGCTCGTTCTTGAGGTCCTTCAGCTGGGCCTGGAGCTCCGCCTTGGGCTTCCCCCGAAGCTCGTGAACCTTAATCCTCGCTACACCCAACAAATTACTCTTCATGATCAATCGAAAAGAGTGGCTTTAACCTTTCGGAAATAGTTTCTTACCCATCGGTATAGAATCGCCTCTCCCCCCTCGTCGCTTTCTTCCCCTTCCGCTTCCGCCGCGCGCAAACCCTAATCAAGTACGGTGGGCGAGGAAGAGTTATATATATCGAGAGAGGAGCTCCAAAACCCTAGCCGCTAAAGGAGCTCGGCTCAGATTAGTCGGCTCGCAAGTAGGCTTGGTTGGGCCAAAAGCTTCATTGGCTCGGCCCAATATGTTGCTTGCAATGGGCATTCGGACTTTGATGATTTTGACTCCTGAAAATTAGTGTTCAAAATCAAAATACAAAAAAAAATAAAAAAATAAAAACAATTTAAATCAATTCGTGCAAAATTGAGAGTAAAAAAATCAAAATAATAGAAGTAAAAGATAACTTTCGTTAATTAATCATGATTATCATCGATAACCAAGGCAGTTCATGATATTATAGTTCATATTTTATTTCCTTTTCGAAATGTTTTCTATATTCGCTTTGTATTTATTATTTTGATTGATTTCAATTATTCATATTTTAGACTTTTATATGATAAATATTTATCATAATTGAAAATAGGTACTTGGATCCTTAGATACCCACAAAATAGGCTAATAGATCCCAATAAATATTTTATTCTTGATTGAAAGAATATATTTTGGTCTAAGCTCTTCTCAAGAAATCTTATCTTTTTTCGTTTATTAACTTGAGTATCGAAAGTCATTATACATTCTACAATAAATTTTTGGAAGTTGATTTTAGGGTTACGTATCCATATCATCGAGAAATTTTATCTTGAGATTTGTGTCAAAACTGATCAGATCTGTAAATTTATTTTAGAGAAATAGATATGTATATTTATTTTTTGCCATCATCATTAACATCATTAAAAATATATAATTTGCACTACAGTTTCAGCATATGATTGCACTTCATCCTAGTTTGTTTCTTGGTCTGCCTCACTTCTACATATATCATTGTCTATGAAAATGTATCTCTAATGTATCTCTTGGATTCTTGATATGATGAAAACATTCCACATTTTTGTAACAGGAGAATAGGACAAAGTGTCAGATGGAATCTGATGTGGCTCAGTTCTCTAATTCCTGAAATATTCATGTCATGTGAGAACTCAATAAGAAGGCTTAAATCTCATCACTGAGTTTGTGGATACTAAACTATGATTCTCTCTATATTGCTGTGGATACTAACAAATCATTAACTGAAATCTCATATTTTAGGCAGTGTGTTCTTACCTACAAATATATATATATCAAGTTTTAGCATACCCATACCTCATCCAGGGAAAGTGGTGTTTGTATTTAAATGAAAGATACCCATAAGGGAAAGACCTTCATATGATAACCAGAATAAAAAAGATATCATGCATGCTGATGGATTAAAGGTGAGGGGTTCCCCTTCTGTGCCCATCAACTCTGGTTGCAAGTGCTCAACAGCATCAATTGAGTGGAGTGCCCTGCTTCCTTTTGACTTCAATCATACCAATCCTTTTGGTGACATGCTTGCCTTGTTTAAGGTTTATTTGTCTCCACCTTAGATATCTTTTTCTTCTACTACTTAATGGCCAAGGAATCAACCTGTGAGTTTATGCAATGTGTTCTCTGAAAGCAAAGGTTCATATGCAGCTTATGGACAAGTGGTATTCTGCAATCATTACCACTGCTATGATCATGGCTTTGTATTAAGTTTCTAACTCTAGGTTATGAGGACATGCAGATGACCTCAGGTGGCACTATCACATTAGGTATTTGAAGATTTGTTTCTTTGGGTAGTTTTGTCTTGTAGGTTATAATCTTACATTTTTTAGTCTGTCAACAAAAATATACTTGGCAAGAATGTGAAAGATACTCTCAGAAATGACAGCCAGAGAAACTGTTTCATTGTGATGTGTGAATAACTGGTAGGATTAGCATCTCACAATCTCTAGAGATCAATGCTGATTCCTCCATGGACATTGTTGATGGGAACAGACTTACTGCAAACCATAAATGGGAAAACAGTCCATGCTAGTGATTGATGATGTCTAGCTTCAAACTATGGTGACAGGCAGAGAGATGAAAGGATATTAAGTTTGTCATGAAATGATAGGAAGTGACAGTGTACTGTAAAGAAACATCAAACTTGGAGTCTCTGCTATCACTTCATACATCACTTTCACTGAACAATATGTAAATCTATTATTGCTTTTAATCCGATTGAATGCAGTGAGCAGCCTCATATCCATGCCTACTTGCACCTCTTCATTTAAGATCACCTTTGCATCAAGGCACCTCCAACTGAGGCAATACAACATCTTTCTTTATGCATGCAACATTGTATTCATTGCTTATGCCTATGCCCAGAGTTTTCATTGCTTAGATGCAGAAGCTGTGAGAACAAAGGTCACATCGATTCTGTTTCAAAGATGTTTTTAGCATCTAAAATAAGGATCATCAAGTAAAATAAAAGATTTCTTTGTGTCGAGTTTCATCAGGAATACAGTGCTTAGGTTCATAGATTGAATCATGGCATACATAGGTAAACACACTGCAATTCGATCGTTCTCGTTCTTTTTGATATAGTGGACATCATTCACATCACTCTTCCCCAAATTCTTGGCTTCTCATGTTGACTATGTGGTGCAATTTTAGATACAGAGAGCAAACAGAACCCAATCTCACTTGTGCTTCTTCTGGCCGAGTCCTTCTGATGAGACTTCTTACAGTAAGCAATTGCTCCTTGGATCGAGCTCTCTATGTCAGAGTTGACACTGCTGCTCCTTTTCAGCGTCGGTTGTCCATAGGATTCCTTGGAGTTCACACTCGAAAAGGATGAAGATTTAGAGGAAGTGCATGATGAAGAAGAAACGGAGGACTTAACTGATGACTGCCAGTGGTTTGCACCAGAAAAAGACCTCCTGTGTCCTGCAATTACTGCTTCCTTCGTCTTCTCTTCTTCTTTGCTCCTTTCTGCTTCCTTTTGGCAGGCATGCGAGCAGTGCTCGTCTTTAGAGGCTGCAAATTTCTCATTCGAACATCGAGATTTGGTGAAGAAGGACTTGAAATAAGCTTTGGAAGCTTTCAGCTTCAGCCCAAGCGTGGCTTCCTTTATGAACTTGAGCTTCCTGGTCCATGATCTCTTCGGGTGTGACTGGATGAGCTCCTCGGAGCAGTCATCTGCCTCGAGCTCTCCACTGACGTAGCAAGAAGTGGCGGGCGAGGCGTTGCAGGACTGATATGGAGTAGAGGTGGCAACACTGCGAGTTCTGATGACTGCAGTACTCTTCTCAGTCTGATCCGAGCCACGTTCACGGATGAAGAAAGTCGGATCGTGGACGAGCTCCTCCCCCATATGCAACCGCGGGGGATGGTGGAGGGGAAGGAGCTTTCCTTGGAAGAAGAGCTCATCTGCAGGGGAAGCCACAGGCTCGCTCTGCTGTGGGTTGGCACTCATTTGGAACTCGAACTCTGTCGGGTGCGGAGGAGAAGCGCAGAAGAAGGTGACGGAGCTGAAGTCCATGTCGATGTAGTCTTCTTCTGCTAACTGTTCATTTGGAGGAGGGTTTCTTGCCATAGGAGAAGACCGGAAGAAACTTTCTCTGTGCTCTCCTCTGTGGCGTAGTCTTTGGAGAGGAGAGATAGGAAGATGGCGTCATTTAAAGCATGGATTTGGCCAAGAGAAGCCGAGGATAAACAATCTCCCTCTCTCTCTCTCTCTCTCTCTCTCTCTCTCTCTCTCTATGCAACACAAATCTGTGTGCTCTAATGAACACTGCCACTGTTGCTAATTATCCAAAGTGAGAAATAGTCTCAACATGAGACAATCGGACATTCTGATCTTTCAGAAGAGAGATATTAAAACCCAAACAGTTGGCTGGTTTAGATATCTATGCTGGGACAGAAGTAGCTTCATCTTTTTGACCAAGCTTAAGGCCATCTGTCGATGCTCACAGTGTCATACATACAGGGGCGGCACCTCTACAACGACAGAAGTAGCTTCTACAAATGTCAATATAATCCATCTGAGATTCTAATAGATTCAAAGAGATTACCAGAAATATTTGATTCTTGATCTCTTTTTTATGGTATCAAAATATTCTCCTCTTAATAACACCAAACAGATAATTATCAAGAGTTTCATGTTTTTCTTTTCTAATCTTGAAGCTGGTGAAGAACGAGATTGCATTTGGTCTGCAAATTATCTTGAAGTATAGGAGTATCTGATGTAGGTCTACAAACACTAGATCATCCGTATCCAACTTGTTCTTTCTTGCTCTCTTCCATCTTTCATGTATCATCGTCGTCACTCTCTCACTGCATTGATTCTGTGTCTTAACACTCAGACCTGCCCGACAGTAATTGGTGGGTGGCAAATAGCTCGAGGCATCTTCTTTTTGGCTGGAGATCAATTTGACAGATGAGGTCGATCTGCCCTGTCTTTCGCGCTCTCCAACTCCATCATTAATTTCCTGAGAAGGCAGAGGCAGCCTATGCAATCAAGACAGCAGGAGAAGCCCAAATCTTAATTCCCAGTTCTCTGTTCCTGTTCGATCCATGTCTTTTTTCTTCTGTCCGTGGATCCAACAGTCTTACAGAAAGATTGATGATCATGCATTTGATTATTTCCATGGCGTTCCAAATAAATAAGCTCAAAGAACAAGATGATGAGGATTGATTAGGCCACCACATGCTGGATTGAAGGAAAGGTAATGCATTCATTCATCTCCTGCATCAGCTGTGGCCTTATTTTGCCTTCCTACAACACCAAAACCTGCAATCACATTCTCTTTGCTAAGTGGCAATCATATCATGTCTCCGGATGCTGAAGATATCAAGGTAATGTAATCATCTCTTGCTTCAGCTGTGGCAAACAAGCAGGCCAAACTCCACTATCTATATAGCATTTTTGGCCCTGTATTGCTTTACTGAAACACCAAAACCTGCAATCACTTTCTTCTTACCATGTAAATATTATGCAGTCAATTCATCAGCTCTCTCAGATTAGATTTTGAAGGCCAATCACCCAATTGAGGCTGACATCCATGTCAAACCTCTTGAGCAATTTTGACCACTTTGGGCCAAGCACCACAACCCTTACAATAGTTCGGGCCCAATCCCAGATATGTGAGTGTGTCCTATTAACCAATCCGTAAACCGCGGTTAGGTACACTGAATCGGGGTTGAAATATATTTAGGTCGAAAAGTATAGATAGAATAAATTCATGAGTAATCTACATCTTGAAATGATAGTGGTGGATTGTTTGGGATACATAAGACTATCGCGAATACGATTGAATTCGGATCACGAAAAGTCGATGATAAGATGTTTTTGTATCTTTTGATTTTTCTTGATAATTTATATATATATATTTGTTCAAATCTTTTGATGTCTTATCTTGGTTTTTATGTATAATGTAATGGTCTGTGTACACTGAGGTACTGAACATGTTTAAGGAATTGTACCCAAGTCTTTGTATAGTTGGAGCTGTACATGTTGTCCCTTCCAAAACCTAACAAGAGACTCACAACACCACCCAAATCAATGACCTTCTTGACATAGCTCTCAACACAGCTCGCTTGCATCTTCTTGACATGTCATGTTGTGTGCTGCAAGTCCCTTGACGCCCATCACCCAAGCAATAATTTCATTCCCACTCATGGCTATAGTGGTGGGAGGACTGTTTTCCCTGTTGACCTTCTCTCTCTCTCTCTCTCTCTCAGGATTGCACCACATCCTAATCTTCTTCCTTCCCACTTGTCTTCGTGTGTACCTACCAATGGATGATAACAAATGTGTGTGAGAAGATGGATCGCCAACTCTGCAACTAGAGATCTCCCAGGATCACCCAACAGTATGAACTCTGTCACCCTCCTGCTTGCTTGTGTTCAGAAGCTCTGATGAATCCTCTCATCATCTCCTCATTATGCCGCTGGGTGCGCGTGGACTTCATGGTGCTGTGTTGGCCATGGCCACTGCGAGCTGGGATTGGATGCTGCTGATTCTGTCATGAATGAGTGGGCAATCGAGAGCTCGATGCAGCAGCACAGTGACCTCTGCCCATGCTGAGTGACTGAGCAAACACATGCTGTCCAATAGATGATCGAAACAACATGGATGTCTCCTTTATACCTTTCTTATCTGTGACATCTGCAGGCAGTCGTGTTCAAAGATGAAATCATTCTCCCACAGAACTATCTGTGGGTCTGTGGGGTCGAAACATGTTTGCATTTCTTGTCTTTGAATTCTTAGTTGACAGGGGCAGAGTTTAGAAGCATTTTGATTGTTGTTAAGGCTGTTCTTGTGGACTTCAGAGGTTCTGAACAGGCCATCCATCCTACATTCGATGCAATGATTAGAGTCTGTGACTCCTAAGCAACCAAAGCTGCTGCTTGTTTCACGAGGCTCTCTCTTCTTCATGGGAACAGGAGGTGCCATCTTAATATACTCAAATGATGCAAGCTGAGAACCTTTTGATGTGCTATCTGCACCACAAGTTCTGAGCTTGTACTCTGTATCTGTCATATGTCACCATTTTTTGGGGTTGTGTTTGTTGATTAGGCCAGGTTAGTGGCTTCCTGGTGGTGGTTTGTAGAAGCCAATCATCATTTCTTCCATGAAAAGAATCATACAAGTTCCAGCACAGCCATCTGAGCAAGATTAAAAGGACTTACTGCACTTCAATCTTCTCCTCCCTTTGGAATATGAGAGAGTGAAACAAATCTGCAGATTGTTTCTAATCTGGTGAGATGCATTCTTCATCTCAAAGAGGGTTGGAGATGCACAACACTGGTGCACAGTGTGATAGATTGGGCCACTGTGTAGTGCTCCAGAGTCAAAAGGCTGTCATTCTTCATGTTTCTATTTGGATTACATCCAACAGCTGAAGAGAATTGCATCAGTTTTTTTACTTCCAAGCTCCAAGTGGATCATTCTTTGTTAATCAATGTTGTGAACACCATTAGTGGTGCTCTGAAAGCAGATCAAAGCCAGATAGAGTGAATGAAAGTTATAATGATGGGTGGATTCATTGGATGCAGAGGTGGAGTGCTGTAGGGATGGTAAAGCCAAACAGTAGGATGTAGGAATCAAGCTTTTCCTTTCAATATTAACCTCCTTTCCATCCAACCCAAACAGTGGTAGCTGCCTCCCTCTAGTAAATGCCTAGAAGGGAAACCAAGGTGTGGACCAGGGGAAGGGAATTCTCATGAAATATGTTTGATTCAAGTGATTGAATCTTTGATATTCTGAGAGTTAGGAGAGCATTTTTACTAATGTGTGCACCATCAAGTCTTCAACTGAGTTGACTTTGCCAGTCTTGTCAAATCAAGCATGATCAAGGAGGGAGTTGACTGTTTTTTATCATTATTTCATGACTTTTGCTTGGTGGGACTCCCATACCATACAATTTGGAGGCAAACTTCTCCTTTCTCTCTTTCTCTGTCATTCTCACCAATACAATTTGGTGGGATTTAGATCTTCTCAGAAGATAGGTGGCCATAGAGAATGCTTGAATTTTTCTTCCATGTTTTTGGTTTTCTGATACATGGCAAGTCCATTCCCACCTACACCAATAGTGCTGTCTCTATTGATACTCTTCAACCCCAGTGCTGCAAGATACTTGAGAAAGCACAATCTGAATCATCAATCCAACAACATGAAGTACCTTACAATGCATCATATGCTAACTTCATGCACTCCTCAAGGATCTGTCTGCTGTCACTTGTATCTGCAGCAGAGCCTTCATCTGCAAGTCTAAAGCTGATCTCCTCTTTGATTCTGTTAATGCACTCACCATGTTCCATCAACTTGTTTCCTTAACACAGTCTGCCAGATTGGCTGTTCCATTGTTGCTCTCCTCCTCTGCCTTTTGGGAAAAGTTACAGAATCACAAACTAATAAAATGGATGAATAATTTGCTAATGCACTTTACAGATACTATTAACCAGACAAAATTACTCAGGAAACATTTCTTTCTCAGTTAATAATTTGACAAATGATGGTTCAGTGTATGTCTTTACAGAGTCATCTGGAATTAGGAATCAAGTTACATGAAATTATAAATCTATATATTAAAAGCAGCTTTAGGGGGAAAAAAAAAAGAGGAATAATCTTTGTTTGCTCTTTTGTAAAGATCAGACATGCAATGCTAGCAGATGATACATTAACTTGGAAGCATCAAGTTTGTCAACCATGTCAAATATCTTCTCAAAGCCCCACAAACTAAGAAGCTTCTTAATCAACATATCACTCTGTGGAATTTGAACTTGAAAATTAGAAGGTCCACTGCTGTGATTCTAGAAATGAAAAATAAAAGAAAAAGAGAGGATTTTTCTTATTTTGTTTGTGTTAGTGGGGGAATAGTTTGATGGTCTTCATCTCAATCATTGGCAGATCAAATCATTTAAGTTTTTGTTCCCAAAATGTTAATGTAATGGAAAGACATTCCATTTTAGAGGAGTCTGCAGCTCTGTTGCTGCCTGCCACAGTTCCCTGATGATATTTATTGTCAAAATCTAATGGTTTTCCAATATATGGGTAAATATCTTATAAAAACTTAACCATAATTCCTCCTTCATCAATATTTTGAGTTGTCATTAAAGAAAAACAAAGGAGAAGTAATTCCATATGCATTGTAAACCTGATAATCCAAGTACTTCCTTCTGCATGTTCATCAAACAGTGCATGAACTGCATCAGTATTTTGCTCCTCAAGTTTAATCGAAAACTTTGATGATGTTTAACCATTCATGAGAAGCTTTTCCTTCTGCAGACATTTTGCTGGAACTGTAAAGTAGCCTCTTCTCTTTGGCTATTTTGTAAAGCTCAAGCATCTTGTTGACAGGTTCTTACTGGTCCAAAAATATGCAGAAAGATGCCTTTGCTAACAAAGAAGTTTCAGATATGCTTAAACTTATTGATGACAAAAAGGTGTCAATTTAATGAAAATTTATAGCACACATGATAAGGATTAAACATGAAACCTCGTGCAGTTGAAGATACCGTCGCATAAAATTTTACAAGGAACAAGTTTTCTAGTCTAATTCAAAATAATTAATATGTTCTATGATTAGACAATTATTAGAGCAAAATATAACTCTCAACTCACATATATAGATTTTATGAATTCTTGAAAATATAACAGCAGAGTAGGATTATAAAGAAGGTGAGTTAATTGATGCATGCCATTTTCTCTTTTGCTTTTATAGGGACCTTTGGTAGCTTAAACTAAATTACCACTTGCCAAGTGCATCATCTACAAGTAATTGACTACTTGGTAAAGGAAGGGATAGGTTGATCATTAGCATGCTTAAAATACTAAAAATAAATTAGTCTGAAACAATCTGCAATATCATTAGCTTTAAGCAACTCAAAGAAATGAAGAGGGCCATCAAGCTGTTTCAGATCCATTGCTTGATTTATCTGTTAATTACAGATCAAACTGGTGGCTGTCAACCATTAGGCATGGCTTCTAGATTATAATTCAGCACAGTTCTGCTGTATCACTGCTCTACTGAGGTCAAATCCAGAAGAAAAAATGAGTTAGCTTTTAAAGATGCTTGTTCTTGAAACAGATTAGTGTGGAGGCAACATCTACCTTGAGCTAGCTAGCCTGCTACAGGGCACTCTGCTCTCTGTAGCACAATTGCCCTGTAGGCAGCGGCAGCGGAAGGCAGTGGCTCCCTATATCATGTGTCCATGGCAGTAGCACTCAGTAGCTCGACGCTGGTCCCGGGCCCACATCTCTCCTTGTCTGGGGCCCACTGTGGTCAACCCACGCATGTCATGGTCGGGTGGACCCCGCGCCCTCTGTCCCCGGAGCTCCATTAAAATGCAAGCCCATGCCATCGTCTTCCTCTTCTCGAACCCAACCAGCGCCATGTTCCATTCCTTCTTCTCCTCCGCCTCCTCCTCCTCCTCGTCTTCCTCCTCCTACAGGGAACCCAGCTTCCTCCCACCGGTCTTCTGCTCCGCCGCGGCTCCTCACGGACTCCTCTCCGACGCCAATGGCTGCCTCCCCCCTTTCCCTTCCTCCATTCCTCCTTATACGTCCTCCCCGTCCCCTTATTACCTCCACCGCAGCAGCAGCACGCACTCCCTGCCCCTTCGCCACCACTTTCCTGACGCCCTCAATCCCCCGCCTCCTCCTCCGCCGCCGCTCTCGTCGTCTCCGTCCTCCTCCTCCTGCGACTACTTCGACTTCAACGCCGGTCCAGTGAGGAGGGTCCTCAGCACCGGCGACCTCCAGGTCACCAAAGTCTCCGCCTTTCTACGTTTCTATCTCCCAAAATCCCATTTTGATTCGCTTCTCACGTTCAAATTCGGATCCTTGCTCTTCTCGTTCGGTCAATTATGATGACAGGGGGTGAATGCTCTGCACGAGAGTTACAGCCAGGAAGGAGGAGTCATTGCTGGGAGAGTCGGACGATACAGCGCCGAGGAGAGGAAGGAAAGGATCGAGAGGTATCGCAGCAAGCGCAACCAACGGAACTTCCACAAAAAGATCACTGTGCGTATTCATCGACTCCTCCTCGATCGTTTCCTTCTTCGCCATTTACGTCGCAAGTGAATTCATTTCGCGTTCCAGTATGCGTGCAGGAAGACGTTGGCTGACAGCCGGCCGCGGGTGAGGGGCCGGTTCGCGAGGAACGGCGAGATGGAGACAGAGACGGAGACAGCGGGCGCGAGCAGCTTTGGCTGCGTCGGCCACCACAACTACGAGCAAAATCAAAGCTGCAGTGTCGGAGGCGACTGGTGGAGCCAATTGCAGGCAGCGCTGGCGACGGATGAGGAAGACGAGAGCTGCTACGACGAGGACCTCCTCGCCAGCTTCGCCGACGTCTTCACCATGAGCAATCTCTCCTGAACTCCAAAGCAGCAGAGAAAGAGACGAGGGTAGTACTGGAAGCTCGGTCGTAGGTGCAGCGGCAGTAAATTCCTGTTGTAGTCTTCTGATGTCTCGAAGCGCGACCTCGGGGCAGTTCCTTTTCTCTCCTCCTCAGATACTTCTATAAATCTCACAGCTTTCTCAGTCAACTTGATGCCATTGTATTAAATCTCTGCATGAGAGAGAACAAAGAGTCACGCTTACTGAGATTTATATGGCCACAGAGAATAAGAACAAAGCCGCTGTTTGTCTCGTTAATTTAACGTAGCTTTGCATCATCATCATCATCATCATCGCACCCGTGTTCATACTTTTGGGAAAAGTCGTCCTTTTCTTCATCTGCAAACAAGGCTATTCTATGCTGAGTGCCCCCATTGAGATAGATCATGGATATTTCCAAGATGTTGGAATGGTGAGCTTTGGGTTTGCTTTGTAGTAAAGACACTCATAGCACAAGGATGGGAGAAAGAGAACAGACAGTATTCTTTACCTTCTTCTAATCATTTTGTTGGTGCCTTTCATGAAATCCCACTCCATTAATCAGCAACACTGGTCGGCATAATGATGTTGTTAGATTCACTCCTCAGAAATTACTGCAACCCAACTTTTGTGACCCTTAAAAAGGTGTTTCATAGTTTATAAGTGGGGAATGATAAGCATACTCTTTTCTTTTTCAGCAGAGGTTGTACCACAACAAAGTGTTGATCATTTTGACATGAAAGTGACCGTAGTAGGCTGTTTGGTCAAAGGAAAGAGAGACTGAGAACACTGGCATTAATTACCTAAATGTAAATTCTGGGTTCTATGTGTTGTAGCTCAGAAAAGAAAAGAGAAAAAGGGTTCAAATAGTGATACTCGAACATGTTCAGGAATGGTTTGATTCTTGAGCAGTTCATTAGTGGCTAAATGATTGTGCATCAGCATAGGGTATTTGCTAGTACTATTTAGATATGTATATTAACTAGGAAAGAAAGAGCATAGCATTGTTCAACAAAGTGAGCTGCATCAAAAGTTCTGACCATGTTGAAGGCTGGAACCTTGAAAAGGATGGAACACATTGCATTTAGGCCAACTATAAAGTGACTGCAATAGCACAGGTTTTGATACAAGTTTGGTGGTGTTAGATTTCAGTGTTTTGATATGTTTAGGTTAGTCCAAATGGACTCATTTTATATAATTAAGAGAATTTTTCCTAGTTGGACAGCCTAATTAACCTATAAGCTCTCTTCAAATTCACTTGCCTTTGCTAGCCAATCTTGTCTGCACCTGAATCATCCTCTGATGAGCTTTCCTCTCCATAATCTCCTGTTTAATTAAAATCTCTTAATCAAATCAAACAAAATAGAGACAGACCCAACTGGATTTCCACCTTTAAAGGGAATGAAACATATTAATGTGAAGTGAGACATTATATGAGATTTAGTGACTGAAAAACAAACAACATAATGATCTGGTTTCTGCAGACTAACCACTGCTATGCTGTATTAAATTGGAAGTAAAGATGCTGCACATATGACTTTAAGCCCTTGAACAGAAGGAACCAATTTTGTAAAGTAATATTGTGTTCTCACTCAGTAGAACTTGTCACTGACCCATGATTCTAATGTTAGGAAATGGGGAAAGCATATAAACATGAGATGATGTTGATAAGCATCATGACTAGTCAACACAAAACCAAAATTAGAATTCACAGACCAAAGAGCAATGCTGAAGCTTCCACCTTTTGATTAACAAAGCAGGGTCATTATGCTTGCTTCATTACTATCTTTAAATAAGATCTTCATTGTCCACTACTGTCCTGATGAATATGTTGAAAGGATAGGAGCTGTTCTCATATGCACCCCAATCTCCTTTGTTCCCCATGTACTTAAGCTTAAAGAATAATGATAGGGGTGTTCATAGCAAACCTAAATATGGAAAAACAAAAGAGTAGAACAAAAAAAAACTGATTGATTTTAGTCTCATTGTATTTTTAGGTATTTTTGGCTTTTCAGTTTGATTATAGGTTTTCGTATAAAAACCGAATTTGTATATATACCTTTATGTATATAATCTCTTTCATATATTAATAGTCTAGATTTCATATGATGATCTTTCACTTTCAACTTTAGTAGGATGTTATGGTTATCTGTAATTATAAAGGTAATTAGAAGCACTGGATTAACAATGATCAAAGTAATTCTAATGATAAATATTAATTACAATAAAGTAATATGAAGTATATGACATGGACTGGCCTGGTTGCATGTTATTGTGTACAACAAGAACAAGAAAAAAAAAAGGGAGCTGCAACTAACAAGCATTCACAAGGTAGTCTCCTTACTTTAGACAAGCAGAGGAAATGCAGATTACATTAATATCTCACTGCCCTGCGAATATTAACTTTATACAAAGGCCAAGGAGGAAGCTGCATTTGAGCACTGTATTTGATTCCTTGTCTGCCCTTTATCTGGGGTAATCCCTCCACTAAGCTTGATTGCCCTTGACATAGTAGTTTACAGCTATGAAGATGAACTCATTTGGCAGATTAAATGGCTTCCTCAATGACATCATATTTATATGTCAAGGATCATAAAGTGCTATAGGCTACAACACAATGATGAGAAAGCTTATTTTAATTGTGTGCCCACCCAATGCAGTGGTCCTCCAGCGAAGTATAAATGTATCACTTGAGGTTCCATTGGTGGAAGGGGAAATCATACCAACTCCTTACTAAGAAAACAATGACAGGAAAAATACAGGCTAAGAGCTGGGGAAAGCTAACCTTTGGATTCTCATGTTGAATAGGGACAACAAATTCTAGTCACACCCCCACTAATTCCTTGACCAAGATTTAATCTCTTAACTCAGCAAAGGATCTCTCACTAGTCGAAGTATGATTGGAATAATTCCTTATCATGGCTGAAAGCTCATGATTTGAGTAGGAGTTTTCACTTGGGAATTCAGGTCCTAATGCTACAGAGGCTTACAAGCTAATGCATTGAAGGCAGAACAAAACAGTTGTCAAGAAATGATGCACTGTCACTTTTTAGATAAATCTATTCTGTGACAATGAATAAGATTTGGCTGCATGGAATCCAATTTTGCCCCTTGATGGTGTTCCAGATACAAAAAGGAGATGAGTCAAAACTTGTAGGCTATTAATTAGACAAAGGATATTTGAGCATATAGAATCTTATATTTGAACTTAAATACTCCGATTTGCCACGCATTTCGTACAGATGGATGATTGAGATGACAAGAGAGGATCAATGGATGGCCGAGAATTAAAGAGGCTACTCTAAAATCTGAAAAAGGAGTTGTAAATGTAGATCGATCATGCAATCAGATATCTAATACCCAGTACCATTTGATGCATCAACTGACATGGTTGTCAAGGAACAAAATTGTGCCTGTTGTCAAAGATCAGGAACTCAAAAGGTTGCTTGCTTGATAGCAGAAGACATAAACACTGTATGTTTTTGGACATATGAATTGCCAGCTTCACAGGAAAAAAGCTAGATTAAAATCCACTAAGAAAGAATACATGAACTCACAACTTAGTGATGAAAGTTGCCAGCAAGTTTTAACACCTGGTAAAGAGTGCCTGGAATCACCAACACCAGCATTGTTGAGAACATGCAACCTTGCATGAGCATGTGTGAGCACCCTAAAGGTTCAAGAGAACAAGGCAGATGATGCAGCTAAAAGAATCAAATATGACACCATCAAGTTCACTAAATTGAGATGACCATCTTTTCAGTGATCAAAACAATGGAATGATGTCAATTATGTTGACTATCATATAGAACCTGCAACCCTAATTTTCTCCTTTCCTTTCTGAATCCATCTTTAATCAAAGGAAATGGTACATGTATTCAATTTAAACAAGTTGGTAGACCTATAGATATCCTAAAAATTCCTCTCAGATACAACAGACAGGTATATGTATGAATTTTACCTTATTTGAATCCAATTGGTAAGCAGTAGGATGTGAAGGATACTTTGATCTGTACAAATTGATTGCACCTGAATGCACTGAACAAGAACAAGAACTTCTATTTGTCAATAATAAAGATCTTTGCTAGTTAAGTTAGGAAGAAAATTAAAAGAATGTAAGGATAAGTCGTAAAGACGGTGTTATATTTCGGAATTGATGTTGGTTGATCATTTTTATGAGATAAGCTAGTGTTAAGTGAATTTGAAATTTTGTTTATATTCTTAGTGTAATATGTTCATATCCAACTTCTCTCTTTTTCTTAATACTCCAGACTGACCATGAACAGTTGATGATGTTCCTAATGGGTGATTTGATTTTGATCAAGAATGCTCCTAATTGGACTATAAATGGGGGGGGGGGGGGGGGGGGGGGGCGGGGGCGGGGTTGGTGATTTGAGCTATTTTGCATTGGATAGACATTAGGGAAGATTAAGAAATTCCAAATTGAAAGATAAAATATATGTTGTTCCTCTTCAACATACTCCAAATGGTTTATAGGCGCCATGGCCAGGTTTTGTAGGATCTAATATTACAAGAACTGCACTCTATATTTCCTGTTCCAATGTATATTTCTTTTTCGTTTACATGATTAAGTCTGATCTTAACATGAAATATCAAAGCTTTAGAGACCAATTAGATGCATATCATTAGGATGTGAAGGTGTCAATCAAGATTAAGGCAAACAAAAATGTACATTCCACTTTATTCGAAACCAAATTAAACGTGAATTCTACTCGTATGTGATTAGTTTTGGCGGTTAAAGCTTAGCCTATAATCATAATTCTTCATAAGGTGGATGATGAACAGAGAAGGAACGAAAAGAGGAGGAAAGCAGCGCATACTAAATGGAAATAGAAGTTGCATGACAAAAATCGTTGAGAGACTAAAGCAAACAGTGAAGTGGTAGTAAAAGGTGCAGAGGAGAGAGACACGAGTACATCACAAGCACGGAGAGGGGATGCTGCACTTAGTTGGTGGACGTGGAGCATGCGGAGGACTTGGAGGAGCTGCACTCGTCTCCCATGCCGGTGCTTTTGGTGGGGAAGAGATCCAGGGTCCTGAGAGGCCTGCAACAAGGAGGTCCGTCAGTGCTGCCCCATGGTTGAGCAGACAACACATTGCGTCCCGTCGGCTCTTCTTCCTGGCCTTGGATGGCCTCCAACTTGCCCACCAGGTTCATCCCTTGGCTTGACACCTCATGGAAGCAGCCCTATACGTGCATCCGATATAAGGTATAGTAGTTCAGCAATTCAAAGCAGTCAGAGGAAAGAAGAAGAAGAAGAGACCTGGTATGGGAAGTTGGGTGGGGTTTGGTGGTGAAGTGGAGGAGTGGGAGAGGAAGGCCCCTCAGACTGGTGGAGAAGCTGGTGTTGCCAGCCAAGTCTCCGGCGGAGCTTCTGACGCTCCCTGGCCTTGTGGTTTTGGAACCAGTAGAACACGTTTTTGCCCTCTATCTTGCCGTAGAGAGAGAGGTGTGCTGTTATTTGTTGGATTTGGGAGGCATTCGGGGTTCTCACCCCACTCCTGTACATCTCCTCTAGTATCATCAGCTGCTCTGGTGTCGGACACCACCTTGTTGAAGGGGTCGTCTGAGGCATCTCTCTACTCTCTTCTTGTCTTCTTCAGCTGTCTCTAGGGTTTTGAGTTATATAGAGATAGGGCTAAGAGAGAGAGAGAGAGAGAGAGAGAGAGAGAGAGAGAGAATTGGGAAGGAGACTGTGGAGATGCATATAGTGAGCAAGTGAAAAAGAGAGGGGAATTCTGCCATGTTGATGTTTACGGTTCTTACAGTGGCATTCATTAAAGAGTTGAATGCTTTCTCTTTCTTCTCTTCATTTTAACTTCTTTTAGGTCCTCTGTACATGCAACGAATCAGAAAAACACATATAGAGAGAGAGATAGAGAGAGAGAGAGAGAGACTGTGGAGATGCAAATAGTGAGCAAATGAAAAAGAGAGGGGAATTCTGCCATGTTGATGTTTACGGTTCTTACAGTGGCATTCACTAAAGAGTTGAATGCTTTCTCTTTCTTCTCTTCATTTTAACTTCTTTTAGGTCCTCTATCACTTTTTACTGAACAAACAAAGAGCTCTATCCAAAGATCACCGGAACAAAACAATTAATCCTTTTGAGGCACGTCATTTGCTACTGAATTGGAACAAGTGGCAACCATATGCAATTGGAAGCCATCTCTCACACCACTTCCTGACCTGCATAGCTCTTCATGTCAATAATAATCTCATATCAATGGTCTTAAGATATTTTGTTTCATTTACTTACCAAGTACTCGAATAGTTAGACTATGATTGGCTTGAATCCATGTTGCAACTATTAGTCATACAGCATCTTTCCAGTGGATGTACAACACTTTCTACACAGTAAGTGCAACCTGATAAGAAGCTAAAATCTAACTAATTAAGATACGGGAAGCTGAGAACATGAAAACAACTAAATTAGTGTACATAGACATGCATGCATGCGTTGATCGAACTGTTCAGAAGTTGATGTTAGGGTCTGTAGAAGTCTACATCCGTATTTTATGTTCTCGTATTACCTTCTTCTAAGATGTAGTCAGTTGGCTCGAAGAAGATGCATCTATATGCTGCCTGCATCAATTGGCACGGAAGATAAGTGGGAAATGAATGTATGTTTCTTCTACGTACTGTTCAATCCTTTGTCACTGTAGCCACAGTCACAAGCATATTAATCTATTCCTTCCCTTCTGTTTGTTTGATTTACTCAGATCTGCGCTCAAAGATCAAGTTAACCTGTGGACAAACTTGGTCGAGTTCAAAGTGCTATCACTCTTCTCGGAGACGGAGCATATCCTTCACGTTGCAGCTTCAGTACATAAGCATGAACGCAATAAGAAATGCATTGATGTTTGATCAATGGGCACAGAAGAGGTGGCAGGCAAGTCAATGCGGATATAAAGCAGCAGTAGCAGCAATGAAGTCGTGCAGTAGAGATGTGACCTGTCCCTCATCATGTCTTAAATCATCTCATTCTCTTCTCTCATACGCCACCTTCCCCCTCGGCATTGCTGCTGCTGTTCCTGCATCTCTAGACGTTTTGTCTCTGCCGATAGCGATCCGAGTGGAGTTTCTCCATCCCCACTGAAAGGAAACAGTCGGTCTGTAGGAGGATATAATTAATTAGCGGTGCAGTAGTCACTCAAAGACTGCAGAATGGTTCAAATGCCTTCGAGGCTTCAACATGTGCTGATCTTATTGAATACACTTACTCAAGGATGCTGATGCTGACAAGGGAATGAAATGCATGTCCACTCGTGCAGATCAAAGTTGACCGGAATCCAGCGTTGTCTTTCGTTCAGCCATCCCATCGGTTCTATAAAGCTTGACCGGACTCTCCTACTGCGGCTTCTTTTTCTCGTCTCGGGGGTCGTTTCATGGGTCGGACGCTGCTTCTCCCGCATGTCCCTTGAACGGGTCTCATGCGCATCCTGACACCCCCTGTAGGAGCAATCAGAAAGGAATTGGAAGTCGTCTGACCCTCCAAATTATAAGTGGCATATAATATATGAGGGTGCAACATCCCATCAGTTTGCTCGAGTTGAGACAAAAGTACTGTGAAACACGAATCATATATAGAGGTGACTCTTTCCACAATCTCAATGCAGCTCAGCAGAATGTCTCCTTGCTGAGTCAAAAGGAAACAGCATAGTCTATCATCTTCATGCCTACTATTTCATATGATCACACACCAAGCTTCCGAGATGGGAAAAACATAGAAGCAATTCAAAGGGAGTCTTATGTGACTATGTAACTCCACAAGCATTAGTCATTACACAGAAAGATTCATTGTTCCTGTATCGGAGAAGGCTTCTCCAAAGAGAAACTCCGGTGAAGTAGTCTCCCAACTCATTCAAAATCTGATGATGTGTCAGAGATGGGGAGTCCTTCCCTCAGTAATGTCTTAAAGTGGCTGAGAATTTAAATGTCCGTCAGCACAAAGAATTTGATGAATTAGATATTCGATGTCAGAAAAAAAGTTGTTTCTGAATCTATTCGAGATAAATTAATCCAAAATTATGCCTTTGTGCTTGTCCAACTACTGAAAGCTAGTTGGAGAATTGTAACTATGTCTAGAGAGTGTTTAGAACACTTGCCACCTCAGCTCAAGTCAATCTTCTGTTTCCTGTAAAGTAGATTGAGAAGAAGGATTCTGTTCAGAAATATGTGTTGGTAGAAATTGATGGAAAGATGTGACATGAATTGCAGCACAAAACTTGATGTCTAGAGAGTGTTTAGAACACTTGCCACCTCATCTCAAGTCAATCTTCTGTTTCCTGTAAAAGTAGATTGAGAAGAAGGATTCTGTTCAGAACTATGTGTTGGTAGAAATTGATGGAAAGATGTGACATGAATTGCAGCACAAAACTTGATGTCTAGAGAGTGTTTAGAACACTTGCCACCTCAGCTCAAGTCAATCTTCTGTTTCCTGTAAAAGTAGATTGAGAAGAAGGATTCTGTTCAGAACTATGTGTTGGTAGAAATTGATGGAAAGATGTGACATGAATTGCAGCACAAAACTTGATGTCTAGAGAGTGTTTAGAACACTTGCCACCTCAGCTCAAGTCAATCTTCTATTTCTTGTAAAAGTAGATTGAGAAGAAGGATTCTGTTCAGAAATACGTGTTGGTAGAAATTGATGGAAAGATGTGACATGAATTGCAGCACAAAACTTGAGAAAGGAATAGATTCTTGCCAGATTTTAATGTTCGAGCCAATAGCATGACTTGCCTTGTAGCCTTCTTTGAGTATGTATATCCATTTCATCATTCTAAATCATCAAAAACAAGAAACATAATATTAGACTCTATTAGCATTTGACAACATTTAAGGTGAGTGGTTGAAGGGTTTTCCATCAATTAAATCACAGCGGCTGTCTTTTCATGAGTTGCTTGAAGAAAGATTGGCACAGAATTGTTCTGGAGAGGTTGGATGAGACAGAATACTATGTCCAGTGACATTGTTGCGTTGGATTTCAAATCAGTCCTTTTTTGCTGCCTGTGAATTCATTACCTTTCATGGGTGACACCATCAATTAATTGGAATTAATGCAGCAACTTGTCCAGTGCTCAGTTTGCAGACAGTCGCATATTAGCAATCAAGAAGAAAGAAGCAATACAACAAGAAACCATAATTCTGCACCAAAATGAAAAAGTCATGAACGGGTCTTCTGGCCAGAAGACAGATCCAAACAACATGTACTGGCTTTCTCCTTGAAGGTGCGATTACTGGAGGAGAAGAATAACTGCAGTGATAATGTTCTATCCAGGATAAACACAACCTGTCAGAGTCAATTTATTGTCTGTGATTGTAGCCTCGATGAAGTTAACCGGACGAGAAGATTAGTTTTCCACAATCCAAACTATGACCTTACTGCAAACCTCCATGGGCTGTGATCATATGATCTCATGGATTGCTGTCTTCGAACATTTATCAGCACAGAATCCTTTAGCCGAATAGAAAGAGCGCATCAGAAAGACCGAGAACTACAGATGCCTGCTGGAACTTGTGATCTAGGAAAGGTGCTGTTCGTTCATCGCTTTACCTGCTCGCGGCACAATCCGAGATGAGGCCGCGATGCCGCAGCAACATGGGGGTGATCGCTCGCTGTCAGGGTCACAGGCGCCCCACCCTCACACGGGGCCATGACGCAGTGGGCAACATGATTTTTGCGCCTTCCCCCCAAAGGGGCCGTCTCTCCCGTGGTCAAGGCTCCGCCACGTACGCGTGGGTCCCATTTGATTTAGATGAATCGAAAGATATATATGCATATAATTTTGAGAAATAATTGAGATAAGGACAGGGAAAATTCGGGGTTTCTTTTTTGAGTTATATACATTTTAGATATTTTAAGATTCGAATAATCTAATTAACGAACTATCATCCGGACAGAGAGGAATGGAGATGGACTTTTGGTGGCATGGGGGCAGTATGAATAAGACCAGATAAACTGGCAGAGGCCCACAAGCACAAGGCATCAGCCAATCTTGTCGGCAAACACTCGAGATATCCCATCTCCTCCGCCTCCCTCCCTCCCTCTCAACTTTTGCCTTCTCTCTCCTTCCCCTTCCCTCGCTTCTCCTCACTCCCGTTCCCCGAACTTTTACATTCCAATCTTTTGTTACCGTCTGCAAGAGAAGGCTGAGACAGAAGCACGGGAATTATCATCTCGACGTGGTCCGTCTCCTTCCTTTCTGATGCAGATGAGCCTGCTGGACGCCCATACTCACACGTGCAACTCCATGTGATCTGTCTCAGTTCTCCGCCGGAACCAAATGGCTGCTTCTCTCCCATCATCCCTCCTCATGATCTCTTCGGATTCATCACCTGCAGAATAAAGCCTGCCCGTAGCTCGGCTGCTAGACATCGAGAACACCTCCACCGCAGGTACTCCAATCTCTACCTTGCTTCGTCATAGGGTTCTCTCGACGTGCATCGCATGCTCACAAGTTAGGATCTCGCTCCAGAAACTATGAGTTGCTTCCTTCTTTCCCGAGATCTTTCCACGTTGCTTTTAGGTACAGTTCGAGGATAGTGATCTCCCACCACGGACCTTCTTAACACGTCTCCTAATTGCGAAAGGACTTCGACATATCAGCGTCTTATCCTCGCAAGAGTCATCTCCCTCTCTCTTCTGCTGTAGCGACGTTGATTGGTGCGCTCTTAGCATCGGAATCATGACATAAATCCATGATAATTCCTGACATAAATCTCTTCCTCGGAATCATGCCTTTACTGCAGTCGAAGTAATCAATAGAGCTGCTGTTCTACTATACTATGTTCTAGCTTGCAATAGTTATCCAATATCTTTGGGGCCTTTGTTAGATTCCATTGATTGGTGGATCGGATTCGATCCTACCAGGAAAACACATCTGCCCACATACTCATACAAATTGGAGTGTCTGGGCAAGCATATTTTTCGGGGGATCTATTCCAGTAAGATAAGTGATCCTTCTTCATGATGTGACAAAATCTAGTGGTTCAGGCAATCTTTGCCAGTTCTAAGCTTTCGTTTCATTGTCTTCATCAACATGATTCTACAATGGACTGCAAGTTTTTTTTTGCCTTGTATGTGATATAAGCATCTGTATTCGCAGTTTTATGACCTCAAATTACATGAATTTAGCTAAGATGAAGATGGATTGTCCCTCTCAAAATTCACATTGAATGTTCTTTACAATTTGTTAGTGTTTCTTGCATACTTTTTCATGCCAAATGCATAGCACATGACAAAACAAATATAAGATTTTATATTAAAATAAATGAAAAGGTCCTTTTCTATGAATTTTTTTTTTGTCAAATAGCTTTGAAAATAGGGGATTGTAAGAAAAAAAAACCTTTATTTTACCATTTTTCTCTTGAAAATATCATATTATAGTTTGTTTGTATTTTGACAAGCACTTTTTTGTGTTTTTTATATCATCCTTTTGGTGGTCTTTTTTTCCTTCTTTTATTTTTTTTGACTTGATATATATATATATATATATATGTATATTATTTAAGATAAACTAAACTTTCATTTTTGGAGGAAAAAAAAGGGAGTTTTCTTCCCACTGACACATTAAATCTCAAATCCAACAAAAAAAAGTTCATTAACTTTATCACTTAACCTTCACAAGTCAACAAATTCAAGAATAGAATTAACTGATTATTCCAAAGCCTCGTAGAAAACGTTTTTGTTTTTTGTTTTTGTTTCGTTACGTTTCCTTTTTGAATAAAAACGTTTCTCCTTTACAGGAAATGGACGAGGAGTCCGCTGCCCGCCGACCGACCTCTTCACTCATCCCTCCTCTGCCTCGCGACTCCCGTGGGTCCCTCGAGGTCTTCAACCCCTCCAGCTTTTCCCCCCGGCCGCACCACACCCAGCCCTCTCCCTACGCTGCCTGGCAGCCCCGCGCGGAGCCGCCGCCTTCCTCCCACTGGGACCCACCCCTCCCCGACGGTGCCGGCGCTGGCGAAGACGACATCATCCGCCCATGGATGGCCCTCCCAACCGGACCGGCGGCGGCGCCGCCGCAGTCGCAGCAACACTACCCCTCCTCGGAGACAATCTCCATCTCCAAGAAGACCTCGTCCTCCTCCTCCTCCGCCGCCGGAGAGGACGTTGGCGTGGCGGCGCAAAGGGCGGCGGAGTGGGGTTTGGTGCTGATGACGGACGAGGAGACGGGGCGGCCGCAGGGCGTCGGGGTGCGGCGGTCGGGCGACGACGCCGGTGGCAAGGGCCGCCCGTCGAAGGTTTCCGGGTGCAGCTCGTACCGGAGCTCCGAGGACTCGGAGACGGGGGCGCCGATCGCCGGCGAGGGGAAGGATAAGGGTGGAATTCCCCGGGTCTCGGAGGACCTCCGCGAGGCGCTTTCCGCTTTCCAGCAGACCTTCGTGGTGTCCGACGCGACGAAGCCCGACCACCCCATCATGTACGCCAGCGCCGGATTTTTCAACATGACCGGTTATCTCGCCAAAGAAGTCATCGGCAGGAATTGGTACGCAAAATGTTTGCCCTAATGTCTAAATGTAATGATATACCTGTACAATCTGATAACGGGAACAATACAACTGTTCAGCTGAAGCAGGGAAAGGAATGTTCTCGTCTTAATTTTAAGTTCTTTTATCTTATTTTGGTTCAAGAAGTTGCACATTCATGGAATTTTACCGAAGGGACATTCTAAGAAGACTTTTCTAGAACTTCTGGTGACACAACTTGAGAAGCATTTAAAGTGAATGATAACCTGATTCATGAATGTGTGAACATAATCTGATTTTAAGCCATAGATGTATCTTATTAGTTCGTAAATTATGCATCTGGATAAATTGCACATAAGAATAAATTTCTTCTTCTTCTTCCAGTTGTGACTTCTGTGGATGTTAGGGCCCCTGAGGTAACTTTCAGCCAGCATTCAAGTCCAATTTCATGAAAATGGGATTTATGGAAGACAGGCCCCTTTTATAAAAATGATAGAGTTCATGAAAAATTGGATAGTAATATGGGACCAAGAAAGTTTACAAGTTTCAAATTCATGAAAGATGATAAAGTGAATTGCTCCTTGCGTTTAGAAATCTCTCTGCTTAGAAGGATAAGATTGTGGACGTTGACCCTCTTCAAACCTTATAGTTCTTTTAGCAAGCTCACCTATTTCTTTGCTTTATTTTTAACATTTCATGAAGTTAGGCTTAGATGAAAGGAAAATTCTCTGTGTTGAAAGGACCATGCAAAATTAGGCTGACTTAGATGGCTTGTTTATATTTTTGTCCTGAGTAAAATATCTCTGTCTTTGGTCTTCTACTCTGTATATGGTAGAGTTTTAAAATCGATTATTGTCTGGTTTCTCAAGGGCTATAGCAAATGTAATGTTAGAGCAATTTTCTTGTTGTAGATTTATCACATAAACTTCACAGTTCCTTTTTTGCTTGAAATTGCTTCTGTGCAGCCGGTTTCTGCAAGGTGCTGGAACTGATCCTGCAGAGATTGCAAAAATCAGGGAAGCATTGTCAGCCGGTACAAACTATTGTGGTCGCATATTGAATTACAAGAAGGATGGCACACCATTTTGGAATCTTTTGACAATTGCACCCATCAAAGATGAGGCAGGAAATACTCTCAAGTTCATTGGGTAAGATTCTGATTCTCACTATTGTGTTGCTTATAGAAATAACTTATCTAACAGCCTATCTCTGATACCCTTAAATCAGTCTAACTATCTGAATCTTGGAAATTTGTCAATGCTTTAGTAAGATGATGATACTCTTCATACATTCCTTCTTAGAACTAAATCTGGTCTTTGTTTTTGCAGGATGCAAGTTGAGGTTAGTAAGTATACTGAAGGATCTAAGGAAACAATGGTGCGACCCAATGGATTACCAGAGTCTTTGATTCGATATGATGGTAGCATTTCTTCTGGATCTATTTTTATATATCAAAACATATGTTAAATTAATTTATCTTGTTTTACATAATAGCTTTAAATTCTATATTAAGTTTATTTTTGGAAAGTACTGTTCTTACATAGATAATCTTGCAGCTAGGCAAAAGGATAGGGCACGCAGTTCAGTCTCTGATTTAGTCATGGCCGTGAAGGATCCACATGCACTGTCAGAGTCGAGAAATTCTCCTTTCATGAGGACATCTGAAGGTGGTGGACAAATTGTTTTGTCGGAAGTTCCTGGAAGGAAGAAGTCAGGAAATGGCACTCCAGTTTGGCGTAATTCACGTAGTGAGATGAGGAATCCAATGCAGAAAATTTCTGAACTTCCAGAAGTAGCGAATAAATCAAGAATATCAGGTCTAAAGTCCTTCATGGGGTAGGTTTGATGATTGTTTTTCCTCATCTTGTGATGTTTGTCATAAAAGCTGCTTCGGTGCTTGTGATATTTTTCTCATTCATTTACTAGTAATACTGTTTGCAATCTTTCCCAGAATGCTATACATGCTTCTCTGAAATGTGAGCCAGAACCATCGCCTATCTCCACTAAATAATCTCTTTTGGTTAAGTGAGTAAATATAACTAGTCGACTTATATTGAAAGTCATTGGTGTATCACTACTTTCTGTTCCAAAGAATAGACTTACTTTGTCATGGGCTAACTTGAGAGAGTATTCACCCAAGTCCACGCCCCATGTTATTTGCCTAATCTCGGTACTAGTACCATGACTAGCATTTTGACTTTCAGCCTTCCCTGTGGTTTTATAGTAGGTGTGGATATTATGTGGTAAATGCAAATACTTCATTTGATCAAATATTAACTCATTTCTTATTGCAGCCTTATTGGCTTAGGCCATGCAAACATTGAAAAGCATGAGCTGGAAGTTCCTGTCAAGGAAGAAGACCTGTTGATGGAAAGTGATGATGAAAGGCCTGAAAGTTTTGATGATGTGGAAAGAAAAAAAGAGATGAGAAGGGGCATAGACCTTGCTACAACCCTTGAACGCATTGAAAAGAATTTTGTTATTACTGATCCAAGGCTCCCTGACAATCCTATTGTAAGATCTGTAATGCTGGTTCTTATTTCCTATATGTTTCATTTCTTCTATCGGAGTGTTAATCAGAGCTTTCATAAGAATAACAATAATAAGAAGTTAACGTTTCTTTTTTCAGATATTCGCATCAGACAGTTTCTTAGAATTGACAGAATACAGCCGTGAAGAAATATTGGGAAGAAACTGCAGGTGTGCAGGAATTTCCTTTGCCCTTTTAGTGCATAGTGCTGAATTTTATGGACCAGTCCAAAAATTTGTATCATAATAAATGCAATCATATGTAAGCTTTTCTGTTTGGAACTGAATCGAGATACTAAAAAAATAATATTACATAAATCTCATTGCAGGCATGAAACATTCGTTTTCTTCTGTGAATTTTTATTATAATGTTTGGTTTCATATAATTTAATATATGGATTATAAAGTGTGCTGAGCATTTTCGTTTTGACTACGAATGTTTGTGAGTATGTTGCATGTATGACATGGTTGATAGATTTCAACATATACAAGAGCCTTTAATGCACATTTCCAAAATTCAACTTCGCTTGTTTGTTTTTATGGTTAATGCTTTGGTATTTGTAGGTTTCTCCAAGGCCCTGAAACTGACCCAACAACTGTGAGGAAAATAAGAGAGGCTATAGATAACCAAAGGGATGTAACTGTGCAGTTGATAAATTACACAAAAAGTGGTATGCTTTTTTTTTTGAAGAGCATTAATCTTACTCCTAACTCTGGCAATTATGATTAGATAGAATTCCATGCATAATGCTGTTTTGTTTATAGGGACAAGTTATTGTGCTTGAGATGGTGTTTTAGACTGATCCATAGGCATGGGCGAATTAGAGTGATTTGTTCCCATCCAAGACATGAACAGGGCATGCTATCCTCTATCGTGCATGTAATTTTTATCACATGATGCATGGATTTCCATTTAAGGTTTCATTCCTGAACTCTGATGTGGTCATGGGGAAGCCTTCAAGAGTGGTGTTAGTTCCTGTCTTTTGATTGCTAGGGAGACCCTCTATAATGCATGGTTCTCCAAGTTCAGGACTCATTTTTGTTAAAACACTAATTAATCTTCCTTATCTTGCTTGAGATGTAATCACTAAAAAAATTCCTTCCAGTGTCATAAATGTGTTTTCTCTTTGGTTGTCAATGGCACAAATTTGAACTCCTAGTTTTTATGGGGGAGGTGGAAGAGGCTACTGATATTTTGGCCCATGATGCCATGATGTTGTCATGGCTTGAAAAGAAATGGAGGTGCAAAACATAGCTAAGATCAATGATGAACACCCTTTTACTGTATTCCTCTGATCTCAAGATAATTTTCATATACATTCTGAGGCTTCTTTTTTTAGACACTGTTGCCTCATGCTGGCTGAAGCATGTGGCACACCTTAGATTGAAAGTTCCCTACAAATTTTGTGCAGTAGTTCACTTAGTTGTATTCAAGTAGAGAGCTTCCAGGGCATAAACTGTAATTATAGTATTATACAGTAGTTCTTATTCCTAAAACCTGATGCAAAAATGATAAAAACATCTTTATTGTGATGCCTTTATTTAATTTTGCACTTCTTACAAGTCTTATAGATCCAACAAACTTGTTAACATGTTCTCATGAATCTGATATCTACAGTTGAATCAGCTCCAGAGTCAACAGTGTCATGGTGTCCAATATTAATTATGTAATGGAAGCACTCCCGGATTCCAATTTCTAATCTTTGAATCTTGTTGACTACTTTAACTTATTAATACATCTCACAGGTTGTTTAAACTTTAAACCCTAACATCTCTGGAGAAATATGTTGCCCTAGGAAGAACCCATGAAACAGCTGCTGCAAAGTGCAGAGTGGTTCATGTTACCGTGGTGTTGTGCTTTGCTACTACGGATGATCATTTGGGACATCTGTACACCTGATGTGTCAAAGTTGAATTATTTTTTCTAAAGAGGATCATGTCCTGTATCTCCTTTTATAATGCTGAATAAATAATGGTGTTGTAGAAAATTTCCTGTGATCTATTGTACATTTTTTTCAAATTATCACTTGCTTTCATTTGTTAGGGAAGAAGTTCTGGAATCTGTTTCACTTGCAACCCATGCGAGATCAGAAGGTTTGTTCTTAAGATAATATGTATATTTTGTTGTTTCAGAACTTTGCACTTTATTGTGTTACTTCCTCGTATACCAGCAAATACATATCATCATGCTTCTTAAACAGGCAGAAGTCCAGTACTTTATTGGTGTCCAGTTGGATGGTAGTGAGCATGTTGAGCCACTTCAGAACTGTATACCGGAAGATACTGCCAAGGATAGTGAAAAGCTGGTCAGTAGTCTTGTACACTTGCAGGCATTTCTAAACTAATTGCTTATTACAATGCAGTTGCCAACTTTGAGTCACACTAATTTATGTAACGATAGTTCAATGAGTACCTCAAACAAAATTGTCTTCTATAGATTTTTCTTTGTAGACCATATTCCTGTCTTCTTGTTTGTAAAACATGCTGTTGCAATTTCCTTTAGGCCACCCTGCCACTGCATGATAGAGCTTCATATGTACAGCATGGTTCGAAAAGCTCCTCCTTCTCATACAGGAAGTGACTGATGCCAATTGGTCCTGGGGCCTTATTTGTAGATCTGAAGAAACGAAGTATATCAGGTTGAACAAATACAAAACCATATGGGACTTGATCTGATCCATAATGACCTTAGCTAACCAGTTCAATGATTAGTTTAAACTGTGAAACATTTCGTGTTCAAGTTGCAAGTTAATTTGCCATGTTTTGGACATGGCAGCCGGTCAGTTATGTCTAATGTGTAAGTCATGCAAATAGGACAAACTGCCTCGAATGGTTTACCATGTTGCTTTTGCCTTTTACCATGCTGGCCTGTTTTTTAAATGAGTTACAGGGGGTTGGCTTAGCTTTGACTGTGGATCGGCCATGGTTGGCTTAGAATCTTGACATATTTAAGGGATGAAACGTTTCAGGTTCACTTGGTCTAGTATCTCAGTCTAACACAAACCTTCTAAAACCATTGCCACACTCCCTCAAGGGTTCTTGATCTTCACCTATTTCCCTTCCATATCAGCTCTTTTTGTTATTATAAAAAAAATTGACAATATATATTCCCAATAATTGCAATGCTTATTGCATAAATTTCAGGTGAAAGAAACTGCAGATAATGTTGATGAAGCTGTTAGAGAACTCCCAGATGCTAATTTGGTGAGCCCGACATGTTTTCTGTTTGGCAACAAGTCCATTTTATTAATTTTGATGATTTTTCATGATTATGTGCAGAAACCTGAGGATCTATGGGCTAATCATTCAAAGGTAGTTCTGCCAAAACCACACATGAAGAATAATCCATCATGGAGAGCCATTCAAAAAGTATGTGATACTTGGATATCCAAATTTTACTATGGGCAAAACTTGGTCTTGTTAAAGTTGTTTAAACCTAGAAAATGACTTATTAAAGTTTATTTTTCATGAAAAAAAACTTTATTGTGCTTTTTCTGGCAGAGTTCTTGTTGTAATACAGAATAAAGTCATAAACATCTTTCGTTGTTTTTCATAAAAGAAAATTTCCTTTTATTGACTTTAATCCCTGTAAGCTGTCTTTGATTGAAGTAACTAATTAAATTTCTACCTGACCATTGATAATCATTGCCATTTGGAAAGAAGGGGGATCTGCGGAGTAAACAATTGAGAAATACAGTGCGCTTCTTGATGACACCTCAGCTCATCAATGTTATCTATTGTATACACAATAACACTTGTTTGAGTGGACTGATGTTGCCTATTGAGTGCAACTGATTATGAGAGTTTTGCAAACAAACCTACCTAAAGTTTAAACCAGCATATAGTTTTCTGTTCTCAAGGTATGTAGGACAAAGATTCAGTAAGCATAATAACCATGTTTATCTCTATTTTGATAAAAGGCACTTAATATTTATATAAGTTGAGATATCTTCGTGGATTTTCAATGTTCCAGCTGTAGTTTATCATTCTATTTCACATTTCTGAATAGTTCTGTGGCTCAAAATTAGAATTAATCTCCAGGTTGTAGGGAGCGGAGAAAAGATAGGATTGAAACATTTTAGACCTGTTAAGCCTTTGGGCTTTGGTGATACTGGCAGGTAACTCTTTTCTTTATACAATATCTCCATACTTGCTGAGAGCCCACAATACTCATTTCATGCACATTGTTCATTCTTTTTTCATTTGCCAACTGTGTAAAATAGTAATCCTATACCTTTTTTATATCTATTCTTTGCCTTGATAGCAGGACTTAGCTTCTTTTCTTGTAAGTTCTTTGTTGAGGCAGATATATGTTTGCTCCTGTGAATCTATACCACCAACTGATGGCGTTTGATATTAAAATTTTTATTTGTCCCAGAAATACCAATGATATTGTCGAACCTCTTGAAATAATCATTGATTGTTTTCTTACTAAAGTGGAAATATATTATAGTTTAGCAGGTTAGACCTTTTTGTTTCTCTTCCTGAAAACATATCTCTGAAAAGCCACAATATGCATGGCAGTCAGCTATTGCTTAGGCCCAAATGAGATTGGACAGTGCACCCAAACATTAACTTTATTTATCTGGCTTGAAGTTTGGGTTGTGCTGGGTGCCAGTCAGGCTCCTTGGGGTTTTACCCTGGTTGACTGAAAATGGATTTGGCTTCTTAGGCTTGCATCAAATCATGGCACGAGGAATGAATTTGGGCCTGATTTTGTTGCTCAAACTAGGTGTGCCCATCAGTGCCTTAGGGCTTGCTTGGTCCCTTGCTCTTCCATTCTATTCCTATGACTTGTTTATGCATCTTTTTCTCCTTCTGTAATTGTTTGAAGAGAAAAAAATGATCATGCAAGTGTTACTGTTTATAGTTACTGGTGGTCAGATGCATGGGAGCATTTTCTTGGCTGATAGTTCTGCACCCCACCATATGGTTACAACACACAGAGAACCGGTTTGGTTACATTCACCTAAAAATATGTGAGTTAACAAGCAAGAACAAGAAAGAATAGGTGTATGCATGCCTAGGTTCCTGAAGCATATATTATTATAATCTAGCCAGTGTGAACTTTTTTGTTGTTTTAGATCTAAGCTAAAGCCTCCAAATATTATGGTTGGTGATCAGTCTTCATTTATAATAGACGACCTAAGCATCTCCATATATTAAATAAAAATATGGCAGGTTGAATATTGTGATAACATACAGTCTGTTGAGTTTTTATGGGGAAAAGATTCTTTTAAGACATTTAGAGATTAAATAATTTTAAACATTTATTCATTGCGTGAATGTGAACTTCATTGGGCAATTTACATTAAGGCATCACATATGTATATTCAGAATGCAGTTAAAAAATTATGTTAAACAAATATTTTCAATATTTGAATTTTAAAAAATTATGTTAATGTGCCTTATGTGGTCTGCTACACCTTTTGTGCATTCTTCTTATATGTATTACCTATGATTGACTCGTAAATCCAAAAGCCTTTTGTATGCTTTGAAATGGCAGTGTTCACTTGGTGGAGTTGTTAGGAACTGGAGAGTTTTTTGCAATGAAGGCTATGGATAAAAATACCATGCTTAATCGTAATAAGGTAAGCACTGATTATTTTATTTTTTCACTTGCGTGTTAACATGCCAGCTTTGCCTAGTGATAATTGATTATGCAATTTGTATGATTCAACTAAAGTGATAGTTTCTATGGGTTAAGGAAGGATTTTGCATGATCTGGAGCCAACTTCAGAATTTGTTGGTTAGGTTAGACTATTGTTAGCCAATACTACAACATCAACAACAAAACCATAAGTCCCAACTTATTTGAGATTGGCTACTTGAATTTTTTGCCATCAAGATCTGTAACAAGTCATATATATAGTGAAGTTAATAGAAACTATAAATAAAGTAATCATTTTAAATCCTTTTAAGGTTTTTTAGGTCTTCCTCCACCTTTTCTCGTGCCACTTAAAGTAATCATTTTTCCTCTTCTAACTATCACATCTATAGGTCTCCCAAACACATATACATTTCATTTTAAACAATTTTCTCTCAAACTACTACTGTTAGCCAATAATATATGTTATTGCTGCACCTTGTTTCAGCTGGAAGCTGGCACAGCATGACAAATCTACATGTTGAGACAGTGCTGTTGACAGTTTCCTACAAAAAAGTACAAGTAAAAACAAAATTTGCCTCTCTCTCTCCTGGCCAACTATCCTCTTCTGTGTCTTCCCACTCTTTCCTTGCTTCCTTTCCTGTTCTTCAGCGTCCCTCCTGTTAAGCACACAATGAGGCAACATGACGACAAAAACCATGGGCCGGTTCATTGAAGCTCTAAATCCAAAGAGAAAGGAAGAACCCAATATTTCAGTGTTAATTGGATCGTACCAGTTACAGAATTAAGATAACTTGGTTTGACCCATAAAATCATTTGGGTTTCACAGCATGGTACCTATATGGATAATCCTTGTTTCCAATCTCAATGATTTGTCTTGAGATTTTTTTCCAACACTGAAGAAGAATTGTTATCTGCCTCTTACTTTAATTCTTTTTAAATTAATAATTAAATTAGTCAAAACTAAACTGTAGACTCAGAAACAGGTGTTGCATCTTATAATCCATCATCATCCCCACCCACCCACCCAACCCAACCCCAACAACTCATTGCGACTCCTCTGACATCTTTAGGAGTTGCAGTATTTTTTACATCTTTACTGCAGTTCCCTGAACAGCTCACTTGTAATCACAAAATACTATCAGTCATTGTCAGTTTGCTTCAGTGACTCATGCCCTCACCCACATTACTACATTGGTTAGTCAGCCATCCTTTACTGATAATTTTCTTTTGAGTTGTTATTTAAGGTGATTTATAATGAAGGAATGTGTGTTTAAGCCTGTTAAAATGTGTTGAAATTGGTTAAAGTAGGTAAGCTTAGTATTGTGACTTGTTTGTAGAACACAAAGCTTGTCGCTTCTTGCCATAAAATTCAGTTTTAAGTTGAGTGCATCCTTCAAAAACACTGTCTGGGCGCACTTTAAGAAACACATGTTCGTGAATCACAAGTCTTGCACTTTTGTTCTTCGTCTATGTGGTTCTTCATTTTATATGGTTGCTAATTAATTACAGTATATGGAAACACCAAGAAAACACTGTGCATATCTGATAAATTTCTGATTACTTGTTTCAGGTCCATAGAGCTTGTGCAGAAAGAGAGATTCTTAATATTCTGGATCACCCTTTCCTTCCTACATTATATGCATCTTTTCAGGTCATTTGCTCCAAGCCTCCAACTTCTCTTTTTTTTTTTTCAGAAATGAAAAATGTAATTTACACAGAAGAGGCTGCCCATTTGAAGCTGTCTATTCTAAAGTGATATGCTTGTTTTGGTGAAAAATGTTGCAACAATTTAAGCACCATTTATAACGATAAAACATATAAGAAAGTAAAACAATTACTATGCTATTGATTATTTGCAAGAGTAGAGAGCATGGTACAGCAATAATTTATGATTTTTAAAGCTAAAATAGAGACAGGCAGTTATTTTAGCCCTTATTTATTTTAATGAAAGAAACACCTGTGGCGTCTGGCTAAGGCTCTCACACAGTCTTTAAATTTTTGGGAAAGAGATTATTTTCCCATTTAAGGCGGAAACCATTTGCATGTCATATGGAGGATATAAGGGCAAAAGTTACCTTGACTAGAAGTATGTCAACACATATAGAAGCTTATTAAAAGATGCAACCAAGGTTCCTAATTTGCCCAGACTGGTACATGCTGGTGGTATTTATTGGTCTGGGCATGGATCGGGGTGCAAAATGGCCATGCATGTCCGACCATGGACCGGACCCTGGTAACCGAAACTGCAATCCTTCCAAAATATATCTAATATTTCTGTTAAGTTTTGAGTGCTAAACTTCTAGACTGCAAGTTTTGGTATGGCGTGGGATGTTTTCTTATGATTTTGATGACTACAGTGCAAGTCACAATAATAGTCTCCCTTCTTCTTGTTTAAGGCTGCATTGATCCTCATACCTGACATTGATGAGAGTCTTCTGCACTAGGCCACTCTATTTTAGTTGTTAAATTAGAAATTACTATCCAATAAATTTCTTTTTATATGCAAAACTGTTTCTGTGGAGCAATAATAATCATATATTATCACATTCTTGCAGACCAAAACACATATCTGCTTAATAACTGATTACTGCCCTGGTGGAGAGCTTTTCTTAATGCTAGACAGGCAACCTGCGAAGGTCCTAAAAGAAGATGCTGTTAGGTAAAAGTTGTCCTCAAAACACATACATTTGTGATTAATTATTCTGATTCTTTTTGCATGGCAACATATAGCACAGTGCACCATATGACTTATTTGTGAAAAGTATCGTATTTTGAGCTGTCATTTATCACGTAACCCAAAAGTTTTCCCTTTTATATTTCAAAGCATAGTCCCTATCTATCTTCTCAATCTCTATCCTATTATTGTTTTTAACAGCTAGGAGAGTTAGTTACCCTCTTTTAGAACTAATCCTTGTTCCAAGTTGTTAGAAATTTTTACTGAATTCTACCACGTTCATGTTTGGGTACTTTCTTGATGCTGGTGTTAAATGGAATTAATAAAATATATGAAACACCAAAATGTGGTTACTAATCTTAGGTATTGGCAACATACATATTGTATAAAAACAGTAAGTCACAGAGGAGACAGTGGTTTGCACGATAACTTTAAGAATCTTTGTTCATGACCCCTCTTTACAAGTGACCCAGTACACTCTCTGATGACACCATAATTGACTCCAAGTTATTTTTTGTTGAAATGTATGATAGATGCTTTCTATATTGTTATCTTATATATTCATGAGTAATTCTTAGTTGACTTAAGACACCTCAGCTCCATGAGCTTCTTAATCCTATTGTCTCGAATACAGACCAAACTAGAAAAAACCTTAGATGACTCAGCTCCCTGAGAATCTGAATCCTATCGCCTCCAATACAGACCAAAATTAAAAGCAGTGCAAAATGTATTAGGAAATGAAGCTGTCCATTTACTTCCTTTCTCATTCTTCTACTAGGTTGAAGCAGGCATTCATCAAGACAAATTGTGTGAAATTAACATATTGGTAATATGCACAGAAAATTATTGACTTCCATGCCATTTTTAATTGCTAATTTCTAAAATATATAGAAATCATATACACTTTAAGTACCATTTAAGTTATTGTTGAAGATTTATGATGATAAAGCATCGTAAAAATATGTAAAACTTTCTCTTAATCACAATAATGTTGTAGTTTAGAATATTTCATTTGCACAGTTAATGTTTATCATACTGACAAGCTCAATATATAAACTTCAACAATTTATTATTTTTCCTGCAAACTCGTAAACAGGAAACTTGACAATTAATGAGAAGTGTTTCAGGGATTAGTGAGTAAAAGTAGAGTTTGTTAGAGATGTATAAGAAAGTATAATGTGAATAGTCTTACTAGAACCTCCAAGTTCATAACCAAGGGAGCCAGGCTCCAAACACATGGACACACACAATCTAGACCCTCCATTCACCATCACAGCATGTGTTCTTTTCTGCTGGGTGAGACCTTGCTTCATCTTCACATGGATGCAACTTAGCATGTCATGGAACCAAGCTCCAATGAACTTACACAAAAGAAGCAAGGACCTTACTCGAAATGAGTAGTTAAGGGTTAGTCTTTCCTGGTTTCATTTTCCCACATAACTTCCACATGAGTAGTCATTTATGTTTTTAAGTTAATGTTCTACTTCAAATTCTCTTCTAAAAGAGTACTTTAATTCTATCTGTATTGTACTGAATGCATCTTATTAGTGCAGGTTCTATGCTGCAGAAGTTGTTGTAGCACTTGAATACCTTCACTGTCAAGGTGCATAGCTATTTCTTAATAACCGTAGCCATTCTTGTTGCTTAAGCAATGCATCCTTTTTGTTATAAGATCATAAATGCTTCTTCCACTGAAGAGATATCTCAAACTAAAAACCATTCTATAGCAGCTATGTGATAATAAGTCCTTATTCAGGCTTTTTAGTATCTCTTGGGAGAAAACATTATACCATATATGTTATGAACAAAGTTCTATCATATTGGATTAGCAATAGAGCTTTACCATGGTAAATATATAATTGCATAATTGTTCTAGATGGTCGTCCCTATAACGAAAACTATCAAGATTTAACTTGTATGGAACATCAATAGGTGGCGTAATCGTGCTGCCCCATGCCAGATGGCATGTAATTTGTTGGTAGGGTACCGAATAAGTTCACATAAAAGAGAAGTCAGCCTTATTTATGGTTTACCCTGCTTTTTACATATAAAAATGGAATTCAATGGCAATCTTTACTTTTAAGAAATTAAATGGTTGTCATGTTAGATATAATTAACTTACTTCTAGTTGCACTATAGGTATTCACCATATGATGCCATGATGTGTACCATCTGGATATAAAGCATATGACATTTATACAGGAACAGCACATTAAACCTTGTTTGCAGTCACTCCCAAAATTCATTTTCATTATGCATGTATATGTTACACATTTAACAACTTGGAAAATTTCCCTCTGGTTAGTGCAGTTTGGTACAGGCATGTGCTTCCCTCATGTGATGCCTGGCTTCAATCCCCTGCTTGTCTTTATGTGCCTTGCTCCACCCGAGCATCAAGCTATAGAAATTGCTTAAAAACAAGCATTTCTTTTCCTTTTTGTCTGTTCAGTTGTATGGCGGTAGGTTGATACCGTTGATTCAACTAATACTATGAAATGTTGCCTTGCATCTTCGGAAACTTACTGCATTTGTTTTCCGTTTAAATACACTAGGTCCTAAATTTTCTTCAACTCCCTTGTCATAGTGAAAAAAGAGAAAATTTCCATTGTTTAGCAAGATATTCTATCAAGTCTGTATCTTGGATCTTCACATTGTTCCGATGATGGAGGTTTGCTTACTCGCTGTAGGTATCATATACCGAGACCTAAAGCCAGAAAATATCTTGCTTCAGAGGGATGGACATGTTGCTTTGACAGATTTTGATTTATCATGCTTGACATCTTGCAAGCCACAGGTGAGTAAATTCTTTGATGACATCATATATGAGACTGCCGTATTTTTGTTGGAGATGTATGTTATCAAATTTTCTTACATTCATTGTCTCATAGAAATTATTCTGTATTTATTTTTTCACTGTGACGTCCATTTTGTGATTAGCAATCTAACGCTAATTGAAAGTCCACAGACATCTGCATAATTTGGTTCACTATAATATATGAGTAGAAACAAGTTTTATTGCTTTCCAACTGAGAAGCCTATGGCATTGCCTTCATAATATGAGTAGAAAGAAGTTCTACCGCTTTCCTACTGAGAAGCCTACGGCGTCACCTTCGTAAAATGGACCCTTATTTGATGACTCTATATATAATACTTGATCATAATTCATAAGAATAAAATTGTCCATGGCTGTTGGCAACTTTATTTCAGTGAAGTCTCTACATCATACTCCTATGAAAATTTTAGCTTTACCTGAAAATTATTGGTAATGTACTTATTCACTTTCTAGATACACTTAAATCAGATGCAATAATTGGATATCAATATTTAGGGTCCGCTAAGTAGTCTTTTAATATGAAGCAGATATCAATAATTAGATAGACATTGATGTTATTGTCTTTTATGGATCGACTGATCTGCATGGATTTCTAGCTTTTGCTTCCAAGAATTGAGGATAAGAAAAAGCAAATGAAAGGAAGGATTCCTCCTATTTTTGTAGCTGAACCAATGCGTGCATCAAATTCATTCGTTGGAACCGAAGAATACATTGCACCGGTATGTGTTGTCATTGAACTAAACAACTTTGTCTTTTGGTGTATAAGAACTCCTTTAAATTTCAATTATACTTGTATGGAAGCAAATAACTGGCAATGCGAAATATCATTTGGTCTCATACAAATGAAGAACCTGTGTTTTTTGATCTATCTGCTGTAACTCCACAAAATCATTATGAATGTTCTTTGTTAATTCCTTTTGTTGTTGCTCTTTTATAACTGCATAAAACTGTGAATTAAATTCTATCATTTTTATTAACATGCCTGTTAGAGTGTAGATCTAACAAACATGTAATGAATATTTGAGAGTGGATAGATTATTAATTTTCACAAATGACATTGTTTCTCCAATCATTCTTCTTGACGCAACAAAATGTCTGCTGATTGGTGTTAGGACTTTGAGCAGTCAGCTTTTAGTGTTTGTTCATGTGTTGAATGATTGAAAATTTAAAAAGAAGCAACAGCTTCCATACATTTCAATTTCCAAGTTTTCATCACTTTGAAGAATCCTATACAAAGACATGGTGTTCCTTTCTTGTATTACAAAAAGGAAGCTTCTATGATATTGATTTCTTACCTTTAGGGCATATATGGCAACTTGGAAATGTTTCATCATGGATAGATCTACCCACTGAAATTGATTCACGATCTAATAGGACATAATTGTGTTCTAACATGTCTTCTATAAGATGAAGTTCCTATTGAATTAGTAGGTGGATGTGCTGCGGTCTATGTGACTGAAGTTTGAGACACAGAAACAACCTCACACTACGTACATTGTTACCCTTAGACCCCTCATTGATGGTAGCCTTATGCATTTAACTGCCCTTCTTACAAGTTTGAATTGGGTGGATCCCTTAAGATCCACCTATACAAACAGGCACTAAAAAGATCTCGGATAGAAGACGTGAGCTGAACTCATAACTTCCTATTTTTAGATTCACTATCTTGTGTTCTCAATACAGCTTCTCCTGTAATTAAATGTTTAATATCTAAAATAATCATTTCCTCAAGTCTCTTACAAATTGCTCATTGATTTTTTTCAAAAAGCAGCATATGTTTGGGCTAGCATTGTTTCTAAACAATGCTCCGATAGTTATTGTGCAGCTCTAATTAAGAAGGTAGAAAACAATAAATTTTAATAAATCATCTAGACTGCCCTATTGCTCAAAGTTGCGTTTTGCTGAGAAATTAACAACAATTTGGGATAGCGTAGAAGAGGCAGATGCAACAGTGCACTTCTTTGTTCTTTATGTTTTACTGAACTTTAATCCATTTATCTCATGATGAAAAATATAGTTTACTCACTTTTAATTTATTTTGATTTCATATTGCCCACCTGTGGTCCAGACGGTGGCACTTGAACTACTTAAGTCGGCTTGTACTTAGTTTTTCTGTTACATACAAGGCATTCAATCAAACATTGAATGATGTGCATTTGGTTATAAGTCCTGACAGGACAATGAATTCTCAATTTTAACCCTAAAGCTACCAGCAACCCCCTACATTGATGGAACAAAACTTTGAACCAAAAAAACAATGGCTGCTTTAGGGCTAAAATTAGGCACTTGCTATCCTTTGAGAGCTTAATCCCAAACACTATGTTGGTTTTCTATGATATGGTTCATTATTGTTTGGAAATTATCTTGTTTCTATTTCAGCACAATACTGCCAAGCAGTGAATCTTTTGAAACCATGATTGTTAAGGTCCATGATGAAATGCAATGATAAGTTGAAGTGAAATACCAAGAGCTGACAATACAATTTGCTTCAAGAATATTTATCTGCTATATTTAGACTTTCTAATTCACTCTTTTCAATCAATTGCACTAGTACTTATGATTGGCTTGGTTAGGTTTATCAGCCTTAGATACTTTGTAATCACATGTATTTTTCATTATATTTTCCATAAATGATTATGTATATATTCAATATCCATGGATATAAATGTAATATTTGTGTTGGATTAGATAATTAGTAAACTTATTCTACAAACATTATTTAAGGCCAATGTCTGGTTTTTTTTTTCAGGAGATTATTACTGGAGCTGGCCATACTAGTGCAGTTGATTGGTGGGCGCTTGGTAGGTGATATGTTTCAGCTCAATTGTTTATCCATTTTTCACAATCATCACAACATATGTGATTACATATATTTGTTTGCAAGACTTTTCTATCCCGATGATGTTATATAGATAAAGACAAAAATGAATGTTTGTTAATTTACAAATCAGTGTAACAGCATCATGCATGCTGGTTCAAAGGAGTACAAGACCTGTCTGCCTGATATTTAACAGGAAGATGGATCTGTCAGTCCGATTGAGCTGCGCTCATGTTATTTTGCAGCATGATTCTCTAGGTGAGAGATGTAGAGTAGTTGGATTCCACAGAGGTGAACAATCACTGTGCACACATGTTGTCAACATATATCAAAATAGTTCAGAGTCAGTTTGAATCTCGATGAAGTTAACTCAGCTCATGGAAATTTCAAGTCGATTCAATATCTGACAAGGACAGGTGTCCATCATGGGCATGGCATGGACACGACATGGGTCTTTGTGTCTAAGTAGTGGACCAGGTGGAACCACTGCAGCCTCCATGGAGGGTTAATTGCACAGACTTAACCTCCAAATGCGGAGACACCTGTTTCCTCCAGTGACTCCTAGGTTGTTCTCAGGCTTTATCACAACATGAGAATTAACTTCTAAAAGCTATTGATATGAATCAAGTTATGCTTTCTTTCCAAGTCTTTCTGAAAGCAAAATATGAATTATATGCACAGAAATGTCATTTCTCTCTTTGAAGATTTTAGGAAGCTAAGACATCTTAATGGTATTCTCTTCCAATGTTTGTATCATATCTCATGCCTAGACATCTCAAAATAAGGTGACCATACTTGTTAAAGTTTCTCTTATATTTGTACCTCATTGCCCAGATAGTTTCTCATTTGCAATACCTGATTCTACTTCTGCTTTCTACATTGCTAGGGATCCTTCTTTATGAGATGTTATATGGATATACACCATTCCGAGGAAAGACAAGACAAAAGACATTTGCTAATATTCTTCATAAGGACCTAAGATTTCCTGGATGTATTTCGGTGAGTATTTGATCAAATTCAAGTGTTTATTCAAATTATATATTCAACATTATCCAGTGTTCATGCATGAATACTGGCAAGTTGAAACAATTGATGTCGTATATAATTTATTGAGGATTTGGTTTCCTAGGACTCTTACTGAATTTATTGGATAATTGGTAATATCCACTATTGAGTATTGACCATTAAAACGTCTACAATATAGAGGTCTAAGGTTCCAGAGAATCCATCAACAATTTTAACAAGAGTGAAAAAGCACTTCACCAGTCAAGAGAAAAGGGAAAAGCTGTAAATAGTATAAGCTGTAAATATTATAGAGTTTGGCCCTTCACATACCAGTGGAACTGTGAATATCTTGAATGGTAAACTCTTGATTCTTATTTTTCCCGAAAAGTTTGAGTTTGAACTCAAGTTCCTTGGAGCCTAAGTTTTGGTGAAGTTTCTGTTTGTCCAAAACCCAACCTACTGGAACTGAAGTTCCGGTGAGTTATATTGTATCTTGTGGAATAAATCGTGAAAGGGAACTTGGAGTTGGTTTAGTTGATCCAGAATTGATTATCTTGGTATAACTTCAATTTTATCTGATTGATATGGTCATATTGGTTTGTGCTAGGTTAGATCTGAAAATATATAATCATGCTGCTTTCGAGTTCCAGACTTCCATCGAAGTGAGGCATGTGGATGTCCCATTAGCTATGAAAAAGACTAAGCAACCATTCATCAAGTATAATTTAAGGTTCCCTTTTTCCCCTTCATATGCAGAGAAGTGTCATGTCCACAACCTGTGTAAAAAAACTGCAATATTTCTTACATCTATTTTCTCACTAAAATTGATCAAATAGTGTATATATTTCTAGTCATCTGTGCTGACTCTAAATATCATGTGTATGGTGATAGAGGACAAAAGAGGGTCATTTGAGCAATCTATCCATTTAGTAATGTTCAGTTATTTACTGCAATGGTCCGTTTTTGCAGAAAACACTAATCTATTTACTTGTATACCAAGACACCAAATTACTTGTCTAATCCATTTCTTTGAGCAGGTAAGCCTTCCTGCAAAACAGTTGATATATCGGTTGTTGCATAGGGATCCTAGAAATAGATTAGGTTCAAGTCAAGGAGCCAATGAAGTTAAGCAGCATCTGTTTTTTCGTGGCATCAACTGGGCTCTTGTGCGTTGCATGGTAAGCTCGATCTAATCATGTTATATGTTGTTTGATATGACCTTAAGAATATGTAATTTTAATTTGTACTGATTCCTGACAACATGCAAGATCAACATCTCTTTAAAAACCTAAAAGCATAAATTTTCAAGCTTGGTCAGTTTCCTCCCTGAATTGGTCAAACTCGGATCAGAATCAGCAGATGTCAATTCAATATCTCCCAAAAAATGGAATATCTAGAGAAATTTTCATAGCTGGAAATCATAGTTCATAACATAGAAGTCAAAGGAGAGCAGCATTACATTCTATGGACACCATGAAAAAAAAGATCTCATCTTGCGAGTGTTGTCACTAGTAAGCTGTAGTGACTTTTTCAAACTTCAAACATATTTTAAGAAAAGTTAAGCAATGTCCACTTTGCTGTCATCGTGTCTGAAAATTATGTTTGAAATGTAGACTGCACTTTTATTGCTTGATAGTTAAGAAAATAAGCTTCTGTGTGTCTGTTGTTTTGTAGCCTTATTTTAGAGATTTCGTTCCTGACTGAGAAATGTTTCCATATTGGACAGGACCCTCCCAAGCTTGACATGCCAGTATTTGATAGTAAAATGGCTGATCCTGAACCAGTGGATGTTCAGATAGATGTCTTTTGATTAAAGGTATGTGCTCATGTTCACAAACCTACGTCAAGAAAGATATTTATATGATACAAACCTCTGTCGAGAAGGATATCTATCTATATGTGCTCATGTGCTCACTAAATTTCTTGGACAGCTTGGACCTGTATTTCTACGGTATGGAGCTCGATTGCTCTTGGAATGTCTTCAACATCATCTGTATCAGCCGTGATGGGTGTGCTATGTTCGTCCTTCTGTTTCAAGGTTGGATTTTTCCCTCGAAGGATTTCTACGACATTGGTGGATGTTAGAATCGGTCTCTTTTATTGCTGGCTCTGGCAACATTCTTTTTTAGTGATCTAAGCTCGAGTCTTGTTGCCTATAGCTCCTACAGCTAGAAACTTCACTGCATGTGCTTAAAACGATCCGTAGCAACAGTTTCACTTTGTTATTCTTAAATTGTTTTTTATTTTTATTTTTTTAACCTGTAAGCATGTTGTGTTTCTCTTTGTCAAATAATGAATTGCATGTGATGATAAAATAAGAGTTCTACTGTGTCTGCGTGCGAACAATCTAACGGATATTTTTCAACACAACTCATGAAAATTTGAAAAAGCTTACACTTAGTTACGAGATTTCGTCGTTGATGTCTAAATCAACCTGAAGACGCAAAAGTGTTCGAAACGGCTCTGAGATGGTTCTTGAATGGCTTCGAGGTGAGAGGTAAGCTTTCGAGGTGCTGTCTGCACTAAAGATCTAAAGATCGAAGTTTTCTGACCTAGTCCTTTCCATGTTCAAATTAGTCTAAGATCATTTGTGAGGTATAAGATTTTCTCAAAAAATGTGTCCCTCGACACATTGTCAAGTGTTAGCTTTTATACATAGTTTACGGAAGGGATAGTCTGCAATTATCCCAACGTCCCCTTTTGGCATTTTGTGATGACGGGGGAGACAAGCTTGAACCGTCTCCCTTGGACTATTGTCCATGAGGGTAGATAAATGGAGGGCAATTGGAACCTTTTCCTTCTACGCTAGCCTGATGGTGATTGGCCGTCAAGTCCCTCGACATTTCTCATGATCTGATGCTTGAATATTTTATTCGTCATCATTTAGTATGTTGCCCCTATATTTTTAATCCAAACGACATGAGTTTGTAACAATATATACCTTAATCCGTGACAAAGGAGGTAAGTGCCCGATCTCGATGCACCATCCTTATTTTATTATATCCCAAAAACACATTCATGAAGGTAAGGAGCTCATGGTCCGAGATGATCAATTTGGGAAAGAGGGCAGCAGTCCTCTAGACATGCTTTGTTAAAATTGGTATAATCAAAACACATTCTCTAATTTCTATTAGATTTTTTAACCGATACAACATTAGCAAGCCATTGTGGGTACTTCACTTGGGTAATAAACCCTTCCTCTAGTAGCTTGTCCACCTCGTCATTAATCGCTTGCTGGAATTCGGGAGCAAACTTACAAGGCTTTTGCTTCATAGGTCGGACTTTGGGGGAAATGTTTAAGTGGTGATAGGCCACGTCGGAGTCTATTCCTAGCATGTCTCTCATTGACTATGCAAACATCTTGATATTTTTCCTAAGAAAGTTGATGAGCTACACTCGCTTCTTCTCAAGGAGTGTTGCCCCAACTTTGACGACCTAATTCGGATGGGCCTTGTTCAAAAGTTCCTCGACTAGTGACTCCATTAGCTTCAAATATGGGAGGGGCTTTGTGAAATCTTGGGGTTTAATGGTGGTACCTCGGGCCAAGCCTTCTTGTGTAAGGAGACTGTCATCAAATAGCACTAGCGAGACTCCTTCGGATCGCTCCTCAACTCCCTAACATCGGTTTTTGTTGGGAACTTCATCACCATGTGATATATCGACACCACAACCCTCAACCAGTTGAGTGTGGGTCGACCTATGATCACATTGTACGCCGAGGGAATGTTAACCACTATAAACTTGGTCATCACAATTTTAGAGTATGGTTCATCGTCAAATATGATGTGCAGGCTCATGATCCCGAGGGAGGAGATGGAGTCATCCATGAACCACATTAGCAAAGAAGTCATATGGGTGAGATCATTAGTCGAAAACCTAAGTTTTAAAAAGCATTAAAGTAGAGGATGTCAATGGAGTTACCTGTGTCAATTATGGAAACCACTAGGGTGTTATCATGGTTTAGGTCGAGATACTTTATCTCTTCTTCCTTGAAGGTTATTTCCGAATCATCTTCTGGCCTTGAGTGCTTCTCGATGGTGACTCGGGCATAAGCTTTGTGACTTGAGGTATTGCCCCCTCTCGAGGCAGGTCCACCGGTGATGATATCAAGGCCTTGAGGTCAGGGTGAAGGTTCCGGAGGTCTCCGGACGAATCTTATGAGGTGCCCACAATGAACGAGCTCCTCGATTTGTTCATTCAAATCATGACAATCTTCCATATTATGCCCATAATCATGGTGGAAGCGATAATATTTAGATCTGTCTCTCCTTTCTAATAGTGTCTTCATCGGTTGAGGGTCCTTCAAGAACCCTTTTTCCTTTATCTATAAAAAAACATCAATTCTCATCATCTTAAGAGGGGTCAGCTTGGGTCTCGGGTAAGACAACTTGGGTCGATCTTATTTTATTTGCTAAGGTGACCTCGGGGTTGGAGCTAACAATAGTCGCTCTTACCGCGACGGCCTCTTGTGCGTCTCCTTGCGCTTACTTGAGATCATCGCTTCGGTGGCTATGTATTGGTTGACCCTTTGGAGGACCTCGAGTACAATTGTCGGCAACCTATCTACCAATGAACAAAAAAGGTGAGAGGGTCCGAGCCCCATCATGAAGGCTTGAATCATGAGTGATGAATGGACTTCTTGCACACCTCAAATTTTGTTAGTGAAATAAGCGATGAAGTCAGAGAGTGTCTCCTCTTCCCCTTGCTTAAGCCCAAGTAACATTGTCATCGATGGCCTCGGGTGTATATTTTCAAGGAAGTATAGTTTAAACTCCTTTGCAAGCTGAGCAAAGGAGTCAATTGAGAGTGGCTTCAAACGAGTAGCGTTCTCGGGAATGCGCAACACATCAAAGCATTCAAGGTGCCATAGAGAGACATCTGGGTGCGGAAGGCAATAATGTGTTCAACTGGATCGATACTGCCGTTAAAGGCTTCTAGCGATAGGAGATAGAAGTTAGTCGGGATTGGTTCCTCTTGGATGTTCTAAGTGAATTGGGACCGACTCGAGGTGGGATTGACTAGATGCTCCCCCCCAGACTACTGGAACTCCCATCATGTCTCGTCTAAGCATTGATCCATTTGCCATAGTTGAATCCTCAGGGAGTCATCCATCGAATCCACCAATTAGATCTCCAATTCGGGTAGGGCATAACGATGGTGCGACAATGCACTGAATATCATGGTTAGGGAGCAAGGCGCTTCTTCAACTAAATAGTTTTATGGACCTTGGGCAATCCTAAGATACTAACATCGTGTCGATCGGGGGGATTTTGACGGGTGTCAATGTTAGTGGAGGTTGAGATATCAATTGTGGTTGAGATGGTGACGTTGCTTGTTGGGCTAGTTAAGGCAAGAGCAAGATGATAGCCTGCATCATGCTTATGAGCATCTACACCTAATGGATGAGGTTCAGAAACACCTTGACGGGGATGAGTAGGTGGCTGAGATGGTGAGATATCAATTATGGTTGAGATGGTGACGTTGCTTGTTGGGCTAGTTAAGGCAAGAGCAAGATGATAGCCTGCATCATGCTTATGAGCATCTACACCTAATGGATGAGGTTCAGAAACACCTTGACGGGGATGAGTAGGTGGCTCGAATTCATCTCGGGAGCGAGAAGCTTGGATCATTAAATAGACGTCGATACCTCGCAGGCATCTTTACCGAAGTGGATGCATCCACATACGAAAAGAATGGCAGTTGTTCCCCTCGAATAAAAGTTTTGTGGGTTGGAGGTAGGGTCTCCTCGCTAGAATGTTTGTTAAGTAGATATGTGGGTGGACGTTCTTGTAACATTAGACTCTCCTTGTGGCACCAAAACATTAAGAGATTTCATCGTCAACATCCGAGTCAACCTGACATGATCCAAACCCGAAGGTGTAGGAGTGTCCGAAGTGGATCCGAGATAGTTCTTAAATGACTCTAAGGTGGTTCCAAGGTTGAGGGTCGAGCTTCCAAGGCACCGCTTGCACTAAGACCGATGTCGAAAAAATTTTCCTAACCCAATCCCTATGACATTCAAATTAGTCTGAGGTCCTTTCTCGGGTATGAGATTTTCTCGAAAAGAGAGTCCATCGACACAACATCAACAACTTTTATACTTGATTTGCGAAAGGGATAACTTACAATTGCCCCAACATCCTCTTTTGATGTTTTGGCCAAATGGGTGAGAAAAAAGAGACGTATCCGAACCGCCTCCCTTGGACTATTATCCGTAGGGGCGGATGGATGAAGGGTGATTGAAACCTTTGCCTTCTGTGCCAGTCTGATGACAAATGTCAAATAGTAATTGACCACTAACATATTCCCTACCCCACTTTAAATTTTGATAAGAGATGCAGAGAAAGAAAAAATAATCCTGTCACAGTTTATGCAGATTTGTGTAATGTTCGGATGAAGAAAAGGAAATAAAAAAACACTTCTGCACCATAAAAAGCAAGAAAAAGAACAATTAGAAGTGAATAATACAGCAGATGATGTCCTTGATAATCCAATGACCAAGTCTCGTTAATCTTCTTCAAATTATACAACAGGCTGCTGGATGATTATCTGAGAGAGAGGTTTCTCATATTCACCAGTTCTTTTCTTCCTCAGATCAATGCTAATAACCATGTCTAATCCTATGGATTCCAGCAAAGCATATTATTACTTGCTATCCTCTTCTTTTCCTTTCCTCTAATCCATATTCTTCTGGAACAAGGATGTGACGTCATTCTCTTGAGCAAGTAGGTCTTAGGAACCTTTATCTCCACTATCTCAAGAAATCAAAACAGTGCCCTTATATTGCACTATGCTTTTCCTTCCAACACAAACTATGAGAACTATCATGTGATAACAAAGTACCATTGTCAGAACAAAATCATGCTCAAAACCCTTGCATCTCTCATCCATGTGACAGCCCAAAATGAATCTAAAAGAATGACTGCAATTAAAACATAAGGTAGGGTGATACCGATGCGCGATGCTCCCACCAACCAAACCAATGTGGGGTCCGAAAAGGGCGAACCCTATTTACTTCTAACAGAAGCAGATGAACAATGGAGAAATAAGACCTTTATCTACATGTCTACACCAATGACTATCCAAATCATTGAGTTGATACAGTAAACTTTAGAAAGATTACCTTCACGTTTGTTCGTCAGAAACAACAATCTGCGGCTGCAAGTGATCTTGATCCCCTGTGAACTGTCTAAAGAAGGCTCTCCTCCACCACACCTCAAAGGCTTTCTGGATGTTGGGGCAATTGTCGCCTTTGCTCAGAAAACAATCAAACCATCTCAATAAGATTTCTTGTTGTTCTGCCATGGGTAATGTTAAGATGGTTGCAGAGAGCCCATCCTCTATCAACTTCTTGTCGAACATCCTGCAAGCTCTCTTCATCCAACTAAAATCTTCGTAAAGCGCTTCCAGCCATGTCCTTAGAAGAGAAATTTTTGCGTCCTTTGTCACCAGAATCTGCCCTCTCCCAATCGCAATGCACAACTGAGCAGTGATCCTGCTGATCTCAAATCTATACATGCATGGTATCTTGGAATGCCAGGTAGAGAGCTCACTCTGATCAGCCCACAGAGCCACAAATTCATCAGCAATCCTCTTGTTTATCAGAATATCAACAAGCCACTGCACATTGTCAGCTTCTCGAGCAACCTCACCCATCAAGGAGGCTCGATCCCCGTGACCTTCACCAAAATTTGCAGCCTCGGACAAGAGCTGCAAAAGACAATCAAGGCATTTATGGCACAGGTGGTAGAGGGTTTCCCTTGAGATCTCAAGCTTGTTGTAGTGCATATTGTTTTGATCTAGGTCTTCTCTGAGCAAACGAGCTATTAAGGCTTTCATGTCTCGCCGAGCTTTCTTATCTTTGGCTTGTAGAACACCATCAAGAATCCCTAGGTATATGGAGTCAGTATTTGCAGAAGTAGATGGCTCCACTGAGACTCTTTGCAGGATTCCTCTGATTGGTTCACAGACCTGCTGAATCTGAAGCTTGCCAAGGGTAGATACTACCTTCTCCTCCTCAGCCTCAGACCAAGGAATGGCTTCCAAGTAGTCGAGGCATGCCAAAATTCCATCATCAAATTGTATATCCACAGAAACCTGAGTGCAGATTCAAAAGAGATGTGTTACTTTCTGCGGTGCAACCTTAAGGAGATACTTCTCAGTTTATTGATGCAAAAGGAGATGATTCTACTTATTGCATTCAAACATAAAAGAAACTATTTGACACAATGTAAACTGCAAGAAACACAAGTAAACAACTTCTGTTCTTCCTATTTAGATTATATCAATCCCACAGCAGAACCAACTCCAAAAACAGAACATTAAGAATGCCCCAACTAAATGTGTACCCACTTTGTTTCTTCAATTATTCTATGGCAATCACACATTACTTCATCACTGTGCAAATTAGAGTGCATGTTCCTTTTACACAACTCAATATCAATTTTGACATACTAAAAGCAGCTACAAGAAATTCCAAAGTGTTGTATTTCAGTTAAGATTCATCGAACACCAATGAAAGGACTACCCTCAAATTTGATCTTCTTGCAAAGAAACTTACTTGTGTGCATAAAATTTGGCTCTGCTGGTACATGAACTTACAACAAATGAACTATTTACCCTAGCCATTCATTCTGGTCAGTAATGGTTGGTTGACATAGACAAATGCTGCATTGCTGGCCCTTAGCAAACCCAGTACATTTGACCTCAATGTTGATGTGGGGTAAAAAATAGTACGATGTTAGCCGACACGGGGATAAATCGAGTTGGTGCCAACATGGCACCTGCGTGTATATGTCATCTGCATCGGCACCACTTGGCATGCAGCTATGGTACTCATCAACCTTGTGTAGGGCCGAGAAGTGCCACGTTGATGCTGTGTAAGCTGCCACGTTCGCTGCCACATCAGCATCAACTCGTTGATGAATTGTGATTACTTATATTTTTAGTCCAAGCTTGTCGATCCATTTGTCTACATCAACCTTTTGGTTAATCGTTATCTGCCGTGACCAGTACATGTGTTGAAAGCAAAGTGTCTACTTTGCAAAATGCTTAAAGGTTTATAAGGGAATGTAGAAAAGAGTGCTTATCTTTTTTGGTTTGCTTTCTTCAAACCCTAAAAAGATAAGCTAATTTTCTTGCAGGAATCTGATTCGGAAGCAAAAGAGAGCACAAACAATCCCTCATTCTTCGATCAATCTCTTTAGCTAAAAGATTTGGGGGTAAAAGAAGAAAGAATTGGGAGAGAAACGTGTAGTTACCTTGAGCAATCCAAGAACCTTGTCCACGTCCTCGCCGGCCAGACTCCGCCTGGGATCGCCCGAGTACATGAGCCCCACCGCCTCCACGTACGCCTCCGCGTCGTCGCACTCGCAGATCTCCACCGCCACCGGGCGCCCCGGCCGGCCGCCGACCCCCGCCAGCTTCTCCGCGAAGAATCGGCTCCGCGCCGCCAGTACCCGGCGATGGGCCGTCACCGTCACACGGAACCCGTCGCTGGAGCTGACGGAGAGCTCCATGTCGCCGGGGCCCTCCCTGGCGAGGATCGCCGCGATCTTCTCCTGCAGACGGAGCCGATTCTGGTCGCCGGAGGGCTGCCGCGGCGGGGGGTAGGTCCGGTGGGGGACGCCCTCCTGTGACATCATCTCGAAGAGCGTGGAAGTCTTGGGGGACGGAAAGGAAGGGCGCGGAGGGGAAGGGCTAGCAGGGCTGAGGGAAGCCGGCGGAGGAGATGAAGTGGGGGAGAGACCGGGGGAGGAGATGAAGCCTTGGCGTATCATGGCAGAGACCTCGCCGGACTTCAACAGGTTCTCCGCCACAGCCGCCATGCGGGCACGAGCGAGATCGCGGGTCCGGGTGTTCCTCCGCCTCCGCCTCCGCCGGTCGTAATCTGAAGAAGAGCTTACAGCGGCGTCTCGTCCGAACAGCCTCGAAAACGACGCCTTAAAGAGAATGTTAGAGGTCCACCGAAGGATTATTCTCACGACGGTGAGCGGATCCGTCTGCTATAATATCAAGACTGCCGAGACAGCGAAAATAACGTGTCACTCATTTTTGATCCTCTGTGACTACAAAGAACACAGAACAACTCAAGTCACCAACCATAGATCGACACGTATAACAAGTCTCCAAAGCAGCTCATTGAGAGGGCTGTTTGCTGTCATTATAAACCCTTGAGGAAATATATTGACTATCGTAGTGGTTAGAGCAAGTAATACTACAGCACAACTCAAAGCCATTGGTTTATATAGTATTAACAACAATGATGGCTGCAATGGATAGTGACATGACAAAGTATTTACACAGTATTTGCATGGAGAGAGTTCAACATTGAACATGTTGGCTCTGAGTCACATCACAGTATCTCTTCTGGCCTCATTGCATCAATGATTCTAATATCAGTCACATCCCATCAGCTCAGCTGTCCTTATTAACCAATGGTTCATGCACAACCCATTTGCTGTTGTCCTTGTGTTTGTGTACAAACAAATCAACCTACTTACATCAAAAGCTTCCAAAGTTTCAAGTTTGTCCATCTTCAGTCCTAGATGGAATGGATTGCCTCTCATTGCACTTGGCCTCCAAGCTTCTCATCAACACTATTCCATGGTGATACTCCACAGTTACACATCTTTATGCATCAAAACAATCACTTCAGTTCAATACTGTCTCCATCATCTCCTCCTAGGCATGACAGAAAGCATGCTAGACTGTGGCAGTCATTATACTTCTGGTTCAGAAATGAAGTTTATTTATTTCTTCAGTGTCATTAATTTTTTCCTCTCCTCATGCTTTATATTTGTATTCTTTATACCTGTATAACTCTTGAACACATGACCTTAATTTTTTTTTCAATATCATTTCATTTAAAAACTTAAGCTAGTAGATGAGATATTACCTAGATACTTATGTTCTTAACAAAATATAATAATATCAAAGAACAGAAATAGTGATCATGGGAAAATGCAACCTTGAGAACATACAAGGAGAAAGAAAATGAGAAAGGGAAGATGACAAGGGAGAATAGGCCAGAGAGATGCCAAGGCAAAGTCATCAGGAGAAGAAAGAGGAGAGAGGGAAAGTGGGAGAATATACCATCCTCAACCTGCTGAAAACTCCTACACGGTGTGACACTGAAGCCATCTCATGTAATAAAATTCCACAATCAGATGTTATGTGGTTCTTGCATATGTTCATCTCTTCATGTGACACAATAGATACATTGGCATTGGTACATCAATCTTGTGAGCAAAAGGTTAAAGAATATATATTAGTCAGATTCACTTCAAATCAGAAATAAGAGCAGGTAGAATTGTGTGCTATTATGATGGTAATAGGAATTTGAATCTGTGACACAGTTCTACGATAAATTGCACAAAGTGATAGCAACCTTACAGATATAAAAAGTGTGGTAAACATAAAGTTGAACTTCAACATGAACAAGAAGAAAGTACCAACCACATTATTTTTAATGGTAATGTCAAAATCTTTTTCCCTAACTCTTCTACGAATCAAAAACTATAACATAGGGGCATAGTGACAGACATTAATGACCAGACACATATTAAAAACCAATCATAAAACTCATGAGAACCAAAATCTCCATGTCAAGAGCATAGCGATGTTTATGACAACATACTTGAAACAAGATTTCGAGATGTGCAGATAAATAGACTCCTAAGCCTGGAGGCAACAGAAGCATACCATTCAGGATATCCTTGCATTCTTCAAAGTTTTACATGTAACCATGCCTCCAGATGTCCTCATAGGGTGGATGCCCAGAACAGCCACACAATCATCTGTGGATTTCAGATGAGGTTGAACAGACTCCCATATCTTTTTCTTTTGGACCTGTGGCGTGGCAAGGGAGCAGACGGTAAATGCCCAAAGAACAGCAAGCAATATTGTCAAACATCTCATCAGCAACAACAACATTAGCATGTCGAAGCCCACAACATAGTTGGCAAGACCATCGAACAAGTTACATTTCCCATGAGACTGAAGTTGATTTAGTTGGGAAAGAAAACTATTTCTTTGCTGCCACAAATAAGACAAACTTACTTTGCTAAACCTTTCAAATAGGCTATATGGTCCATCAAAAATGAAGTCTCATGTGCATCCATAAATGATCCACAAGAGACACTATTATCTAAATTCATATTGCAAGCCAGCCTAGCTGATAAAAACTGCCACAACATATTGCATCATATGGACACATTGTCCAGAATCATGCTGCAAGCCAGCTTAGTTGAAAAAAAAACTGAGAAGGTCATGAATCAATATCTTTTAGTCTCTGGGAGTATATTTAATCATAAATCAGTATAACTAAATAAGTATTTTAGGGGGGGTGCATATATATGAAAGAATATAAAAATTATAGGAAGCATCATGATATTTGCAACTTTTAAGAATACATATGAAGTTGCCCCTGAAAAATTGAAGCCAACTATCCATCTTTTTCAACCATCAAAATTAACTTTTGTCAGAATAAGAACTTTAAACAATTAGGAGACAGGAAACCAACTATTCAAAAACTGATGCACCTTGATCAGCCATGCAATTGAAAAGCAACCTTCTATGGTCGTTCACAAACAGAAAACCTCCTGTATGAGAATTTGGCAAGTCTGCTACAGGGAGCAATATACATCTGATAGAGATAGATAAGGACAAATGCCAATGGAACAACCCAACATAGTGACGGGAAAGGTTAATAAAATGTCTACATCATCATAATTTTGTAATTGTGGTAACTCATTTTCCGATGATAAGGGGGTGTATAAAAGGCATTCACATATTAAGACACCAAAAATAGATATCATTAATCTTTAATCCAAATTTTTAAAGAAGCTAAGGAATGGACCTATTGCTACCTATATGCAGCTAGAATAGTCATAAGGTATCCACATAGTGTCAATATGCTGTTGGATTATATGCTGTCACATAAGTAACAGCATACAGAAGGTTAAAAATCCTGATATCCAAAGGCCTTACCTGATTAGGAGATGCAGCATCGGGTTGCTTATCTTTGTCATCCTCTGAGCCGAACCAAATTCTTTCACCAGGGATTGAACCTTCGGGAGGTATAAGAAGCTCAACATTTTCATGAGATTCATCAGAAGCAGCCATAAGCATTCCATTTGACTTGATTCCTCGCATGTTCCTGGGCTTCAGGTTAGCAAGAACGACAACTTTGATGTCCTGCACATGAACACATCAATAACTACTTCAGTGTCTTTTAGTAATAAAAGCTATTTCTTATCACAGTAGAAATTGCACTTGTTCTGCATCAACCAATCAAAGAGTCTGACTAGCGAGGAGAATTCAGAATATGGGTGAAAAAGCAAATGGCACGTTTTTCCTTTCTTCGTAGTCAAAGTCACTATAAAACATTGTAAGCCATAACAATTCTTCGGAGCAAGGTAGTTAAAAGCAATTTATCAGTTCACTCCTTTTTTTTGTTCTCATGATTAATCACCTTCACAATATAGTATGTACAATTAGTTGAATCTCCATTCCATATTTAGATCTCACTGGCAGAACTAAAAACAAAATAATAGAAGATCACATATAAGCTCTGGCCTCAATTAATAGTGAAAATGTTAATGAAGAGAAAGATTCTTGATTTACTATGACGCTCAATGGATGTCATGATTGAAAATCCATGTACACACAGAAAATGAAAGAAAAAACTAAGCACACTTCTTGATAACAGACTCCAATCAGATAACAAAAGGAGAAAAAAAATCACAATGGCTAAGTGTATGGCAGCTGCATCTTAAGAGAAAACATAAAAGCCAGGTGAATCTTATTAGTGATACAGTAACCTACTCAACACAACCTAGAAAATGGAGACACACAGGAGAAGACCAATAAGAAAATCAAATGAACTATTACTCAGGCTATTTAGATTTCAAGAACAATGGATAGCCATAAAAATTAGAAAAGAAGAGATAAGTGAATGCAAATTTCTATGTCACATACTTGGGATAAAATGAATTTTTTTATGGTGTTAAAGAAGACAATTACTACTAATCCATCTCAGAAAAAAGTCTCTAACATGAATAATTCTACACTGTGTAACGAGGTCATCTCAATGAAATTATAGAGCAAAACATACTCATATACACCTCCACCCTGCGTGTTCCTAATCATAACCGTTATAAAATATGATTGCTCACTATCCGTCTTTTGACTGTTTGAAGCACAAGAACATTAACCAGTTTTTAGTGATTACCGCAGCCAGTGAAAGCTAAACCCACTGAAAAATTTTGATTGTAAACATCTGTAACGAACTCCATGAAGGATTAGCACACAACTAATTCATAAATCAAAACCCAAGTTTCACCAAGATTCTCAATTGGCATTAAAAGATAAACCACCAATATCAGGGCGCAGCTAAAAATACAGGACGATTGGATGTATAACCATGTGCCCGCTATGTTAAGCATCGTTTTACATACAAGCATATATACAAACACATGGCGATCAAAAACAAGGGGCGAAAGAAAATAATAAAACCTGGAGGTGCTCCAAAGGAATGTAGTTGACGAGACCGCTACAGATGGTCCTCGGCTCCGGCTCGCCGACGTCCACTTCCTCCACATACAGGGAATCGGCCTCAGGGTGCCTCCACGCCTTGAGGATGCGCCCGACCCGGATGTCCAGCGCGTCGGCCGACTCACGAAGCGGGTCCGGAGGGGGACCAGGAGGAGCGCCTTCCTCCGCCGTCGCACTGGCGGCCTCGGCGGCCGTCGACTGAGGGGAGTCGGAGCAGTATACTCTCGCCGTTCGGGATGAGCGGAGGAGCGAGAAGTGGCGACCGGTGAAGGTCCCGTGGGAGCGGACGATGGAGAAGCAACGGGCAGAGACGGAGACCATCTTATTGTAATGGAGGCGGGTATTGATGGTAGAGATGAAGAGCGCCGCGCCGCTCCTCGAGATGGCGGCCGCCATCTGCACGTTCTTCGCCTTCGGTGACTTCGGGTAGCACAAGCGTCAAGGAAGGCGCAGGGATTGGATCACGTTATCCTGGGATGGAATCACAAATGAGTAAAATGGTATGAGATAACGGCGGTTACGTTAGTGTGACCGAGGGGACCGACATACAACACAGTCGGCTAATTACATATTACTCCTATAATAATTATATTAAATATTTTTATTTTTATATTTTAAAAAATTATATTAAAATTTTTATATATATTTATGAATGTGAGACATTTAATCCGTTTCTCTTTATGCAGTTAGTTCTACAAGCGAAAGATATTCTGTGTTGTAAATAACATTATAAAAAAAGATAAAATGATAATTTACTCTTACATAAAAGCTTCGTTATCTTTGTTCGACGTCATCCTCCTCTCCAGTTTTGCTATCCTATTCTGTTTATCTTTCCTCTCGTATTTTTCCTTGGCCCTCTTCAAGATCAAGGCTACCTTCATCGTACGCTATAAACTCTTGACCCTCTTAGAGAAAGGAGACCTCCCCTAACGACTTCAAATTTAATGTTGAGATCGATGTACTTTGTCCCTCACAAATTCATCGACAATTGGGTCGATCTTGACGTGTACGACTATCATGATATCTTCTACATTGCAATGCTTGACAAACTCTCGACGATATCGATATTGTCGGGTACCTCCCAATGCAGCTCATCCTTTTGATTAATGTTACTCTCCTCCCTATCAACTCCAATCGCTTCTGTAGCATCATCTCCTAAATCATCTCTCATCTCAAACTCCTCCATGAGCTCAATGTTAATAACAGTTGCTACTTTGGCCTATTCTCGAACATTGGCCTTCACCTGTTGTCGCTTAAGTACCTTGACCTTCGGTTCAATAACTTAGAGGGAGAATTATTGCTGGTGCTTTTCAAAAAGGAGCTCAATATAATATTCTTGAACAACAACTGATTCACCCTTCATATGCTCGACAACTTCAGTAATTCTAAAGCTTTCATCATCATCATCAACAATAATAAGATCCATAGCTACTTTCGGAGCAACATCGACAATATGATGATCACCGTCAATGATCTCGTTCCGATGAAACAAGCTTTCGAAATTTAATTAAACTTTCTAGTATCATTTTCTATACCCGACAACATGCGTAACAAATAATAAAATTAAATATTTTACTTTTATAAGTATAAAGATCTTAATATAATTTTTTAAAATATAAAAGAGCCACACATATCTTAAAAGGATGAAAATCTATAATTAACCATCTTCTACACCCATCCAAAGCTCACGTCAACAATCATGTCGCGAACCTTAAAACATTTGCAAGCATATAAAAAGCATTCCCAGCATGTTAATCATCCACATTGATGATATAAGTCTGCACACATCGAAGGCACCATTTGCATGCACATAAAAACATTCCGAGTATGTTAATCAGACGCATTGATGACATAAGTTTGCACACATCGAAGGCACCATTTGCATGCATATAAAAACATTCGCAGCATGTTAATCATACACATTGATGATATAAGTTTGCATGCATCGAAGTCACTATGGTCGTTGCAAATGATAGATGATTATCCAACCTACCAGAAATATAAATTAAATCATATCTCGTCTCTCATTTAAATTTTAAGATGTAATGGCACTGATCATGTCAAAACATACCCAATCATCCAAATTAAAAATATTAAAGATTATATCTCTAATTAATTCCCACATGTAAGATCGAACTATATATCAATTTAAACTTTTAGATGCAATGACATTGATTCAAAAAATTCAAAAATCAGAATCATTTTAATCTCCTGCCTATGTATCTCTCAGTAGAACAGGCATGAAGACAACAAACAGACAAGAAACCAATGTTTAGAAGGTATTGGTTCAAACATTGTGTTTGTCCTCAACCCATAGGAGAGAGACATCAACGAACACAGGATCCTCACAAGCATCTACTTAAAAAGGTACATCCTATATCATTAGAAAGAAACTGAATTCGTGATCACTGGTCCTCTCCTGATTCCTTCTTTGGAGCTTCCTTGATCTCATCAGCTCCATCCTCCTGTCAGGCAAAAACTAGTGTGATGACACTCCGTCTGTTGTCAACAGATTTCAGCACCAACAAATTAGAGGAAGTAACACTGACCGTAATATCAGAGGTCCATAATGTCAAGTTGTCTCGAAGAAGCTGCATAATCAAAGTACTGTCTTTGTATGATTCTTCGCCCAATGTATCCAGCTCAGAGATTGCCTCATCAAATGCCTGAAATTGACGCCAAAGTAGAATGTTCAAGAAGACAGATAAATGAGTCAACCAAATTATCAGATCATGAGCTGGTAAGCCAGGAACCCAATGATACAATGAATGGATCATCAACAGAAACAAAGATCACCAGTCAACAAACTAGATACTTGGACTAACTTCTGAAATGCATGGATGAAAGATGAGAAAAGAAATACAAGTAACAGATTAAGATAAGATAACATTTCTTTGGCAAAAGTCAACATAAATCATTTCAATTTGTGTGTACAATATGCAGTTAAAAGTCTGCACGTTCATGTGCAAACACTGATAGAAATGTGTTATATGATTACCTCTATGAAGAAATTCAAGTCAAATTATAACATCCATGCACATGCACAATCACAAGAGAGCCTAGCCAAATAGAGGAACCACAAACTCCCAAGAAGCCAAATGTCTTCACGTGAATGCACATAAATAAGAATCAATAATAAATTATATTGTGTTTGGTGATGTAACAAAGGACATTTGATTTATACACAAAGTAATGGGGTTCAGGTAGCCCAATCTTGTACATGTAATATCTGGAAGAAAGAAGAATTATAGAGAAATTTATCACTAAGGATGCAGAACAAGATGTGAGGTTGGAAGGATTGCAGTAAACAAGATAGAAGACTACAAGGAACATATTATATGAGTATACAATAGAAGAGGGGCTAGCTGGCCATTAACAGGAACTCATTATTAAACTTCTTATAAGGTTATAAAAGCCCCTTTTATAGGCTAAATCTCACGCTTGGTAGGGTTCTCAATAAAAGATCCTTACAGGATAAAAACACCTATTTAGAAAAATTGTACAATGAATCATGTATAATGGGTCATCTGGATCTTTAAAAGAATGATTCCTTTTGGACTAACAAAGAAGTCTATATGGAATAAGGCTTTCATGCATCATTTTAACAAAATTTCCTAAATATCATTTCAAAAAAGTGATGATAATCAGCCAAATTTTATGGAAAAATGATAAACTCAACTTAACTGAACCAATTTTATCATGATTTTACTTATGCTTTAAACAATTGAATCATCACGGCTGTTTTTCCGCTGGAGGTTCTTGAATCCCCAACTCAATCTTCAAATAGGGTGATGAAGTGTGATTCCTGTGCTTTATATGTTATCCTCCAATTTGGACGCAATACCATGTTTATCCAGGTAAACATATGCAAGCGAAAAATAGACATCACATCAAGTCAAATATATAATGAATTATTATAGAATGTCAATTAAAGTATTTACTAAACATTGCACGACACCATATGGAAACAGGAGGGATCTGTGAGATAAACCTGCTTCGCAAGGCTGCAAGCACGATCTGGTGAGTTAAGAATTTCATAGTAGAACACAGAGAAGTTAAGTGCCAACCCCAGCCTTATCGGATGAGTTGAAGCTAATTCAGCTAAAGCAATATCCTGTCAAAAATTTTGCCAAAATATCAAATTTGAACCAAATTTATAAGAATGATTTCTGGAAAGATTGTAAAGAACAAATTGCATGTAAATGTTGCGTACCTGAGCAGATTTGTAAGCCGAAAGCGTGCTCTCAGCTGCTTCTTTCCTCTCAGCTCCAGTCTTGAACTCTGCCAGGTACCTAAGCACAACAACAGAGCAAAATCATAATTATCAAATTATTAAAATATGAAAATAACGCTTCTTTTCTGACAAAGTTTATTATTTTTCTCAAAGGAATACGCTTCTTCTAACCTGTGGTAATCACCATTCATCTTAAGGTAAAAGACCTTGGACTCTGTAGCGGTGGCGGAGGGGACAAGATGGGAATCAAGCAGCTTCAGGATCCCATCACAGATCTTGCTGAGCTCGGCCTCCACCTTGCCGCGGTACTCCTTGATCAACGCCACGTGATCCTCGTTCCCGCGGCTCTCCTCCTTCTGTTCGATGGAGGAGACAATGCGCCAGGACGCACGGCGCGCTCCGATCACGTTCTTGTAGGCCACAGAGAGAAGGTTGCGCTCCTCCACCGTGAGCTCCTCCCCGTTGATCGTCTTCACCACCTTCTCCATGAACTCCACCATCTCCTCGTACCGTTCCGCCTGCTCCGCGAGCTTGGCCATGTACACATTGCCCTCGCGCGACGATTCCACGGGAGACATTTTGCTAGGTCTCTATTCAAGAAAGTTCCTCTCTGTATATCCGCAACACCAGATCGGCATCAAATGTTAGCCCATCATCAAATTCACACTTCATTAGGCACCCAAATCTAGAACAAAGAAGACCAATTTTGAGCCAGTAATGAAAATAAATAAGATGGCACACGGATCCATCAGCTAGAAGGATCTTAAAATCTTCCCCAAGTGATGCAACTATTCGATTTCAAGAAGAAGAGTTGACGATAGTGAAGAAGAAATCATGCGTCGAATTAACTCATCAAGACAAATGCATCGCATACTTCCTTCCAGAAAACGATCAAGTAAACAGGATCTTGTGGAAGCACAGCCAACGAGGGCGACAAGAAGACTCCCGTTCCACCGAAGCGAGACGCTTAGGGTTCTTCTTTCTTGTCCGAGATGAGTTAAGCCGCCCGATCGATCTCCATTTCTTGCTCGGGTTGGAGAGGTATATGGTGATCAGAAAAATACATCTGGTACCCCTGCATCCGGTACCTGCAATCAAACTCTCCTTGTGATTGGACTAGTATTGGGGCCACGTCATTGCCCAATAAAAGAAAAGGTGCATCGTCGAGTAGATTAACAACCAGTAGGAAAAGAGTTTTTGGGAAATAGAGGGTTAGTATTGTGTTGGGGTCCTTCGGAGGCGGAGGGTCGAATACGTGGTCGGAGTAGAAGGCGACGTCGAGTGGCCAGCTCACGAGGCACGACAACCGCTCATCGCTGGGTCCACCGGCAACGCGGCCAAGCAGAGTCGCCCGATGCGGTGGTCCCAACTTGACCGACGGCCCGCGTCATCCGGGCACTGGAGTGGGCAAGGATCCCCTGTTTCACCCAGTCACGGGCGTCTTTATCCTCCCACAGCAGCCGCGCCGCACACGTCGAGCTAACGTCATAAAGCCCTCTATGACGTCTACTACGTTCTCAGATTAATCGTACACGAACCCGAACCCGGTTAGCTATCTTATATAATGTACCAAGTCATTGTCTTAGGTTTAAAGTGCGATAGATTAAAATAAATACCTGATAAAAATTAATACACTGTTATTATCATTCAATAATGAATGTAGTATCACTCTACTTTGAGTCCGAATCCAACTATTTAGTTACTTAAATGTGAATCCAATATCGGATCCGGGTACCTATTTTTTCATTCAAATTCGTATCAAATCCAATTAAGAGATACCCGGATCCGGTTTATCGACTACTTAATTGGATGAGTTGGCCCAGCCCATAAATCGGACTGGTCTTTCATTGCGGGCCTGCCAAGGACGGCGGAATTGGGGGATCCCTGCCTCTCTGCCAAAACCCTTAAGCTGCCGAGCGCCGATCTCATGGCGGTACTGCAGTTCTTCCCGCTGTCGCCTCGTCGTCCCCAACATCTGCGGCTGCTACATCCGGCGCCTCGACAAGGCCAACGTCTTGAAGAAACAATGGTGACCAAGAAATACCTTACTCTATAACCTAATGCATTATAGTTTGCGAAATATTTCTTGGTTTTGTAGTTGGGCATTTAATCTTCTAATCTCCATCCATTGTAGTGTATTTTACACAACAGTCTAAGAGTAGTTCCATTTCTCAATGTTATGCAAATCTACAGTTGAAACCCTCAAGCATTCTACTTAGTCTGCCAACAAATGAACTGTAATATTTATATTGAAAAGCACAATATATTGTGCTCGAGCTGCTATAAATCATCTTCATTTTCACATTTAATTTATGAAATCTTTGTAATATTTTATATATCGTGTATTGATTTTGTAGTTTTGAAAAATTAGATATGATACACAGTTTATTCTGGCGTCATGTTGTTTTAACTTAATTTCCAATGGATTTCACTCTGTGAGACTGTATTGTTGTAAAGATTTGCAGATCATTAGTGTGTTTTCCTTTCTCATACTTTCTGGTTTCATCTTCAAAATTCTTGACCTCAGGTTGCACTGGGTGTTGATTACAGTTGTAACATGTATATGTTCCAGCTAAAGGTGAATCCCAAGGGGCTAGTTGGATGGTCTATCTTGTTGAGTTTCCTTGGATTTTAAACTGCATTTGCTGTGTATGTAATTTAGTTTGAGAGTAACATCAACTCAAACTACAAATTTAGTTTAAGAGTGAGATTTGATTCATAAAATCTGCTTTGTTATAGCATGTTTGGCATAAAAAATGTAATTTTTTGACTAACATAATAACCATGAAATAAGCATTGGAAAAATTGTATGGTTGGGGATTATAGGGAGGATGAATAGATAGATAATTTTGAAATAGTTACTAGTGCAAAATTAAAATTCAACAATAAAGTCTTCTGCGCCAACTGATCACGTAACTACCAATGCCACATTGTTAGAGATAACCAGTCCTTATGTATATTGACTCTGTTCTGTTGTTCCATGTTTTAGCTATCATATCACAGAAAATAAAGTTGAAGGTAAGGATGGCAATTTCAACTTGAAGCACATTACACTGGTTTCATTAGTTCCATGGGATTAGATCTGACTAGCTTTGGCTGATGAATAGTTAAGAGATCATAGCATATATTTCTATAGTCAGATCAAGTCGATATCACTTTTCTCCACCTTGAACTTATCCCTTTATAAATTTATTTATGCCAGCCTGATCAAGAAAAAAAACTGATTCCAAACATTTTTCATGTGATTATTTCTTTAGCTAGGAGGGGTCTAGACCAATTTTTCAAGTGACCAGATGCAATGATATGAGTAAAATCACTGACCTCTGTCCCATTTGCCATCCCCATTCAAGCAGGGCAAATAATCATGCAATCATTTTTTTAGCACAGAGCTGATATATTAATAATTATTACAATTAAGAAAATAGAATGTGATTTCATTGGTAGTTTTTAAATTGTAATTTATGCACAGGAAAGAAATGTAATGTAATAAGAAGTAGCTTAACAATTTTGAAAGTGACATTGTCTTGGCTCTTGGAGTCACCACAGGGCTGTAGTGATTGGGGTAAGTATGGATATTGACAGCAGTGGGTTATTCCTACCGAAATGGAGAATCTAGTGACACCAAAATAAATGCAAAATTTCTCAATAACAACAGACGAAGTCCCTCTCAGTTAACATGAATTTTCTTGAATAAGAAAATTGAGTGAAATATGGTCCCTCTCAGACCATATTCCACCAGTGAATATGGGCTGTGATATTGACTCTGGTTTCACACTTCCATCAGAGGGTTATTTGAGTCCGTGAGCTTCAAATTCATAAGGTACATATATTTATTTACAGACAAGAATTATTGCATCTTTTGAACTGATCAACTTGGTAGTCTCAGCCAAGCAACACAAAAACTTCTCTCAACCAAAGGAGAGTTCAAGTGTTGAAATCTTTGTTCTCGGGGAGTTCAAATACTAGAGTCCAAATTTTCATATGAGGGTTAGGCCTTTGAATGTCTCCATAATTTCTCCATTTCCTTAGAAAGAAAAAGGAGGAGATAGCTTAGAAATTTGTAAGAGTGCCCTGACCTAAATTATTATATCATGACGCAAGTGTTATATGCCATGGACCACCATGTTTTCAGGTTATTTATCAACTCAGCTACTCATTTACAAATTGCAAGCGCAGCATGTTATGAGTTGTTCCTGATTACTTGTTTTTCACTTTCTTGTATTTCTCTTGCAGCAAAAGTTTGTGATTTTTTATTTCATAATTCATGTTTTAATACATTATTTTTTAAGGTTTGAGACTATTTGATCTTGTCATCCTGATTGTCGAAGGATGAACCATCGACATATTCAGTCTAAACTTGGAAAAAGAATCTAATTGGCTCCTTTTCTTGTGGTTCTCAACTTCATCCTTGGGTTAGATCATACTTCAATTAAGAAAAACCCTTGAAATTTTTTCTTCAACATGCACCCAATCTTCCTCCCTTTATGATTTATACATTAGCACATGTTGCTATTAGACATAGCATGTTTAGTTCTGGTATGAACTTCAGCTTTTAAATGATTTCTCTTCTACTTCTTTTGGCTCACCATTCCAATCACTTGGTAGGGATTCCCATGGAAATGCTTGCATCCAAGGGTTGGTCAGAACACTGCATGCCTCAGATGGCCTCCTGAGACTGCGTGGGCAACCGCAGACCTCTTGCTATTCTTGTGGCCTTGTGGCCATCTATTAGCTGATAGCGAAGAAGGAACAAGGTTCTTACTGAAAGACCCACAAGAATGAAGAAGGATGCAGCTGTCATACACCATATTCATGCTCGGATCTCCACATTCTCCGACCTCGTCTGGTCTGTGAATGATGCAGCCTTCACAAAGGAAGTAATAATTGTGCAGTTCTGCTGGCCTCTTCTGTTGAGTTGGCTGTATAAGAACAGGGAGCTAACGGGCACCATGAGCTGATGAATCACTGACAGCCACACCACACGAACAAAGAGCTTGCCCTTTAACCATCTGAATCCTCGTAGTGCCAGAAGATTTGCATTGCGTGGTTTTCTACAGTTCATACAAGTGGCATCTGCTCCTCCTCCCTTGGTGATCAACCACGTATGGAAGGAACGAGATCATCTTTTCCTGGTGGGGCAGCCATCTCATTCGTACCAGTGGATAAAGACATCAAATTGATTGGCCGTGGTGTCAATACGTGATACATAGTTCTTGATCTATCTTTACTACTAGTCATCTTGTACTCGAAACAAAAGGTTTTTATTTCTTGTTATATAAGTTTACTTACAATGAAGCATATTATCATCCATGCACGCTTGAAATGTGTTCTATGGACAAAGATGAATGCAACACATGGTACACTTTTTAACTTCAAGTTTCTTTTCTAACGAGTAATCTGAGACTTCTTTCAGGGACACAGTTATGCGACACGAAGATACCCAATACTCTGTGCAGGACATACTGCAAATCCATGGATGACATGACTCCGTAGGTTGTACTCTGTGCTCTTCAAGTTTCCCCAACATGAAGCATCCAATAGCTTCTTCTTTTCCAAGCTCACGGTGCATGAAATCGATCAGGTCCATATTGCTGCCCGCTACACCGATGGCATGTAAAAAAGGAGGCATGAAATCTTTTCACCTTCCCAGATCCCGACGGCAAAGCTAGCAGTGGTCGTGGGGGACCGGAGAAGGGCCGAGAGGTGGTTGCGTCGAGCAATCGTTGCCGACGGAGAAGGCAGAGACAAGGGCCATGTAGTCCCCTCACAAGGAGTTGGGAAGCAGTGACGGGGATTCCCTGTTCCCTGTCTCGCTTGAGATAGGTGGACGGAGCTCCTCAGGAAGAAGGGTGACGGCGACGGGCGATCGAAAGGCTCCGCCACGGCGTGCGGGCCCCGCGCGGAATCCGGCCAATGGACCTTTCGCCCAATAGCATTCCGAGGTAGCGGATGCCCTCACCATCTCGGCCAATCATGTCTCGAGTTAAGCCGCACGCGGGCCCCGGAAGCCGCATCTCGTCCTGTGCCAGTTCGCCACGTCGCCAAAAGCGCTTCCCCACCCTTTTTTAACGCAAATAACTGCCGCGGCTACTTCGGTTCTCAACATGACTCTCCTTGCACTTCTCTCCAATTGACTTCTCCTCCAGCAATGAGCTACGCCGAGAAGCAGCGCTCGGCCGGTGCCGTGGCAGCCAGGACGGCTCGCGCCTGCGACAGCTGCCTCCGTCGCCGCGCCAGGTGGTTCTGCGAGGCCGACGACGCCTTTCTCTGCCAGTCCTGCGATGCCTCAGTCCACTCCGCCAATCCTCTCGCCCGCCGCCACCGCCGCGTCCGTCTCGATACCGCTTCCTGCTCCTCGCCATCCTCCTCCTCTTCTTCGCCCCCGACGGATGATGTGTCGGGTGATCATTCGATGCCCCCGTGGCTGCATGGCTTCAAGCGCAAGCCGCGAACTCCTCGCGGCAAGCCGGGGCGAGCCCTCGCGGCGGCCAAAGTGGAGACCCTCGTGCCCGACCTCGAGACGATGTCCACGGAGGAGAACCAATCCAACGAGGAGGAGCAACTCCTCCACTGCGTGCCCACCCTCGACCCTCTCCTTATCGAGTCCTGCTCCCAGCATCCAGTCGACGATGGCAGCCCTTCTGAGGACGACGTGAAGCCGGCCCTGCAGCTAGCGGACTTCGCTCACGCCTCCGCCGCCGATGGCCTCGCGGGTTTCCGTCCGTCGGACTTGGACCTTGCGGAGTTCGCGTCCGACATGGAGGCCTTGCTCGGTCGGGGGCTCGACGACCACTCGTTCTGCATCGACGGGCTGGGCCTAGCGGACGCAACGCTGGAGGATGACGGTATGGAGCATGTGAAGGTGGAGGATGGCGACGCCGCCTGTGGTTTCGGAGTGGAGATCGCCTTATCGAAGGACACGATGGACCTCGACTTCGACAGCCGGACGGCAGTGATGGCGGTCCAAGTCAAAGACCACAAACCATCACAGGAGGCAGCAACGAAGAGGAGGCCGATACTGAGGCTGGACTACGAGGCTGTCATCGTTGCCTGGTCGTCCAACGGATGTTCGCCGTGGACCGACGGCGAGCGGCCACAGTTCGACCCGAGTGATGCATGGGCGGACTTCCTGGTAAGATACTGCATCCGTGCTTGGCTCCGACCTCTTCATTTATCGGGTGATCCGTCCTCTTACATGCCAATATCTTGTCACAGGTGGCGGACGCAGGAGGCGGAGGAGAGGTGCAAGGGATGTATCAACAGGCAGGTCACATGGCGGCGGTGGATGGAGGGAGGGAGGCAAGAGTGTCGAGGTACCGGGAGAAGCGGCGGACGAGGCTGTTCTCGAAGAAGATAAGGTACGAGGTGCGGAAGCTGAACGCAGAGAAGCGACCGAGGATGAAGGGCCGCTTCGTGAAGCAGGCAGCAGCTCCTGCCTTATCATGCCGATGAAGCAGGAGGAATCAAAGAAACCCCACCAAGTTAATGAACTCTTTGAATGCAGATTACTAAGTTCAAGCAGGACTTGGGGGTAGCAGTCATCAATGGAAGTTGATATATATCTATGTATCTATATATCTAACATATCAATCAATTACTAGTGCTTCTTTTCGTTTCTATGTTAAGTGGTGTAGTATCATCAATGGAAGATGATGATATGTAACAGACCAAGTAACTCTTGTTTCTTCTTTGCAATTCTATCATTTTTTAGGATTGTGATGAAGAAAAAGCTTTATTTGATCAGTTCTTCAACTTTGATGCTTGCTCATAATATCTACAGCACCATATTCTAATCTTGGTTTACTGATGTAGTCCTCAACTAGAAATCGACAAGGATTATTGTATCAATGATTTTGGGATCGTCGGGAGTGAATGTATATATATATATATATATATATATATATATATATATATATATACAGTGAAGGATTTGGATTCTTGAATCTTTGTTTCCAACAAAATGTTATCATCTGATACCTTCTCTCCAAACAACACTTGCAAAACAGTGGAGTTCGGTTCAGGAACAGTGATCCGTATGCCAAGAATACAGTATACCTAATGCAGACTGATGAGTAGCAGCAGAAAACATGGAAGAAACTAACCAGTCTCGCTGGAATTGCAGAGTCCTCGATAAATGTGAGCTCCTCTTTCCATTCAGGATTAGTGTTACGCTTTACTGCTGCCGTCTTCAGTTTCTGCATAAACTCATTTTAAAACACAGATTATATTGTAAACATATATATACATATACGTGGTAGTATATATATCAATAAGGCGTAAACTCTATTAGGTGATTCCCTTCAAAAAAATTTCTCTTTTTAGGATTTTCGTTATATGTCTCTCTTTTTTTTTAATATCATGAATATAACTATCCTGCTTTCACGATATAGATATGGGTATAATTCAAAAGTTGGTTAAGGGCAGGATGACCAAAAGAGAAGATGAAACCGCAAATGTTGATTGAATCGATGTAATAGATTGGGGGGAGAGTCGGGGGAGCAGACGAATATGAAGGGATGAATTCAAAATAATCAGGTGAAAGTGATAAGGGAAAAACATCGAGACTCAAGCGTGGGACCTCATAACAGGCGAAAGACGATCACGATGAAACAAAAATTGTAGGACATAAATGATGAGTGATAAACATATAAGGTATTAGAAGAAAAAAGATATCAAATAAAAATAAGAGTATCATTTAGAAAAAGTTTCTTCACATAAATCGTCCATTCTGTTACAAAATAATTCAAATGAGAGACAATCTTGGATTCGATGCATAAAGCATGGTTGCACGGATATGTTGGCGTAAAGAGCAGTTTGAAGTTTGCAGCTTGACACAGTGTTGAAGTCGAGCTGTCTCACGACGTCCCTTCCTAACCTTCATAGTGCATTCAAAATAAGAGTGATCGGAATCAAGAAACTTGTTCGCCCATCTCGAGGATGACATACGGGTCATGCTCCAAAGGTGTCGGACGGCGAGGCTCACCCCTCATAGATCCCGCACTCTGAGGAGGAACCTCGTGCTCTGCCACCACTTTGGTTCGTCATCCTCTATCGCACCACTTTACATTAGGATATAGAGAAGCAAATAAATAATAAAAATAGAATAATATGATATAATTGAAAAAAAAAATAGTTTCAATAAAAATTTAAAATAATATTAAACAAGAGGTAAAATTAAGAATACTATTCATCATCTTTGTTTGATGAAGATGACACTAATTATAGAATATAATGATAATTTTCTCACCATCTCATATCATTTATGATTTAGGTATAGAAACTATCCTCATGATAATAACTTCTTATATTATGAGTCACTAAAGTAAAAATACTTAGAACATGATTAAAATTATCTAAAATATGATAACTAAATAAGATTGAGTGGACAAAGATGACCCTCATACGACTAATAGACGAGCTCTAATAGCAATGTGGAGAGAACGAGTGTCGTCAAGTCAGATCCACCTAAATCTGAATCTGAAACTGAGTGGTTTACCTGATCTTGAAATAACGGGTTGGATTCGGATCCTATTGTTGGGTTGGTGATCGAATAGCGCACCATCAATAGGTGGGTGTGACTCAAGTTAGGTTAGATTAAGATGGGACACGAATAAGTGCCGAACAAAATCTACCGGGGAGAGATTTTATAATTAATTTTGACCAAGACAATCAAGTCAACTCAATTTAAAAATGGAATAAATGGGTTGGGCACAGATCCAAGTATGTTTTATACGAAAAGATTCTAAAGATATTTTGAGCTACGGAAGAGTCCGGAGCACACTGTCGCACCAATTACACTCGTTGTTGTCTTGTGTGATGTGTCCCTCCTGATTGGAGCAATAAAGATGGTTCGAGTGGCTGCTGCACTCGAACTAAAGATCGATATTAATTCTAGTATTATATGAGTAGTCTCCAAACGTTTCGATTCGAATTAGAACTAAATTAAATTATAATGATTTATTGATTACAAATTGAATCAAAATCGACCCGAATGGTTCAATTTCGATTTTGATTTGGATCGACTATATATATATATATATATTTATTTATTAGAATCAAAATCGGAATCTTCTATTTTGATTCTAAAATTGACCCTAGATTCGATTTGGATTCTGACTTACTAAACATCATGATTAATTTCTATTATTCTATTCTACATTGCAGAAGACAGAACGATCTTATTACAAACAGGAGATTTAGAATATATTTTCTTGTAGTAACGACACTGAGCACTAAGAAGATACCTCACACAAAATTTACAGTCAGGTGTTGCTTCATGAGAGAGACAGACCACATGACGGAGAGAGGCGAAGGCTGTGGTCTCTATGAAGCAGCTGGAGACTGGTTGCTGCTCTCTGTTACTCCGTCTCTTCTTCCTCCTCGGCGTCCCACAGGACTCTGGCATAAGAAGCCAAGATGTAGCTGCAGTGGCAGAGAACACTATGTTAGAGGTCGTGTTGTCTGCGTCCCATGATTGGGCTGGTAAACCTTTTCTTACTATCAAAGGAATAAGAGCAGGAGTGGAGTTACCAGTCGCCGGGAGCAGCTTGGACGGCTCGGCGGAAGTAGGTCTCAGCTCGAGGAGCGTCATGGCTAGTCTCCCACACCAGATCGGCGTAGAGTGCGAGCACGCCGGCGTCGCTCGGGTTCGCCAGGATCGCCCGCTCGCAGTACTCCTGCGCTTTGGCCACGTCTCCTCGAACCTGCAATGGTTCAGCCAAAGCGGAGATCACCGACGTCAGAGATCTCAGATGCAAGCCACACCCTTCTCTACTCGTCTTTAAGCTGCACAAGGTCGAGTAGTGAGAAGAAGAGAAGAGAAGCCATGGTGAGATGCACCTCTTTCAAGAACTTGGCATAATTCCCGAGCATAAGAGAATTCCCCGGGTCGGCTTCGATCATCTGCAGGTAGTACGCGTCCGTTCCATCGTTCCCATAGTTAGAATCCGAGGGGTTGAGTCCGCCGCTTCCATCATTTTCAGCACCACCACCTCCTCCTCCACTTCCTCGTCTACCTCTTCCACCACTGCAGGTCCTACCACCACCGGTACAAGCATCGCTAACCACGCCGCTTTCGTCCAGCTCCGATGTGGAAGAAGAAGCAGGGGAACTCGAATGAGTTGCCTCGATGACCTCCTTTATATCCAGCGGGGAAGGCAAGCCGCGGGAGGCGAGGGGCGCCGCCCGGAAACTGGGGGAATGGTCTACCCCGGACATCGCTCGCAGCACCAGCCGCCGCCTCGCGGACGGAGACGAAGCGGAGGGCGAGGCGCCGAAGGAGGCGCTGGTGCAGGAGGAGAGGCAAGGTGTGATGAGGTGGGCCAGCGAGCGGGCCCTCGTGAGCGGCGGAACCACCAGCTCCCCCACCCCCACAGCTAACTCATGGGCTGCGGCCGCCACCCACGACGAGTTCGGCAGAGGCAACGAAGCGCTGCGAAGGAGGAGCATCGCATGCGAGACAAAGGACAGATCAAGTAGCAGCGGCAGAAAAGAATCAACCTCCGGTTTTATTTAAAGGCAATCATCCGAGAAAACGCAGATCTTTGTTGCTTTACTTTGATCTTTTGGGTGCCTCCGTACACTGCATGATTGAGTTGCTTGGATCATGCGGCGCAAATAGAGACACCTGTTGTCGGGGGGGAATAAAGGAGCAGAGGAGACGCGTCAGAGAAAAAGGTCGGCCAATGTGACTTGGTTTCACCGTCTCCTCGCGACACGCGAACACTTGCAACACAGCAGACGTCCAAATAAGAACAAATATATGGACAAGACCGAAATCGATTAATACTTGCAAGAATCGGACCGCCTCTTGATCCGATCAATTCTCGCATTACATATCAATTGGTCTAATCCTAAAATTAATGACTTTATGTACAAATAAAATTCATAACATAGTGAAAGAGATCACCAAATAACGGTCAACTCTCTCAGGAGTACTGATTAATCTCCTCTGTGCAACAAAAAATCAAAATCAAAATCAAAATCTTCATGTGACCGTATAATTGAAATATAAATTATCCTTAATTTAGCTGGATTAAATCCATCAATTGATCTATTCATCATGTTGGACCTGATCATAGAAATCTAAAGAATTTGTTGACATATATAAGAGCACCAAAATATGAAAAGCTTACCAATAAATGTAACTAAATCACTTTTTTTTACAGCATTCAATCTATTTGAACTCTCTGCTACATCAACACTGGATAAAATTCGTACTATTATTAAAGCAATACAACGTAAACAGGTATTATGCATGCAGAAAGTTGGGTGGTTTACCTGATGGTGGTGGAGGTCACAAATGGGCGAGAGGCCACAGTGTCAAGAGCGTGGAGTCTTCTCTCTATTTCTTACTAGTATGGAGACAATATCAACAAATGTAGCTCAGAATTCACAGTTATGCTTCTACTGCCTTTTAAGAGGTATGTTTTGTCCCCTGGAAACTGTACTACTGGCTTGCAGAGGAGAGCACCTTCCTGTCACCATCAACAGGCCATCTCCATGGAGCTTCGACCTCATAATGTAAAGATATAGTCGCATGACAGCATGTTAGATGACAAAAGGCAAATAATATAAAATACTATATAGGAACTACTGAAAACGCAGACAGCTTCCCATATCCAACCAAGAAAATTGTAGGGAAAGGCATCTGATATAGAGAGAAATAATACTGTGTTGCAGAAGCAAGTCTCCTCACGGATGGTTCATTGAAGTACTGCTGATACAGTTATATAAAAAGAAGATATATATTTGGACAGACCAGAACATATTGATCGATGTTTAAATCCTTTGCACATACTACCATAAGGATAAGAATATGGAAAGTCACTCTTGCATGCAACAGAAAAGAAGAATATCTTCTCACTTTCACACTATTTCCGTAAGAGTGTGCTCACCTGGGCAAACCTTTTCAGTAATGTTCATTGAAAGAAAAGAACAGGCAATTAGGAATTGAGTCTGGGCAACCCAATACAATTAAAAGCTATTGCTTTTTAAAAGTAATGTTCAAGCTCCATTGAGTCTGATATGCAACCACTCAGAACCCAAAAAATGACTAAGTGTCTAGCTAATATGGCTGTGTATTTTGAAAAGAATAAGAATCAATAAGGACACCAACCAAAGTTGGGCCCTTATTGTAACCAATATATCAATTTTATTTGGTTCATATCACTGTTCAAAATATTTAAATTAAAATTAATAGTAACATACTCATCAGACCCATATAAGTCAATGTTAGTCTTGTTCACTTTGGATGTGAGACTATCAAGGGTATTTTAATCTCCCCCACTCAAGCATGACGCATATGAGACAACTCAATGATGACTCAATGCCATGACAAATCCTCTAACTTTATCCTAGTAGTTGATTTTGATACCAAATATCATGATCCAGGTTTGATGGGTTAACTAACCAATCAACTTTGTTTTGACCCAAACCATTAACCAAAATGTTTAAATTGAATCATCATAAAAGTCAATCTTAATCCTATCACTTTTGATGTAGAACTAATCAAAAGTGTTACACAAACAATACATTATGTATTATGTACTATATAACTCCGTGATACTATGATGCTATGGACAAAAGGCAAATTAATGACAATAAACTGCATGAGATTTATGCATATGTTATGATGGTACAAAAGGAAACCAAGCAATATGGGACTTCCAGCAGAACCCTACACAAGAAAGTTACAGTTATGATTTAAGAAGGAAGCATATGCTAGATTTGAGTGAAAATGCAACTCTTACTTTCCCAATATAGTTCTTAATAGAATGCCTATACTTTCATCAATTTCAAAGAAAGCCTCAATTGTAGTTCATATACATACACCAATGAGATTGCATCATTCTATAAACCAGGAGCGAGAAGTGAAGTAATAGAGAATTGTGGGAAGCCAAATACAGAATAGAGGCTGCCTCCAAAAGTATCGCACAGCAGGTGGTACCCTCGACCAAGGAAACTACCAAAGAAAAGGCGGAGAAGTACCTAATGGGCAGATCAGAGAAGGTAGACAGAAAGGGAAAGAAGTGGAAGATGTATTAACCAGCGATGGAGATGGGGGCCCTTGCCGGTGGAGGAGGAGGTGGAGACCGACTCTGGCTGCCACCGAATCTGCCGAGGAAGCCCTGTTGACGAGCGGGGAGAAGGATAGGAGATACGGGGAGGAGATTGAAACTGAAGCCATGAAGGGAGGGGGAGAGCGGGCGGGCGATTTGAATCCTTATAGGTTTTCTCTTGTAACGAATTTGCGCATGAAAATTATCGGGTGATTTTCCTAAAATACACCCACGTTTTATATATTTCTCAAACAATAGCCCTATTTTGATTTTTCTCAAACAATACCCTTAATTCAAAAGAAATTTCAAATTACCTCTCAAATTTTTTTTCGGTTGTTATATAGTATTTTGGCCTATTATAGTATTTTTAGCCTGTTATAATATTTTGATCATCACAACAAATCACTATAAATGATAAAAATAAACTCCTAATCTTAACTAAACCAACGACAAACATAAAAATATGATATTATAATGACTTACGAGTAATGATAACCAAATAGATATAGCTTAGAGTTTTTCAACATCTTAATAAAACTACTATAGCGTTCCAAATGAAAACATTAAAATAGTAAAAAAATATGAAAATTTTGATGAGAAAATTTTTGAGGTATTTTAGGTATTTTTAAATTATAGATAGTATTTGGGAAAAAAAATGAGGGTACCGATTGGGAAACACCCAAAATGTGAATATTTTCTAAGAAAATCACATAAGATTATATCCCAAATCAATTTAAGATTTTGGTTGCATTACTTTGAAATTAACATGTATGATAAGGGATCTAATTTCGTGAGCTATCGATTATATATATATATATATATATATATATATATATATATATATATATATATATATATATATATATATATATATATATGAGAATTTTTTGAAACAGGTGAAGACATGAACAAACTAAAATCCATCACAAAACACAATGCAGAAACAGTAGACGAATCAAAGTCAACCAAAGATCACAAAAGCAATGAATTCTTGAGTTCAGACTTCAAAGTATAGTCACCACAGAGAGACGCATCAAATGAAAAGAACAATGGCATCGACTGTTACCTTTGGTTCATTGAGGAATACAACCGGAGACGTCATGATATCGGTGGCCACACAAAACAGAGCCATCATTCATACAGGAATAGACACTGGTGGATCCTCCTCTTCCATCACCACTGAAAAACCCAAAAAGATAGCATCCACCGTAGGTAAAGATGTTACAGATTTTGATCACCACATATGTACGTAGCCAACCAGAGGCAGAGCATCATACTCCTCATGACCAGTCTTTTGTTACAGAAGAACCAAGATGCACAAACATAGATCAACCAGTACGCCAAGAACACCAAATAGGATCACGTATCCATAAAACAAGTTTATTCATTATAGAAAGGTCGCAAAGATCTCAGTCCTCCATCAGCTTGCAAAAGTGGGGATTTGGTGAAAAAACAACCAATCAAGGTTGTCACGGCATGCTCCAACTATATGCAGCCATAGCCAAATCCTGTTAGTCGCAAGCATCCGATAATAACTGTGCAAAAGCAACCGAACAAGACAATAAAGCAGACAACAGACTCCAATGACTCAGAAAGCATAAAACCCAGAGTGGAACGACGGAAAGAAGTGACCAGCCTGAAACTTCTGGACTCAAGTTCAGCCCACAAATATTGCCAATATGACTTGGCTAAAACACCAGAGACGCACTGCATGAGGGTTCCCTGGTAATTAAAACCTAACCAGGATCATATGGAAAACATCTACCACAACCGATGACTACACCCATGAGTGAATAACTTAAACCCATACCAGATATGGTTGTGACCTCCAAGACTTGAAGCCAAAATAGAGGAAATCCAGCCAGTCGATGACTGCCAAACACCCAAAAACAGAGTTCTCTTTTGAAGAACATCTGCAAAAATGAAATCAGCCACAGGTCCATGACCAGAGGATATGAGCCAAAAACAAACAGAAACAGACTGCTGCTGTTCACGATGTGTTTCTGCTTTCGGAGCTCATGAAAGCTTGATAAATAGACTCTCAAGAAATATCCCTGTACCAACTTTTACCCTGGTGTTCATCTAGGATATGATATCACACCACCATAGCTTCTCCTCGAGCAAAACAATCCCATGGGTGCTGATCAAGCTGCAGTTCTGAAGATTCAGTCCCACCATAGACTTCCCCAGGTTTCCCAAGAATGGCACAATCTTCTGAGTGACCTTTGAGCAACTTGAAAGTGAAAGGACATGGAGATTAAGCTGCCTTGCTGATGCCAGGACTGCCACACCGTAATCACTTACTGAGCAACATGACAAATCCAGGTCATCAAGCATGGAGCAGCTGTCTGCAACAGCTAGGAGGCTTCTATCAGTAATCTTCTTACAACCATTAAGATTAAGCATCTTCAGTGTACTTCCATGTGCCTTAACCAGCAAGGTAACCAAGTCATCTGTCAGATCAACACAACCACATAAATTGACCTCCACAAAGCCCACCTCAGAACTCCCAATCAATTGGATGAGCGAAGCATCAGTGACTCCGGCTTGTCCACTCAAGTCTATTTTCTGTAACTGGGAGCAGATCCTCCCCACCACTTGCAAGCTAGCACCCGTGACACCTGGACAGTCTCGGATGGTCAGGGACGTAAGCGACACACATGATGGCAGCCGGGTTGGGGAAAAAGTTAAATCTTTGAGGCCAAGGCATCGCACCAAAGCTAGTGACTTTAACTCTGAATTGCATGCCAAAAGAGCAGTGACACCCATAAGAGTAATCCGGTTACAATCTTCAAGGTGCAAACTCTCAAGTGCCCTCGCTGTTTCAGCAAAAGCTTTCAAACCATCATCAGAAAGGTAGTAACACTTGTGAACAGAGAGATGCTTCAGGAAAGGGGAACCCTTTGCAATAGCTTCCAAGCCTCTATCAGTCAGCTTGCCGCAACAAGTAATAGTTATGGACCTCAACTTCTGCAAGCCAAGAGTGTTTCCCATAACCCAAAATCCCTTTTCGCCAACATTCTGCAACCCAATGAGAGATAGCTCAATAACATTCTTTCCATAATTACCAATAACAGCAAGAGAAATGTCACTGATGTTCAAGGTGTGAAGTTTTAGCCTTTCCAAGGAAGATGCAGAAGAGACCAAGCTTGCAATTCCTCTGTCACCAACTTGCAGGCAGTCCTTGATGGAAACAGACTTTAATTTTGGACAGCAACGACCAATAACCTGAAGACCTTCATTACCGATGCTTGAGCATGAGTCGATTGTCAAAGACATCAAGTTGGGGCACTTCTGAGCAACAGCCATGAGGCCCTTGTCCGAGATCAGCGGACACCGGCAAAGGTCAAGCCTTTCCAACAGTGGGCATCCATCGGCAATCTCCGACAGGCCAGCATCAGTGATTAATGGTACCTTCCACATGGATAGAACATGAAGGGAAGGACAAGCATGAGCAATTGCAGAGAGCCCCACATCAGTGACCCGAGTGGAATTACTTCCTCGAATGAAAAGCTTGCCCAGCCCACCTCGGCTGTAGGTACCAAGGGCAATAGAAGCAAGTCTAATATCGGTAGCTTCCTCTGCATCCAAGCGCCTGGTGAGATAACCATTGTTCTCACTTTCATGCTCATCCAGAGCACAATCTTTATTCAGATCCGGCACAGGTTTCTTCACAGATTCGACACTAGGCTTCTTCTGAGCTATCTCAGAAGAACGGATGCTGCTCAGAAGCATAAGCCAGCGCTTAGACACGCAAGCGGAGTTGCTCCTCTCTTTATCTCCTGGCAACCGCCTGAGGATCTCAAAGAGGCACTCTTCAGGAAGAGTGTCGATCGAACGCTGCAGCTTCTCATCCGCGATTTTCTCTCCTGCTCGAAAGATGAGCGGAGCAGTGACCCTGGGCCTCTTACGAGGAGGGCAATAGACATCGACGTTACGCGTGAGAGACAGAAGCAAGCTCGAATCCACGAGGTTCGAGAAGAGAGGGCCACCAGGGCATATATCATCGCGGCCTGCAAAGCCGAGAAACAAAGGACGTGATCAGTTCAGAAGTTGTGTGATGGAAATCAAAACAAGGACACAAGCGACATCCTCGTGAAACCCCTAAAATCAAAGAAGATCATGGTAGATCCAAAAAGCAAGCATAATCCAATAACAAATTAGTTTCCCCAAAGTTATAGCCAAAAATCCATAGATCTTCTGTTAAGGCCCCCTAAGTTCGGTAACACACATATCTGCTCTCCAAATCACAATAAAAACCACCGAGTTCCCCAGAGGAACCAAACGCAAGCAAAAAGAATAGACAACTAAGCAGGGATTGGACAATGATGTCGCAAAGGAAAGCAAACAACGGCATCCGACCCTGTGTATCAAGGTTTCCACTTTCAAACAAAGCCGAAATCCACAAAACTTACAAGAACCCTCCTACCCAAGAGGGCGAGCCGGAATCCGTCAACACGAAGAAAATCCCACCGAAAAACCAAGGACCCAACAGATCACGCAGCAAAACCCATCCATCGATTTCAAGACAAGCATCATCGTCCATTCACGGAGCAAACAAGGAGCAAAAGGATGGATTACCTCTGCGGTTGACGAGCGCCGCCATGCGTGCTGAGAAAGGAGGAGGAGCAACTCCGAGGAGCCGAACCCGATCACCACAACCAACAGCAACGAAATATAGCCAATCGACGAGAAAGACAGCGAAGCCGGGTCCAGAGAGACCGCCGAGCGCATCAGAGGAAGAACCCCGCACAGATCGGTCGATCTATAGGGGGGAAAAATCGGAGCGAGGGAGAGGAGGGAGGAATCGGGTTGGGTGAGGAGCGGGGCGTCGGCTGCACATAAAAGAAGGGGGAAGCGACAGAGACGGGGAAAAGGTAGGGGGCAGAAAGGGAGATGAAACGGGAAGGGAAACGGGCCGGGGGGATGTATCGACCACGTGTTCTGCCACCCATGACCATACACTGCATCCGACCGCATTCCGATCTGAACCCGCACGGAATGGGCCACGTGGCAGTACTGTATTCATCCAAATAAAACTAAAATAGCATATTTACCCTTTTGAAATTTATATGTCAAAAAAGTCCTGAATTCAGCATTTTTGCACATACATCCTTGTAAACTTTGGAAATTAAGTTAGAAATGGGTTTGCTGTTCTACCAAAGTTTTATTTATACATCCATCCTTGTGAAGATGGAAAATGACACACACACCCCCTTACGTAAATTACGAAAAGATGGTGAAGTATGAATAATAATTAAAAATTCAATTATGAATTATATGTTTTCGTATGAAAGATTGGAATCGAAACGAGTTAGACAGATCAATTAAGTGACGAGTGATATCATCCATTAGGAATATAGTGTCGTCATAGAATTGGAGAGCGGGCGATGACATTTCCTCCACCATTGGCGTGTATCACAAGTGATGTGATGTGTGTCCACTTCTCCCACTCCATGCTTATCCTCCCTACCCAAATGGAAACATGGCAACAACCCTAATTCTACTCGCAAATCCAGTGGTGAGAGGGGAAAGCATTAGTTTATCGTGCTAAATCACCGATTTATTTACTTCTCTTTTAATTTTCTTCCTTTTAATGATACTCTACCGATCAGCAAAGAAAATATATGAGGAGGAAGGAGACAGATGCATGCACTTTGTTAGGGAGAAGATGCAGTGCTGCTGGCGCCCTCTCCACCTTGCAATTTTCAGAGGTCAAAGCACATGGAGGACGACGAAGAAGAAGAAGAAGAAGACGAAGAAGAAGACGAAGAAGATAGCTGCAGTTCCACATATGCATGCATTCATGTCTGTATTTGGCCTCGGGATGATCTTTACATTCTTCGGGCTTTTGTCTGTATACGGTGGCTTTGGGAAGATGCAATTCAACACATGCTGCTTTCTCCTACTTTCATGGCGAAAATGGCAGTGCCATTTGACTCTCTCTCTCTCTCTCTCTCTCTCTCTCTCTCTCTCTCTCAAATTACAAGTTGTATATTCTCTCAAATAATTTTTGAACTCTACATAATAATCTTATGATCACTCAAAAGTATTTATAAGATAATAGTATTTTTATTTTTATTTTAAATTATTCATGGTGTTTGCATAAATCTCAAAATATTCATCAATCAAATAATATAATCGAAGGACAAGTGGACATAAAGCCAATCTTATGTTGTGAAATCGAATAAAGTAATCGAAGAAAACTTTTGATACTTTTCCTTCTCAAAATCTTTCTTATTTGAAGAACTAAAGAAAAGGGATTAGAGGTCAAATCCAATAAACCATAAATCTTAGACCAATACAACTAAAGATATAGTCTAAAAAATTTTATCCACTTATAGGATTACTAATCATCCAATTCTAACCCAATAAGACCCAGAATTGGATGATCAACAATCCAAATAAAGGGAGATATAATATGCGGGTAGTCCCGGATATTTTATCTTCATTTGGTATTCCTTTGATGATCGAAAGATATACATAATTATCCTTAACATTTATACATCAATCTAATGATCCTCTATCGTACTACAAAATAGTCTCCTTAAGTACGTTTGTTTTTATATAACGAATACTCTTTGACTAAATATACTAATTAAATCCTCTAAACATATACTAACTTTAAGTAACATATAGGTCTTATAAAACAAACCTAATCCCTCTGCACCTTAGTCTGTAATACAGGTTTAGATCTTTGGATAAGTAGCTTAACAAAAACTTTCGAATCTGATTCAATATGATATCGATGCAGTGTTGAACTCTTCATGAACAGAACAATCTCCAAAATAACTATGTATGGGCCCCGTTTGGGCTTCATTATGGATGCAAGATTGAGCATCCATTGATCCAATCGTACGTGGATTACAGTTTTTTTATTGGATATACATATATGTATACATATATGTATATATATGTATATATAACCTTAATATATAACTTATATAGTAATCGAAGTAAAAATTTAACTTATGAATATGAATGTAATGTGTATTTGGAAAAGAAAGTATATGATATACACGAAAAACTTCACTAGGAAGACAAGGGATGGTGGTAAAATACCATGAGATCACAAGTATTGTGAGATCGAGACAGTCATATGTACTCCATTGAATGAATCCATGGTGGCCTTTGACTCCATGAGAGAGAGAGAGAGATTGAAGAGAATCCAACATGACAATAAGAATATGCCTTTAGAGATATAGTAAGTAGATGACTTCCGATGACGTGAGGAGAATAAAGTATCCAAGGATGGAATATGCCAATGGAATGCTCATCCATTCGTCACCTTCTTTAATGCACATAAATGTGTCTTTTGTCGTCTAAAAACAATAGATGTGACATTGATATTCTCTTACATTATTACGATAAAGAAAAACAACAATTACAACAAAATAATAATTTTTTGTTACATTCTTACTATTAAAAAAAAAGATTTAAATACTCTTAGAAAAAAAAACTAATATTGTTATAATAAAGTAAAAAATATAATATAGTTCTTAAGTTATTCCATTGGAGTTGGATCTTCTTTTTTTTTTAATGATAAAAGACTATGCCGATATAAAAAGGTTGAATCCAACGAATTATCTTTTGTATTTAAGTCTAGAATTTAGGCATTATTTTTCTATCCGAATTCATCCAAAAGCATGATGACTAATAGAAACTCGAGTTCAACATTATTTCTCTTCGTGTCATTCATCCACAAAACTCGGTTGCGTGTTTCGAGTGATGTTATCCTCAGCCTTTTCATTGCTTTTACTTCCTTTTGTTGATTCCAATTCAATTAATTGATCCTTAATAGAGAAGGCAAGACACTAGTCACAGGTGGAGCGTCCAAGCCATCCATCACCACACTTTAAATGATGTTGTTTTGCTTTGTAGATTCGAGTTATATACGTGGCATATTCCACTTGGTTTGTAGATTCGAGTTATATATATATATATATATATAATGAGATTTACTTCACCGCCATGCACTTGCATCTGTCTCCCTCAAGACAGGGAACACTGTTCGGCCTCATAAAAGCCGTGGATCCCACCCACACTAAAGGGTACTCACGTAAATACACAGCAGACCAGATATGCTACCGTTGTCGTTTAGATTTTAGAATCACCAACGAGTAAACTAACCACAAATGTTACCTTAAGAGAGTACGAGTCGAGTTTCCGGATCAACTATTGGTAGCTTTTGTGAACCCTGCCGGGGAACAAACACGTGAACCTCACTCTCCCCCTGTACCTGTCGCATGAAGGAACGATAACAACGACATCAATGGCCGACGAAAGCGCAGAGAGAGAGAGAGGGGAATAAAACCCAAAGATATGCTCTGCCTCCTCGTATATTCCCTTCTCCCTCGCTTGCTCTTCCTTCTTATCTACTCTGCCGAATCCCTCGGCCCACTCGATATCGTCTCCTCTCTCTCTCTTCCTTCTTTGACGCATCTCTTCCTGCTGCTGTCCCCGCGACTTGATCTCCCTGCATTGCCTCTGGATCGCTTAGCTAGATAGGGAGGTCGTGGATGTGAGCGTAAAGTTTGGATCTTGGAGATGAAGTTCGGGAAGAGCCTCAGCAATCAGATAGAGGAGACGCTGCCGGAGTGGAGAGACAAGTTCCTCTCCTACAAGGACCTCAAGCGGCGCCTAAAGTTCATCGCCGCCGGAGATAAGCCTGCGAAGCGGCCCAAGGTGGCCGAGGACGGCGCGGCTACCGGCCGCGCCGCTTCCTTAGTGACCCGGGAGGAGGAGGATTTTGTGAGGCTCCTCGAGGCCGAGCTCGACAAGTTCAACACCTTCTTCGTGGAGAAGGAGGAGGAGTACATCATTCGCCAAAAGGTCTCCTCTTTATTCCTTTTCTTTTCCTTCTTTCTTCGTTTCAGGCATTCTAGTTCCTATAGATCATTAAAAGCGACTCATTTTTCTTTCCCTGTTCCAATTAGGGTGCCAAAATTTGATCTTGGTTTCAAATTGCAAGCTATAAACGATGGTTAGATATGTGCCTAATCCGAACTCTAAAACGCCATCTTGGTACGCGATTGCCCGTAGGAGAACGAGGTTTCGATACTTCTCCTCTGATTACAGATCTCAAGAGAGTGTATTCTCCCGAGATCGATTGCAGAGATTTGGAGTCTTGAAAGATTCAAGTTTTCCTTCATTTTCTTTCCTCTCGATCCAAACAGGGACACAAATTGGTCTTTATCTACTGTCCTCTAGTTTGTTAAGTATCCGATTAGAGCTCCCATTCTGCTTGTTCTTTAGCTTTTGGAAATTGTGGTGCGGGTTACCGAGTCCAATCTCCATCAATATGTCGCTTTGCAGGATCTGCAGGATCGAGTTGCCGAGGCTGTCTCAAAGGATTCTGATGAGCAGCTGATGAAAGTAAGGAAGGAGATTGTGGACTTCCATGGAGAGATAGTCCTCCTCGAGAACTACAGTGCCCTCAACTATACTGGTATATCATCTTAATCTCATCTTTGACAACTTATTTGCTCTAGTTCTTAGCCTCTTTTCTGCACTAAAAAAGTAAACATCTTAATCTCTTTTCAGTTTCAAGTGAGTTGTGCTACATAATCATGTATTCTTAATTGTAGAATTTAATGAAGTCTTGGAACAATACTAACTAGCATAATGGCAGAAGAGATTGAGAGAAGTAGGATGACTTCCATCTAATTCCAATATTCATGTCTCGCACATTCGGCACTGACTTCTTCAAGGCGAAAACAAAAAAACTTAGTTACACTCATCATGCTTATGCTCAGTATAAGTTACTGTTCTTCACTTGAGCTGAGGAGGGTGTGGGGAAGGTCGATGTTTGTGTTAATGAGTCTTTTTGTCTCATTTACAGAATCTAAGCATCACGGATTGACACAATCACCGGAAAATGACATGTAATGCTTGATTGCTAAATTTCCCATCCCTATACTTGACTCATTTTTTAATCGGGTTACTCTCGTAAAATCCATTTCTGGTAAAAACCATTTGAGCTAAAAAACATGACTAACTTCATGTTGGATTTAACGGATTGGTGAGTCGAGTAGAGAACTGAAACCTCTGTATATTGTTGAATTTTAAACTCTAGAACTATCATATGCGGATTGCCAAACTCCACAAAGCAAATTTAAGTTGAACCAGTAGCTGCTTATTATGTTTTGTCTACAGGCTGGTTGGTGGTTACACAAAAGGAATTTAGGGTTCCCTGTATTTTATTATATTGTAACGTGCCATGGATGTCTTGGAGAGCATCAATGATACGGTAAAGAAAGTTTATAGAATCATAGCAGGATTCAGTCTTAGGACAGCCTATGTAAGATAATGATGGATGAATATTGCAGGGCAGGCAATTATCCAGTGGAACATTAGGGCCTTAATGAATGAAGAATTAACAACCGAAGATTGGGGCAATTAACAATGGTTCTAATATAACAGAAGATTCACAGCACCTTAATGAATGAAGAATTGGGGCCTTGTCCTAAAAATGAATATAATAGGAATTAGATCGGCCAGCACCAATTATCTGCTCCAGGAATACTACAAGGTCAAATTTTTATTGATAAATAACCTCATACTTATGTTTTTCAGAGAGAACTTTTCATGTCAGCTTTTCTTCCAGCTCTCACAGAGGCTGATTGTGCTTTGTGGTGGATGAACAGGGCTGGTAAAGATACTGAAGAAGTATGACAAGAGAACCGGAGCACTTATTCGGCAACCCTTCATCCAGAAGGTGCTGCAGCAGCCCTTCTTTACCACTGACCTGCTAAACAAACTTGTGAAGGAGTGTGAAACCATGCTGGACCACCTCTTCCCTAAGAACGAACCACTGACATCCACGGACGATTGCGATAGAGAGAATGGAGAGCATAAGCAATCAAAACCCAGCTCGTCGCTGCCGCAAACAGCTCCAGAGCTCGAGGAGATTGAATACATGGAGAGTTTGTACATGAAGAGCACAATTGCGGCATTGCGGGCTCTGAAAGAGATCAGGAGTGGAAGTTCCACCGTGAGCTTCTTTTCATTGCCTCCCTTGCAGAGCAATGGAAGGAAAAACAAGTGGAACAATGTGCCTATACTCGAACAAGCGGCCAAGTAATGACAGATAAAATCTTCTTGGAGATGCAAACACTATCATCGGTTCATTCACAACTTTCTCTTCTCCTTTTCTTGTATCTTGTAATCTTTCACCTTCACCAGATTTCAGAATCCAGACCTACAAAAGATGTATGATGTTGAAATCTGAATGTATGCAAGGTTGAATAGGAGAAATTCTACTTGATCTTTCATTCTGTAGCTTCCTGTCATACCATTCTTCATCCATTGACAAGGTCCACAAGCACATGTATCCAATGGGTTTGTCCATTGATGAAGAGCTCCTTGAAATGAAGCAGACAGTGATGACCATGTTTGAATTCTAAGACTCAGTCTTAGCAGAGCAATTGCGTGGAGTTGACTGAGCCTTCCGACCGTTCTTCTATGAGGGGGATAAGATGCCTCAGTTAAGAATTCTCTGACGTCTTATTCCCAATGCATTAATTATATTAACTGCTAACTTTCGATCTAAATAAGTAAATTAAATCTGTTCTATTCAATCCTGAAGGCTTCTTCACCTACGTAGCTCAGCTTGACTCCCACCTGTTCGGACGACCACATGTTCTTAGTCCACCCTCATGCGTTCGTTGACTTCCACGATGAACAGCCAACCGTTGCGACACAAGCAACGAACAACCGCTACAAACAAGCATGAAAGCTTCACCCTTTTGGTGATGGCATGAAGATAATGTCGGTTCCTAATAAAGTTGACTTTCTAGGAAGGAATACGATATGATTCATGCGTTGCTGTTGCGGTAAATATATAGGTTGTGGACATGATCGAGAACATGCAAGCCACGGACAGCATGAGATCTCGTCGGAACGCAGAGCTGCAGCCGCCGGTGATCCGTGAGGAGTCCCGCAAGATTCGCAAGCCCGTCGTCATCCACCTGGTGTCGCCCACGGTGATCCACGCGGACGCCGGCGAGTTCATGGCGTTGGTTCAGCGCCTGACGGGGCGTGATTCATCGGCGGCCGACATCGTCGGCGGATCATCGGGACCTGCAAAGGCAGCTTGCTTCCAAGGACGAAAGCGGCAGCTTCCGGTGCGGGTCAAAGCTCGAGCACTGAAACCCGTCGGCAAGGAGACCTCCTCATCGTGTCAGCCGTCCGTTCCGCCGGCGCTGTTCTTGAGTGACTTGAGCCCACCATGGTCGGGTGTCGCAGAGCTGATCGCTGCGGATCACCCATTAGTTTACTCGAGTAAATTCTAATTGAGTATGGAAAATCGAATCGAGATCGTAAGCGATGTATATTATTATTCTAAATGCATGTTTAGATCTGAAGAACTTTAACGAGGCTCTGATGCATGCCATCCATCGTCTGCTCGGTCAAACTGTGTCTTGTGGGATTCGGAAAAGTCAAGTAACACAAAAGAGATCTCACATGTCGGTCGAACAATCGCACTTGATGATTTGAGGACTAATCTCCACGCTCTTTTCAACTTCTTCCACGGGAATCTTTCGTATAATCCACACGTTAAAAGGCATCCTCACATGATTCGATCAATGTGCGGGCCACAATAGTATCGAAGACACACATTCCTCCAACGTTTTGCCAAGAACGGAGCACTTCATCTGGAGCAATGATTGATGAGCTTATCAGAATCTAGTGGAGGGCATGCAAGGCTTTCTCAGTCAAGATAAGCTATAAGATTGGGGTGGAACCATGTCAACGATTCTTCATGCGGATTCTTCTTCCCCACCGAAAAGATGCTGAGCTTGTAATGTTCGTCCATCTGTCGTTCCCCACTCAACCATTGGCACTTTTCTCACATCATGATCCAACAAAAGGAGATTTAACGGAGGACGAGGAGTCCTCAAGAGTCATCGGGAAGTGTATTCTAAAGACGAGGATTCTGTTGTAAGTAGAATCCCAAGAACATGATGGTTCTCACGATAAACTCGAGCACTAATTGCAAGAATGCTCACCATATATTGTTCTCAACAAAGTTTGCTTTTATATAGATCGAGAGACAGAGAGAGAGAGAGAGGCCATTGCAGCGGGTATAAGAGATGCAAAACCCTGGAAGAAAGTAGCAATAAGGGGCTGCCTTAGCACTTCTTTTCTATAGATGAACTCGCTACAATTACAATCGTCTTCTGCAACCCAATCTTTAATTAAGACTGTGTTTTGCTGGATGTAGAACAACAAAGAAGATCTAAGAAGTCAAAGCGCATCCATGGACGGCAGCAATACTACAGACTGCCGGTAATACAAGCTGATTGAGATTATATTAGCACTAGCACGTGTCTTCCATGGATGAACTCTTCAGCGCTGCACTCCCCATCTGCAACCCTTGCTTAGGGTTCTCTTGTTTGATCCACCTAGCACAAACTAGAAAAGCTCCCATGTTAAGCGTGCTCAGTGCAGCCAGAAGCCCGTAGAAGTAATCCAATCTCCCGTAGTTGATGTTGTCTGCCAGCCATCCCTGCCCGTTCTTGCCACCGGTCAGGTCCCTCACCACCGAGACCATGAAGCTACTGAGAAAGAAGCCGAAGGAGAGCGTCGTCAAGAAGAGGCCGGTGCTCATCGTCTTCATCCCCTTCGGCGACCGGGTGATGAAGAAGTCGAGCTGGCCTGTGTAGAGGAACGCCTCTCCGGCGCCCACCAGGAAGAACTGCGGGATCAAGGTGAAAACACTGATGGGCAGCGTCGCGCCCCTGAGAGCAGCAACCTCGCCTGCTCGCCGTGCAACCGAGAGCCTTTTCGCCTCCGCGACTGCTGCGGCCGCCATTCCTATGATGGAGAAGGCCAAACCGATACCGATTCTTTGTAGGTTGGTGAAGCCTATCCAAAACACAGGCAGATATCAGAACTATTGCTACTCTAGCGAATCATGTACGTTTTGCAAGCTGTGAATACCTTGCTTGCCCTTCCATTTCTTCATGAGAGGCATGATCGCTCGGTCATAGATGCCCAGGGTGACCATTATGGCACCCACGAAGAAGACTGTCAGCGATCCCGCTGGAATTTGGAAGCTCCCGATCGATCTCTCCATGGTTGTCGCTTGCTCTACGGAGAATGTGATGATCTGAGCATAGACAGTCCAGAACATGATGGTCGTAGCCCACACAGGGAGCAGTCTAATCATCATCTTCACCTCCTCGATTCTCGTTACCGAGCATAGCCTCCACCGGTTCACAGTTGAGGTCTCACCATGGACGTCGCTATCCCCTTCCGCCATGATCGCAGCCTTGTCGAGGAAACTGTCGAATGCGGTGCATCACGAGAATATGATCATGGAATGTTCGGAGGAAGAGGATGCAATCAAGATCTATTTTTGTCAGCAGAGACTCACTGGAACTGGTCAGTATGTTGTATTCTCGAGATCTCAGGGCTGTCTTCGTACAAGAAGGCGATGGTTGCAGGGTATTTGAGCTGCCTCTTGCTGAAGGCGGCCACGATCACTTGCAGTATGTGCACAATTGGACTCCCTGAGCTCTTCTTGTATCGGTATCTCTTCGTGCCAGACAGGAACAGTATGACGGCAAGCAGCATGGAGATGCAACAGATGCCGTACGCCCAGCTGCGGCCCACCTCATCTTGGATGTATACAAGCACGGTCACTGCGAGCAGGCTGCCGATACTGATGAAGAAGAAGAACCTGTTGAAGAAGTACGCCATCTGGCTCTTCTCCTTCTCGTCCTTCTCGTCGAATTGGTCGGTCCCAAAGCCCGAGACGCTTGATTTGAGCCCTCCCGTCCCCAGCGCGATCAGGTACAAGCTCAAGTAGAGGATGCCCATCTGGAAGCCACTTGCTCGCTGGCATCTGTTCGTAGCAGAAGTGTTACAGGGCGGTGGCCGGAGCCGAGGCAAACTCGTCGATACAGTGAGCATTCCTGTTCCCTAAGACACGTAAAGAGAACGTCGAATCATCTTCTCTGGCGAGTTCATGTGACCCATTGCAATGCGAAGGGACGATTGGTCTTACCAGTGCTTGGACCAACGCGAAGATGGCGACGGTGAGGTATCGGCCTAAGAATGAATCGGCTAGGAAGCCTCCAAGCAAGCAGAGAAGAAACGATGTGCCGAGGAAGTCGGAGACGACGTTGGCCGACTCTGCACTCGGGAGATGCATCGTGCCGCCCAAGTATGTCACCAGGTTGACTGCGATCCCCATCGTCGACAGCCTTTCGCATATTTCGATCACTGTAATGAAAGATGGATAGAGAAAGTTAGCCGATGCTTGGCCTGTTCATGTTCATGTTCATGATGAGCACGACGAACTTAATGACACAGTAGTCAATACAGCGAAACAGATCAATAGAGAGATCTCAGTATCTACTGGACTCTTTACTATCGAATTTGGAATGGCTCATCATCATTTAGCCACAGATGTCTCCATCAAAGTTGGTCCCAAGAGAGTTTTTGGTCGTAGCGAAGGCAGAGAACTGCACTTTGGACCATTTTGGTTGACAGATGCCGTTTGCATTCATCTCAATAAGAGAAAGAAAAGAAGAAACACCGGATTATGTATCATATTATTGTATGAGCTGAGGAGTCGTACGACAAACCTAGGATGAGAGCGGCAGGTACCCAACCACCAGTGACGCTTCTGTCAGCTGGGAATCCCTTGTAGTCAACTGCATCAGCGACAGCCGGGCTCATCTTTCCTTCCTGCAGAGATGGATCCAAGGGGATGAGGTGCAAAGAAAGGAAGCTAAAATGGCACGACGAGAGACTGCTAAACCTACTAACACACACCATGTTGGTTTCTGCGAGTCCAGAAGAGCTTCGGAAAGCGAGGAGGGAGGAGATCGTTCTCTCTTATGCTGCGGCTCCCATGGAGGATGGGTTGCCTACTTATAGGCGCGCGAGATTTGAAGCCCAGCCAGCCTCGCCCTACAAGGAATCTTGTAACACGCGTTGCGGCGGCTGCACCTTCGCGTGGATGAAAGGGTGTTTGACTGTGTAGTGATCCACGGCACAGTGGCAGAGTTGAGTGCTCTTGCTACCCCACGACCGAAAGCTGCCTTCTCTAGCTTCTTCTTCACAGCCCATGCTCTGGAACTGGAAAAGGGGATATGATACTTGGAGGATTTCTCTTTCACACATCAAATATCTGCAAGCACATGACACCTTAAAGCATAGCTAAAAGTGCTAATTAATCAGTAGAGCACATCAAGTTCTTGCAACTTGTAGGCTAAGAATTGAGAATTCTCTGCAAACCCTAGTTGTGGTGAAACATGTTCATTCACTGGTGAGATGGTGTATCCATGCATGAGACAAGCCATGAGAGGTGGAAAAGGAGTACAGCTAGGCTGAATATTCCCTCGATGTGGAGCAGGTGATAAAGGTCATTGGTCCAAACATGAGGTCCTACAGCCACACCAGGATAATATTAAAAGGAACCACTCTGCAACCCCAGAGAGGAGAGGATGATGAGCTTCTGCAAGAAACTTATTGATGAACTGAGAGGAATGTGTATGAGATAGGGCATCCTGGTTCACTGGGCTGCTCTTCTTAATCACAGGACATTCAAGTTAGTTCATACACACATAGTTGATCAGGTTGGTTTGCATACACATATCCTAATGTTGTGCTATAGATTCCTGTCAACAGGATTGAGGTCTCAATCCTGTCATTTCAAAGTCAATCTAGAAGATCCCTAATATTAAAAAAAATAGCTTAAAAGTTATTTTTATTATGATTAAAAAGCACTCATACCAAAATGCTATACTACTAACCATATTAACTGACTCAAATTTTCTCCAACATCAAATGTGGCATTGAAATTGAGGTGCTTGTTGCTACATGAGTTACCAGGGGATGTCAAATCAATGTTGACAGTAGGTCCCAAGGGTCATGTTATACACTTCAAGTCAACTGTGAATAACAAACCTAAACCCTAACCCTAAAACCTAGTTGGATTGGCTTCCACCCACATGAAGGATTCCAAATGAGTTAGGACCACTTTAAGGGTGAGTGAACCCTGAACCCTAGTTGGACTGAGTGAACCACATATTTGCTTAGGACAGATGGTAGACTTCTGCACAGCAGATGAGATGAGGGTCATATATAGCTAATGGACCAAAAGTCAACGACTTCTAATGAGATTGACACCATAAAAGGGTGAAGGAAGATGCCCTTTTGTGTGCCTATATGGCTAACTATGTACATATGGTCAGAGGGAGCAACAGGGAGTGGATATATTGCGTACACATCTACTACTAGTTGGTGGGAACAATATAGGCAAGGCTTTTGTATTGGGAGTTGCCAAACCTTTTATCTAGATCACATGTTGACTCTCAGAAGAGGAGGCCCACCAGTAGAATTTGAGGTTTTATGTGACAGGCATGACATGTCACCCAAAAAGAATCCTTTGAACATTATACATTAACATCAGTACTTCTTTATGAGTTGTTTGATCACTTACAAGCAATTCTTCAAAATGACTTGCAAACAGTTCACTTACAAGCAACTCCAAGATGTGCTAAAATGGCTTTTCTCTGTTCTAACTCCCAACCTAGATGAGGCAGCTACGACTGTGTTCTGAGGAGGTGCTTCAACAACTTGTAACACTAAGTAGCTTCCAAATCAGCACCAGAGTAGAGCCTGCACTAAACACCAACAACATGTAATACTAAATTCCAGTGGATTTATGTCGGTGCAGTGTCGATAAAATCATCAAGCTTCATTGAAAGTGTATTACAAATCAAAGGTAGAGACTCCAATGCCATACTAGAATAGAGGATGTGGTTTATATTGATCACTTGTCATTTACTCCTGTTCAAGAACAAAAAAGAGAAACTCCAATCAGCAAAAGTACAATTTTAGGCTATTTCCCTTCAGTGCTAATATACAAACTACAAACTATAGATGTAGAATCAAACTTTAAACTGGCTCAAACTTTGTCCATACAACAAAATTTTAAACCACATAATGAAGCATGACAGTCAAGACCGGAATCAGAATAAGGGAATGTTGAATTTGATGAGCTTTGGCAACATAGAAATGCAAGTTTTGGATGCTTCAGTCCCAGTTGCATCACAACCAGGCATCCACCTTCTTTTCCTTGAACTGATATGTTTCCATAATGGACTGAGAATTCCATATAAATTCAGCAATATGTTTTCTACATATAAATTCCATATAAATCCACAATCAGTCCTAATAGTCTGAGAATTCCATATAAATTCAGCAAAATGTTTTCTACATATAAATTCCATATAAATCCATAATCAGTCCCTGCCAAATAAATTCAGCAAGCAGAATTCCATATTGTAAACAATATGTTTCCATAATGTGATAAGAGAAACCAGTTTAAAAAGACCATCAAAATCGGTTCTAATTGACAAATTCTGTTCCAACTGGAACTACAGTCTCTTTAGTATCTCAAATGAGCACAAAACACAAAAGTGAGAATTTGTTCTTACAGGTCTGCTCCTCACCATCCGTAGTGTCTTCATCCGTTGCTGCAGCTATCAGTTACTATAAGTACTTCAGTCGTGAAAGAGTAACCTTACCGTGACACCATACCTCAGGCTTAAATCAGTAGTTAACATCATACCTTGGCCTTTTGCATTGATCACCCTCTTGATTCGTTCTTCACATCAACAATAGATGTCAATATCTCTGATTTATTTTTTCGCAATTGAGTCCAACAATGTGGTAGTATTATCTAACAGGATAAATAACAGAATAAAAAATTCTTACTCTACTCATTGCAAAACCACTGTTTTTAAGAATCTCCATGATGGTGACTACGGTTGTAATCGTTGAAACATTGAGATGTAAGTGATAAATAATCATCCTTAAAGATAAAAGTTGCTATAAATGAACAACATCATGATTAGCAGGTCATGTGTTAACTGGAAATTATTGATCTTCAGGCACAAACACAACCGTATCAAGGTTTTCTAACTCGGCTCAAAAAAGTATTAGAGCATGATATCACCATGTTCTCATTTGGATTCTCTGCTGCAAGGACCTTGTTGAGATTTGACTTGCTTCTACTATGAACTTTAACAGGGCTTCTGCTTTTTTACTTCCCCTATTCTGATCAGCTGGAGCTTTGCTAACAATTTTCCAACGGGACTTCTAATTTTTTCTAGATGGGCTTCTGCCGAAGCTTCAAGTTAAGGGTGTGGTGAAATCCCAGCAATATCTCAAGAGCGTTAAAGAAGGCAATAAAATAAAATAAATAGCAACAATAGCAGCATATGATTCACAAACACGGAGAATACATGTTCGGATTGGATAAAACAGCACATAAGTCAAATATCAGAAATAACTCAACCATGTGTTTTGCTTCTTTAACGGATAACTAGCCTCCAACTTCTATTGACAATTACGGAAGAGGGAAAGTCTACTATATACATAAAATTTTCATTTTTATTATTTTCATTTCATGATCTTAACAAGCAACTACATGGATTCATTGGAAGCACTAAAGAAACTTTAAAGTTAAGAAATTAGAGCTACCAGAAAAAAAAGGCCTTGAGACTTTCATCCTTGTCGTTTGCAATTTCCATCATCATCATAGATGCTATAACTATAAGACTCGGTTTCAGATTTACTCTCCAACATCACTGATATCAGCAGAAGAAGTGCTTGATCAATTTTATGTACTAAAAGAACCCCGATGCTTACAAATGTATTTTGAAAATAGAGACTAAACATGTGCATAAATCATATATCAACTTGTGCAACAGGTAGATAACAACCTTCTGGCCTTGTTCCTTGATTTCTCATGCCTTCGATACCCGTCCCCCGCCTTCCATCCCTTCTTCTCTGGTATCCCCGTAACTTTCACCACCTCATCGGCATAGGCAGAAGGCTCCTGAAGAACCTGCAGTTCCTCTCGGAGCATCCTTACCGCAACCACAACCCACATAAGCCGTCGCCATGAACAAAAAATGGCATTGGAATTTAAATCTTATCTTCCTTGCTTTAACATTCAACATTCCATAAAACAAACTATAACACCGCCCAAACACGATAAATGAATAGGACGCCGAGCACGCGAAGAACAAACGCCCAAGAAAGCAATTCTAGGGTTAGGGTTTTAGAATGGGGGCATGTACCTCAGGCGTCGGGATGCTTCAAGGCGCAGGAGTTTGTTGGTCTTCTGCAGAATCTGGAGCTGGAGATCGTGAATGCGCTACAAATAGTCGTGCGGCATCCCCTGTCCTCTGCCTCCTTGGACCTTCGCCGTCAGCGACCACATGTCCCCTCCCGCGTCCGCCGGCTGCTTCTTCCGAGCTTATCTCTCGCCTTTTAGAATGTTCATGCGATTCTTTTTTGCGTTTAAATCCCCAAACAAATCGGTATATGTTTTCTACTATAATATATATATATATATATATATATATATATATATATATGGGCTCGGAGAAATCTGAGCCTGTTGGGCCGAGCTACGTAGGGAAGCCGGTGAGATATATAAATCCGGCCCAAAGCCCAACTCAACAGGGACCGAACCCCACTAACTGCAGAACTAAAAGGCAGCCGATGAAAGTTATAGCAGGAAGCCTTCTTGTCGAGCGCCGCCTGGTAGCTGTCGATGTACGAAGCCTCCAGTTCATGAAAGCTATTCATCACCAACCCATCAGCTTCCATCGCCTCGTCATGATGCTTCTCCCATCCTGGATAGCTAAAGAACTTCAAAGACTGGTCTCTTACCACCTCCACCTTGTGAGGCAGGTCGCGCACGAGCAAAGGTTCGAATAGGTCAGCGGACTGCTCACCGGACTTGTGCTTACTCACGTTCTGACTGCACCTGAGGAAGAAGCAGGAGGGCCCATGGAACACACCAAACGAGGCACTCGGAACTCGTGAGCCACGTCCCTCGTCCACGGGATGCATCATGCATGAATCGGAGATGATGCAGCTTGGCTTCGGCCACTGCCCACGGAGGTAGGGCGACAAGGATTTCTCGCAGCATGCTCAACCCTGCAAAGAAGTTGAGCATGAGTTCTGCCGACGGGAGGAGGTCCAAGTTCTCGCAGCCCTTCGGCAATCCAGCGTCAGCGCAGGGGAAACTGAGCTCGGCGAGCCGAATCTGCAAGCCAGCGAGAAGACGGGGCATGGAGATCATGTGACCTTGGGCAAAGAAGGGAACCAAGACGAAATGAGGCGTCTGATTGCTGCAGCTCATGGTTGTTTGGTTGGTCAATTTGAGCAAGAAGAAGACGAGCAGCTCGGCCGGGATTGTGGAGATCAAAGGAGGAACGGAATGGAACTCGCAGAAGATGAAACGAAACTGCAACTTCAGCTGAGGGATAGATATAGAGATCTGCAGCCGAGAGAAGCAATCTGTCAGTGTCATTCCAAGAAAGATTTGTATAGATTGGCTGCACTCGAGAGGCCTTCCCTCATCAATGACGAGAGTAATGTCCAAATGTGGGGCTGATGATGTTTCCGCCCAGCAAAGGACAGCACAAAACTGGCAAGTTTGGCTGAATTCTTTGCTCATCAATGACGGAAACAGTGTTCTTTGTAATAGGCCAGATTTGATCATTTCATCAAACAGGACTCAGAGCCTGTCGAACCCTTTTACTAAGCTAAACAGTATAATAGAAGAAGGATATTACCAACTTGAGCTGAACTGCTCAAGTTATGTTGAGATGACACAATTGCTCTTTGATGCTCAAATGAAAAATAGAAGAAGACCGAATCGTAATCTTGAAAAAATTGATAAAATAGAATAAAAATTGTCTTTGAGATGACTGAGTTACTGAAATCAAATAGTTATTCTTGACTAAACCGGATGATATGCTACCTTGTTTACTTGTACAGCACAAACTTGCAAAAAGAGGATGATCTCAAACAAGATATGGAGCTGATGTAAATTGCATGCATTCAGAATGAGATGTAAACAGGGGATTCTGCCGTGTCAATTGTTTATCTTAGATGAACATAAAAAGGAGAAAAGAAAAACCTGTGTGCAATAATACATGCCAGTTCACAAAGGCAGATCCTGGACTAAATATGATGGTAGAAAGCAAAGTAGAAGTAATTTCCGAGGAATTAAGTGTACCTCTGATGAAGAAAGTTGTGAGTGCTGATCATGATTGAGATATACTGCACAGATTTGATCTTTCGGGGAACAAATGAAGCTCATTGGCCCTGACGAAAACAGCTCATGTTGATTTTGCTGGCCATGTTGCTTGCGATGACATAATAATTCCAACAATCACGCCGAATAACCCAAGTGCACTACCAAATATTTCAATGACCAGAATCTTCACAAAAAGTGTTGAATTTTGAGCATCGGATAGAGCACAACTGCTTCCAATTATTCCTACACAAAGCCTGTTCAAGGAAAACATGTTTATCAGTTGAAGAAGTTTCTGATTTCTCCTTAATCTGTACACCACATGGATATAATTGAATGATGTATAACATACCCACACATCAGATTTGCAAAACCCACAATAATCCCAGAAGCAAAAATTGCATATCCTGCTCTTAGAGACTCTGGATCATATATTTTCGATGCTGGCACACTTTCCAACTTCGTTTGTAGGATAATTGCAACGATAACTCCATATATAGCAACAGCCTCACAGAAGATAACACTGAAAATGCCATGTATTCATATCAACACTACTAGAGAGCCTCAAATGCAAAAAAGGTTAATCATGACAGTCATACCAAAGGAATATGATAAATAAAGGCATGGAGGAACTGTTAAATGGAAATGATAGTTCCAACTGTCTATGCATATCTATGCTGATGAAAAATAATAAACAGAAAAAGTTTAATATTAGCTGTGAATATTTCCACTTCCAGGACACATGCACAAAAGATCAGACCTAAAACGTGCATGACAGATTGGAAACATGTTCACAAAAGCTCCTTATCAACTATAAGAAAAGCCTAAAAGAAAAACTCCAGATGTACAAAAACCTTAACCTTAAAAAAAATGGATCCAGACAATGGACCAGTACTGGCACATACAGGTTCGACCATGTAACTTTAGACGGTATACAAAACCAATTCTCTGATTGGTGCATCCAAACACAGCATCGTACTAATCTACCCTGCTGGTATGTCATATAGACCTTTAAAGGATTGACCATGATAAATGAAAACACATTGGCTTACCAAGTATAAATGTAAGCAAGAAAGCTTATCAAGCATGCTCAATGTAGTTTCTTAAAAAAATTCAAGCATGTTAAACTTGACTGATCTTGATTTGCCAACCAGATGGTGATGTCAAATATTGTTTTTTTGTTAATAATTATTTCAAATTAGTATGTGAAATCCTTCTGTGCCGCTAGGTCTGCCTTCTACCATGGTTTACGGTAAAGCTAATAACAGGACTTCATTGAGACATTAGCCGAAGTTCAAGGAGTCAATTGGCATAAGTAGCATTCATAATTCAATGGGAAGATTAGGCTGGGATATCTTCCAAAGTATAGAAAAGTGCAATCACACACAACTTTCACAACAGGATGATCATCTGTTAGGCAGGTTCGGAGACCTTACTTTTCATGTGGTATTCTAGTAAGCATCTCACAACAAAGTCTTTGTTTTTTTTTGGTTTGATGCAAGTATAGAGTACCAGTGGATTTTCCATGAAATACAGAATTATAGACTCATTTAATATAATCTCTTACTGTTGCTTATTTGGCCTGTAAAGGAATTCCTGAAAATTCACAACTTTTTGAAGATAAAATCTAGATTTATGGTCATCGATAGAAAAATAAAGCGATTTCTGCTAACAATCAAAACCTAAATCTTAAACCGAGCAGGGGAAATTGAGTCACCATGGAAACCTTCGGTTCAACATACATCATGAATGATTGAAGAGCAATAGCACATACCTAATGAGATTTTTCGAGGTGATTCTGGGGGCTTTGATCGCGGCACCAATCAAGCTGCTCCCGGTGATATAAATCCCCCTGAAGCAATCAAAACAGAGAATACACGATAACATCTGGAAATGAAAGCGGGTAAAAGGGAGGGTTTTGATCGTCGTCTCACCAGGCGGCCCCGAGGACCGAGACGCCGATGGAGATGGCGATGCCGACGGAGGCGAAGGTGTAGGGCGAGATCTGCGTCAGCGCCCGCGACCACGAACTCGCCATCGCAGTGCTCAGCGAAGAGTAGAGGAGGAGAAGCTGGTGCGATGCCGCCCACAGACCGCACGAGATCGGGGAATAAGAACACCTTGCTATGTGTTTTCTTGTTTCCGGAAACAAAAACACCCTGACAACAAGAATCGCGGGAGCCACCCCTTCAGTGCTTGACGCTTTGTTGCGTGTTCTCTTGATTTTGGCAACGAAAACATGGGAGTCCAAAATCTGCCAACTAAAGCAGTCTCCTCAGATATCTGGCGATAATAGATCAATATATAGCATGGTTTGATGCCTGATATAAAACCTGAATCAAAGCTAAAATTTGAATCTAAACACAAAACATATAACCAATGGAAAGATCGGATTGGGATATATCACACATGTATTACATTTCTGACTGACTGACTGACAAGTAGTATACAGCATTTCCTTGCACAAATTCATGGCTTATACAGGGATATCATCAGCAAGTCTCTACACTATAAATACAACTTGGATTTACAAAGTGATATCTTCACCATTCCTCTCAGCAGTAGAACATCACCCTCTTAACTTTCTCTTTCAAAGCAGGCAGGGGCTTCACAGGGGAATCGTTCCCCTGGCACACGCTTCGTGATGTTGAATTCTCCGATACCGCTGGATCCATGTAGAACCGGGCACGAAAGGCAGCCAGATGAGCATAATATGCAGGTGGCACTGTTCCATCATCATCGATAGAAAAGCAAATGATAGAGATTGGTTAGCGTTGTCATCATCGATAGAAAAGCAAAGTGTCATGCTTCATTGTCAAATGCAAAAGAAGACATGTTTTTCTTGGTCTATTTCGATTCGTAGGTGCTGAGAATGAAGATGCATTTGTTTTGCAGTTTGCTTGTTGAACATCAATTACTGCACGTAGGAACATGAATCTGATAATGGACTATTGTGCTGCTATGGTAAGACACCAGACAAGATTAAGAAGGCCCTATGTAGGATCAACAAATATTTCATGGTTAGCAGCCAATCTGATATGAACTTTCAAGTACATATCCAGTAGAGAGGCAGTTAAAGACCTTATCTAGTTGAGAGTTGAAAATTTTCAACTCAAGCAACAGAAAACCAATCAAAAATTCTCTTAACTTGATGGGAATTCTATAAGAACATAAAATAAGAATGAGGGAACAGAAAAGTAACCTTCAACTGGAATGCAAAGATCAAGATATTACATCTAGTTATGTTACTGTCTTAGGACAATAAGCAATATGAGTAAGACATACCGATAGAGACAGAGCGGGTGCATCGAGCATACCTGCAAATTACATATTATTCCCAGTAAATTAGGCGAATTATTTAAAATAAATCACAAAACAAAATTTTATCTGAATGTCTTTACGTATAACAGAGATTGTTTGTTAGAGTCTGCATCTCATCTGCCGAGAAATTGTTCTCATCCCACAGAACATGGTAACGCGCTGGTCGGCTAGTACCCTACCAAAATAGAACTCGTAAGAAATTGTTATGGTGAGAACAGGCTTTTTTTTTCATCATCTCTATGATGATTTAGATTATTGTTGTCCTAACAACATTAAATTTTAATAATATCCAACAAGATTGTGTGCTTTCACCAAACACATCTTCTACTGAAAAGGTTTGCAAGATAAAATCTTCTTAGCATTAGCTTGCCGAGTCGCTTATACATCCAATGCATCATTTTCATAATCAAAAGACTTGGAAAGATTATAAAGCTTAATAACTATAGTATGACAAACTTCTGGCATTTTCCTACCTGTATTCCAGCATGACTGCACAAGTAGAAGTCAAATTCAGAAGGATGACAAATTTTAGAGTCAACCACGGTGCCTGCCACATCAGACCATCAGTAATCTAGCCCTAAAGAATGCAATTACTATTACCAATATCGCTAATTTTTCCTTGGCAACCTACTAAATTCATATCTCTATCAACAATCATGGTTCAGTAATAATGGAGAAGACAGTCCTTACCAGGTAGGATATTTCCACTCTTGTCTGTGCTACTTCTGTCTTTGTGGTTGTTTGCGAATAACCTTGTATGGTGGCGTTTTTGAACCACCACAAAGGTCACAGGAGGCTGGTAATTTGGTTCTAAAGATGCACATGCCTGCAAAACTGAATTAATAAGCAGCAGTATTCTGAGGGATATGTTTAGCTTAAACACTTTAGATCTTATTAACCTTGCGAATGGCATCGAGTTCGTATAGCAAGACTTGATAAAACTGTCCTTCGCTGACACCATCCCTGCAAAGTGAGAAAGAATCAATATGAGAAAACCAATTCTACTAATATAGTATATAGCAGTGTCTGCAGTACCGAACTGTACCGCCCGGTATGGGTGGTACGTACCGATCCAATAGGTTGCCGGTACGCGGACCACCTATTACCGGTCCGAGTGCACTGTAGCAGAGCTACAGTACTCGACACACCTAAGTGTACTGCTCGGTATATCGTACCGTACCAGTACCGAGCCCAGATCGAAACATCGGTACGGTACGGTATTACGAACCTTGATATATAGTACCTAAAATATTTGATATTAGTAAAAAAAATGTTTGCTGAGAACAATTTGATTAACTTCTGAGAAAGAGATAATTAACTGTGAGCATTCCCTATAAGATAGACACAAGATGTACTACCTGTAGAAGATAATCCTTAATGGTTTTTGTCCTGTTGCCTTCCTGAAAGATATTAGAAGCTCCCTACAAAATTGCATTAAATGAAATTTAGATATCGATAGATACAGCGGAACCTAAATTTTTTTTGAAAGTCATGTATGTGACTAAATAGAAGTACAAGAAAATTGACTGTTATAGTATCAATAACATAGATATCTAGCTTGCTTCCTGTTCCTGAGTTCAGAGCTTCAAATTGGTCAAATGGGTTCATACTAACCAGCCTTACCAGTCCGAACAAGGACCGACACTGGACTATATAGGTTGATGATAATCAGTATTTAATTTTTTATATTTCTTTCAGTGATACCCAAAAGCAGTATCAGACCCATATCAAAAAACCTTGTCTGCAATATTTAAAAAGATATGCTTTAATGCATGAGCTTTGAGCAAATACTTTTATAGCGTGTTTAATTTATGATATGAGATATTGCCATCATATTTAAAAGTCAGACTAATAGCACTGGAATATGTTATATTGGTTTAAATTCCTAACAACTGACAGCGTTCCTATTAATAACTGCGGTTATAAAGTCTTCGCTCCTGAATAGATAGTTATAACTGCAGCCACAGAGACAGCCAACTACCTTTTTGGAAAACTAGTGACAGGGCAGTCTCCTTGTCATGAAATAGATACAAACCTGATCATGCCTCCTGTAACTGTGCCACGTTGAGGGTCATGCCATGTCTTGAATAGATCCTGAATGAGTTCTTGTCGATGAGCCTGAGCACAAACTAGTCCAGCATATTTTGTAACTTCAGGCCAATCTTGAGAGGCAACAACCTGAAATCAAAAAAAAAATTTATGAATGCATATCACTAACTGCAGAAATATGCGGGCAAAATTAAACAAAGTATTATAATTTTAATTACGGCAGCAATAGATGGACTAGAATCTTCTCCAGTCTCTGGATGTGTCACATCTGCTCCAAATATAATGGTCGGTATATCACTGACTAATGGAATTCTCCAACTTATAGCATCTAAGAGCACAGTATTTCTTCCTCCCATCTGCAATCGACATAAGGTATATCATAAAAGCTCCATAAGGTGTTTGAAAATGTACTCAAGGGTTTCAGGCAGTCTGTTAATGAAGATGACAAGAAGCTTTAAAGGCACCTTGACATTAATTTTGAGTGAGACATTTGCAAGGTACTGTTTGCTGACTTTGAACACATGTTTTGTTAGGCAGCACTGAGATATCAACCCCAAATCAGTTTCACATATCCGTTTAAGATCACCTATAGAAGAACAACCATCATTACTGTACCATATTTAAGCAATAGGCAAAAAAAGGTTGGAGCCAATGGATGAGAAGGCTTGGATGCATACCATATAAAGAACCATTGTTATCAGGAAGGATGGCTACAAGAAGCTCAAGCTCTTTTCCTTTGAGCTTGTTGGTTGCGACATTATATACATGTCTTAGAGCCTTCTCAACTTGGTCAGGCCTTGCAGAATATATTGGGATAACTGGTTCACGGTTGAATTCCTGAGGAGTATGAACCATGAGAATTGCGTCCACATTCCCTTGACCATTTCCAAAAATGTTAACTATCTCAAGATTAATTACATAATACACATAAGATACTTGGCCAAACTATTCTTTGGTTTACATCCACTTAAGAAATTTAAATTATAAAGTAAAATAATAAATTGAAAAATGAAACCTTACCATGCCAGATACTTGGCACATCTGTGCTAGCTCCTGACAAAAACTATGAGCGGTATTTTCCTGAACGCTTCGAGAGAAGTTAATACAGGCCCAGTAATTTACTGTGCATCCATTGATCACTTTCTGCATTGATTCATTTAACAGATATTAGTGGAAACGAAGTTGGAGAAATTTATTCTAGAGTTCAAGGGTGAGGATTTTCTCCGATATTGCTTTCAATTAGAACTTTCCAAATCAAACTGTCCAGTGGACTCTCACCTTGATGGGGGCTAAACATCTATTTTGGACATGAAGGGTATGATCATAATTGGAAACATAAAGTATCTGGAGATGATAACCACAATGACGTTTAAATTCGACAAGTACCTTATTCATCATATTCCACTGACCAACTTGAGGCAGACACTCTTTTTCTTTTCCGGTGTCATGGTATTTCAGCTTCATAATGCACATTGCATAAATCAATATGTTGTCATGGACAATTGATTGCACAAGAAGAAAAAATGATAATAGCCATTCAATTCCATCAAGTAGTTGAAGCAATATATTACCCATGGAGCAGGAAGTACTCGAGCTTCCACTGAGGTTAGCTTGTCACTAATGTTGATTCCAAATTCCTTCGCATAGGGATCATGTCCATAAGCATTTTGACGAACTGTCTGTAGATGAAGGGCAAAGATTCATAACAATTTGAGTAACATTTTATGTTTGATATCGACCAAAGGAAATAGAACATAACAATAGTTTAAAAGAAGAGCACATACTTTTAAAATGGTCATAAGCATATAAACAAATAGTCATAAGTAATCAAAGCCCAGCATAATGGTAACTTGACTCACAAATGTGAGAGATTTCTGGCTTAAGCAAAAGTCACATCTCGGCCAGCATGATCAGTTTGTACCAGAATGGGAACAGTTATGAACTGATCTTTCGAAACCAAATGTTTCGGCACTCAACTAGTTCTTTTACACTTGTGAATGGTCAGTGCAAGAATCCTATTTATACTTTTTACTGGTGGTTACTAGTGTAGTTTGAAAACTCCATATACATATATGCTTCCCATATAATCCCAACCAAGTATTAGAAAATGTTCTTGTAGCAATGATGGATGACATTTGATAGTTAAAACAATTTAGAGGAGATTATATGAAGTCCTCTTTAAGGCCCAGAGGTTAATCCCCAGCATAACGTTCACAGAAGAAGTGGATTTTACCATGATACCATCACATATACTAACCTGCAAAACATCAATTTCTTGTTCTCTGGGTCTCTGGCATGTAACTTTTAGCAAGGAAGTAATTTGCTTTTCATTCAACCTCTTTGTGTACCTCTGACCCTCAACTATCTTACAAGCCTGCATATTATGAATAAAATCAGATCTAAAATTTTGGTTGATAGACTCTGCTATGACTGATTGCACTCACCTCCATCGGAAGATAATTTGCCTTCTTTTGATTTCCTACTTGAAGGCAAGGAAGATGAGAATACTGAATTGTAAACCCATACATTTCCTTGAAGTATTCAACCACCGATTTCATATTCATCTGATCATCAATTGGGAAACTGTTGAAATAGCAGAGTCAGAACTCTAAAAACAAATAGAAGGATTTCAATTACAATTATATAATAATCAAGGCAAGGAACTTTTTGAAACATTATGCACCAATTTTCATGGCAACTTTGCATGTATTAATTGAAATAAATCACATTCAAATAAATTACCAGAAGGCTAGTTTTCATGTGTACACAGTAAAATGTGTATCATGTGTTATAAAAATAGGCATTTCCGAGAAATTCTTTTGCTTAAGACTATATGGCTCACTAACAGTAGTCATGTACATTCTAGTAGAAATGGTAAGTGCACAAACTAAATAGAATATGGAATTATACTGCTTACATTAGTTCACGAGTAGGTTGTGCTGTCAGCCCGGAAACTCGATATTTCCGCCGCACGTTTCCTCTGTGAGTGATTTCAACTTTGACACCTCTTAAAGCCTTCTTTATCTGCTTGACATCACCAATTATGCAGAGCTGTTCTTAGTTAAATATGTATATAAATTTTATCGAAAAATCACCAAAAGGCATTACACTCTAGTTTCTGCCAGAAAATCTTTAAAAACGATTTAATTGTTTACAAGCCAATTTGCAAGTTATATTCAGATGAACATTCCCTGACTAAAAATAAATAACTTGAAGATGATAAAATGTTGGGTACATATTCTGGAATTATTCTGGAAGTATACCTTTATACGATCAGCATCTGATAATGGCCTAGATGATACATCTTTCCCTAGTATCTGAGCAACAAACTCGACCACCGGAAGAGGATCGATGAATGCGGTGCACGACATATCTGATATCCGATATAAACCAATCCATTAGAAAGAACAAAAATAAAAAGAAAGAATCATATCGTGAGCAAGAAATACACACCGATGTTGAGCGAGAGGCCCATCTGGGTTGGTCTAATACTCTGGTAGAAGCCACACCATGACTGCAAGCCATCACCCAGCCTTTGTGGTTTTCTGATATCTTGAGAATAGAAGCATCTTCCGACGGATATGTACCTACAAGATAGCATTTTCAGCAATCACAAGGTGTACACATTAAAAGCAACACGATTCTCAAAAGAAACGGTACCTTTGGCTTGATAACTCCCTTAGAACAATATCAAGAACCTGAAGGGCTTGTCGCGGAGCATCAGTCTGTCGTCCAGCAATAAACTGACGCAAATGGTGAAGGTCAGCATGAGCTACAAACTTGATCCCAACTCTATACTCCTTTTCTCTTCACAACAAAATTGGATTAAGTAAAGAGCCGCCACAATGCGGGAAAATGACACAAAGGGCATGAAGAAACAAGAGAAAGGGGCAGCAATTAACCTAGTAATCCCTCCATCCTCCTCCAAAAGCTTTATCGTGAACTCCTTTGAAGTGAAAGGCAAAGACCCAGCCGTATAAAGGCTCTTCCTCCCATCATAAGCAGGAAGCCTCATACCCAAGTCGGTCTCCCTGTACAGCCTTACAAATTCTGCTATGATAGCTCTGTTTATACTCCGAGAGCTCACTTCCGGCGTAATCGTCACCTGCAAATGATCAAAGGTAACAACTTCAGGGATGCTTGGGAACTAAGAAATCGCTGATGCTGTGAATAGTAGACTTACATCATATTGATTCAAGTCCTTATCGGGCAACTCTGCAAGGAAATGATTGGCCTTGACAATGCACCTGGTGCCCGCCTGTCCAAATCCTGGCCGCCGGCAGAAGACGACGCCTTTACTGGAGACCGGAGGAGCAACGGTTTCTGGTCCGACTTCCACTTCTTGCTTCACCTCTCGCTCCACCGCCTTCCTCCTCCCTCTTCCTCGTCGGCGTCTAACACTCTTAATGTCATGCGGCAGGCACCCGTTCTCGAGCTTCTGCTGGTTCATGCTGTTGTTGAGAGGCTGCTTCTTCGAGACGATGGGCTTCACCCCCTTGAGCTCCTTCGTCATCTGCCGGCTGGGCATCGCGGCGGCGCGAGGGGATGACGAAGAACGGACACAGGCGCCTTCTCTACCTACATCAGCTAGCATCGCGCGCCCCTACGGATCCACATGCATTATCTATCCCCTGGGCATAGCAGAACAGAGACAGTGGGAGGCAAGGATGAGCAGAGCAGCAGAGAGTTTAAAGAAGCGCATATAGTAAAGGTTTTGCAGTGATAGCAGCAGCAGATGAGGGATAAACCGATGCATTAATATCTTCTGCAGAAGTGCAGTTCTACAGTTCGTGAGGCTTCTTTGACTCTCTAGGCGGCATGGGCCAACCTAGGAGCAGGGGCTCAGTCTAATTTGGGAAGCAGGAGGAGAGGATGATTCAAACGCAGCAGATACGTTGCCAGTAGCGGCTGCCACGAGGTGCAGAGTCAAACAGAAAGAAGAACATGGTAACCCCTCCTCCCATATTCCATCACTGTTTGCATAGGAGGCCTCGGTCGAAGCATTACAGGTTTGTCTACAGAACAAACAAAGCACCATTGCTGGAACGGCCAGAACTTGCAACCTCACAAACTAGTAATTTAATGATGGTGGGTAGGAGAAAGAGCACATTGGGATGGATTCGTCGCAGTCTTGGTGTCGGGCTCGATGGGGATGGTAGCAGAACACCGCAGCGACGTCGTTACGTGATGGGCTTTGGATTTGGGCTACAAGGAGCACAGTGGAGGAGGAGAGAAGAGCGTTCCTAAATGCCCGAAGGACAAAGCGTCGCGTTCGGCAGTCGTCCCCCATTGCCCCATCGATAGCAGCAGATGTAGGTGCTGTAGCCATGGAGTCTCTACAGTGCACAAGCGAGCTGTTTTAACGCCGGTTCTCACTGCAAGCAGGCAGTCGACTAAACTCGATTAAATCTCGTTATGCAGCTTCAGATTCAGCTTTGAGGATTTGGACTCGATGCTTTATTGTAGCCTCGATTGGCGAGCCAAGTGGAGGAGAGGTTTGTGGATTCTGATATCTAATACGTTAGTAGCTGTCAGGCTAGATTTCATAGGACTTGATGTGATCGATGTAGAGAAAGAGATGGAGAGCATTAAAAGGCGGCCGTGAGCGGCACCTCGCACTACCAGCGTGCCGACCATTACAAGTCCTTTCGAGCTACGTCCGCGGCCGCTGAGGCCCCCCGAAAGAGCAAACAAGATACGCCGGATCGAAAAGAACCAATCATCAAAAGGAGTTCTGTGCGGTCAGCAAAGGAAAGGAAACGCAGAAGGTAGCTGCCAAGTGACTGTGGATAACCTCGGGCTAAGAAGATGGAGCGTGAATGATGGTTCGACGAGATGACTCCCGATACCTCCATGCTCACACGCAACACAGACTGGCAGCGAATGGACTTTCACGTTGGCAGCGAGGGAGAGCTACAGAGCGGCAAGGGCAATCATGAGATGGCCATGGAGGTAGAGAGAGCGATGTCGGCTTACCCCCAGAGAACCTTTTGCTTTGCGCTACTGCTAAAAGGAAGGGAAAAGGAAGGGCCATTTGGTACTCTCCGCTCTCTTTATTCCCTTGAAACACCCGAGGAAGAGTGAGGGAGGGACATGAAGAAGAGTGAGGTGTGGCAGTGGGGAACCAAAAGTGAAACAGATCACAGTGGCTCTTCCAAAATGACTATTCTTCTACGAAGAAAAATGGCTCTAAGGTGGACATACTTGAAGCAACAATAAATATCTCCATGTTCTCGCACCATAGCTACAGTCCAGCTGCAGACCAAGATCTTGTCGTTTAAGCCAAGATCCCAGATGCTGAGACCAAGTACTAGAGAGAAACTTAGAGACTAAGACGAAGCTCAAAACTAAGCATCGATCCAAAAACACCAAGAAAGAGAAAGGAGTGCAAGAGCGACAAGAAGCAAACCTGGTGTCTACGATCCCTGCGAAGAGATGCCGAGATGAGAACTCTTATCCTCCGTTGCTGCTGCTGCTGCTGCTGCTGAAGAAAGAGGAGGAGAGGGAGGGCGTGCGCTTCTCTTCCTTCCGAATCCTTTCTTCTCGTATTTTTATAAGGCCTCCTCCACGCTTCGAACTCGCCGGATGGCGTTATAATAACTCAGATCCCATCCGTCGCCAAAAGCAAAGCTTCCCCTTCTGCTGTGCTCGCGAACACGACTCCATGAGCAAGAGCTCTTTTCCTGGTGCTTTCTCTTGCTCTCAGTGGCCCCTGGCTCTGGTCTAGAGCGCAGTGCTGGATAAAGAAACAAAGTGAGGAGGATATGGGCTTCAGGATCGAGGCAGCGACAGCAGAGAATGTCCGTCGATTAGATGAGGTGAAGACCCGCTTCGAAAGCATGCGCGAGGAAAGAGACGAGTGACGCGAATTAAATATGAATATACAACCACATGCATTTCTTTCATATACGGATATATATTCATGTTTACGATCATCGACGCGCCATAATAGCCATCATTGCTGATATGGTGCAACTAACTAAACCTGTAAGATTACGAAGATTAATGGGGTGGAGGGACTCTTCTGCAGGTGAGAGAAGAAGTTGATGTCTTGCTTGGATTTAGTAGAGGTGGTAGGTGGAAAATTGGCATGGAAGTAAAGACCACGGAGCGCTCTCTCTTCTTTTCTTTTCCGTGAAAGTAACACTACACACTTTTGATTCAGTGCCAGGGTTTTGACGTTGCTTTTAACAGCACTGGACGAGCATTATGGGGGGCCTCGTGAACAAGAGCTACCACTCGAGCCTGTGTCTGTGATTTCCAAGATCACATTTCATCTCTCTCTCTCTCTCTCTCTCTCTCTCTCCCAAGCCTTGGAAAAAGTGATCTTAATCCAGAGCATTACAAGTCATTTTGACGTAAAGAACGGAGACAATCCATGGTGATGCAGTACTTGTTGATTTATTTGAGTTCCATATCTTGATACGGCTGCATTTATCGTAGTTTAAATCATCGGATCCTGTCAGATTTAATGGAGGACGAGATTGCAAGGAGAAAAGATGAAGGGATTGAATTGAGAAGACAAGGGTTCCATAAAAGAAAGGAAAAAGGATGTGAGCAGCGAAGAGGAAACAGATACCGGACGCATGCATGCATGCATGGCATGCGAGTGAGGATCCACCACTGTGAAAAGGAGAAAAGGAAAAGCTGGGGATGTCAGTGGCGTCAGCTCACGCACAAGGATTAAAGTGGGCGCTGCTGCTGCGTGCCCCTCGAAGAACACATCCCAATCACCAAAGCACTTTGCCCCCCTTTACAGGGCAGGAGAAATGGAATACGGCAACGCAGGCGGTACTGCACGCTTTGACCGTTCTCATCTTTGCACCGCTGCTTTTATCGGATATGGTCCTCTTCGGGCCTTCTTTTATCTCGCCTTTGGAGAAAGGAGAGCGGCATTGTTCGAGTGCGTCGATTACTTACCATCATCACCTCGGTAGTTCCATTCCATGGCCGGGACGTCACGTCACCCTCGCCTCTGCAGCGTACGCGGGTCGCCTCCATGTGATCCATCCCCTGCTTCCGAGCTTCCTCCTTGTCTTCCATTCACGTTTGACGGAGAAGCAAACATTTGGCTTGGTTTTAGCTCTGTTTCAGTCTTGTAATCTAAACCTAGTCTCGGATGAAGTCGTTGATGAGCTGAATTCCGATGGTGTCAGTTTGTACCATCGGAGAAGCTGCACATGATTCTCCAGCAAGCCGTGTACTCCGTGCAGAGGCGATGATTTAGTAAAGGACACAGCACTGGCTGCACAATTATTGGTACACAGATCAGAACAGAGAGTGAACTCAGATACCGAAAGAATACATCTTAGCTGTGCAAGACAATGCCAAACCGAACACAAAAGTGTAGCCTATTGCACCTTCCAATTACCATTCTCATCTTAGCTCATACAAATATGTTATCCAGGCTTCATGGGCTTTTCTTCTTAGTTGGACTGACTTCTGAAACAGTCCTCTCTGTCAAGATTGTTGCGTTTCAACATAATGGTTGTCCATGCACCACATAAGAATTGCTTATTTCTATTTGATGCTATATGGTTTGCTATGATTGGAGAAATGAACACTCATTCTTCATGATACAGACTAAGATAGATTCTCTCTGAAAATGCTGTACCAAGATTTTGATGATGCATGTACAAGATCAATTCTGACAATTTTGCATGTATTGAAGGAAGAAAAGGAAATGCTATCATTGTATTTAGGAATTGCCTATCTGTGGTTTATCTGATCATATGTTGTGATGTTAGCTGCAAACCTCATGTTTGGATCATTCCTTTCTATTGGTAATCAACATTTTATCACCTACTTCAAGCTTAATCTGACAATGTAAACAAACAGATTTTTCAGAATTGCTGTATTCCTTTCACAGGATAGAGAAGGAGAGCCTTTTTTTCTAACTAGATTACATTGAACATTTGCTAGAAATCATCTAATGCTTTGGCTTTGTGTCTCATTTTTAGGAGCCATTAGCCATAGCTTAGGATGGACCTGAAAGCTGGAGTTTCTCTACTGTCTTCCTCTGACAATAATCTACTGGGACTCATGACAGAATAGATCCAAGATCTCTCCACCCTGTCCTTGAAGCTTATTTTGGCAACCCTCCTTGCTCCTCATACTAGAAAAGATAATGGGATCAAATCCCTACCAAGTGAGACTGCCGGCATCAGTATGAGATCAGCTCAGGGGGTCTTGGAATGGTAGCTCTGCAACTGATCCAATGGCTGCTTTGACACTAATGGCAGGACCTATGACTAGTTCAGTCTGATCTCCTTGTACTCAAATTTACAAGATAGAAAATTCTGATGTCCTTTTGTCAGTTTTGCAACCATAGCCAAAGAAGAACACACCAAGTATATGATCCAAAAATGACAGCTTTGTCACTGATGAAATGATTGCGCTGGAACAATTCTTCAGACTAGGTTTCTTGGCCTTGGAACTTTGAAAGGAAAGGCTAAAAGTGCATCTTACAGATTCTATTACATAAATCAGTAAATGTCTCAGATGAGGCCTGCGAGATAACATCAACACAAGAACAGATCATTTGCTGAAACACTGTTATTTCTGTGGATTGATGAAGCCTTCTGTCTCTAAAAATCTTCCATCATCATAGACCATATGTATATATATATATTTTACATGCACTACACATGCAAGCCAAATATCACTGCAATCATATAGGCCATGGAGCAATCATGTAACCCAACTGCTTCTGAATCCTTCTTTTAAATATGGGTGACAGATAACAATCAAGTCCCCATCTTTCGCCATTGATTGCTGCTCCAATGGGATATGCATTGGTTCAGCTGTCTCTCTCCACCCTCCATGTGACAGGTAATAGAAGCTGGAATCGTTTACCTACGCATGCCCGACCCACAACGGTTGCTGTCGGACAGCAGAAGAGAGAGAGAGAGAGAGAGAGAGAGAGAGAGATCTGGGAAATATAGATAAACTACAGAGATACAATAAAGAAAGACCTCCAAGATAGACAAGCAAGCAAGCAAATTAAATCTGTGAAGACTCGCAGCACCAGTCTCATCCTCCCTTGTTGTTTCTGTGTGTTGGTCTCCTAGAGGGAAGATGGACGCTCCCAGCGCGCAGGAGATATCGTACATGGAGCACGTCCAGAAGCGGCACGAAGAGAAGGGCTGTCTCTACGCCTGGTAATTGCCATGGCACCATCTTCACGCTTCCTTCTGCCCCCTCTTGATTCTTCTGTCATATGTATGTATATAAAGTTAGAACTTTGGTGGTGTTGGCAGTTTGTTTGCGTTTTGTTGCTGCTTCTGCTGCTTCGAGACCTGTGAGTGCTGCCTCGAGTGCCTCTGCTGCTGCTTCTGATGGATCAAGGCCGCAGGAAGAAGAAGAGCAGCACCGTGTGAGTGCAGGTGTTCGAAGCGTGTCGTGGCTTCCTGTGATCAATAAGGCACGGTGTGCCATTTGATATGCTGCTTGTGAGAACTCTGCTCGAGTTCCTCGTGTATATGTTTGTACTGTGATCTATGCACTCCAGTGGGTGGTGTTGGATTTGTTTATTAGCACTACGAAGCCTCCGTATCTTTCTACCGTCTCATGTGATTGCTTGAGAACTACGCTTCAGTTCCTCGTTAATATATTATGTTGGATTTGTTTGTCAGCGTTCATCCCTTTCTCCATCAGTTTTGCTCAGTAGTTCATCAGATACTGCGTACACAAATTGGAGAAGGAAGGTAAACATCGCAGCATGGAAATCTTTGCAGAAGGTACAGAGTGCAGTATTCGTCAAGGAGGAGGAAACAGCAGTCCATCGAAAGGAGTTCAGCTCCCTGTCACTGCTCTTCGACGATGATGATGTTCATCTATTTGTTCTGCCTTCGACTCCCACGATGATGATCCTCATTGCCCACAGAACATGTCAGCTAGCAAAGATCACAAAGATACCAACATCTCTTGTCAAAAGATTATGTAAAGAAAAAATATTTTTATTAAATCGATGATCATAAGAACAATAATACTATACGAGGTTTCTGTTGGGTGATGGCAGATATTGCAGTGTGCGCTGTGAGATTGGACAGTGAGCGTGCGGCGACGTGCAGAGGAAAGAGAGAGAGAAAGATTAGGTTTATGAGATTTCTGCTTCCCGATCGGTGGCCAAACGTTGTCAGTTTCGACCCAAATTTTATGTGAAGAATCCTTGCAGCAAACTCTACAATCCTAACGGTTTTGATCTACAGTTTACCCTCTCTAAGGTACTTTCATGTGATATTCATTTTGTGAGATCTAGAATTCTATCAAAGATCCATCCTAACAAAGATACTCTTGATGTTATTCAGATCCTCATAAGACCTATTGTAAACATGTTATCATTATTATTGATAGTGGAAGTTTGAGATGGACTACGATCCCGTGATTTTTCCCACATTGGATTTTCCACGTTAAAAAGATTTGATCTCATTGTGTGATTAATTTTTGCTCTATTGTTTATGTTGTGCTGATTAATATTTTCATTTGGATATTAAGTTAGTATTTTGATAAGAAATCTATTTTAATACACAAAAAGAGGGAAAGAATTATTCCGCTTTAACATGTTTCTTCACACCACTTTCAATGTCTAAAATGAATTAACTTATACTATCCATTTGGTTTTGTATGTCAATATAGTCTTTTGTTAGAATCTAAGTAAAATATAAATGTTTTCAGCTTTAGAAGTATTTTGGGCAATTTCAGTGCGAAAGTGCCATTTTCGTTTTTTCTAGATAGTGACCTCTATTTTCATATAGTATTTTTAATATTTATAATCTTGTTTGCCTATTTTCCCTTCTCTTTTTTATCATCGCCTTTATGTCATTGGTACCGTCACCCTTTGCCTCTATCCCTGCTTAGCTTCGTGGGATGGAAGCAATGCCTCCATCAAGAGGCCACGTGGTCCCTTTGTCATCACGCTCGTTGCCTTTGACCCTTACTTGCCCGTCGCAACCACAACATCTATCGTAGTTCCCATCATCTTTGCCTCTTGCTTATCACCACAAGGTCTCGTCTTCCTCGCCTCATTGTGCATATCACTTCAACTTGTTTTGGTCATTCCCCACTCATTGCACTACTTTTATTCTGCTATGTGTGGCATAGGTGGAGGCCTAGCAATTGAGGTAGTGGAATAGAGGCCTTACAGAGGAGGTGTTATTTCCGTCCCATTGAGTAGATAGAGAAAGGGCAGAGGCGATAATGATGACAAACAAGAAGAAAGAAGATATATTTAAGATTATAGAAATTAGATGTACTATATAGGAAAAATAAAATTTGAGGATGCTATATGAAAAAAATGAAAAATGAAGGTTTTTTTTTGAAGAAAAATCATCCAAAGATTTCTGTCAATTTTAAATTTCAAATTCTTCACATATTTTTTTCTTCTGAAAACAAACAGTCAAAAGACATGTTAAAACCAGTCCATTTCACCAAGTTGAATAGACAACCAAATTGATCAGTGAATCCGATTTGACAACATAGGTAAAGTCTCAATTATCGGATCTCATTAAGCAATTAGTAGAGCACGACTCGTCGATCCATTCTGTAAAGATCCGAGACCCAACTCGATACCCGATTTGTACCCGTAGTTTCCTTTCTCGGGTTCGTATTTGGATCCGAAAATTCTGACATCGGAGTCCATTTATCTTAAAGCGTACCGCTGAGTGCAACCAAAACAGCAGATTCCAATATAGCACACACACGACTCCCTCCTACCCATCTCTTCCTTATCACCAGCACGAGAAAAGGAGGGGGGAGTGAGGACGTCTTCAACTTTTCCTTCTCTTCTTTTATCACATTCACGAGAGAAGATGGTAGCGATTCTCCATCACGAGATATATATATATATATTATAATCTAAAGGGGTCCTTACAAATCGATCCATCATAGAGTCAGTCCAGGAAGGAAGTATCTCAACCTGACTTAACCTCTTCTTTATCACGAGCACGAGAAATGAGGGAAAGAGGAGATGAGGGTTGAAGCAAATAGCTCCATTAGTCCTTATCCTTACAAGACTCACTGCTATAAATAGCTCCATGCAGCTCTCAGTTCCCATCCCACCTCAGGCAGAGTCCTGCGTAGCAGTGGCTGTCCGTTTCCTCAAGTAAGAATATGAATTTTATTTATTTTTTATTTTTTAATGAGCTTCTTAATTCATAATAAGAAGAAAGAGGAGAACGATGATGGAGTGTAGAGATCGAGGGAAGTCGGGCAGAATAAACTCTCTAACCCGACCCGTTAAGTTAAAATGGATTTATGATTTACTATCAAAGACTTTTCCTGCAGTTGCTGTTGTAATTATGTTTCACTTATTCTTTTGTTATTAAAGCATGATGCAATGAATTCCATGCAGATAAGGTAATTCGCACGTGGAATCATCGGAAGCTTCCTTCTCCACCGTTGCAATGGAGCACCGCGGGCCACTCGTCCTCAAGTGCTGCGTTCTCTTCCTGTTGTTGAACGGTTTGGCATTTCGTGTGAGCCAAGGCCAGCTTCTTCCCGTCGTCGATGACCAAGGAGACAGCACGACGTCGTACCGCCTCAGGACTTACATCGTCCATGTCAAGAGGCCCGAAGGCGCACGTCTGCTCACCAGGCATGAGCTTAAGCAGTGGCACGAGTCCTTCCTTCCCAACACCACTCTCGACTCCGGGAAGCGGCGGCTCATCTACTCGTACCGCGAGGTCATCAGTGGGTTCGCCGCGAAGCTGACGCCCGAGGAAGCGACGGCCATGAGATCCATGGAGGGGTTCGTGTATGCACGACTGGAGGTGACGCATCGGATCGCGACGACCCACACACCGCAGTTCCTGGGGCTGAGCCAGACGGGGAGGGCTTGGGACTCCGGGAACGAGGGCAAAGGCGTCGTCATTGGGGTGCTAGACAGCGGGATCTGGCCCCATCCCTCCTTTGGCGACGACGGAATGCCGGCTCCGCCGCAGAAGTTCAAAGGGTCTTGCATCCCTTTGAGTGGTGTTACCTGCAACAACAAGATCGTCGGGGCCAGGGGTTTTCTTGAAGGTGAAGAGGTCATCGCCATCGATCACCATGGCCATGGGACGCATGTGGCTGGCATTGCAGCTGGCAACTTCGTCGAAGGTGCTGAGGTCCTTGGCATGGCGGCCGGCAAGGCCTCCGGGATCGCACCCAAAGCTCACCTCTCCATCTACAAGGTGTGCTTTGATGACGTGGACTGCCCCGACTCTGGCATTTTAGCTGCCATCGATCAAGCTATCGAGGACAGGGTCGACATACTGTCAATGTCTTTGGGAACTACTGCCGCGACGAGCTACTATTTCGAAGATGCCGTTCAACTCGGCTCGCTCACAGCACTGCGTCACGGTATCGTCCCCGTCACCACCGCCGGCAACGGAGGCCCCATGTTCAACACACTGCACCATGACGCGCCGTGGGTCTTGACCGTCGGCGCCACCTCTACCGACCGGAGAATAAGAGCCAAGGTGAAGCTTGGAAACGGGGAGGAGTTCGCCGGCGAGTCTGCTTACCAACCTGACTCCTTCGATTCATCCATCATGCGCACCATCGTGTACCCTGGCGAGGATCACTGCTCCGCCGAATCACTTAAGACCATCGACGTGCGTGACAAGATCGTTCTTTGTTCTGCTGGTCAAACAGAGGAGGTCGACAAGGGCAAGGCGGTCTCTGAAGCGGGAGGCGCCGCCATGATCATCATGAACCGAAAAAAGGATGGTTACACTACCAGTGCCGAGGCTCACGTCCTCCCAGTATCTCATCTGAGCTACGAGGACGGATCGAAAGTCCTTGCATACTTCAAATCACAGAAAAGCTCGAGCACAGCAACGATCATCTTCGGTGGCACGATTTTCGAGCAGCGGCCATCTCCGACCGTAGCTTCGTTTTCTTCCAGGGGACCGAACAATGGCAACATTCTCAAGCCGGACGTCCTAGCGCCTGGCGTGAACATATTAGCGGCATGGCCATTCATGGTCGGACCTAATGCTAGCGCAACCCCGTCGAACCCCACGTTCAACATGATAAGTGGCACCTCCATGGCAGCTCCTCACGTCGCTGGCATCGTGGCGCTGATCAAGAACAGCCACCCAAACTGGAGTCCTTCCGCGATCCATTCAGCCATCATAACGTCCGCCAAGGACACAGACTCCGACGGCAACTACATCATCGACGAGTACACCAACGAAGCCGCCAACGTCTTCGCCGTCGGCGCCGGGCAGGTTAATCCATCGGGAGCTCTGGATCCAGGCCTGGTTTACGAGATCGATCCGGCTATCTACCCCAAATACCTCTGTTCCTTAGGGTACACCACCGAGATGGTCGAGCTAATGTGGCACGAGAGCGGAGTCCAGTGCGAAGCGGAGAAGCATATCAATCCATGGGACTTGAACTACCCTTCCATCTCGGTGGTTCTTTCTCCCGACGAGGTGATCAAAGTTTCTCGGACCGTGAAGCACGTCGATGGATCGGCGGAGACCTACCGTGCTAGAGTTACCGCGCCGCCAGGGATCGCAGTGGAGCTCTCGAAACAGGAGCTTCAATTCTCTGGGCCCGACAAAGAAGACACCTTCGACATCGACATCAGCATCGAGTCTTTAGACAAGACCAGCAGACCCTACGGAAGAGGCAAAATTGAGTGGGATTCTGGTACGCATGTCGTGACGACCCCCATCGCCGTCGAAATTGGTTTCTGAGCCACTTGCCCGAGTGCCAGATCGACGTCGATGGAGAGAAGACACTTTCATCATCATCATCATCATCATCAACATCATCATATATATATATATATAACGTTGTACTATCTAATTAGATAAAAGCCCTATGTAATTACAGAAAAAGAAATAAAATGTTGGTCATTATATAACGAGCAACAATAAATTTCTAAGTGATTGGCTCAAAATCATCCCTTACGAATTGGGTCAACTGTTGGATTCAACTCAATGGCAATTGTATGAAGACGTCCAACTGCATCTAAATGTGGAATACGGGTTACCTGACTCCTGATTGTAGCTTACAGAGGGGCCCGTTGCGCTGTAGCCACAAAGAAGTTAGAAAAAAACGCGTAGGTCAGTGGTGAAGTACGAGTTAGGATTGGGACTGAGATCAGTGGCCATGTTTGACCTGCGATGTGATCCAACGGTTCCCTTTTTTTCCATTCTTTTGGGTTTATGTTATGGAAATCATAAAGATAAAATCACAATAATTATAATATAAAACCTCCAAAATAAGATATACAAAATTACTCTATTTTTTAAATATTTTAAGAGTTTTGGAATATTGAGGGATACTATACAAACTCTATTCAATATTTTTAGAGAAATAATATGGAAATATTTATTCTTTTGAGAAATATATACGAATGTATTTATATTTATTATTGAGGATTGTGATCCAACGGTGGCTAAGGATGAATCGATGAAAGCTGCACCGTCGAATCGGATGGATGGAGACGGGCCACGTGGTCGGATTCCTGCGATGGTTGGGAGAAGAGAAGACGGGAGGTGAGGGCGATGGCGGGAGCAACGGCAGCCATTGAAGCTGGAGATCTGAAAGGTTAATTACAGTGTGAGCTGCGTGCCCGTCCTTAACCGATTACCCCACGCCGCGTACCTCGGAATCCTATGCCTTTCCACCACCCGGTGCAATAGCAACGCCTTTTTCTTCTCCTTTTCTTCCTCTTTCTTCTCCCTCTATATCTCTCCACCTCCTGCTTTCCAGTTCTCGTACCGAACGCATCCCCGGCCAGTTGTCCTGCGACCAAAGGAAGCGTCGACGGCATCTGCAGCGAAGCTTCTGCTTTTAGGTTTACGTTGCTAAAGGTATGCTAACATGGACGCATGCATGCGTTAGACGCAAAGGAACGGCAACAAAGCGTTTCTAAGCAACTCCTTTCACGAGCATAAAAAAGAAAAGGCTATAAAGCAAAACCTCATTCGTCTCCTTCGCTTCCTACCTTAACTCCACGCCAATGCTGCATGCATGCATACATACACTAGAGAAGAGGAAGAGAGGATTACCAACTCTCGCCCCCTCAAATGCATCATACTGGACATGGCTGGTAAGTGGCGTTGAAGCGCTCAAAATTTATCAGAGAAACTTCAATCTAGTGTTTGTACACTGATCATGAACTACCAAATTGGCACAGCTCTGACGAATATCGACATAAGCGGCATTGAATCGCTCAAAGAACTGAAGAGGACAACTGACAGAAGATCTCTTGAGGTAACCAAGTCTCCACCATCATCATCGTCGTCATCACATCCACCTTAACCATGAATAACCTGTCTACAAAAATTGCAGCTGGTGCTAGCAAATCCTGTTGGAGAAGTGTCACAGAAGATGTCTCACTCGGGGACCTGGGAGCTCTTTGGACCAGAATGCTTCTACATGACGGTTGAAGAGGCCATTGCTTCAACCTCATACAAAATTTGAGCAAGTAGGACCGTGAGGTGATGAACATTATGCCAACTGCTTGTGATCTGAACCCTAACAATGGCCATTGTCTCCTCATCTGAACTCTGCTCAGAAGAAATTTTGAACTATACAAACCAGAACAAATTAGCTAGAAGAGAAAAACTTGTTTGCTAGATTGGTGGCCTGTCAGAGAGGCTCACTCTAGGCTGTTGTATGTCTCTTCCATTAATACGAAAGCAAAGTATCAGTCAATCTCTCTGAACTTGAACTGTCTATGGGCGATAACAATGTGAGAACACTGATATCATTGACCATGTCTCGCGTCTGCACCCGACACCCGGCAATCATGGCTCGTCCGGGCCATGATAAGACCACGTGACTGACCGCAGACCCAATTCATTCGGTGGCCCGTAGAATGGACGGCTGAGATCCATCAAAGAACCATCGGACGCCATGGATGGACTCTCAAACTATAAAAGGTCGAGGGCGGCACCGTAAATAACTGATGCATATGAGTGTATAAACTAAGGATGAAATCTAAAGACCGTAGACAGCGGGGGTTAAGTGGCCTATCAGCACACTAGAAGTCCAAAAAGATTTCATGTAAATACCATACAGGGTTCAGCATGGTTGGATCTCAAAATTACAATCATCGGTTCGTTGTTCGTTAGGTTTGGTATTCATCTATCCTGAACGCTGATTGGGACGGTGCAGCTGAGCCGCACAACCCGGAAGCGGTCACATTTACGCCATTTTTGATGTACACTAACGGCGTCTTCCTTTACCGATGACACCGCCTTCTATCTTGTAGTCTTCTTCGGCTTTTGGTCTTATTTCGAACCGTCTCTCGCTCACTCGCTCGCTCTTTCGTTCACCAACCCTTCTTCGCTTGCCTTTTCCGCAACGCAGTCGCGGGGGTGTTCATCTGCTCATAGATCTACGAAATGTGCCTCTGATCATGAATTGATTTCCTCGGTGAGCTTCGGATCCTCTTGATCTTCATCTTTTACGTTTCGATGTGAATCTTTTCTCCTGGTTTTGATTTCTTACGAGGAACATTGGACTTGGTGCTGGGGATCTGTAGCTTGAGCCACTTCTTGCGCGTTCTGAGATATTTTTCGCTCGTGATTATTGGTTTCGAGTTTGATTTTGCGCATGTGGAATTCGGTGCGAGGATTCTCGTTGTAGATTGATCCTGATGGACATGCATGCTAGGGTTCTGTGTTCGTACTCTGATGCAGGCGGAGATTAGGGTTTTATGTTTTTGTCACTGAGGTTTAAGTTTCCCTTTGGTATTGTTATATTTAAGTTCATGTGGGGTAGTCCCCGTACCATTATTTTATGCTTAGATGTTCCTTTTGAGGTTTGGTTCCCAACTAAGTCTGCGCGTTGAAATATCTTTGCTGTTTTAGTATATTATTTTGTAAATGAGCTGATACATTTCCACGTCCTTCGAAATAATATGATGGATTGAAGCTCCCTTCGAAACAGGATTAAAATTATCTACATGTGACATGTTGAAAGCTAGTTTGTACTGATGAGATCAATTTTGTATTTCTTATAACATGATTGGATTTTTTTTTTCCTTTGTATTACGGTTACTGTGCAATTTCTCTGCAGTTGCGAGTTTAGGGGAACAGCTTCTAAAGATTTCTGTCATGGGAAAATCTCCTGCAAAGTGGATTAAAGCAGTTATTTTTGGAAAGAGACCATCTAGATCTCATACTTCAAAAGGGAAAGATGGTTTGGTATGGAATTGAGAATCTATTGGTTAATTATTGAACATATTAATTTTCTATTTAGTGTGCGATGAACTTGTTTACTGATTACATGGTTGGCTATCTTCCTGTGGAAATTTTGCCTGGTAGTAGAGAATGTTGATGTATTCAAGTATAAATGTCTTTCCAAATCCCTGCACTGACTTAAGGAATATTTCCTTTTATAACATCACTACTTTAATTGATGCATTTCCTTTTACATCACTGTGAAATTCGGTATATCATCAAGCACAATATATATTGTTGCACAGCGTATGTGCAGAAATCTGAGTATCTGTCTTTTCCTGTTATTTTCAGTTAAGACAATTCAAGGGGTTGCTTCCAACAAAATGGAGGGGACAGTTTGGTACATGGTTATCGAGTAAGGTGACCTTGGACGTGTTAAGCTCCTAAACCATACACACAACCAACCCCACCAATACCATGAATTAGGTTTAAACTAGCTCAAATCATAGTCATCCAAGGTAAAGTTGATATTTTCAAAAACGTAAATTATTCTTCCAACATTTTTTGGAAATAACTGAAGATATGCCGATAAGTTAGAGGGGTTGCATTTAAAGTTTTCCTCGCTTATTTCTTTAAATTGACCATTTAATCTTTGTTTACTTCCAAAGTTATTATAATGCATTAAGTACAACAGGTAATGTTATAAATTTATTATATTTGAGAGCTTCATCACTAATTGATCTTTTGATCCTCATTTGTATTTTTGAAGAAACCTGGTGTTGATAAAGAGCATTTTTCTGGGGGGGAACCATCTCATGTCAAAGTGAAATCTCCGGTGATTACTCAACCAGTTCTTGTAAGCAACAATATAAGTGGTACATCATCAGAAAATAGGACAGATTCCACTTTAGTTACTGGAGCAGTTAGGGTGGAGAGCCAAGAAATTGTTGGACATCAAGCTTCAAGTAATCCAGCCAAAGCCTTGGAAGAGTGTGCTGCTACAAAAGTTCAAGCTGCCTTCAGGGGTTTTTAGGTAATTCTTGTGGAAATAGTGTTTGCATCTTATTTGGTAACATTGGCATCATATACTATTATTGGGACCATTTTATTCTTCATTTAATTTCTTAAAAATGGGTTCTATATGCACATTAAATAACACACAGGAGAATTCAAGGAAGAGAGAGTTTGTATTTATGTGCAGTCACGGAGGGTGTTCTGTGCATTGAAGGGCATCATAAGACTGCAGGCTCTAATTCGTGGGCACCTAGTGAGGCGTCAAGCAGTTACCACCCTGCATTGCATGTGGGGTATTGTCAAATTTCAAGCTCTTGTTCGCGGTTGGAGAGTCAGGCTTTCAGGTATTGGCCTCGAAGTCAGAACAAAGTAACCTCAAATGAAGAGTGTGGTAAGCATCTAATGCCAGAAATGATCTCAAGAAATTATTTTATGTTTTTTAACTTATAATGTGTCCTGTTTATTCTGTAAATTCCCGCATATAAGCTTTCATTTTAATTATTTGCTGTCTGGTAGTGTTTCAATTATTGATAAACTCTAGTATCTGACTGCTCTATTCTGACAAGAAGATGAACACTTTGTGAGATTGGTAGTGATAATCCATTGAGAATGAGTCATTTCTGGTTTCTTTCCTGTTGAGGGATAACTCTTTTTTCCACATACTGTGAGATTCCTTTGTCGTTAGAGAATTCCTCTGACTGGTTGACATTTGTGCATGTTGTTGTATATGCAATGGGGATTGTATTGTGAATATTTATGAAACATTTCTGCTGAAATGGTGTGGTGGTGGTGGTTAGTTTTTATTCTCTGAAAGGTTTGGCCATTTGGCAACCAAGTTTTTCTACATGAATTCGATATGTGAGGTTCACTCAGGCTGAACTATACTCTCATGGTTTATCATCTTAATTCTTTTAGGTATGTTGATTTTCTTTTGTAGGATGATAAGAAGTTCGATTTCTCGAAGATGCAGCTGTCTGCGAATCAATTTGTTTGCAAGGTATGTAAACTTTGAATCTTTTAGTATTACAATAATATGATAATATTACAATTTTAAGCGGAAACTTTAGCTCATCATATTTTTGTGCAAAAACTTGATGCTATTGCTTTCCACGATTCTTTAACATTCTTGAAACACATTGTTTAGCTTCTTCTACTTAAGATCAATATTCTGGGAATGGAAAGCACAGTTTTCAAGATATTCATGCACTTCATGTTCATGTGAGCCAATGCCCATCTGTTGTCTAGGTTTCCTGTCTAGTTTTACAAGCAAATAACTTATTTGCCTTTCCACAGCTACTCTTGGCACTGCCTGTTACAAAGCCTGTGCAGATTCATTATGATCCAGTGGAACCAAATTCAGTCTTCAGTTGGCTGGAGCGCTGGACATCCTCACATTTTTGGAATCCACTTCCTCAATCAAAAAAGTCTGTCAATGTGAAATCTCGGGTGAGATGCAGTAGTGCTGTGGAAGGTGAATCCGTCAGATTAAAATCAAATGTTCATAAAAATGTGGCTGCAAAGGTTGATGTCATGACTGAATCAGAAAGGCATAAACGTGTTACGAGGAAAATGCTAAGCCCTCCTGCTGACTCTGTGGTAGAAAATCCACAATCTGAAATTGAAAAGGTCAAGCGTAGTTTGAGAAAGGTATCCAATTCTAAAAAAGAGCCTCCTGAAAAGCCAGAATCTGAAAATCAGAAACCAACTTGCACTCCGAGAAAGGTGACAAACTCACTATCTGATGCTCCACAAGTGTCTAATGAGCATTCTTCAATGAAGATAAAAAAAGATAGTGTAGTGTCTATTGACAGTAAGCTTGAAATAGTTGCTGCTGTAAAGTCCGTTGCATCAGGTGGGCCTAAGAATGCAGTAATAGATGACAGTACTGGGATCAAACCGCATAGCCCAGAAGAAATCTGCAAAGAAGAGAGTATTTCTAACTGTGATGGAGAGTTAAGCTTGAAAGATGAGCCAACTAGCAATGAGATCCAGAAGAGTAGCAAGAGAAGGACTTCTTTCCCACCAAAGCCAGAACCTTTTGCAGAGAATGCCTCGCAAAATGCTCCAAGATTACCAAGCTATATGGCAACTACTGAATCAGCCAAGGCAAAGCTAAGAGGACAAGTTTCACCGAGGGTTGGATCTGATTCTGCAGAAAGATATAATATAACTCGACGTCATTCTCTGCCAACTTCCACGAATGGAAAGTTAAACTCGCAATCATCACGTGCACATAAGTTGATCCAAGCAAGCTGCAAGGATGGAATTAGAAATGACAGATCCTTTACATCGTCAAGAGATGGTAGTGGTATGATCTGTCTATCATTCTGCTCATACATATTGTGGTGTGGATCTTCATGTCTAGGTACTAAATTTTTACAGTGACCTGTCTATCATCAACATCTATCAACTTTCATCTCCCAACCACCACCGTCCTATGATTTTCGGCTATCACACTTTGTTATCTGACCATTTTCCATCGTCATTCATCCTTTGACCACTCCTACCTTCATCTTTTAAATATTGTACATCCTTCAATCACCACAGTCCGTCATACTTGTCTTCCCTCCATCTTCTGATAAAAAATGGTCCAATGCTTTGATCAGTACACTGTATTTGGTGGATTAGGGATGGAAGGATGAAAAATCTGATCATACCAAAACAAACTATTCCTAATGATTTTATCGCAACACATATTTGGAATGCTGAACGGGGGATCCTATGTTGTTCTGAACATACTGGTGCAAATAAGTAGACATCCACACTTGCCCCAAGTAAGAAAGAAATCTGGGGATCCTATGTCTTTTAAGTCTTCTATCGCACCTGGTTTCTGTAGTGAGGCTTTGGCGTGCACTTGAGGGCATTCTCAATGCTGCCAACCAAAATTGTGTCCATGCGTTTCAGTAATAAAAATTATAGTTATATATATATATATATATATATATATATATATATATATATATATATATATATATATATACATCGGGGCCCATGTGATCCAACGGTCCCCTTTTTTTCCATTCTTTTGGTTTTATGTTATGAAAATCATAAAGATAAAAACACAATAATTATGATATAAAACCTCGAAAATAAGATATACAAAATTACTCTATTTTTTAAATATTCTAAGAGTTTTGAAATATTGAGGGATACTATACAAACTCTATTCAATATTTTTAGAGAAATAATGTGGAACTATTTATTCTTTTGAGAAATATATACGAATGTATTTAAATTTATTATTGAGGATTGTGATCCAACGGTGGCTAAGGATGAGCCGATGAAAGCTGCACCGTCGAATCGGATGGATGGAGACGGGCCACATGGTCGGATTCCTGCAATGGTTGGGAGAAGAGAAGACGGGAGGTGAGGTCGATGGCCGGAGCAACGGCAGCCATTGAATCTGGAGATTTGAAAGGTTAATTCCAGTGTGAGCAGAGACACTCACTTCCCTTCTGTCATCATCACTCACCGTCTCTCCTCGATGTCGGCGAGCCTCCGTTAGCAGCAGAAGAAGATGCAGCGTCGGGAAATGTCGTCAGCCCACGGTCCTCGACTTCCTGATTCCAGGGTCAACGCATGCATGCAGAAGTCAAACGGACAGCCATGCGAGTGGTGTTAACGCGGAGTTTGCTTGCCCATCCCTTATCCTTCCGACACCCACGTCGTCATCACTTTTGCAGTCGGTCAAAGGAACTGTTTCGGACAATTTCGGGTTGATACACAATGCAATTTTGGATCTGAGACTGTGTGCACACCAATTTCATGGTATATAAATTTGGATGTGGTCAAAGTTTCTGAACCCAAACTACACTCTTTTATCTTTCTTGATTTGGTTTGAGGTATGTCTGTAACTACCATTGATTGTCGACTCGGGCTGGGAATGGACCGATTACTAACTAAATGGGCTCAATTTGGGCTTTCGACGGACATGATTGGATGGGAACTATTTCGTTTGATTTGGTATGAGGGAAACATAATACGTGCATACGTACATACAACGGTTTTTAAGCGAATGCCAATTTCCTCAATAAATAAGAAAAAAGGGTGAAAAATGATATTGGCAAGTCGATCGAAATACGGTGGTAACGGCAACTTCTAGGGCCCGATGAAGTCGGCCTTATTCTATACTGGACTGGGCTTTCATCCACTTCATAAAAGAGGAGATCGGTCTGTGTTTCCATGTGAATGATTGAGAGCTTGATAGAGAAGGGAAAAAGAAGGCACACTTGGCCTCGTTAGGGCGAAAGAAGAAGAGCGAGAGCGAGCGAGATAGCGGTTCTTCGCTTTTGTTTCTAGATTTCTTTCTCTCTAACGTGTGGATCGCCGCTGTGGACTTGCCAATCGCTGGAGATCTTCATGGAGGAGACTGGATCCGAATTGGACGCATCTGAGCTGCCCGGATCGCTGATGCCACTGGTGTAGAGGGCCGATCTCGCGGGAATTCTGGGAGTAAGATGAAGGGGAGCGGCGCCGAGGACTTGTCCCCTGGACTGTCGCAGCCGCTTGAGTGGGAAATTCTCGCAGGTGTTCGGGGAGAGGGCGGCGGGGGAGGAGGTCCAGGAAGGTACGATCTTTCCCTACCCTTTGTCAGATCGGTTCTTGACGGTGCGGGGTCAGCTTAGGGTTTCGTCAGGTTTACGTGTTCTTTTCGGAGTTGCCATTCTTTGTTTTCCGTGTTTCCCGATAGAATGGCTTATGAGAAATACTGGAAGTGCCTTGTCCCGCGACAACCGCAGGGAATGCTATTTTATTGAGGTCTCTCCATCATATTGCGGGAAAGATTGGAACCTGTTACTTTTCCAAATATAAAAAAAATATGTTTCTTCTTCTTTTTTTGCATGAATATTATACTTCTTGTGGTTGTTCAATGAATTCCTTGTTTCTCACTTCTGTTGTTGTTTGTGAACTTGCAACTATTCTATAGATAAAGGTGAAATTGTTGATTACCGCTATGTTTCCTTGTTAAAAGCTTTGGTCGAATTTTAGTAGTTTTTGTGGATTGGCAGATTAGTCACGGGTGAGTTCTATCTATTAGCTGTTGATCTATTTTAATTAGACTATTTAGTTATTTTTGACTTGCCTCTCTATCTTCTTCCGTGTGTGTTAACAATGGCTGCTCTCTTTTACCAGAAATGTAACCTATTCTATATTGGTTAGAACTCGGACATAATTAACCAGTGCATAATGTACTGATGAATCCAGTGATATGGTCTGTTGTTTGGAATTTTTTCTGGAAGTGAACTAAAACTTTCACATTTGCATGTTTCTGATAAGCACGTAACAGTGTCATAAATAACACTATGGGAAATAACCTATCATGTATACATATGTATATATGTATATATATTTATATATATATATATATATGTATGTATATATATATATATACATATGTATATATACATACATATATATATATATATATATATATATATATATATATATATATATATATATATATATACACTTATATGTATATACATATATATTCATACATCGGGGCCCATGTGATCCAATGGTTCCCTTTTTTTTCCATTCTTTTGGTTTTATGTTATGGAAATCATAAAGATAAAAACACAATAATTATGATATAAAACCTCCAAAATAAGATGTACAAACTTACTCTATTTTTTAAATATTTTAAGAGTTGGAATATTGAGGGATACTATACAAACTCTATTCAATATTTTTAGAGAAATAATATGGAACTATTTATTCTTTTGAGAAATATATACGAATGTATTTATATTTATTATTGAGGATTGTGATCCAACGGTGGCCAAGGATGAGCCAATGAAAGCTGCACCGTCGAATCGGATGGATGGAGACGGGCCACATGGTCGGATTCCTGCAATGGTTGAGAGAAGAGAAGACGGGAGGTGAGGGCGATGGCCGGAGCAACGGCAGCCATTGAAGCTGGAGATTTGAAAGGTTAATTCCAGTGTGAGCTGCGTGCCCGTCCTTCACCGATTACCCCTCGCCGCGTACCTCGGAATCCTATCCGTTTCCACCACCCGGTGCAATAGCAATGCCTTTTTCTTCTCGTTTTCTTCCCCTTTCTTCTCCCTCTATATCTCTCCACCTCCTGCTTTCCAGTTCTCGTACCGAACGCATCCCCGGCCAGTTGTCCTGCGACCAAAGGAAGCGTCGACGGCATCTGCAGCGAAGCTTCTGCTTTTAGGTTTACGTTGCTAAAGGTATGCTAACCTGGAAGCATGCATGCATTAGACGCAAATGAACGACAACAAAGCGTTTCTAAGCAACTCCTTTCACGAGCATAAAAAGGAAAAGGTCATAAAACAAAACCTCATTCGTCTCCTTCGCTTTTTACCTTAACTCCACGCCAATGTTGCATGCATGCATAAAAAAGAAAAAAACATAAATCCAAACCTCATTCGTCTCCTTCGCTTCCTACCTTAACTCCACGCCAATGTTGCATGCATGCATAAAAAAGAAAAGACCATAACTCCACGCCAATGTTGCATGCATGCATGAAGCATTGACGTGGAGTTAAGGTAGGAGGCGAAGGAGACGAATGAGGTTTTGCTTTATGGCCTTTTCTTTTTTATGCTTGTGAAAGGAGTTGCTTAGAAACGCTTTGTTGCATGCATGCAGCATTGGCGTGGAGTTAAGGTAGGAAGCGAAGGAGACGAATGAGGTTTTGCTTTATGGCCTTTTCTTTTTTATGCTTGTGAAAGGAGTTGCTTAGAAACGCTTTGTTGCATGCATGCAGCATTGGCGTGGAGTTAAGGTAGGAAGCGAAGGAGACGAATGAGGTTTTGCTTTATGACCTTTTCTTTTTTATGCTCGTGAAAGGAGTTGCTTAGAAACGCTTTGTTGTCGTTCATTTGCGTCTCTGTGCACGCATGCGGCATTTGCGTGGAGTTAAGGTAGGAAGTGAAGAAGACGACTGATGTTTTTACTTTATGGCCTTTTTCTTTTTTCTGCTTGTGAAAGGAGTCACGTAGAAACGCTCTGGCTTCTTTCCTTTCCGTCCATGAACTTGAGAATCTACTTGAGAGTCGATCGAAGATTAGATTGAGAAGGAGAATATGGTAAAATACATTAGCATTGGCTTGTATCAAATGAGACCCATGATTCATCAAGGATCATCCGAAAAAGTACAATAACCAAAATCATGACATGATTGTGTGAAGAGCAGTGTCGATTCTCCACATGAATACCTACAATGAACCGATGTGTTTCTTCTGTTGCAACCGAGAACTGCTCTCTGATTCTGATGAGAAGCATGGTTTACAGAGAAGACATGGCTATGGGTGTTCAGTAAGTACATGCACGATATTGATCTCGTTGGTAAGGGTGCATACAGTAATATTCTACATGTCCTCCATTTTCCGCCGATTACTCAAGTCTTTTCTTGATCACTTCGTGGAGAAAAATGTAATAATGAGCACACATATATTCCCATCACCCACATCGATCCCCTTCAATCTATAAGTAACATATTTCGTTCCACTTCCGGGGGTGATCTCTTGATTTGTTTTCCTTCTCCCCTCCAGACATGGTTGCAAGCTCTAAAAGAGTGGAGTGTTTCGCAGATGATACCGACCTTGAAGCATCTCCCCGCATGCCAACACCAGACATGATGGACATGGAGGTCCACAAGGTAGCCGTGCTACAAGATAGGACTGGCCTTCGTTCTTTCAGGCATAGTCTGAGCGAGGTCTTCTTCCCCGATGATCCGCTCCATCGTTTCAAGAACAAGCCTTTCTTCAAGAAGGTGGTTCTAGCTCTCCAGTACTTCTTTCCCATCTTCGACTGGGGTGCTCACTACAACCTCAAGCTTCTCAAGTCCGACGCGGTCGCAGGCATCACCATTGCTAGTTTGGCTATCCCACAAGTATGACCTGCACGCGACTCTTTCTCTTTTCATGGTAGTAGAAGTGACTGTGTCTATTCGATAAAAAGCTCTGTTGCTGATCATGTCTTTACTCGCATCTTTTCATGAAGTTAGGAAATGGATTTGGAAAGGAAACTCGAATTTTTGTAACTCGTAACTCTTTCTATCTATCTGTTTTCTGCGACAGGGAATTAGCTACGCTAAGCTCGCAGGTCTGCCTCCGATAATTGGCCTTTGTGAGTCCAATTTCTACACTTCTCGGAACTCATCGACTGCAACACGATAAAAAAAGCTTAAGCCATTCGCGTTTTCTTGCATTGCCACCGTAATGGAGAATACCACTGACCTTAGATCGAATTGGACCTTGCAGACTCCAGTTTCGTGCCACCACTGATTTATTCTGTTCTCGGGAGCTCAAGAGATCTTGCTTGTGGCCCCTTATCAATTGCATCCCTAGTGATGGGATCCATGCTGAGAGATGTGGTCTCTCCTGAGGACACCAAAGAATACCTTGAAGTAGCTTTCACTGCTACTTTCTTTGCTGGTGTCTTCCAAGCCGGCTTGGGTTTGCTGAGGTAAAACACAATAAAACCACATTACTTTTGCTCCGATTACATCTAATTCTTGGGGTTTGCGGCGTAGATACAGTCGAAGTTTCTCCTAACACAATCTCAGAATCGCTACTTGTTTTCTGTAGGTTGGGCTTCATAATCGATTTTCTATCGAAACCAACGTTGACTGGATTTATGGGCGGCGCGGCCGTCCTCGTTTCGCTTCAACAGCTGAAAGGGCTGCTTGGAATAGTGCACTTCACTACCAAGATGGCAATCATTCCAGTCCTGAAATCTGTTTTCGACAATAGGAAAGAGGTAACAAAAGGATTTTTGGAAGATTTGGATGATAGATTACTAAGATTCTACTGTTTGATCAACTTATATTTATCTGTCCGAGCAGTGGTCATGGCAAGCAGTAGTTATGGGTCTCTCATTCCTGGTTCTCCTACTGACGGCAAGACACATAGTAAGTTGTCAATCCATCCCAGTAATCGATACACCTCTTTCATTAAAATGAATTCCTGAAGAGGATGCTGATGACCAAAACCAGGCAGTGATTATATAAGCCACTTTGTGTGGGGTGTTAATAGTAATGTTCTTAGTCTTGCAAAACACCGGCATCGATGCCTTCGATTCTGCTTGTTGCTTTCTGTGCATTATTGAGTCGTTTATGCAATCTGAACTGACTGAACTCACATGGATCAGAGCACTGTCAGACCCAAGCTCTTCTGGGTATCGGCAGCAGCTCCTCTAACCTCAGTGATCATATCCACTATCATCTCCTACGTCTTCAGATCCCATGAGAAAGGCATCTCAACAGTAAGAGTCATCTTCTTAAATATGTATAGATATAGGTAGAGAGTTATTAGTTCTCGTTGTTCTAAGTTATCGATGTGAAACAGATTGGGTATTTACCGGAAGGGGTGAATCCTTCTTCAGTGAGCATGCTGCACTTCAAAGGCCCTCACTCGAGTCTTGCTCTCAAAACGGGAATAGTGTCTGGGCTCTTGGCTCTCACGGTATCACTCTGAACCTTTAGATCAATGGATCATCCATTAATTCTCTCCAAACTAACAAGCTGAGGCTTACCATGGATACACAGGAAGGAATTGCCGTGGGGAGGACATTTGCTTCCATGAAGAACTATCAGATCGATGGTAACAAAGAGATGGTGGCCGTAGGATCCATGAACTTGGCCGGCTCATGTGTCTCATGCTATGTCACTAGCGGTAAGATCGAAGAAGCAGAAACACATAGCAAGAAGCATGCGGAGTTGATCATGGAAGCTCCTGCTGAATGATGCAGGTGGGTTCGCTCGATCCGCCGTTAACTTCAACGCCGGTTGCAAAACAGCAGCAACCAACATAATCATGGCGTCTGTGGTGCTCTTCACCATGCTACTTCTCATGCCGCTGTTCCACTACACCCCCAACGTCATCTTGTCGGCGATCATCATATCGGCGGTGATCGGCCTCATCGACGTCCGAGGTGCAATACTGCTGTGGAAGGTGGACAAGTTTGACTTCCTGGCTTGCATGACTGCCTTCCTCGGGGTTCTCCTCCTCTCGGTGCCGATAGGCCTCGGCATTTCGGTAAGCGCTCTTCGCTCGACAGCAATCTCTGCTTGCGGAAACCAAAAGAAGCGTTCCCATTTGTTCGGCAGGTGGGCATATCGGTTCTCAAGATTCTGTTTCATGCCACTCGGCCGAACATTGCGGTCATGGGGAACATCCCGGGAACAAACAGCTACAGAGATCTGGCACAGTACAAAGATGCCAAAAGGATGCCTTCGTTTCTAATCCTTGGCATCGAGTCCCCTGTCTACTTCACCAATTCGGTGTATCTGCAAGAAAGGTTAGTTTAGGCGTGAGTTCAAAGAGTTGCCACCGTCTGCAACAACACCTGTTCCCTGATGCAGCAATTGGCGTGCAGGATCCTGAGATGGATTCGAGAAGAAGAAGAGAGGATTACTAACTCGAACGAGAGCCCCCTCAAATGCATCATACTAGACATGGCTGGTAAGTGGCGGTGAAGCGCTCAAAATTTACCAGAGAAACTTCAATCTAGTGTTTGTACACTGATCATGAGCTACCAAATTGGCACAGCTGTGACGAATATCGACATAAGCGGCATTGAATCGCTCAAAGAACTGAAGAGGACACTTGACAGAAGATCTCTCGAGGTAACACCATCATCATCGTCGTCATCATATCCACTTAACCATGTGTAACCTGTCTACAAAAATTGCAGCTGGTGCTAGCAAATCCTGTTGGGGAAGTGTCACAGAAGCTGTCTCACTCGGGGGCTTGGGAGCTCTTTGGACCAGAATGCTTCTACATGACGGTCGAAGAGGCCATTGCTTCAACCTCATACAAAATTTGAGCTAGCAGGACCGTGAGGTGATGAACATTATGCCAGCTGCTTGTGATCTGAACCCTAACAATGGCCATTGTCTCCTCATCTGAGCTCTGCTCAGAAGAAATTTTGAAACATACAAACCAGAACAAATTAGCTAGAAGAATAAAACATGTTTGTTAGATTGGTGGCCTGTCAGAGAGGCTCACTCTAGGCTGTTGTATGTTTCTTCCATTAATACGAAAGCAAAGTATCAGTCAATCTCTCTGAACTTGAACTGTCTGTGGGCGATAACAGTGTGACAACGCTGATATCATTGACCACCCGGGAAACTTCATGCAACATCACAATTACTCGGGTCTGCACCCGACACCCGGCAATCATGGCTCGTCCGGGCCATGATTCGACCACGTGACTGACCCCAGGCCCGGCTAATTCGGTGGACCGTAGAACGGACGGCTGATATCCATCAGAGAACCATCGGACGCCAGGGATGGACTCTCATACTGTAAAAGGTGAGGGCGGAACCGTAAATAACTGATGCATATGAGGGTGTATATTTAGGATGAAATCTAAAGACCGTGACAGCCGGGGGTTAAGTGGCCTATCAGCACACTGGAAGTCCAAAAAGAACGAGGATTTCATGTAAATATCAAACAGGGTTCAGAATGGTTCGATCGTAAAATTACTTTCATTGGTTGGTCGTTCAAAAGGTTTGGTAGTCATCTACCCTGAACGCTGATTGGGACGATGCAGCTGAGTCGCACAACCTGGAAGCGGTCACATTTACGCCGTTTTTGATGTACTCTAACGGCGTCTTTCCTTTACCGATAACACCGCCTTCTATCTTGTAGTCTTCTTTGGCTTTTGGTCTTATTTCGTACCATCTCTCGCTCACTTGTTCGCTCTTTCGCTCACCAACCCTTCTTCGCTTGCCTTTTCCGCAACGCAGTCGCGGGGGTGTTCATCTGCTCATAGATCTGCGAAATGTGCCTCTGATCTTGAATTGATTTCCTCGGTGAGCTTCGGATCCTCTTGATCTTCATCTTTTACGTTTCGATGTGAATCTTTTCTCCTGGTTTTGATTTCTTACGAGGAACATTGGACTTGGAGCTGGGGATCGGTAGCTTGAGCCACTTCTTGCGCGTTCTGAGATATTTTTCGCTGGTGATTATTGGTTATGAGTTTGGTTTTGCGCCTGTGGAATTCGGTGCGAGGATTCTCGTTGTAGATTGATCCTGATGGACATGCATGTTAGGGTTCTGTGTTCGTGCTCTGATGCAGGAGGAGATTAGGGTTTTATGTTTGTGTCACTGAGGTTTAAGTTTCCTTTTGGTTTTGTTATTTTTATGTTCATGTGGGGTAGTCCCCGTACCATTATTTTATGCTTAGATGTTCCTTTCGAGGTTTGATTCCCAACTAAATCTGCGCGTTGAAATCTCTTTGCTGTTTTAGTATATTTTGTAAATGAGCTGATACATTTCCACGTCCTTCAAAATAATATGATGGATTGATGCTCCCTTCGAAACAGGATTAAAATTATCTACATGTGACATGTTCAAAGCTAGTATGTACTGATGAGATCAATTTTGTATTTCTTATAACATGATTGGATTTTTTTTTCCTTTGTCTTAAAGTTACTGTGCAATTTCTCTGCAGTTGCGAGTTTAGGGGAACAGCATCTAAAGATTTCTGTGATGGGAAAATCTCCTGCAAAGTGGATTAAAGCAGTTATTTTTGGAAAGAGATCATCTAGATCTCATACTTCAAAAGGGAAAGATGGTTTGGTATGGAATTGAGAATCTATTGGTTAATTATTGAACATATTAATTTTCTATTCGGTGTGCGATGGACTTGTTTACTGATTACATGGTTGGCTATCTTCCTGTGGAAGTTTTGCCTGGTAGTAGAGAATGTTGATGTATTCAAGTATAAATGTCTTTCCAAATCCCTGCACTGACTTAAGGAATATTTCCTTTTATAACATCACTACTTTAATTGATGCATTTCCTTTTACATCACTGTGAAATTCGGTATATCATCAAGCACAATATATATTGTTGCACTGCCTATGTGCAGAAATCTGAGTATCTGTCTTTTCATATTATTTTCAGTTAAGACAATTCAAGGGGTTGCTTCCAACAAAATGGAGGGGATAGTATGGTACATGGTTATCGAGTAAGGTGACCTTGGACGTGTTAATCTCCTAAACCATACACACGACCAACCCCACCAATACCATGAATTAGGATAGGTTATTTCTCATTACATCTCTTTGAACTAGCTCAAATCATAGTCATCCAAGGTAAAGTCAAGATTTTCAAAAAAGATTTTCAAAAAAGTAAATTCTTCTTCCAAATTTTTTTGGAAATAACTGAAGATATGTCTATAAGTTAGAGGGGTTGCATTTAAAGTTTTCCTCGCTTATTTCTTTAAATTGACCATTTAATCTTTGTTTACTTCCAAAGTTATTATAATGCATTAAGTACGACAGGGAATCTTATAAATCTATTATATTTGAGTGCTTCATCACTAATTGATCTTCTGATCCTCATTTGTATTTTTTGAAGAAACCTGGTGTTGATAAAGAGCATTTTTCTGGGGGAGAACCATCTCATGTCACAATGAAATCTCTGGTGATTACTCAACCAGTTCTTGTAAGCAACAATTCAAGTGGTCCATCATCAGAAAATAGGACAGATTCCACTTTAGTTACTGGAGCAGTTAGGGTGGAGAGCCAAGAAATTGTTGTACATCAAGCTTCAAGTAATCGAGCCAAAGCCTTGGAAGAGCGTGCTGCTACAAAAGTTCAAGCTGCCTTCAGGGGTTATCAGGTAATTCTTGTGGAAATAGTGTTTGCATCTTCTTTGGTAACATTGGCATCATATACTATTATTGGGACCATTTTATTCTTCATTTAATTTCTTAAAAATGGGTTCTATATGCACACTAAATAACACACAGGAGAATTCAAGGAAGAGAGTGTTTGTATTTATGTGCAGTCACGGAGGGTGTTCTGTGCATTGAAGGGCATCATAAGACTGCAGGCTCTAATTCGTGGGCACCTAGTGAGGCGTCAAGCAGTTACCACCCTGCATTGCATGTGGGGTATTGTCAGATTTCAAGCTCTTGTTCGCGGTCAGAGAGTCAGGCTTTCAGGTATTGGCCTTGAAGTCAGAACAAAGTATCCTCAAATGAAGAGTGTGGTAAGCATCTAATGACAGAAATGATCTCAAAAAATTATTTTATGTTTTTTAACTTATAAAGTGTCTTGTTTATTCCGTAAATTCCCACATATGCTTTCATTTTAATTATTTGCTGTCTGGTAGTGTTTCAATTATTGATAAACTCTAGTATCTGACTGCTCTATTCTGACAAGAAGATGAACACTTTGTGAGATTGGTCATGATAATCCATTGAGAATGAGTCATTTCTGGTTTCTTTCCTGTTGAGGGATAACTCTTTTTTCCACATACTGTGAGATTCTTTTGTCTCAGAGAATTCCTCTGACTGGTTGACATGTGTGCATGTTGTATATGCAATGGGGATTGTATTGTGAATATTAATGAAACATTTCTGCTGAAATGGTGTGGTGGTGGTAGTAGTTTTTATTCTCTGAAAGGTTTGGCCATTTAGCAACGAAGTTTTTCTACATGAATTCGATATGTGATGTTCACTCGGGCTGAACTATACTTTCATGGTTTATCATCTTATTTCTTTTAGGTATGTTGATTTTCTTTTGTAGGATGATAAGAAGTTGGATTTCTCGAAGATGCAGCTGTCTGCGAATCAATTTGTTTGCAAGGTAGGTAAACTATGAATCTTTTAGTATTACAATAATATGATAACGTTCTGCGAATCAATTCTTTAACATTCTCCAAACACATTGATTTGCTTCTTATACTTAAGATCAATATTCTGGGAATGGAAAGCACAGTTTTCAAGATATTCATGCACTTTATGTTCATGTGAGCCAATGCCCATCTGTTGTCCAGGTTTACTGTCTAGTTTTACAAGCAAATAACTTATTTGCCTTTCCACAGCTACTCTCAGCTCTGCCTGTTACAAAGCCTGTTCAGATTCATTATGATCCAGTGGAACCAAATTCAGTCTTCAGTTGGCTGGAGCGCTGGACATCCTCACAATTTTGGTATCCACTTCCTCAATCAAAAAAGTCTGTCAATGTGAAATCTTGGGTGAGATGCAGTAGTGCTGTGGAAAGTGAATCTGTCAGATTAAAATCAAATGTTCATAAAAATGTGGCTGCAAAGGTTGATGTCATGACTGAATCAGAAAGGCATAAACGTGTTACGAGGAAAATGCTAAGCCCTCCTGCTGACTCTGTGGTAGAAAATCCACAATCTGAAATTGAAAAGGTCAAGCGTAGTTTGAGAAAGGTATCCAATTCTAAAAAAGAGCCTGCTGAAAAGCCAGAATCTGAAAATCAGAAACCAACTTGCACTCCGAGAAAGGTGACAAACTCACTATCTGATGCTCCACAAGTGTCTAATGAGCATTCTTCAATGAAGATAAAAAAAGATAGTGTAGTGTCTATTGACAGTAAGCTTGAAATAGTTGCTGCTGTAAAGTCCGTTGCATCAGGTGGGCCTAAGAATGCAGTAATAGATGACAGTACTGCGATCAAACCGCATAGCCCAGAAGAAATCTGCAAAGAAGAGAGTATTTCTAACTGTGATGGAGAGTTAAGCTTGAAAGATGAGCCAACTAGCAATGAGATCCAGAAGAGTAGCAAGAGAAGGGCTTCTTTCCCACCAAAGCCAGAACCTTTTGCAGAGAATGCCTCGCAAAATGCTCCAAGATTACCAAGCTATATGGCAACTACTGAATCAGCTAAGGCAAAGCTAAGAGGACAAGTTTCACCGAGGGTTGGATCTGATTCTGCAGAAAGATATAATATGCCTCGACGTCATTCTCTGCCAACTTCCACGAATGGAAAGTTAAACTTGCAATCATCACGTGCACATAAGTTGATCCAAGCAAGCTGCAAGGATGGAATTAGAAATGACAGATCCTTTACATCATCAAGAGATGGTAGTGGTATGACCTGTCTATCATTCTGCTCATATATATTGTGGTGTTGATCTTCTTGTCTAGGTACTAAATTTTTACAGTGACCTGTCTATCATTAACTTCTATCACCTTTCATCTCCCAACCACCACCGTCCTATGATTTTCGGCCACCACACTTTGTTATCTGACCATTTTCCATCGTCATTCATCCTTTGACCACTCCAACCTTCATCTTTTAAATATTGTACATCCTTAAATCACCACAGTCCTTCATACTTGTCATCCCTCCATCTTCTGCTAAAAAATGGTCCAAGGCTCTGATCAGTACACTGTATTTGGTGGATTAGGGATTGAAGGATGAAAAATCTGATCATACCAAAACAAACTATTCCTAATGATTTTATCCCAACACATCTTTGGAATGCAGAACGGGAGATCCTGTGTTGTTCTGAATGTACTGGTGCGAATAAGTAGACATCCACACTTACCCCAAGTAAGAAAGAAATCTGGTGATCCTACTATGTCTTTTTGAGTCTTCTAACGCACCTGGTTTCTGTAGTGAGGCTTTGACATCATGCACTTGAGGGCATTATCAATGCTGCCAACCAAAATTTTGTCCATGCGTTTCATTTTATTCCTTTTCCGATTAAAAGACAGCACCTACTTTCTTTCAAAAGGTGGGAAACCATTTTTTAACACATACGTTGCACATAACCAAGCTTTATCATAATTAGTTAGTGGGGGGGTCAATGTTATATGTTTACCAACACATCCTTCCTATTGATTTGTTCCATGGAGCAAGGTTTTAAATGCCAGTAGTTAATGTTTGGTAATTTTATCACTTTAACCAGAACACATTGGTTGATATGTCATCAATATGGTTTTCTTAATTTCTTGATAAAAGGTATGTTGGCACCATATCGAATTTACTGGATGTCAAATGCTGTATTATTAGATTAAAACCGTAACTTGAAGATTCTTTTCTTATTTTTATTTTGATATTTACTCTTTCATCTCCTTGTTTTTGCCTCTTCCCTCTAAAATTTGATCCAGATTTGACTCTGATTTTGACAATGTTGTTTTGTCTAATTTCCTCAAAACCACAGAGAAGTCGATTCAAGTGGGATGGAGGAGGTGACATTGTCAGAGTGGTAATTTAAATTCTTCAAAGCGGATAAGTTTGGCTACAGTCTTACACACCCTTACTGTTTGTTTTATGGAGTAAGTTGTGCTGCAATCCTCCTTAGCTAAGTTGGATCATTACCGGTGTGGCGTGCATATTGTTCCTCTTTGTCTCTTTCGTATGTTGGAAATCATGTTACGGTGGGATGTACAGCTTCAGTCCCTTTTTGTGTGTGGCGTGGTTTTGCTTGGTCCGATTGTTATCGTTTTGTTTATGTTAAGAGTTGTCGCAAAACAATGAAATATACCCGTTTATCATAAATGCCTTCCTTCATCAACATCTTGTACGAATCCTCTTCCAATTTGTTCTGATATTGCATCCCAAAAGATTTCTCATCAGATGAGGCAGAGCTGTAACATTCTCATAAGATTTCTCATCCAGTATTTTATAACGTTTATTGATCGATGCTGCTGACACAAAAACTCATTTTATAACATTATCAGATCCAATTTCTTCTATGTGGTGGATGTGTGCATCTCCTTCCTTCCTTTTTCTTTTCCAGGGTCGTGTGGATGGTTCGCGGGTAAAGCCAGCCACAGCAACCGCTTCCATCACTCGTCGTGACACAAATTCCACCAGAGCCAGGAAAAGGAGCTCATGATATGACACAGGTCAACTACACGACGCTTTCTTTGTCCTTGATGTATACACTTATGTACATATAGTCGTCATAAGAAAAATCTTCCCCTCCATGACAATGCCTAGATTCCATTATCATCACACTTCGCCATATCCCAACCCAAGGTACGCACTTCTGATCGCGACCAGCTTGGTCGTGACACTCTCCGCGTCCAACCGTGCTTGCGGTGTTCCTTTCGAGCAGAGCAGGCCAACTTCGACCATGGAGACCACACAATTCGCTGCGCGATCGTTACCTTCCAAGGCCGATCGTATCGCAGGATCCACGATTTCCACTACTCTGTCAGGGAAGGCCGCCGCCTCGACGAAGCTGCGAAGCGATCGACCGTCCCTGAACATATCGTCGGTAGGCCTCTTCCCTGTCACCATCTCCAGCACAAGTATTCCGTAGCTGTACACGTCTCCATGCGCGGAAACTTCCCCTCCGATCCCGTACTCTACAGCAAAAGATCAAACACGGTTGTATCGGTACGTGCGCAAGCAGATGTGAAAAGTAGAAACCAAGATATTAGTACCTGGAGGTATGTAACCTATGGATCCTCTCAATGCGAGGGAATAACTGGGATTCCCCGTTGATGCAGCGTTGCACTCGGCGAGGAACTTCGTCAACCCATAGTCACCCAAGTGGGCAGCCATGTCGTCGTCGATAAGAACGTTGCTCGGCTTCACATCACAGTGAACGATTGGCGTTTGGCCATGGTGACGATGCAGGTACTCCAACGCAGACGCGACATCGATCGCTATGCACAGTCTTTCGTCAAGGCTCAGTTGCTTCGTCTCACGATTCGAGCCAACCGTTGGGTGCAACCAATCATCTAGACTCCCGTTGGGCACGTACTCGAACACGAGAGCTTTGAAATCATTTCCGCTGCGGTCGATGGTGGAGCAGCAAGTGAGGATCTTGACGAGGTTCCGGTGCCGGATGCTTCTCAGGGCCTCGCATTCTGCCAGATAACTCTTCAGAGCTCCTTTCTGCTCCAGGTTCAGTACCTTTACTGCAACTCCCTTCTCGTAGCCTTCCAGAGTTCCTTTGTACACACAGCTGAAGCTACCGGTGCCAATTAAATTGGCGGAAGAAAACCCGTCGGTCGCCTTGTGCAGCTCTGCGTAAGACACCATTTTGAACTGATCTCTCGGAGAAGATTCGAGCGGAGATCTCTTGCTCGACGCCGTCTTCCACATGAGAATGATGATGGAGAGAACAATAAAGCAGGGGATCAAGCTGGCGAGTCCTATTGCGACACTTCTCATTCTACTTTTGTTAGAAGAGTCGACAGGGCATGGTGGAAGGCGTAACGCCGGATGACCCCCGCAAAGCTTGGGATTCCCATCGACGAAAACTTCGCTGGCGTTGGCGAAGGCACCTTCTGTTGGAACCGGACCATCGAAATCGTTGAAGGAAAGGTTGAGATATTGGAGACTGCTGATACCAGCCAAGAATTCGGGGATTTGGCCAGATAGTTCATTACGCGAAACATCGAGCCTCTGAAGGCTTCTCAAGTTGCTCAATTGCGAAGGTATGGTACTCTGGAAGAAGTTACCTTGCATGTAAAGGTAGTTCAAGGTCTCGCAGCCTCCAAGACCACTAGGAATTTGGCCAGAAAGCTTGTTTTCAGAAACGTCGAGCAGAACGAGGAGCCTCAGCTTCTGGATGTCACTTGGAATGGGACCGACCAGAGAATTATGAGACAGATCAAGCACCTTTGTGAGAGAAGTAATGCTGACGACCTCTCCGGGAATGGCGCCACCGAGCTGGTTACGAGAAAGATTCAGCTCGTTCAACTGCTTGAAGTTGATAAAGCTTCGCGGTATGCCTCCTTGCAATCGATTGTCTCCCAAGTTGAGTACTTCTAGCTGCGTGTGGTTCCCCAGTGACTCAGGAATGGGGCCGGAGAGCTTGTTCCCAAACAAGTATAATCGAGTCAAGTTGCGAAGGGATCCAATCTCTCTAGGGATGCTGCCGTTCAGAAGGTTTCCATTGAGATCAAGCTGCTGCAAGCCACGGAGTTTCTCTATCTCCGGCGGAATGGCCCCTGATATCTGAAGCCCTGCTAAAGACAACCACTCGAGTTGCGCAGAGAGGTTCGCTACAGATGCAGGAAATCTGCCAGCAAGATCATTGTCGGACAGAAACAGCCATGTAAGCTCTGTGCAGTTAGACAGAGACGCAAGGAAGCTCCAATCCGTGGCATCCCTTGCCTTGAACCGATTCCCCTCGAGGTTCAGGACGGCTAGATTATGATGCTGACCCAAATCTGCTGGGACAACTCCATTGAAATTGTTCAAAGAAAGATCAAGATAGTAGAGTTCAGAAGCATTGACTAATGATCGTGGTATTGAACCTTCCAATCTATTCCCCTGAAGGATAAGGTATTCGAGTCCCGGAAGAGCATGGCCTATATCAGGCGAAATGGTTCCTACGAGCTGGTTTATCCCGAGGTTCAAAGAACCGAGCCTCGATAGATTGTACACAGATGGAGGGATCGTACCGGATAACTTGTTGACGGAAAGATCAAGAACTCTTAAGCTGGTGAGGCTGCCCAGGCTTTCTGGTATATTCCCCTCCAAGCTGTTTGTTCTTAGATAAAGATAGGTTAGATTCAAGCAGTTGCCTAGCGATGGCGGTATGCTTCCTACCAAGTTGTTGCTGGAGAGGTAGAGGTGGGTGAGGGACGACAGGTTGCCAAGAGAAGGTGGAATCTTTCCGGTGAGACTGTTATTGGACAGCATGATCTGGGTGAGAGAAGAGGAGCTGCTCCCCAGGCTTGCTGGAATGGCTCCTGTAAGGTTGTTGCCATTAAGGTAGAGCCATAAAAGTTCTGAAAGCGATCCATACTCTGCAGGAATGTCTCCGACGAGGCGGTTCCCTGACAAACAAATGACGCTGAGGTTGGAGCATCGAGCGAGGCTCGCAGGGAGCTTTCCCTCGAGATTGTTGTCATCGATCCTGATGGTCCGGAGTCTGGAACAGCGAGATAGCGTGGCTGGGATTTCACCTGAGAGAGAATTATAGCTGAAGTTAAGATTCGCCAGCCGACCCAAGTTTCCCAGCTCAGGTGGGATGCTTCCATTGAACTGGTTGTCTCCGAGGTGGAGGTTCCTGAGGGAAGTGAGGTTGGCTATGGTGGGCGATATGGGACCGGCGAGGCCGAGCGAGACCAGCCTCAAGGCTGTGACTCTCCGGCCATCTCTGCATCTCACACCGTGCCAGTCGCAGACATGAGACGTGTGGTTGTTCCACGAGGACAGTGCCGAGCCGGGATCGGATAGCAGAGACTTGAACGACAGGAGAGCGAGCACGTCGTCGTCGGCGGAGGACGTCGAGTTGGACGCGGAGTCAGAAGCGAGGAAGGACTGGTGCGTCGATGCGGCCATGCAAGCTAAAAGGATGAGTGTTTGAAGCACCATTTGATTGGTACTTCCCGTGGAAGCAAACTGAGTTCAACGGCTACGGCTAAGCAAAGGGACGAGCTATTGAGTTGAATTCGAAGGAGAAGAAAACATCCACTTGTTTTTATACAGAGATATCGGGCGAGCAATCAAAGAACGAGTTATGGTTCTGACTACAGAGCAATGGAGAACGTGACCATGGAATGGAAGTGTGGGTGAAACAGTTAAGACTAATCCAATCACTCATTTGTTCTTAACAAGCTTAGTCAACGCCACTTGTTCTTATAAAATGTTCTTATTATTCCAAACGTTTGTCAGTGGGATATTATGGGTTATAGTTGATGAGTGTTGTTTGAGCATAGAACTCGCAAAGCAGATTGATTACATTTTATTTTTCCTTGAGAGAATGGAGTAAGAAGATGGGCATGTCCATCTGGTCAAGGCCTCAAGAGATTCTCTTTGAACAGGAGAAATAAAACAAAGCCAAGTATCATTGATGGGTGGCCTCAAGAGATTCTCACATATGTGCATGAACTCGTAAATGATTGATAGGGATCAGTAGCTCAAGTAGACGTGATAATACGTTGTGTGGAGCGTGGACTTGCAGAAACAGACAAATTAGCTTACGAGGTCTAGTTTTCATAGCATACTATGAATTATCATGCACTTAGTTTGACTTGACTTGAATTAAGTGGCTTCTTCCCTGAATGTAGCATATAGAACATCCATTTGATGCTTGTTAATTATCATCAACTGTATTCTTCTCCGTCGATTGCAGGTTTCCAGGTTGAATAACGCTACTTTTCTTGGGAAATAGAGAGAAAGAAAGAGAGAGAGAGAGAGAGAGAGAGAGAGAGAGGAGGTTTCTTGACTGCAGCGTCAAAAGTCTCATGAAAGCCTCGGGTAGCACTTCCCTTCTCCATACGTTCTTCTTCTTCTTCTTCTTCCTATGAGACAACAAATAACTGGCGAGGTGATGCGGATCTTTGCATCAATTTTGGCTTGGTATTAATTAGATTATCTTTGATTAATATGTTCATCAATCAAAATGTTGTCAAGCAAGCCATAATGAATGAGACAGCTTCATTCCTTAGACTATCTTAATTATTCTCTTCTGTCGGAGTACCACTGACTTGTTTTGGAATTACTTTGACACTCTCAACTCCATGCAGCTGGACCACGTTCACAATCGACCGATCTAACTTACTTCCTCGAAATGTTTACATGAATATAATATGTAAGTCAGAGGTGGAGGCTGCAGGATCGAAGTCTTCGGGTTGATTCAGTCATTCCAAGGTTGCATTTTCCATTAGAATACAAACAATCAGTTTATATGCTAAGATCAATGGTTTAAGAAAAACACTATACATAATATTAAGAAAATGTTTATGAAATGAAGCCCATCAGCTGCCTGCCTACCTATAAATGCCACTGCTGCCTGAGGATTAAAGTTCAACAAACCCTGAGGCAGCGAAGGAAGAGGATGGCACGCTGTGTACGCTTGTTCCTGTTCCTGCTTCTCGTCTCGCTCCTCCTCGTCGCCGCTCCGGCGTTTGCTGCCAGAAACTTGGCTCACGATGTTACCCCAAGTAAGTAAACACTCATCTTCTCGCCGTAGTCATCGTCCAAAGATGGTGGATGAGGATAAAGTGATCGAAGATTACGCAGAACCCGAATTATCGATCCTATTTCGTATCACCAATTGGTTTCTTCTCCCCTTTTTCTTTTAGTGTACATGCTTAATAGCTTCACCTCTAGACTTGGTTGCATAATGATTCGTAGTTCCCGGAGGAGATCCAAAATGAGATAAAAGAATAGTTTGATATTGTTGTTAGGAACCATGGATTTTTTTGCTTCTTGATTTCTCAATGGTTTTGCATCTGTGCAGAGGACGCAATGAATCAAACTTCGCACAATCCAAATGCCTACAGATATCCGCCAGAATGTGGAGGTTACTATGGATATGGTGGACGACGTCGTTGTCCCTGACACAAAAATATATATCTATGTATGTATGTGAAGATTAAAAAATTATTTTTTTTTCATCGAATAAAAAAGAGAAAGAGAGATTTCCACTATGTTTGCTTGATGGTTTGGAAAATAAGAATAAATGTACTAAATTGATACTCGTGTATGAAAAGTAAATACTTGTGTGTATGGACAATATTGTATAAGAAATATGAGGTCGAAAGTGCATATCATGGTTTGAGCTTAAAGTGTATCATCCGCGACTAATTGCGCTCTCTCTTTGGAACAAAAAACTATGTACCTAAAGCTACTTTGGGATTAATTCCGAGCTCATCCAAAGAAGCAAAAAAACCCGATTTCTTACTGGATCGGGTACGAAGCAAGTCCGATATGGTTATTTTATTTGATTATCTTCGCCCGAATCCGAAGCCTCGATATCTGAATCGGTTCGGATCTGATGATGATGTTGGAGTCGTTATCCGATACCTCATAATAGGGTGGGAGTCTTGTGAGATCGTCGACTCTATATTCCTCTTCACCCGAATCCGAAGCCTCGATATCTGAATCGGTTCAGATCTAATGATGATGTTGGAGTCGTTATCCGATACCTCATAATAGGGTGGGAGTCTTATGAGATCGTCGACTCTATATTCCTCTTCGCCCGAATCCGAAGCCTCGATATCTGAATCGGTTCAGATCTGATGATGATGTTGGAGTTGTTATCCGATACCTCTTAATAGGGTGGGAGTCTTGTGAGATCGTCGACTCTATATTCCTCTTCGCCCGAATCCGAAGCCTCGATATCTGAATCGGTTCGGATCTGATGATGATGTTGGAGTCGTTATCCGATACCTCATAATCGGGTGGGAGTCTCGTGAGATCGTCGACTCTCTATATTCCTCTTCGCCGCCTTCCTCTCTCCCTCTCTTCTTCGCGTCATCGCCGGGCGCCTGTGGACGTCCTCTTCCTCCTTGCATCACCGGTCGTACCCCTCGGATCCGCCGTGACTCTGTTACAAGCATCCAGGTTCTTCTTCTTTATCGTCTATTTCTCCTCCCGACATTTAGAGAGGCCTTTTTGCGGACGATCAGCGTGCGTGTAACGCCCCAACCAAGGTGCGGCCAGTCCTCCTCTTCCTCTTCGTCTCTGTTGGTATCTCAATAAACCCTAGTTGCGTTTGGGATCATCGTTAGGGCGTCACAGTCGTATGATTCGCTTCCCCTTTTCTCCGATCTACGGTATGTTTATCTAGACCTAGCGAAAAGATTCATGTTATACCCAAAAAAATTGCCCTCTTTGAGGTTTTCTTAATGTCGGACAAGTAATTTCGCCTGTACAAGAAATCTCGCTCTGCTTCCCCATGGACGGCACAAGCAATTTCGCCTTAGGGTTTCTGGATCCTTTTTCTTAATCTCATAAAGAAGTATGTTCTTTATAAAACTCGTTGGACTTCGTCTTGGTCTTGCGCCGTGTCTTGGACTTCGTCTACTGCTAAAACTCGTTGTTTGAATCTCCTCCGTGTGGCTAATTTCGATTGTTTCGTGGTTACTTCTTGTTGGAATATCGTCACGCGTTCGGAAAAATGTTGACTTCCTTCCTTCCTGGAAGTTCAAGTTGCGTTGACCGGAATAGTATATATATGCATATATGTATGCCAACCATGGAACTACCAGCGTCGGAAAACAAGACACGGGTCACCATGGAACTACCAGCGTCGGAAAACAAGACACGGGTCACCATGGAGCTACCAGTTTCGGAAAAGAAGACAGAGCGCGAGCCAGAGCAGCAACCAGCATCACCACCGCCGGAGGCTGATGCCAATGGCTTCAATTTCCTTACCATCATCGCCCTCCTGTTCCTCACCGTCAATTCGGCGGACGTCGCCTACCGATCGCGCCACGATCCCCCGACGCTGGCCTTCGTGGTGTTCGCCTACTCTGACTTGATGATGCTCCTCTTTTGCCTCAAGAAGATGGAACAGCTGCCACTGGAGGGGAGGGAGCGACTCAAGTTCCCGGTTTGGGCCCTCTCGACGGCTCTCATCCTCGCGTTCTCGTGGCGGGTGGCGGAGATAATGCCTCTGGTACTGGCTGTCGTCGTCTGGCTATTGTCGGGATCCGTCGCCGTGGGTGGGTTTTATGGGCTGTTCATATATCGGGAGACGGAGGACGGTGGTGTCGTCGATCATGCTTATTCTCTTGCCAAAACCAATGAGCTCTCTCCCGAAGAGAAAGTCTAATGCTGTGCACCGGGCATTTAGTATTCTTGATCGCTCTGCTATGCAGCTTGCACTGAGCATGTAATATACTTAGTCGCTGCATTTTACATAACGATCACACTTGGAATATATAATTCAATAAAGCTATCTATGAGCTAATTACATATTTTTCTCTTAGGTCTCTTTAGTGTTGTGATTTTTATTTTTAAAAAAAATTATATTGGATCCTCATAGTTTCAAAATCATTATGATTTATTTTATTTTTAATAATGACATTTATTACTTTGATGGAATCTTTTGCACATGAGATAACTTTATGAATTAACGTAAGTGAAGGACAAAACCATTAGTATTGTCTCGTGTTGTCTTCACCAACCTCATCGCAAAGCTCGGTGCTACGAGTATCCCTAGCTTGTCAGGCCTCACCTCATGTCATTGTGGGATTATTATTATTTTTTCGTTTGATCATATTCTCATGGGTGATTATTGTATACATATAATATCTTTGTCAATGAATCGTTTGTCGTTTTTATTTGCTTGTACATATATTTGATAATAAATTTATCTTATTTTTATGTATTTTTATTTGAAAATTATAAACATGAATAATTTGTAGGACTATAGAGTGATCGAATATATATTTATATATATATAAGAGAATATAATTTTTCTTTTGGAAATTTATTGGAAAAATACATTAGAATAAAAAGTCTTAGTCAACAAAAGAGAAAATTAAAGAAGATTGACTTCAAAAGTACGCGTGAATTGAAAAGATCAAAACACGTGGAATTGGTCAACTCAAACACAAGAGTCATGTCAAGATGAAATGCAGGGTGAATCAATCTATAAGTGAATAAGAGGAGCAACCTTGAACTAATCAAAAGTTATACAAAATCAAATCATCTACCTCGCTAATCACAAAATTGTTATAAGCCCAGGGTTTGTTCTAAAGAATCAGGCTTTATTTCGTAAAAGGTCTCTCTGAACGTCGAGCAAGAAACATGCATAATAATTTAAATAGACATAAACATGATTTTTAAATCCTAAAACGATTTATCATGAATTAAAATAATAAAGAACTTATAAATCCGTGTTAAAAATTTTGTTAAACAATTTAAAATACAGAAGCAGCCTTAAAAAATTAACATTAAGTTAGATCAAACAGTATAATCAGATTTATAGTATATAGTTGGGTTGTTAAATAATTTATAACCTTATATTTCATGTATTACTTTCCATTGACACAAGTAATAAAAGAATTTTAGAAAATTTATACTGATCCTAAAATAGATTATTTATCTTTAATATTAAAATAAAAATTATTAAATTAGGAGAGGACGAAGCAACTTACCTATTTGTTGACGTCTCATGTCTTTCTATTTGGATCGAGTCGTCTCACTAACAAGTATAATCTATCCATATATATTGAAGAGGATGAGAGAATCTTAATAGGTTGGTTAGGTCTCTAATTAAAATTTTAAAATTAATATTTAATTAATCTAAATTTATTTTTTTACTAAACTTAAATGTGTTTATTTAGATTTAGAAATTCTCTTATCAAATTTAGTTAAAAAAAAAGGATAGAATATACCCTTTAAGATAAAATATTTCTATTTTTATTTAATTTTAAAATTATTCCAAATTTAAGACATTTAGGGGATTATATCCTCTCCCTTAAAAAAAAATTTTGGTCCTAAATTTGATTCTCTCTCCCAAGTGGCTTCTTGGTCAACGTTTATGAGAGACATAGTTTTGTTCCTTAAGACATGTTCCTTTTTCTTTTAATAACTTAATCGATTACTTTGAAAAGGTAAAATCATCTATTGACTCAAATATTGGTCATAAATAACATGAGATGGTTTCTAATATGTTTTCAAAGCATAAAAATATGAAACATATCATATACGCGTATGAGTGCCGGAGGCAATGCCAATCGAGGGGTTAGAGATCTATTCCTTTCCAAAATTTCAAAAGGATGAATAAATCTAGGAGTTAATTTACCCTTTTTAACAAACTTTATCACACATTTAGTGGGTGACACTTTGACATGGTTTCTATTTTTAATTATAAGTGCCTTCTCTTTTAGTCAGCATAAGTCTTTTGTAGCTAACAATAGTCTTTAATAAATATTTTTTATAATTTCAGCATTCTTTTGAATCGATTGTGATCCAAGAAGTTTTCTTTCTCCAATCTCATCCTAATAAACATGTGATATATATTTTCTCTCGTACAAAACCTCAAACGGAGCCATATAAGTAGTAGAATTATTATTATTATTATAAGTAAATTTGATCATATGAATATACTTTCCAACTACCACCAAGGTCCTAACTACCATCAAGTTTGAATTGTTCTCTTATATTGTCCATCTGTCTAAGGGAAAAAAGGTATACTAAATTTTAATTAAATCTCTAGATTTTTTTATAAATTTGCTCAAAACTTTGATGTGAACCTCATATCTCTATCAAACATAATGCTAACTAGAATTCTATACAATTGAATAATTTCTCTCGTATATAATATTACTAATCTATCTGGTGAATATCATTTATTAATAGGAAAAATATATAGATTTAATAAATCGATCAATAATCACCCAAATATATTCATAGTTATTTAATATCTTAGGCAATCTAGAAAAAAAATTCATAGTAGGTACTTTGGAGTTCAGTTTTCACTTGACACAAAATTAGTCAAATCATTTTTTATGCTTCTCCCCCAATACCTTTGTTATAGATCTTAGTATATAGTCCTCGGATGAATAGTAAATTTTGATCTATGTACCTCTTCTTTTTTTTATTAGAGTAGATCCAGTTAAAGGAATAATAGGAGGAGAGTTTGCCCCTGAGTCGTAGATCACCATATGGTTGCCTGATCAGTATAAGAGATGGGACCCAAGAGACGTGGCAATAGGACCCAAAGAGAATATTATACCCTTATTACAGAATATTTTTTCAAACCTACCCTTGTATAAAGCCCATTAATTCATTGTTACTTAGGTCAGTTATTATTTACCTATGACTCCACTTTTCACTTTGACCCTAACTTAAGCATTGAAAAGATCAAGTCAGGTACCCCAACTTGACATTAGTTTTCTTACAAGTCAGCCATCATTAAATACCTAATTTATCTCCTCAACTCTCTTTCTAGACTCTTGTACACACGACTCAAGATTGAGTCTGGTTGATAGAGGTGTTATCAGTATTTTTTTATTATTTTGATGTTAGAAAAATCATAGGAGCACCACACCACCAACTCCCATTAAGAGCATTCGAGCGAGGATGCCCCATCACTAACCCATAATACTTCCACGTAGAGAGGCCAGTAGTTGATACTCTCGATGCACAATGCCTCTACCTCTACCCAAACTCCTATGTGGTGGTTGTTTAATGACCTTTGCTTCTCACCCTTGTGGCGATGGCAAGGTCTTCCTAAACCTCACATAACTAGTTTATACATTAATAGGGATGATATAGTCAATCATTCTCATACTTTTTCAATTGGCTCAGTAGGGATGATATAGCCCCTCCCCGGTAGCCAATGAGACCCTAGACTCCCGTAAAACTTCCTTGGTCAACCCAAGCTCAAGTGGTCGTCGAGCTGCCTTGGCCCATCGATGCCCTAATCGAGGGGGTCCCTAGATCCCTAATCATCAAATTTAATAGATCGCACTATTCATAGTCGATGCTCTCTAAGTCTATGGATCAATCAACAAACTCTGAATATACTCTACATGCATTACTTCAATAAATAGACTAGTGCTCGGAGGACATGCATTGTGAGTTTCGCATGATGAAAGATAGATACAAAAGGAGTATATTCCCTTGAGCTTCCAACTCCCCAATTTGGAAGTCTTTGATGGAGGTACTAATCTGATGGAATATGTGGCAATGTTTCCCACTTAGATGGTATTCTATGGCATATCCAATGCCTTGATATACTGAGCTTTCCCCACAACCCATAGGGGAACAATCCGAGAGTGGTACACTAGCCTAAATCCCCTCTAGATGAATTCTTTTACTCAACTTGTAAAAGAGTTTAAGGAGTACTTTGTGAAGAATGTCTGCTCTCGATGCCTAACTATCGCCCCTCCTTGGCATCCGACGGGCGAAGGGCAAGCTATTGGTAAAGTTCGCCACCAGATTCACCAATGAGGCTAGAGGAGTTACGGACACTCACTTAGCAATTCTAATCCAAACATTCATGAGAGAGAATCAATAATGATGCTCAAGATACTGCAAAGAGTCAACTAATATATAGTTATTGAGGTAATAGTGGCATAGAGATACGAAGAGTCTCAAAAGCATACAAGGCTAGAGCGCACCCCCTTGCCTCGGCACCGAGGGAACCTTAGTGCAAAACGATGGATCGAGCAGGATCCTCTCAACCATGACCTGACCTCACCCATCTTAACATATTTTTTTAGACTGAAATCTTTCAACAAATCTAATAAAAAGAAATGCTCCAAAACCCTTATCCCTTGAGATCTACCCTAGGAAAAAGAGACAAATCTAAGTATTATCATTTCCACCAAGACTATGGCTATGACACGGAGGATTTCCTCAACCTTAAAGAATAGATCAAGGAGCTTATCTAGCATGGCTAAGATACTGCAAAATGTCAACTAATATATAGTTGTTAAGGTAATGATGGCATAGAGACATGAAGGGTCTCAAAAGCACACAAGGCTAGAACGCACCCCCTTGCCTCAGCAACTAGGGCATCTTAATGCAAAGCAATAGATCGAGTGGGATTCTCTTGACCACGAGCTGACCTTACCCATCTTAATATATCCTCTTAGACTGAAGTCTTTCAACAAATCTAAGAAAAAGAAATGCTCCAAAACCTTTATCCCCTCAGATCTACCATAGGAAAAAGAGACAAATCTAAGTATTATCATTTCCACCAAGACTATGGTTATGACACGGAAGATTTTCTCAACCTTAAGGAGTAGATCGAGAAGCTTATCTAGCATGGCCACCTTGGTCGATTTTTCCAAAGAAGAGAGCCCTCCCTAGAGCCCGAGAGACCCATTGAAAGGCATAACAATGTGATAGTCGGTGGGCCCACCTTGGGAGGAGATAACTTATGGGGGTCGAAGAGCCTAGGCCTAAGCTACGATCGAGAAACATTGACAGATGGAGAGTAACCCAGAATAATCTTCAACGAAGAGGAGGTGGAGCACCTCAACCCTAATCATGATAATTCTTTGGTCATCTTTATCATGATGATTAATGTTATAGTCAAGAGGGATATGATTGACACAGGTAGTTTGGCCAACATCCTCTACTTTGACATATTTCAAAAATTGATCAACTGGTAGATGCCACCTCGGGCCATGAGTTACGAATGTTCATGGATGACGTTTTGGGATACAATAGAAAACGAATTGCTCTTGAAGATATTGCCACTAAATCATATCCTTAGTTATGCCACTAAGTCATACACTTCAAGATATATCATTCATCTCAAATAGATAAACATATTGATATTAAGTCATGCCCTTTAGTATCAAGAATGCAAATAAGACATACCAAAGAATGGTTAATAAGATGTTCAAGGATCAAATAAGGAGGAACATCAAGGTTTATGTTGGATAACATAATTGTCAGAAGTAAAATGACCAGCATGCACCTAACTAACCAACCCAAGACGTTCTAGATACTAAAATAGTTCAACATGTGTCTCAATCTCACAAACTATATGAACTTGAAAAAATTCCTTGGGTAAATCATGCATAACCAAGGAATTAATGCTAATATAGAGAAAGCTTAATCAATCATGGAGATGTGACCTCCTAAGTCGATTAGAGAGGTCCAATAGGTAGGTTGATGGCTATGAACAATTTCCTATCTCGGGGACAAATGTCTCCTCTTTTTTTTTAACGCTAAAAAGTTTGAATGAATTCATATGGACAAAGAAATGCTAAATGATCTAGATCCCAATGAATTATTTAATCGAGTTACCATAACTCATGTTCCTAGATCCCAATAAATCATTGAGCCTATACTTTATTATAATTGAGCTCATCATTAGTTTGATCCTCATTCCGGACGGAATGCATAGGTCAATTTATTATGTCAGTAGTATACTTATCAAAATTGAATTGTGATATTCTCGATCGATAGATTAGCATTCGCATTGGTGTTGGTGAAAAAAAAAAACTATATTTTCAATAGTAGCAAATACTAGATTCACCTACAAAGGTATAAAATCTAGGAGGAAGTCAACAATACCTGAGTTTCATTATCAAGTATATGACTTTCTTATAGTTTATATTGTTAAACGTTGGTTTCTTGTTAATTTATAATATATCCTCAATCACGAGAGAGAGAGAGAATCCATGATGAACTATGATATATAGTATCTTCTTTATTTAAACCGAGTAGTGTTATAAGTAATGCCTTGATTTAGAAAAAATGGAAGGAGATTTTGATTTATCAAAAAAGATTGGATGAATGTTCTATATGTAATTTATAGACCTATTAAGTTAAAGAATAAATTATCTTATCAAATAGGATCAATTGTACTATCACATAGGATCCTAACATTAGGAAACATTTTTTTTCCTCTTCTATGATAGAATTTAAGTAAAGCTCCAGTAATTATTTTTGCAATGGACTTTCTATATTTTTTATAATTCATTGTCCTAAATTAAGTTTGTTCTTCATTTCAAGTGTAACCAAATCCTTTTTTGTAAGCTGAGACAAAAAAATGTTTCTCGCTGAAAATTAGCTGTTCTCATGAAAACATTTCCATCGCTAATCGTTAAGCTTCTCTCGTTCTTGTCGAGATTGTTACCAAACCAAACAAATGGAAGCCTGTTTCTTGGTCAAACTTTGCACAGAAGTTGACTTAAGATGTTTGAGTCAAATCATTTAAGACTTGGCTTCACAAACGAGTCAAATCAATAGAGACAGCACCACAAACGTGCGCGCTGTGCGACGCAGCATTCAGCGATTGGCGTCGAGCAGTCGAGGTTTTGAGGAAGGGTTTGGTTGGGAACGAAGAGTGGAGCGATCTTTCCGCGTCACCTCCCATTCTGCTCCCTTCGGATTAGCTCTGCCCACGGAAGAGGAGGAGGAGGAAGAAGGAATTGGAATGTCTATCCATTTCTTCCTTATCTTGCCTTGATCTTTTCCCACCCTGCAGCCAGCTAAGGATCTAGAAAATGGGCAGCAGATGGTGGCTATCCAAAGGCGCCGCCTTTTTTCTCCCCCGCATGCGCATTGCCCTCGTCTTCTTTACGGGAGGAAAGTTCGATCAGCTTTTATTTGGCTGCCCTGTTCGTGACCGGTGCTTGTCTGTGGATGCGGCGGCGGAGGCTGCGGGTTCTTCTTCCCGGAGGAGTCGGCTTTTGGGTTGCATTGGTAGAGAGGACGGCGGAGACGAAGTGGCAGCGGGATGGAGTTGGTGGTAAGAGGCAGGCGGGACGTGAGTCCCCTCTTTATCAAGCTCGGCGTCACTGTTGCCCTCTCGTTCGCCGGCTTCGTCCTCGTCCAGCTCCGCTCTCGTGCACGTGCTCGCCGCCCCTCTCCCATGGCTTCCCGTCCTCGTTTTTCTTCAGGTTCTTCGTCCGCCCATTCCCCGTCTCGTCAAAACTCGATCTTTATCTCTTTTGGATCTAAAAGACGCGATGACTCTTTGAGGTTAAGAATCAAATATGGTCTTTACCTTTATCCGGTGGTGATTTCCATCTGTCTTTGCTGATGTCAGGTGCCGAGTCTCAAGCCATTGCCAGTTCTAGCGTTGGCCTCAAAGACGAGCTTCGTATTCCAAAAAGCGTAAGATTTAAGACCTGTTGCGATCAGAGCTCGTCCGCGATTCGTCTCTATTTTGCTAATCGTCCGTTTCTTTACTGAAGGAAGACTCTTTGGCCAAGATCGTCAATGCCACTTCTAGAATCACCATCAGAACTACAACCACTACGACCACCGTCCTGTTGTCCCCGACCAGTAAGAGCTCCGGCGACGGTGAGGGCTTTCTCTTGTCGGAATTCAACGATATCGTTATGAAAGAATTCAGAGCAACCGGGAAGGACCCGGAAATTGCCGCCAACACCTCCGCGCCTAACAAGTTGGAGATCAAAGAGCACAACGCAATGGAGCAAGAGATAGCAAACCTTAGGAAATTGGTTTGGTCCCTCCAGGAGAATGAGAGGAGCCTTGAGCTCCAGCTGCTGGAGCATTACGGGATGCAAGAGCAAGAGGCCGCCGTGAGAGAGCTTGAGAGCCAACTAAAGATCAACTTGGTAGAGGCTAAGCTGTACTCCTTAAAGATCGAGTCTTTACAGGCCGACAACCGGAGACTCCAAGATCAGCTGATGGAGTACTCGAGGGCGATGAATGAGCTTGAGGCTGGAAGAGCAACGATCAAGATCCTGAAGAAGAAGCTGAAATCGGATGGAGAGCAGGCAAAGGAAATAATAGTTTCCCTTCATCAAAGGATCAGCGTCTTGCAGTGTCAAGAGCAGAAGGAAGCGAAAGACAAGAGGCTGAAGGAGTTGGAAGATGAGGCTGTCGAGCTCAAAACGATCAACTCGAGGCTAGCAGAGGAGAACTCGGATTTGGTGAGACAGTTGGAGGCATCACAAGCTTCGGCATCGGTCGCACTTGAGAGTTCAAAGGTAGCACCCGATTTGATTGTTTCATTGATTCTTGTTTCTTCGTGGTTCATGAACCAATTTCCACTCCGTTGCAGGCAGATGCATCGGAGGAAGCCAACTGTTTGAGGGAATCGAACGCGAAATTGATGGAAGACATCGAACAGCTCAAAACAGATCGGTGCACCGACGTCGAACAACTTGTGTATCTTAAATGGGTCAACGCTTGCCTCAGGTATGAGCTGAGGAACTATCAGCCGCCGCCGGGGAAGACAGTCGCAAGAGATCTCAGCAAGAATCTGAGTCCCCGGTCGGAGGAGAAGGCGAAGCAGCTCATACTGGAGTACGCCAACTCGGGTGCCGATGCGAAGAGCTTAAGCTCCATGGACTTCGACTCGGAGTATTCGTACTCATCGCAAGCATCCACTGGGGAACCTGAAGACGCTTCCCCCGACGTCTCCTCCTCGACAAGACAGAGAAATCAGAAAAAGATGAAGTTTCTCAGTAAACTCAAGAAGCTAGTGCTGGGGAAAGACACCGGTAGCCACAAACCTCCGGCTGCTGACAGAATTCCAAGAACTCCAACAAGCGGCAGCAGTTCCGGGAGGAGGGCATCCGTCTTCACCTGTTCGATCGATGACATGATAGGAAGAGAATCATATGGTAGCTTCTCGTCGAGCATAACGGGGGAAGCCAACCCAGCCAATCAATCAGGCAGGATCGATGCCGGAGCCGACGAACGATGCCACAACGACGATGCTTGGTCGCAGGCTTCCTCCAGGTCATCCTTTATTATCCAAAGACTTGACCTTGAAGAAGCAGGGAAGGAGAAGGAAGAGGTTGGAACACCCTACAGATATGAGAAAATGGTCTCTCGAGAGGATACCGCGAGGGACTTTGAAGGAGGTGACACTCCTGAGAAGGCTGAGATCAAGAAGCTTGCAGTGGCTCTGAAGAGAGCAAGAGGGATGTCCAAGTTGAACAGGAGGTCAGCGTCCTTTAGCAATTGACCCCAACGTCCGCGGACAGAGCACAGTAGTTGACTAAGTTTGCACAACTAGTCCTCTATTTTCACTGCGTCGAACGGGTGGTCGGCATCATGCAATGCTTGTGATTTGCCACTGTTTCAACCATGAATACTAGTCATGTCAGTATAAGGGTGGCATTCAGACATTCCAACCACTATTTTTGTCACCTGTTTCATAGCATATCAGTGCATGGCTCTGTGTGTGCTTGGATTGTGCTTCTTTTAAGCTTCTGCTCATTGATTTTTGTTCATGCAATGAATACAAGTTCTCTAGTTCAGTGTTCGACTGAATGTCTACTCTCTCATCCATACTGACAAACGAGAGTTATTGTAGCTCAATATTAATTTGTAGTTTGTGCAGCAAATTACTTCCAAATCCATGAGTCATTGTAGTGAGAACCAGTTCTTCAGGAGAAAGAAAGATGTGATATCATACCAAGACACCATTAGGTTTCCTCAAGAACAAGCATAGTCCTTTAGAATTCCCTAAGAGCTTGTTTCTTCCACAAGCTTATCACTGGGCAAACACATACGTAAATAGCATTCACACCATCACAAATATACACTTCATTGATGCATAAGAGCTCAACTGCGAATAAGGCCACATGATAAAGCCATCAACAGTATCGCTGCATCTCTCTCTTCTTGCGGGAAGACTTTCTTGATTGCAGAGCTCCTGTTCGAGCTTAGTTTAGCTTCACTAAAGCAAAGCTTCGTCGCAGTCATACTGCTGGCAGTGTCAACCTTGCACCGTTTCTTGAAGGGGAGAGTTCGATCGACATCTAATTCCTTCTCTTTTTGCACTTGAGATGGAGCATCAGCCGGGACTAGTCCGCCGTTTAGAGCCGCTGCTGCCATCGCTCGCCTCGCCTTCCTTTGTCGAATTCCACACGCATTACAGAGCGACTGCACCACAGAGAGGGGTGCTATTAACTGAAGAGAGAGAGAGAGAGAGAGATCTATAGATGGCCGTTTAGTAGATTAAGAGGTGCTCACCTTGGGGCCACGAGGTCCACTCCTCCACAGAGGAGTCTTGGTTGTGTTGCAATCGCTGCAGACTCTGATGATGCCACCGGGAGAGCTGCTACTTCCATAGTATGTACTAAACTCAGAAACTAGCCTGTTTCCTCTCGGTTCGCTTACTACGATGTGAGTCGAATTCATCGTCTTCCTCACAAAGCACATCTTAGGCGACATCCATTTACCAGGCCTCGCCGGTTCTTCTTCTTCTGTAATGCCATCGCTGGGGTCAGCAGGACGTTGTGTCATGTACTCATCGCTCGATCCAGCTATTTGGAACTCTTCCTCGGGCTACAACAAGAAAGGAAACGCGGTGTTGTGATCGTAAGCCATCAAAGATCACAAGGTCACGAGGTGTACTTGTGGTGCAAAAGCACCTTACCTCTTGCTGTGGCTGATGGAGGTGATGGCCGATGCAGTAGTAACCTCCTCTTTCATCGTGGCGGACACCGAAGAGATGGGGACATGAGAAGGAAGAAGAAGGATTTGCTAGTGTGTAGAGAGGGAGGTGACCTCCCTCTTCTATAGGGATAACACATACTTGGTTCAAGTCCAAGGGAGACATGGTGAGAAAGGAAGGAGGGCAAACAAGCGTAGCTGGGCACTGATTTGTACCACAAGTGAGATGGAGATTAATAGACAAGGCAGAGTGCAATGGTCACATACAAACAAATGAGCCACCATAACTAAAAAGGATTGAGAAGGGGAAAAACTTCCATTAATGAGGTAAACGAGAACAACGAAAGCTGAAAGGCATTCCAAGATGCTGCAAATAGTGTCTGCTAAATCCCACGGGAAAAAGAAAGATATATCTTTCCTTGCCAGCAACTAATCAGAGATGTAAGATACGAATAGAGCTCTCCGTATGGCATCTCTCGCTATTTGCCAACAGGCATTTATTGAGAGGGCAGGCAAAGGGTCAGGAATAGCCTCCTGACCAAACTTGGCTCATCTTCTCTGGATTTGCCTTTCTGCAGCGAAAAGTAGAACAGTGGTCTTAGCAGCTCTCTATCTTTTGCTGTCTGCTGTGTTAGAGCTGTGGCTAAAGATCTCTCTTCTTCGGCTCCAAATGCTATACCACTCGTCACATGTTTTGGAGGAAGAGTTACCACTCTCTGGATTTGCCTTTCTGCAGCGAAAAGAGGAACAGTGGTCTTATGTCTCTATCTTTTGCTGTCTGCTGTGGATAAAGATCTCTCTTCTTCGGCTCCAAATGCTATACCACTCGTCACATGTTTTAGAGGAAGAGTTACCACTCTCGAACACGCAACTGTTGGGAGACATAAGTATGTAGTTGAAATGGACTAATGAACCTATACCTGCTTCATGTTCATAGAACTCACCTCTGGATAATGTTTCCTTGCTGTGGGAAGCTGCTGCAATCAATTTGTATGACAGAGGGAGTGGATACGTAAAAGAAATGTCCCTCATTCTTGATCTACATGAGGTATAAGGCGCAATGATTAATAGAGTAAGTCCAACAGGTGTACCTTTCATATATATGGGTGTCCCCATATCCATGGGTGATGGTTCCCAGCTACAAGACACTGCATACCATGCTAGACTCTCTCTCTCTCTCTCTCTCTCTCTCTCTCGTGATTGTTTGAGGATATACTACCAACATGTCGCAGTGTAAACCACAGGAAAGTCATATACTTGAGAATGGAACTCAACTATGTCATTGGTCTCTCTCTCCTCTCAATTATAATGGTTATAGATCATGGTATTAACCTCAGCTCATGGCATCTAGTGATTGCTTCGGTCCATCCACCTTTGAGCTCTTAAATGCAACTGAAACCTTGTGCTCAGTTTCTCCAGGACGATGGTGGTCACTGCATCATTATTTGTGTTCGACTGATGTCTACAGATGATGGGAATTGATTGGCAGAAGATCCATCATGCATCGATGCTACAGTACTCTGTGTAGCTTCATTAAGCTTCCAGCATATACAGAGGATGCAATATGTCAGAAGATTCGTCACCCTGAATCCAGCAGGAGACAACGTTCAGATGAATTTATTATAAGTGAAAGCTTCACACCACAGTACATAAATCAATTTCATGAAGCGAGTCTCTGTCGCAGATGGTGATAGGAGTCCTGAACAAAGGAGGAAGTCATTCAGAAGATAACATAGAATGCAGCATATAAATAATATATATGATGATGATGATGAAGAATCAAATATGTCCTGATTCTTTCCTAGTATCAGTACAATTTTCAAGTATTTATGGATTATTTCTGATTATTATCTCAAAAATAGATCCTGATGGATTAGAATACCTCCATTATTTCAACTGAAGCTTTCTTTTGTTTAGGATTAATTAAAGGATCAATGTAGTTAAATCACAGAAAAACAATTTTACAATTGTATTTTGTTAATGATTTGAGTAAGCATGTAATTATAAATGTAATTTGGCCGAAACAAGGACAAAATGAGGGATAAATCCCAAATATTCTTAATATTTTCTAATAAAGCGACGAAATTGCCCTTCCGGCCGTGATGCATTAAGATTCCCGTTTTTCCAGAAGACTTCAAGATTCACGCTTCAACTTCTCCGTGCGACTACGACTATGTGTTAGTGACCGAATTGCCACCGCATCCCTCCGCACCCCTTTCATCCCATTGCATCGACGACGACAACGACGTCATCAAGAAAACGGAGGAAACCGCCTCCTCCCACCACATTCTCCTCCTCCTCCTCTCTGCCGGCCCCGGCGGATCGGTACCGTCTTACGCTGGGGCCGCTCGAGGAATCCCTCCATACCTTCCGACCCAAGAACCTCGACGCCAGGGGAGGTTGGCAGTGGCGGCTGCACGGAGTCGAGGCCCGCGGTGCTCGTAGTCGTTGGCGTCCTCGATGGGGTTCTCCTTCGCTCCGATCGCGGGGCTACGCTCCGGAGTGCCTGGTTCCCGTCCGATCCCGACTTCTTGTCGCGGTGAGATCCGTTCTCTTCCCTTTCTTATTATGGGTTTCCTCCCTACTCACGTTTTCGAGTTCGCGATCTTGAATCTTGATTTATTGGGAACAAAAACAACAACAAGAAGTCGTAATTTCCCAACAATTTGTGTTCGCTTACATGGCTCTTTCCCAACAAGAAAGAGAGTAATTAAGGTGTTCTAATCGGTGAAATGTTAACTTACGAGTTTAAACCTAATAGGAGCTGCCAACCCTTGCCTGTAAGTATGAGCATAGAACAGATCTTGATTTCAAGATGGTCATTGCATGAGACATGGTAGCAACTGCTTTTTGTTTATGATTCTTCTAATGTCGGATGCAAGAAATGATAAAATAATTACTGACTAGTAATTTCTTCCAACCCTTTGCATACGCAAATAAGGAATCAGAACGGATTCTGATTCGGGAATAGTTCTTGCATGGTCATCAGAATGAAACTCTCTTTCAACAAGAAATGCCATTAATGTTCACACTCAGACATGTTTTCTTCAACTAAGCGGCTATCGGTTAATGAATACCATTTGGTAGACATATCTAAATCACTTGCTTGATGAGAACTCACTGTTTGATATATGATAAGGGCATAATGTGAAATATGCTACAAGAGAGAAACTAGTATTTGAAATGAGATGTCATACTGACAAAGGATATTTCCGATGGGGAAAGTGAATACTTCCTAAGTAAGTCGTTTATAGTTTCATGCATATGTTATAAATAGGTTTTTCCCCCTTGTATATAGAAATTAAATTCTTTATGATGATGTTTATTTATTGTAAAGCTTTGCCATGATTAACATATATGATTGATTTTATAGAGCAAAACTGCTATAAAATCACCTAAATTGCTTCCATCAGTATGATATAGGATGCAAGCACGAGTTTCAACTAAGAAAGATATTTGGTAGATGATGCAGCACCTTGTAATTGGCTATGAATTTGATATCATCCCTTTAATTTGATGTGAATGTCTTGATCCAGGGAAACTTAATTTAGAGAAGGATTTATACAAAAAATATCTAGAAGGCTAGTGTGTTAATAAATGTCCTATCAATTATATGCTTAGCCCGTGCAACCAAGGAGACAGCGTTCAAATCATCTATGCTTGAAAAGAGTTCAGTTTGGAGGGTACTCTGATTCATTTTAGATAGATCTCTCTATCTCAAGGATACATATAAGCCAAAGAGTCATTGGAACTCAGAACCCTAGAGCAATTTCGTACTTTTCCCATTTAAATAAAGTTCAGAGTTGTTTGCTAGGCAATTTATGGGTTCTAATAATTTTGTATGACAAAGTATGGGTTTGCCTATTTTAATTCGATCAAGAAATTGATTGTCTAATTTGTTCTTATTGTTAGCTTGGGAGCTTAAATAAATCTCAACATCATCAAAGTAATATTTCCCAGTGGTATCGAGATTATAATGAACAGTAATATACTTCACTATGCATAGCTCAAGTGACCAAAAAATTTACCGCAAGGAAAAATGTGGAATTTGCTTTACTTCCTCTTGTGTGTTAATACATGTTGTTTTGCATTTGCACAAATACTGAACAAATATGTAAAACCTTGTTAGAGGAGAGTGGGAGTGGAACTCAATGGAAATAATCAAGTGGAACTTCACATTTCAATATTTTATGTGAAAAACTCAAGGTACTTAAAGTACTTTAGCATTACATATGAGGTAATCTGAACCAAATAAATAAGTCTGAGTGTTTCTTTACTTTCTTATAGTAGTTGCATTTTAGTAACACCTATGTTCATATAATATGGCCGACATGTCTCACATTAAATTGACAATTTTGACATAGTCGGTAGAGTTTGATTTGTAGCTTTCTTGTTTCTTCTAGAAAATTGATCCATTCAAGTGTTTGTTTGGTATCTCCACAATACCACATGTATTATGCCTTGGAATTCTTCTATATCTTTTTTGCTTGTTCTTTTTTCTCATCCTTTTTGTTGGAGGTCTTTGCATTTTTGAAAGTAGATAAAGTTGTAACTACTGTAAATTGCCAATCTCAAGCTTGAATGTTATAGTAGGCCGCTAACAGCCAGTAAAATTTCATCAAAATTCATTAGTATGGATCTAAATTGTTTTTACTATAGGAATGTTATCTAGAAGTGACACAAGGCAATTTTACCACATGGGTGTCTCTAAATGCAAAAAAATGGACCAGGAGATTGGTTGGAAGGTCATATTAATATCCAGATATGATGCAAAACAGGAAAGGATTTTCCCATTGTTTTATATTGGTGCAGGTAAAGTAGTTGGTTCAAAACATAAAATTCGACTAACAATATGGTATATAAGAAAATTTCAGGAAAGGTTAGGATTGGTATTAGATGATAATAAGAAAATTTAACATAATATGTCTATAATAGGCTAATTGGGTTGAAAAAAAATATAAGGGGATTGATATTATTAAATATAAAATTTGATCTATTAATAGTTAAATATATAATTGGTGTAGGTATTATTGTAGAGAAGGATCTTGAGGATAAATGGATACCATTGTGGAGGTAAAGAAAGTTGGGGATAGAATTATAGCATTAAAATTTGCATTAGAATAAGATATTTTAAACGTAAATAAGTACTTATGCACCTAAGATTGAACTATATGATTACACCAAACGAAAATTCTGAGAAAATTTTAAATAAAATATTTTAAGGGATACTTTTAATTTGAAAATTAATCATTGAGGTATATTTGAATGATCATATAGGAATACCATGGTGAATATAAATAAGTGGATGACGCCTATAGATAGGAGAGGAACAAAGAGGGGGTGGATTGATATTAGATTATGCATATCTTATGATCTCATAATAATTAATATTCACTTCAAGGAGAGAGGAGCATTTGATTGCTGACAAGGGTGGATGTAATCAGTCAAGTAGACTTTTCTTTTCACGAAATTGATAAAATTACTTGTAACATGTATAAAATTAGATTTGCTAAAAAAAGATGGGTGAATCAATGTAGATTGTTGGTTTTAAATATTTGTATTAGATAAGAAAAGAGAGAAGAAATATAGTAGTTTTTATAGAATGAGATGGTGAAATTTTTAAGCAAACAGTGTAAAGGCTTTTAAAGTAAGATGTAAAAGAAGTGTTGGATGGAAAAATAGGAGGTTTGGCATCAGGTAGAATAATATTAATACAATGTGGACTTCGGTTGGAACTATGATGGGGAGAGTAACAATGGATTTCCTTGTACAATGTAAAGGGGTACAAATACAATCTCAGAGAGAGTTGATGGTGATGTGAGAAATCTCAAATGACAATCACTACTATAGATCATGCCTATAAAGATTGAAAAAAATATATAAATATAAGAAATTTTGTGAATATTTGTAATAGCTAGATATAACGCTCGGTGGAAAGCTCAAAATTTTAATTTTAAAATATAAGGCTTATGGTAGTTTTTTATGATAAGCTAGGTTGTTAGGCTAGTCATACTTTGTGAGTTTTAAATGCTGGATGGTTAAAAAACATGTACCAAAAAATTGTATATTTGAAATGAGGATTGCTGAGGTATTACTTCAAAAAATATATAGAAAAAGAAATGTTCTAGTACCAGTGAATATGTTCAAAGGCAATCTATGATTATGATGGTTTGGTGAGATGAGTCATTTAGTACTAGTGATGATATAACAACTAGCAAGACATATAAGAACATTTTAATAGTAATAAAAAGTATTAATACTCTTGATTGAATTAGAGATATTATGTTATGCAAATCTCACTGATAGGCAAAATCCATGTCTGACTTCAAATAATTAGAACATTACGGCTTGTGGTTGTAGTAATATTATGACAATTGTTCACAATGGTTGGAAGATGCAAGGACATTTTCTGTTGGACCTGAGGAGTCAGTTTTGTTCTCCTTGAAGGTTAATTAGATTTTTTTTTTACTTGAAGGTTGTTGTGTACGCATCCATACACATGATAGCAAATAATTGTTTAAAAAGGTTAACCTACTACTTCCTCCTCTTTTTCTTCTTCCAAATTAAGGTAGATTAGGTTTCTGTTTACAGCAGGCCACTACAGTGAAGTGGCTCAACCCCAAGTCTTCACTTTCTCATGGCTGCTCATCTCCATGTGAATATCTGTGTCTATGTAGAAAGTAAACCAAGAGTAAGCATCACGTCATCACACCGTAAAGGCAATTCTACTATGGCCATGGGTTCATTCCCCATGGTAGTTTTCTGAAAGAGGAAGGAGGAAGAACATTATATTAGAATGCCAGCTTTGCTGCTTCTTATGGCTACGATACGATACAATGAATGCTTTGAAGATATGATTCCTGTGGCAAAGGGGATGTCGGCATTGGATTTAGATTGCAATCAGCAAAAAGTGCAGTGCTACTTGTACATCTCCTTGGGCACCACTCTGCCTCCTCTTCCATTTTCATTTCTATGTAGCATCGCACTGAGGGCTTACATGGGTCTTGGGATGCGCTGATATGATGATCCTTTTGGACATCAAGGCAAAGGATGAGATGAATCTATAGGTTGGTGAGATCTTAGGCATGCTTCTGAATATTGTCCGCCTATGCTTTGTAACGTTTGAACATCTCCCAAAGAAATCAAACAAGAATAAGAAAAGAAAACCAACAAAAATAATACCAAAAAGTCATGCTTTAGTAGTACGAACCTAAACCAATAACAAAAATCTCATGCGAGCCTACTACAATCCCTTTGGTTACCAAACCATAAAATCACGTCTCTACTGTCATTACAAGTCTATTAACCAAGTCTCAGCACCGCTCATATTCAACAATGCATGACCAAGTTACCAAGAATTAAACGTAGACTCCAGTAGCAAGGAGCAAGAATAAAGATCCGAAACCCTGCAGCAGACGAGGACCCGTGATCAGTTGAATCATTCTCACCAGTTAATAATTGAAAGAAGAAAGACCATCTGTTCTTTTAAATTTACCAAGAAAGTGGATGCCACAGCAGCAATCACAACCTCCTTTGCTAGGCTGCGGTTCCTAGTGGATGAAGTAGCTTCATAGCTGAAATGTGCCATGTATAATTAGCAAGAGAGAATGAAGTTCCCAACCAAAATATACTAGTACTGTATGTCACAGATAATCCATCCTAGCTTTGAGTGCTTCCCAAAATTGTTCAACGCAATCCAAGATGTCAACACATCACAGAACATAAATAAAAAAACATAATCCATCTTAACTTTCTCGTACAAAAAAGATGACTAAATACACATCACAGAACATAAATATATGGGATCTCACTCTTAGATCTTTCTCAATCAAGCTTCAATTTAAAACGAATTAAGCTTCAACCTCGAGAAATCTGGACCCTTTTCTCCAGAGCAAGATAGACTCAAACCCAACAAAGCAAGATAAAGGGGCATTGCTTAGTTTTATTTTAGATTCATGTTTATTATTTTAAATATATGCATCAATTTAGTTTCAAAAAGCTAATTTCTTGTTAGATATAGTCAAATATATGACGCTAAAGCACATTTGTACACCGCTATCATGGAAAATGAATCTGAAATGGAAGCACATATGTCACATGGAGCACTGCCAACAATTGCATCCAATGAGAAACATTTGGCCATGGATTTTCTGCCATGATGGATGCACAAAGAACACTTACGAAAGAGGACAATGTTGATGAGGACCCGAACTTGCTGTCGTCATTCATGCATCATCATAGCACCATCACATGCATAAGAAAATAATCAGTTCAATTCATCCTAGTTCAACCTTTGCAATGATAGCACCACCACACTAATGCTGCTGATCCATCACATTCAACAAAACCAGAGGGCTAATATAAGGCAGTTAGTGTCACACATCCTGATTTAGTTCTAATTCCATATCAGAAGTGGACAAATATTTAAAGACTTAATGAGGATGCTGATAACTCAGACATAGGCATTTTGGGCCAATGTTTTGAACTCAATAAGTTAATGGGCTAATTATCCCATCAAACCGAGTCGTGACTCATGGGATGGTGAGTGGCCTGAAAAGGAAAGAATTACTTGTGTACTGGGCTAGAGGGCATGTTGCGACATAGAACCAACATCAGAATAGACCTCATATCCATTATGCTAAAGTTTGATCCAAGTTAAATTGAGCCCTGATGAGGGCATCGAGCCCTTAAGTGGGAGTGTTGAGATTGTAACACTATGATTTAGTCTCACATTAGAAGTACATAAAGATTGGGATTGACTTATAATGATCCACTATTGTTAAGATGAGTTTAAGCACTTTAAGCTAATAATTTGGACTCATTAGGTTAATGGGCTTATCATCCCATTGAGCCGGGTCGTGACAGTCAACCCACCCATCCCAACCCCGAGCAAGGGCATTGGGGTTTCTTCAACTCTTTCAATAGGAGGCCATCCAATGACATTCCTCATGTACCAAGATTGATAATTGTTATATGCCAGATAAGGAGAGAGATATATGTAAGGCAATCACAGAGGAATTTGATTTCAACCATAAATCTCCTAATGCAACACTAATCCATGTTGCAACCCTTGGGTATAGTCTCCACCATATGAGATTGATAGGATATCTTGATGTTATAGAAATTTGTACATATATTAGATCATTCAAGTAAATGTATAATGTTACCCACATGCATGAGGGTCTCATACCCTACTATTGCAAGAATAATTCAATAATAGCATGTAATCTATCAATATATATGTCATATCATTTGTGCCTTCTTTAAAATTAAAATATGAAATCATGAACCTGGGCAACATGAAATTTGTTTCTATGATAGTAGTTGCCCCATTAATCATGATAAAATCCATGTATTTGCAAATTCTTTGGGTATTAATTTGTGTATTTTGGGCAATAAAGTAGCATGTGATTTCATGTATTTGTAAAATTTTTCATGTGTTTTTGATACAAAGTTCATAATAGGTTTTAAAAAATTAATTTTCATTCATTATTGAAGAAAAATATAAAAAAATTTAATATAGGTTTTTAGGAGTTAACATTTGGCACCGACTGATATCAAACTGTATTGGCACAAAATATGGTCCAATATGAGTATCACCCTGTACTATCAATATTGGTTTGGAAGTTTAAACCTCGATTCCATGTCTCTTAAGCAATAATTTTTAAATCAAAACACAGCTATTCACCAAGATTGTTATTCATTCATAGCATAAACTCCAGTTGCCACAGCACAAAAATACTACTCTCTCCATTTCCCTCAAGATCAACAACAAAGCCCCTCGTAGTCAAGGTTATTTTTACTAGGCTGGTTTTACAATTGATTATCAAGCCAAACAAACTGTTCTTAACATTTAACACTGGCTATTTGTGAACTACAGTTACTCCCATGTAATACCTCACACCCTGAATGTTTATTTCAATCAAACAAATCCAACTCATGATATACATAATTTCTGAATTTGCATGAGAAATAAATTTCTGGGAAGACAAACAATTCAAAGATGGTTGAACTTTATGCTATTACAAAAAAAGCCATTTCACTTCAATGTGTCATAACCTCATATTTGAACAGAACACTGGTCACTATTCACAAACTCTTAGAAGAACCAGGGTCCGCTATTCACAAACTCTACTTTAATTAATAAGTAGAAATCTCCTTCATACACCAATCTGTCAATTGCATGCTTCAATTTCATATAAGTATGGGTCTGATTATATTCTAAAACCATACGGCTAGTAAGATCTACAATTACTTAAGTCTGATTATATTCTAAAATTTCATATGAAGTGTTGAATTGTAACACCTGGTTAGAAAATTACTTAAGTCAACAATTGTTCCTAATCATAGATAAAGGTATAGCAAGGTTGATTTTTGAAGACGTGCTAGCAAGATTTCTTGTTAATAGCAATGATAAGAAAGGCAAACCCAATAAGAATTGAAAATCGAAACCTAAACATGAAAGTATTATAGGGAATTTCTGTTCCATCCTCTGAACTGCAGTCCCGAAATCAAATATTAAGATATCAACTATGTTGCATTTGAAGATATCTTATGCGACAGTAGTCTCATATAGCTAAATGTATTTATTCAATTAGCAATCAACTATCAATGTGGGACTACTGGAACATTGTGTTCTTCTCTACTGAAATGGTTTGATGTCCTTGTCAACGTGCAAGGAAACAAGCCCAAGGTTGACCAGCGGTTCTAGTGTGGATCTAACCCAAAAACATCATCCTGGTAGCACCTCATCAAGGAACTTGTTAGTCCACAGGCACACAGAGTTGCTGAAGTACGATCTGTCACGACCTGATTCAAAGAGTCTGAAGTACTGATCCTATAATTAAGTACAGTCAATGACACAATAAGTCATATGTAGTCGTCCTTTAATCAGATGGATCATGTAGAAACTCAGTTGTCCCTACATACAAATCCAACCCGCCATTAAATTCCTCAGTAAAACTATTGGGAAATTACAAATTATGCTACTACCTCCTTTATTTCTTTGTACGTTCGTGGATCGAAAATTAGGGAGCAAACTTCATTATAGCCCACTATAGTTCCTAAGAATTAGGAAGCAAAAGCAATCACTGCCTTGAACACAACAATGCTGCTCTAAGACAGGGATTTTTATCTCAACAATAGAATATTCAGATTCATCTTAAAACAAAAACCTCAAAACAGGTCTATCCAAAACGTCATCGAATTCCACCTACTCTTAGCATCACATGTCATTCCTGTTTTCCCTTATGAAGATCTGGATGCTACAAGTTTAACATCAAATCTCAGCTGATCATATTCTCGATTACCAGCAATTTTACTTGACGATTATGACCATAATATCTTCAACACAATTGCCTTTCTCTGAATAACTTGGTTAGTCATTCTCCCAAGAAATAAATTAATCCAACTAAAATATAATATACCAAGAGCAACCTGAACAACGCCTATACATTCTTTTCAAAATCACCAAGAAAAAACACAATGAAGACTAAAAGGAGCGGTTTATATGATTTTGCGGAGCTTCCAATTAAGATTAGCAAGTGAACAAACAAATTATGAACAGAAAAGGGAATGGATGTGAAATCGCACTCTTGCAGCCCCATAGCAGTGAAATAATATTTCACTACAGCATTGCCAAATGACCAAAATGCAACTAGAACCACGGGGTTGTATACATAAAAAGTAACATAAAATAAAATTTGGGTCCATATGAATCTACTGGTTCTATAAGAAAAGAATCAATCTATACATTTCATATGTGACTGAGGTGATATCTATCTGAATCACAATGATGACTAAGTACTGCAATCCGAGGAAAATCCACTTCAATCTTTTTTCACTTTGTCATATTGTTGAATCAAAGGCAAAGGTCATATGTTAGATTTCACAAGTTCTCCAATAAACCAAGTAACGCTCTACATATTATATATCGTCAAAAAATTATCTAATAAAGATCCCAAAAGAAATCTTGCAGCCAAACAATACAAAGAGACTCTCAGTCAACAACAAGCGCACAACGCATTCCATGAAAGCTTACAGCACAAACAAGATCCAATAATAAACATCTAACCGTAAATCCTTTGCTAGATTCGGATATTTACCCTATGGTATGCGAAACCATCATCGGCGGAAGATTGTAGCCCGTATACATAAAATCGATTCTCTCAACTAATTTTGGTAAATTTGGTGCAGGACTCTCATATTACTCTCAAATCTTTGTTTAATGACTCCAAATGCACAAGCGTGATACAGAAAGACATTACAGTTTAACATCGAGACAAGAAGAAATCAAGAAAGGTTGCATCAACAAGAAAGAAATCAAGAAACAGACGAAAAAGAGGGGTCTACATGAGGGCTTACATAAAGAAGAAGGCAGTGAAGAAGAGGCCGCCGACGAGCAACAGCGCGGAGAGCGCCGGGTACCACTGGACGGGGACGGGGCTCGTCACCGGTTTCGGTGCCTAACACGATTCCATCAGAAGAATAAGGCGAAGAAAAAGAAAAGAGAACACGGGAGATCTCAAGAACCCTAAAAGAACTCGAGAGCGGAATGGTGAACAAGATCACAGATCGAGAGGGACTTCGTACCATCCGGCGGAGGAAGCAGAGGAGATGGGGGAGACGAGTACCAGATGGATCGGGTCGCCACTGACCGGATCGAAGACCACAAGGAGCGGCTATTCAGAAGCGACGGGAGGGGGGTTCTATAAATAGGTCGTCGGGGGAACCCTCTGCTTTGCGATTCGTGAAAGATCATAAATCTAACGGTGAAGGATGATTCAATATAAAGGCAGATTATGTCCGATTGGATACCACACTGGGAAACACGGTGCTTTGAGATGCGCGAACGATCACACATAGGTTCAATAAAACTGGGATCATGTGATCAAGCAGTCGTAGTTACTTACACACACGAAGCTTTGAGATTAGTGAACGATCACAAATCTAACAACGAATGACTGTTCAATATATTAGCGATCGTGCTAAGCAGTAGAAGGCTATTACATTAATGAACGTGATGCTTTGCGATTCGTGAACGATCACAAAGCACTTGAATTTTTCTTTTTCTTTTTATTTTCTCGTTCATGAAATAAATATCATTTGTACTTTTTGTTGTAGATCGCTCATTTGCGTGTGAAACAAAAGAATTCGACTCATCCAATTATGAGCTTCTCATCCAAGTGATCTTGATTGGTAAATCCAGACCGTGAATCAGTTGGTCTTGCTTGTGATGCATCACCACCATGAGCCTTCATTTCTTCTTCCTAACATAAAGATCATAGAAGACCATAGGAAAAGACCATCTACATCAATGAAAGGAGGAGACAAGGTTGGACATCAACGCTCGTGTTCTCTCCTCAGAGTGGAGGACTACATGCAGTTCTTGGAAAATGCCACCGACAACAACCACAGGTTGATCCAAGGTAGACAGAGGACAAGGATTAGTCACACCTACCACACAAGAGAAGAAACAGGACATGAATGGCCAGACCAGTGATGTGGGCACATAACAGATCCATGTGCAAGTAGTCAGAGAGGCTAAGTAGGACAAGCATGTCACTGTTCCTCTTAATCAATCAGAGTTCCGAAAGCCAGTGTTGTGGCATTCTCTTGTGTAAATGAAATGGGCTGTGTTGATTATTACCACAGTTTGTGCTTCCTAAATTGTGTTCGATGGGTTTCCTCTGTGTGTAAGCACTTATAATATACAATATATATATATACTTCTCAGTAAAGAGTACAGCAACGAGAATGTTTCTGCTGCATTATTGTAATATATTTTGCATAACATAGTAGATTTTTCTAGCAACAGAAATCCTAGAACAAGGACAACTAGATTAGATTTGCCTAAGAAAAGGACAACTGGATTAGATTCTCCAGTCAAATGAAGCACGTTTGATTAACAATTACAAGCAACTAACCAGAAATTTGAGCTCATTGGATGTCATGCTTCAAATCATGGGCAACTAACTCCAACATAATCTCTCAGAGCATCTGTTTGTTTGTACCACCTTCCCTTCATCACACTTCTGACCCCCTTTCCCCCACCCCACTTTGCTTCCTTTGACTCAGAACGCACAACAAAAAGATGGTAAAGTGAAGCAGCAGCAGAAGCAGCTAAAAGAAGAAGAAGAAAAGCTCAGCTTTTCTCCCAGTTGAGAAACTCTGAAGACAGATCCTCTCCAACACCAATCTTTATCAATACATCAGAAAGTGGTAGAAAAGTCTCTCCTTTGGTTCCATGGAGGATTACAGGTCAAGGTCTTATGGGGATGGGAGGATGGAGATGGAGGTCTATGAGAGCAGGCCTCAGCCTTCTCTCTCTGGCCCTCAGGACCTCAGGTGCTACAGCGCATCCTACGCCTCCTCTCACAGCAGCAACCAGGCCCCTAAGGAGATCAAGCTCAAGAAGGGGAAGAGCGCCTCTGGTTCCTCTTCCTCCAGGAGTGGATGGAGCCTCAGCGACCCCGAGCTACAGAGGAAGAAGAGGGTGGCGGGATACAAGGCTTACGCTGTGGAGGGAAAGATGAAGGGGAGCCTGAGGAGAAGCTTCAGGTGGCTCAAGGACAGATGCACCCAGGTGGTGTATGGGTGGTGGTGATTCCTTTAGGTATTTTATCATGCATCTTCCTCTCTTCGATTTGTCACCATAATCTCAGATTTTTTAGGCCTATGCATCTGCAAACATCAGAAATTGTTGGATCTTTATTGTATGAAGGATTGATTGATGTGATTCCCATTTCTCAATGTGATGTTGCATGCTCACCCTGTGGACGCTTCATTTGTGCTGCTGTACTCGTATCACAAAGCCATGTTCACAGATTTATCTCGATGCATGTAATCAGAACCCCAACTTAAACTTATATTTTATGATCTTGTATTCTGCAGACAAAAAGTTGATAGGATGTTCCCATTTCAATGAGATTAGATACATCAGAATCTAGCAATTCATATCTGTGAATCTGAATGGCACTTTCATCACAGCTTGTGAATATTATTAGACAATTATAATCTCTGAATCTATCTCTATCTTCATCATGTGAATGCAGGTTATTTCTGATCCAAGATAAAACCCAGCTTTGGCATGGATATCTCCTTGTTGGTGTTCCTGGATGCTCTCTGCCTTCTCCTAGCATAATCAAGCATGCATGCGGCATTTCATCCTTTCTTTCTCAAGAATCTTATGTCAGTTTGCGAGGATGCTTTAACTTTTTTGGTAGCTTGTTCTTGGTTTCAATTTCAGGTTCTTCGTAGTGAAGAAGAACCAGGCAAAGGAAGTAAAAGGAGGCACAACAAAGATTCTTGATTCTTGGTCACTACTTGTTGTCAAGAGAACTGTGATGCCTCCTCACACATGGAGGATAATGAATAAGATCAAGAAAACATAGATAAGGAAATTCGATGCCAGTGTAGCTCTAATGCCTTCTCTATAGTTGTATCTAATCATAGCTTTCTTCATAGCAGTGGGATGAGATAAAACAATGTTGTTCTGGTTTGTTCAATTGTTGGCATATGAAACAATGTTGACATCTAATTATGGGGATTGATGTGCAGTGCCAGCAGGATCATGTTATAATGATATTACTCGTATGACTATGTGAGTCAGCTATCATTAACGCAAGCATATTAGGCCAATTTTGCACTCCAACTTGGGAACAAAGAGCCATAGTAGACTTTGAGCAGCTACCTTGTTTAGGATTCTGATGTTGAATCAGCCATTATTGTTGGTGCAAAAGCAGCAGGATATGACTCTGAATGCATCAGACACTGGCTGTTCTACTGGAGATTATTGTCCTTCACGGCATCATTAATCTGTGAACCAAATAGCCATCCACATTCTCCTCTGAAGAAATCAGAGTACCAATGCGAAACCACATGCACAACACAGAAAACTTCGACTCTCAAAACCAATCTCACTAAGATCGAACAGATTAGACAGGGAAATGGAACCTGGAAATCCATCTCTTCATCACTATGTATCTATCCGTATGAACATATCTATTAAATTGCATTAAAAGAAGACTATACGAACAAGAAAAAGTGTGATCTTTGTAGTTTTATGTTGCAAGTTATCTTCTTTCACTGCATGCTCGAACCTGGATTGTAGATGGAAAGATCTGTCCACCCCGCAGACCAGCACTCGGAATCGGTCTCCAGTCTTTCGACGTTCTCCACAGCTGGCGTCGACATGTCGCCGGCTGGGCTCGGCGATTCCGTCCCCTGAACGCGAACGCTGCGACGGTTCACGCTGCTCGAGCTCGGCAACGACGTAGCGCAACCGCCGCCCGCCGGATGGATGCTGCCCAGGAAGGTTTCCAAGTGCCCGTCGGATGACAGCAGCGAGCTGAAGCTTCCCGCCATGTCGAGCAAGTGGCGGTCGTGGTCGAGAGGCGGGTAGAGAACAGAGAAGGGCTCGGGCTTGGGGAGGTCAGGGAGGCGAGGCAGGGGCGTAGGAGGATTGGATCGCTTGATACTGCATCCAGCAGAGGACGAAGAGGAGGCGTTGAAGCGCTTGGAGTTCTTCCGCGTGCTGCCGCCGACGGGGATGTTGCGGAGGGCGCCGCCTTTGGTCCAGTAGCGGCGGCAGTTCTTGCAGAAGTGACGCGGCTGCGAGAGGTTGTAGTTGTTGTAGTAGCAGAACTTGGTGTTGGTGGATTCGCACCGGGGGCACCTCAGATTCTGCTCTTGCTCGTGAAACCGAGGCCCTGCCGCTTGAACTGCCGCCGACGCCGTCGAATCCTGCATTCTTTGGAGGAAGAAGAAGAGCCACAGCCGGTTTCTCCTCCCCAAAGGTGAGATCTTGATGCAGTTTTCCTTCCTTTTTCTTGTGTTTGGCTGGCTTTGCGCTGCAGAGGAATCAACTGAGAAGAGGACTTGCAGTCTGAGAATTCAAACCATGTCGAAGCCAAAGTCGGGATTTTTCTTCTTCTTTTTACTGTTTCAACTGAAGAAATCTTGTTGTGTGTTTAGATACTCGACAGGAATGTTTGAGCATGAAACAAAGAAACCTTTGGATTCATACAACACAAGAAATAGAGACAGAAGTAGAAGAAGAAGACGAAGAAGAAGAAGAAGCAGCAGCCTCTGAATCCATCAATCCATGGTTCATAAATTCTCCTTCAAACGAAACGACATAAAAGAAAGACAAACATGGAATTAGGAGGGTACACAAAAACGAAGAACATATTCCAACCACTCGGCGCTGTCTTGTTCTTCTCTCTCTATCTGTGTGCATGGTGGTCTGGTGCGGTGGAATATATAGCGCAGCAGGCTCGGGTGTCGCTCCAGAGATTTCCATTGCTGAGTGCTGACTACTAACCCACTCATGCAAATCTTAATGCTAATGATGTGGTTAAAGTGCTATATCTATTCTCTTTAAATGGGATCTGTGTTGCGGTGGAACAGTCTTACGTGGTGAAATTATAGATCTCTGACAGCACCATGATATCATTAATTTATAATCATGATAGCGTCGAAGCAAAGCATTATACTTAACCACTTATTTGCTTCAATGGCTAGCATGTCGATGGATCCACAAATTGCTGTTCTACATGTTGATGGATCGCATGGAATCTGATTCAGTTCATATTGGATTGATAATTGAGATGCATAAAACCAGACATGGTGCATTGCTACTTGGTTTGATGCAATCCTATTCTTTTGCTCATCGCATACATATATTTAAATATAGATCCACTCGACAACACCAACCCGCATGACACTTGACTGCAACTGGCTTCCATGGACTCACTTGAGTTGTTCGTCTTGTAGTCTTATCTGAAATGATGGTAACCCAAAACATCACAAACAGTGGCGAACATCTAACGAGCTGAGAGGATAAGCATGACAAGTCCACTATGCCGGATGACTAGTTCGCCACTGTTACTTCATCCCTACTGTGGAATTTGCGAGATACAAACTCATTAGCATCAGCAAGCTTGTTAGATGTTCATAGTATACTCCAATGTCTGTGATGTTTATGCATGTCTATTGTTCTCCATGCTTCCATGATCAAGAATCGATTCTGTGAATCTGTGACCCCCAGTATTGGTTTTTTGGTTGTCACAAGTCCAAAGAACTGATTCCGATCACCGAAAGATGAGAATACTTGAGATACAGAACAGCATCACAAGCCATCAGCAGTTGAAAATTGTGCAATGCCTCTAACCTGTATGGTTACTGAACAATCTAAGAATTGTCTATATGTCTGCTTTTGCTGCATCGATTCTGTGCCATAAACTACCACTGAAAGGTAACATGAAGTTGGATCCTTTCATCCACATACAAGTGGTAAGACTGGTGCAGATTGTTGACAAAGAGATGGCATCAAAATGTGGTGCAAACTGGCAGAAGACACAAGTGCATATGATATGCTCATCCCTGCAGAGAACAATCGCAGAGATGCCAAAATGGCTGGCTGCCTGCCTGCCTATCACAGGGCACACCGTTCGACGCACAACCGTGTATATCTGTGCTTTGGTTTGTGTTCCATTCACCAGAAGGGAATGGATGACCGAAGAACCTTACTGAATCATCTTCCTAATTTCTTGCGGTGGGCTTTCAGTTCTGTACAGCTAAGCTATACACAGATTTCCAAGTATCTGATTAGATTTCCTCAAAACATTTTCTTTTTCTTCTGATGAAATCTTCAGAGTGTTTCTGATTCCCCGCTGAGAAAAAAAATTGTTTTTGAGTTCAAAGACGTGAGAAAATGAAAGAGACGGAGAAAGAACATGCTAGCTTGGGATTCAATGGAAGAAGACAAGGAAAAATACATGACAATTTCTTGTGCACACATCGATTGGACAGCCCAAAGTACGGACTACATTCTTCTCATCCGTGGGCTTTGGATTCCAGTACATCATCAATTTAAACGAGGCCCTGAAATCCCACTGAAATCAATTACAATTATGATTTGAATTATATTTTCCCAGCTCTTTTCCATGCAGTTCACCAGATCTTGTTTCATTATGTAAAAGAAGGGGCGCAAACAAAATGTAAAGCTCACAAGAATTAATCGGAACACTAATGCAACTCCAAATCAAGTTGTTAAGAACATACCTGCAATTGTGCGCTGAAATCTAGCTGGGTTTTGAGATTGATACTGCGTTTGACCATTTAGCAACCTATAATGCATTTTGGGCATGAGGATTCTGACGGCGGTCTATGCCACAACGCGTCTTATGGCGAGACCACACATCCCAGGGTTATAAGAAGGGGAAAGAATCCAAGTCAATCTATTCTTTGATGCAATAGCATATAAAATGTCATGAGGAAGAAGGAACACAGAGACAACCCTACATTTCCTTCAGATTCGTTGTTCCTCCCAATTAATATTCTGAAGTGATACGAAGCCTCAGCTTCAGATTTCATGGCAAGTACGCCCGCAACAAGCATATGGCCTTGCTTGCCTTCATGTGTTCCAACAAGAGAGGAATATTAGCACGCGTCATTGTTTTGTGTGCATGTGATCTTGCAAATCGCATGTGCAGTTGCATGAGATGGTAATGACGTACGTCCACAAGATCTTTCCCAGTTACGTAAAGCATCTATTCATCACACGTTCACCAATTAATCTTCTCCTGTCTGCTAATGCAATTGCTAGTGTTTCTTGCGATGCATGCAATGGCATGTACGTAGTCGTTAAACCAATGTGATGGCAACTCGCAGCAGCTACATAGCTTTAGCTTGACATATATTTAGAATAGACTGACTACATCTACATGATAGGAATCTACAAATAAGTGTAATCTTCTAATAACATCTTCGGTGTGCCTTACTGCACAAGATAGTATGATGCCCTTCTTTAGACAGTAACTGCAGAAGCCACAAAACTTAGCAGCACTAGGAACTGTTTCGTGATCCGAGACTATATGATGTTGCTCCTCGACAGTGAACACAGGAAAAATGTTCTTCGATCAATGTGGAGATGTAAGATGGAGAACTGTTCTGCTGAGCAAGATGGAGAACGGATTCCATCCTTGGCTCTCATATTCTTCTTTCTTTCTTCTCATGCTTCATTTGCTAACGAGAGTTAATATACTCGTCCACTTCTTAATGGCAGTCGGTGGTGGTGGTGGCGGTGCCTTCATTATTTTAGAGCATATCTCTTCCAACCATGGAGATTGCATTGGCTCAGCCGCAGATAAACGAGTGGCCATAGTTCATGAACTAAATTGAGAGAGCATCTCTTGCTAGAATGAGATGTTTGTCCGCATTCATCTTCCTCCACTTATTTTGGCCACTGACATTATACTCACCGACTCGATCTTCTCAGTCTCTCATTCGATTTGATTCTCACATTTAGCCAAACAGATCCTCTAGCATAGAGAATGTCCGATTCGATGCACACCCAAGAGATCTCCTTGGCAAAATTATTGAGATAAAGAAGGATTTAAAGATTTATGTGAAGATTCCATTTTCATTGAATAGGAAAATTTGGCATGTTCCTTCTTTTCAAGAACAACATCTCCAAACTGTTCATGCGCACAATTGATGAGAATTGTACAAGGCAGCAAGCTGAAAACTTTGTCTTTAAAGGTTTTCTTACAACATGAAAAGGATACAATTATCGCCATCGATACCTTCCACAAAGCATATATACCATCATTGATTTTAACAGCTATATAAAGGCTGACAAAAACATAACCTAATAATCCTAACACTTGATGATCAAACTTCACCAACTAGATCTTGGCAAGCCTCTAATCCAAGTAGATCACTGCATGACATCAGAATTGATTGCTGTAGACATCAACAGGCCAATGAAGTGATTAATCGGCATAGATAGACACCACACAGATACCATCTTAGATAACGCAGTTGTTGAGATGCCAATTGTTGCAGGATGAGATGAGCAGAAAAATCGAGGCAAACAATATATATCTGGCTATGAATGTGTTGAAACATCTTAAGAATTGTCAGACCTCGATAAAGAATGAGTTGAAGGTCGCATATTTCCAACAGCCACATAAAGTAGTGATGTTGAGGATCATGCAGCCCCTATTAAAGTCACTGCTCATGGTTCACAGTCAATGACTTGGTATTGGTTTAGCTGGTTCTCTGAGGGATCCCTCGAGAAGGGCAGATCCAGGCATTAAATATAATATTTCTTTGTGTCAGTTTGCTACTCTTTTCTGGTTGAATTCGGGAGATTTGTATTGTTTCATTGTCTTGTTGACTGAACTCTAACAAGGACCACAAATATCACCTCCGTAGAAGAAGTCAGCATGACATATTGGAGTACACCTACCTCTTCATACATTGAAGTATCCAGCCATCGTATGATGTTGCAGTGATCTGTTGAGGTACTACATCAAACTGCATTCATGACATTACATGGATTCAAGCCTGATATCTGTCTATCTATCTATCAACTAAGTATCACGTATCACTACGCTTTGTAGAGACAGAATGAAGGTTATCTCGAGGCGAAAAGTTATCCGACTCCTCTTCTTAACGACAGTGGATGAGCAAAAAATAGAATGAATGAATGTATTGTGAGCCATTGGATGATACATCTTTTTCTATGACCAAAGAATATGTACTTTCTAACATGTGGTGGATTTCCATTGTGGCCGTCTCTTTTGTCATCCTAATCTATTGCGAGGATACGTTGATTTTTTCCCATGCAATCTACGACCTAACACCTCCACAAGCTAAGTTTAGGTTCTTAATTTGATCCCAGGGATTAGGTCATTTAGGAGGAGCATGCATGCTTCATCTTATTGATATATTCCTCCATGCACAGATCTATCATTGCGTTAATATGGGTTGACTAAGTGATTTTGCTTAAAATAGTATATAAGGTAGAAATGCGAACACCATTGTCTCCATTTCTAGGCAAAAATTATCATGGAAAATGAGGGATAAAAAAGAAGCTTCTATTAAACCGCAGCAGGGCAACAGCTGTCCCGAAAGATAAGACTTTGAACTTGCCAGACCCTTTGGCAATCATTGGCTGCCTTGCATTTTTATGTCCTTGTTTCAGAGTTTGAGACTCCTTTTGGCACTCATAAATGGGGAGTTCTCTCGGGAGGCTCTGCTTTGACTTCGTTCATTTCCCTCGGCAACCCTAACTTGGAACTCCAAACAAATGGTTAAGGGTGCTGAGTCCTGTGTGCCACTCTCAGAAGTGGCAACTTCCAACACCCACGGGGAGGACTCCCCTTACTTTGCTGGCTGGAAAGCTTATGATGAAGACCCTTTTGATGCTGCAAGCAACCCTGCAGGGGTCATTCAGATGGGTTTGGCAGAGAACCAAGTAAGCTATTACTGATGCATACTCATTTTAGCATAAGAAGAAGTTGTCTTCATTTCTCTTGCCTGATTGTGCCCTTGTGGCCTTTCTCAGGTTTCATTTGATCTACTGGAGAAGTATTTATACCAGCACCCGGGAGCATCCGGCTTGGGATGTGGTATCTCCGGCTTCAGAGAAAACGCTTTGTTTCAAGATTACCATGGTCTACAAACTTTTAGACAGGCAATAAGCATAACCTGGGAACGATTGTGTTGCTTATCCGTTCGTAATTGTTTCAGAGAATCACGCTCGACTACAACTGTGTCTGCAGGAAATGGCAACTTTTATGGAACAGATAAGAGAAGGCAGGGCAAAGTTTGATCCCGAACGCATCGTCCTCACCGCAGGTGCAACCGCCGCAAACGAGCTACTCACCTTCATCTCAGCAGATCCCGGAGATTGTTTGCTGATCCCAACACCTTATTATCCTGGGTAAGAGCTACGGCCACCTCACGGTGCCGCTTGTTAATCTTGGCTTAATTAGGTTAACAGGAAAACCACTTCTAATCCAGGTTTGACAGAGATCTAAGATGGAGAACTGGTGTTCGTATCATTCCGGTCCACTGTAGCAGCTCAAATGGATTCCAAGTAACTCTCCAGGCCTTAGAAGATGCATACGTGAAAGCAGAAGGCATGAAGATTAGAGTCAGAGGACTTCTCCTCACAAACCCATCGAACCCGTTGGGCACCGCGATCGCAAGGCATGTACTCGAGGAGGTATTAGACTTTGTGACGCAGAAGGACATCCACTTGATCTCAGACGAGATCTACTCAGGCTCCGTGTTCTCCTCCGATGAGTTCGTCAGCGTCGCGGAGATTGTCGAAGCTCGCGGCTACGAAGATTGTGACCGAGTCCACATCGTGTATAGCCTCTCCAAGGATCTTGGCCTGCCTGGATTTAGAGTGGGAGCAATTTACTCGTACAACGATAGAGTGGTGACGACTGCTAGGAGGATGTCCAGCTTCACATTAGTCTCGTCTCAGACTCAGAGGATGTTGGCTTCGATGCTGGCTGATAGAGGGTTCACCGAGAACTACCTGAAGACAAATAGAGAAAGGCTCAAGAATAGGCGTGATTTCATCACCGAAGGTCTCAAGAATGCCGGGATCGAGTGCTTGCCAGGGAATGCTGGGCTCTTCTGCTGGATGAATCTGGCACCATTACTCGAAGAGCCCACCAGGGAAGGAGAGCTGAGACTTTGGAGCTTGATAGTGCACGAGGCGAAGCTTAACATATCCCCAGGCTCTTCCTGCCACTGTTCGGAAGCAGGCTGGTTTAGGGTATGCTTTGCTAATATGAGCCAGCAAACACTGGAAGTTGCACTGAGGAGAATAAAGGACTTCATGAAGAACATGAAGGCAATACAAGAGAAATAATGTTTGCTGCAGAGCCAGCCACTTCATTCATTATCCTCTCATGATTTTGCTGGTTTCAATTTTCTTTTCTTTTCCTTTTGATTTATCTTGGGGGAAGACTGTGTTTTTGAAGAGGTGAAGAAACACCACCTCTTTTGATTAGAGCCTTGCATTTCCATAGAATACTTTCACAGGAAGTTCATATATACATCTTCAATGTATACAATCATGAGGCTGGCTAGCCATCTATGAATAAAATGCTTTGGTCCTGTTTCATTATGATTCTTCCTCGTAATATCTTTTCATTAACCTGATAGTCTTAGAGTGCTATATATGTGGTGTTGTATTGCTCCTCTTAATGTCTCAAGTATTTCTTTTCTTCCAGTCTAACCTAACCTTGATATATATAGTCCAGATATACCGAAAGATTGTCCAACAATAATAATTAGTATAGCCCACAATTGGGGAGTGAAGTCATCCCAATATTTAATATGTACTGTTCTCCTCCCATATCATTGGGTTGCATGTCTGCGGCTTTACTAAGTATACATCCGCCATTTTTAGTGTAGTCAACTCTTGTATTGCGGATGTCATGATTATTGAACCCACCCTCCACATTACGAGAAGTGCAACTTGATTTAAATTACACTTGATACAGAAACCTAATCATCAAACATATTAGGTTTAGTATGTTGCACACACCACCGAACCCCAATCTTTATTAGCTATGATAATCTATGATACGAGTCAAAGGGTATGCAACTTTTGGTGCAAGTCGCTGGTCAACGAGGTGGACAACAATTGCCATGGTCAATAACAACAAGCTAGTTTTCAGCACAGGGATGATGATCACACGTGAATGTTTGTCACTGTGCATAGCGACGCAACAAATGTACATTTGAGTTGACTTTTGCAATCGAACTCGAACAGCATACGATATAAGAGCTGCATTGTTTGACCATGATATTCATAGATGTCTCCTTCATCTAACGTAGTCGTCCATCATAACCGAAGAACTCTTAGACATATAATAAAGATTGCCATCTTTCTGAAGTAGATTATGATCAAAAGTTTGCTGTAATGACATATAATATGTCAGAGCAACTGCTTTGCCCTTTGCGGATAGTCAAATCCATTTCTTTTTCTTGGTGCTCATGCCTTCAGATGTAATCCATCTCTCAGTGCTTCTGTTCGTATCACAACTCCGAAATGGTTGACCTGTATTGCCCTAACAAGTCTTCTTCTTTCGTACTGTTCCTCCAAAGTCACGCTCGACAAGAAGAAAGACTCACTTCCCTTCTGTCATCATCACTCACCGTCTCTCCGCGATGTCGGCGAGCATCCGTTAGCAGCAGAAGAAGATGCAGCGTCGGGAAATGTCGTCAGCCCACGGTCCTCGACTTCCTGATTCCTGGGTCAACGCATGCATGCAGAAGTCAAACGGACAGCCATGCGAGTGGTGTTAACGCGGAGTTTGCTTGCCCATCCCTTATCCTTCCGACACCCACGTCGTCATCACTTTTGCAGTCGGTCAAAGGAACTGTTTCGGACAATTTCGGGTT